>NC_134415.1:69251299-69876299 GCF_030867145.1 Opisthocomus hoazin
ATGAACAAATTTCATACCAAAAGCATTTTAGTCAAAACAACTTGGCCAGCTGCCTACGGATAAAATATCTTACAGAAGTCATGGAAGAGGCAGACTTCATTAAAACCCACCTCTACCCTCAATTCTTCACATGAACTTAAAACTAAGGCAGCAGTTGACCTTCAGGGGTGTAAGAAGTGAAAAGGCAGCTCTATAATGGTTGGTCTATTGAACACCGGCCAAGTTTTCCTGTGCTTGTAATGTTGGGACTCTTTGCAAAATTTCGTGGTGACATTACCCTTTTCAAAGCAATCAGGGATGTCCTATCTGGCATTCTGCAGAAGGTGATCCTTTTAAGAAGAAATCTACTGGATATGATTATCCAGCTTAAGTCAGTGACAAAATTCAGTTATGTCTGGATATCACCCGTGCACTCTGCGAAGTCACCAGCGGTGAGCACCGAGGACTCTGAAGGACAGACTGATCTTGTTCAGACATGACGGGAAGTTCTTCCTGTTTGCTTCTCCGCTGGGAGCAACTTCACAGCAACGAGGCTTCTGTGCTGCCCCAGCTGGGCAGCTCTGCGCTGGAGAACAGCTGCGCGGAAAAACGCCTGGTCCATCTGTGACTACGTACAGCTTTCCGATTTGGGTGTGTGATGGTTTAAGTAAGTGAAGGTTCAGACTCCAGATACCTGCATGCTCCAGAACACCTCACATAGCCCAGGACTGAACTTTTCAGATGTTTATCTGCAAGAAAAGCAGCTGCATGATTTGTTTGTTGTAAAAGGAAAAAGGAAATGCAATGCAAGTTACACTCATAATCCATCCACTTACACCACGAAGCAGTTATAATTCAGAGAAATCATACATATCTGTGAGTGCAGACACAAATTATAAGCCTAAATACTGTACATATATATACAGGGTATTTTGCAGTTGCCGTGGAAAAAAACAGGTCTGGGCGTTGCCTTACAGATACTGCCTGCCAAGTCAAATCCAACACGAAGGCAGCGAGTGCCATCTCCCCAGAGCTGGTGGCGAGGCGCAGAGGAGGCTGTCCCCGCCGAAAAGGCCGACCCAGCGCTGCCCAGCGCCAGCTGTCACTGGTTGGTAGAACGCGACCTTGGAGCTAATGGCGGCTGGTTTGAGGCGCAGCAGCTCCGCAGCGTCTCGGGCACCTCGTGTCCTTGCCTGGCGCCATCACCTGCTGTGATTTTTACGACGATAGCTTGTAGGTGAAAAACCAAATCATCTTTGTATATGAAAAGATAAGCCAAGGGCAGAATCGGATTGGGATTCAGTGAAATGGACGACGTACAAAATAAACGCCGACCACTGAAAGCATTCCTGACTTCTCTTACCACGTTCGAAACAGAGCGGTCCCGTGAGCCGCCTCTGACGGGAGCGGCAGCCTGCCCGGGGCACCAGCGCCAGCACCCCAGCCGGCTGACGCGAGCCCGCCGCAACTTTGACCGATTTCTTGGCAAAAATCCAGCCCAGCCTGGCCGAGGAATGGTGATTTTTCACACCGGCGCGGAAGCCCGCAGCGCGCCAACGCCGCTGCCCGGGGCCCGTCCCGGGCGGCAGCCGCCCGCCGCGGGCACCCGCTCCCGGAAGCCGCTCGCTCCCGCCGCCCTGGGCCGCGGAGCGCCCGGGCGGCCGATCCGGCGGGAGGGGCGCGGCGCAGGGCCGCCGCCGGCCCGCAGGAAGCGCTGCCGTCACCCGGCCCTGCCCCGCTGCGCTGCCGGCGGGAGGCTGGGCCGCGCCGGGCCGCGGGCCGGGCTGCCCCGCTCCGCCTCGGCGTCCCCAGAAGGGATGCGGCGGCGCACGCCATGAGCTGGCGGTCCGGTTCCCGCGGCGTGGTCCTCACCGGCTACCACCACTGCGGCGGCGGTGGCGGCGGCCCCGGCGGGTGAGTGGCGGCGCGGGGAGGCCGGGGCGGCGGCGGGCGGCAGGTGCGCCGCGGGCCGTGAGGCGGAGCGGAGCGGGCTCGGCGGGCAGCGGCCGGGCGGGGAGCAGGTGTCCCCTCCGGCCCCCGGGGCTGGCGGGCGGCCTGCGGTGGGCAGCGGGCGGGTTTTGGTGGAGCCGCCTCGCAGCCTTTGTCCGTCGCGTTATCACATGTTTTTTGTTTTTTAACGTGACGAAGGGCAGGAAGGTGCCGGTGAGGGCAAGGCAAACCTTTAAAGCGTTTGTCGTTCTGCCGACGAGGGGAAAGCGACGGCGGGCGAGGAAGGCGGCTTCGCTGGCGTGAAGGCCGAGGCCTCCCGCTGCCCCGCAGCGCGTGCTCGGTGCCGGCGGGAGCGTGGCCGGACTGTCCGAAGCCGTGACCGGAGGGGCTGCTGTGGGGGCAGCGGGGTTTGGGCCCCGTGGCCCGTTCAGCCTGGCCTCTTCCTGGCTGAAGCTGTCAGCCGAGGTCCCGTTGGTAAAGACGGGGCTTCTGTCAATGCCGAGAAGGTGGCGAAAGCGAGAGGGTGTTGAAGCTGGCACGCTGTTTCCACGCATCCGTAGGAAGAGCGTGCCTGATCAAAGAGATTATAGTCTGGTTAAAAGAAGATAAAATGGAGTACAGTGTGTCACCCCGGACAAAAGATAACTGATGCACCATGATACGAGGCATCGACAGTCAATAGCAGAGGCAAGAACTGAATTGAGAAGCGCAGCCTGCCCCATATTTGAACCACAAAGCCATGCCTCTCTTTTTGTGGAGGTACTTCCTTCTCCATAAGTAATGTTCTTTACCAGCCCCGCTTTAAGTTCTGCTGTCATCTTAGCTACATATAGAAGGGCACTGCAGATCTAGCTGTTTACTATTGAATGTGAAATATGTACATTTTTACAAGAAATCACAAAATCCGCCACCTTCTCTGTTCTTGTGTGTGGTGTTTCTACCTCTCCTACTTCTCAAACTTCCCATAGAGGAGGGACAAGATAAATATTGCTTTCTCTGCTCACTGGGATAAAGTCTGAAGAAGGATCTGTGTACCTGTAGGCTGTTGAGATTGGTTCCCCCTTTTAACGTGGGGCTGCCTGGTTATGTGGCTCTAAGCTGCAGTTACTCTTTTGCCCCTGGAGGCCCCGGACGAGTGAGCATGGTCCCGGGCCCCCCCCCCCCCCATGCCCTAGAACTTGTCTTCTGCGCTAACGCCGCACCGTGAAGAGCAGCCATCTCGTCAGGTTCTCTGCAGCTGCTTCTGGGGACAGCTGCCTGGGTAAACTGAGACCTTGCCATGCGAGTAACGGTGATCCTTCACAGACTGTTCTGATGTGGGATTAAGGGAGCGCAGGGGGGGGGGAATAAATGTGAAAAGCAGTGTCATTTCCTTAATTATAGCAAATAGAAATGTATGTTAAAGCTGCGCAGAGCAGGGGATTCCCACAGTTAGTTTGCCTGAGTTCCACCCCTGACAGTGTCACGGCTTTCCAGGCCATGCACATTTGCCATTTAGCTCATTAAGCTAAGATCCTAAAGGACACCTCTCTACCTTTCTGCTCTGCCACTCTAAATTTGGACCTCAGTCCTGTATCTCACTTTCATGAACCAGGATCTCAACTCTGTGGTCCTGATTCATCTGCTCCCTCCTGCCCTGGATCCCCAGTGTCTTCTCGCTCCGGAAGTGACGGAGGTTGGCAATGTTACTTTCATGAGGTATGGAAGGAGGGGAATGACCGCTTGTTATTTTTTTGGTCTTTTTAAAAACAAACAAAAAAAACTTTTCTGAAACATTGTAACATTTCAGTGGGATGTTTCCATTTTTCTAAGTACTTTCCTTCTTCATCAACATTCCCAAGATGTGCAGAGCTGCATGGTAATAATAGAGCAAATGCTCAAACCTGTGTAATTCTGAAATATTTTGTGGAAGTGAGTTCTTCCGTTATGCTCTGCACAGTGTGTAAGTTTACCGGTTCTGCTGTCCAGATTCTGTCTTTTACTACTGGTGTGAAATTGGAACTTATTTTGCCTTTTTTAAAAATGACAAAATAAGAACAACTTTCGGTATCTAGGTTAGCATCTCTGCTAATTTGAAAACTCTGTAATTTTTAACCGGGATCAGAATATTAGGAAGCCAGTGTGATACAGTGCCAGCTGTAATGAAGTAGCCCTTTTGGAGACTTTAATAGAGAAACTATGTTGAATTATTTTTTTCATAGGCATTCAAAATAGTTCATGTGAGAGATTGCTTTGTCTTTGGAGGGTTGGGGAAGCATGGCACTGGTACATCCTGGAAAAAGCGACACATTGGCTGTGCTCCAAGCAAAGTGGCATCCTAGGAACGGGTGAATCTTCCTAAGCATTTATTTTTTCCTGCAGGCATACAAGAAGTCTTGCTTCATAAAACTTAAGAATTTTATGGATCTAACAGATTGTCTAGCTACTTTTCTGGGGGGTTTTTTGCCCCTTAAAGGCACAATGAGCCTGTGAAATATTTCCTTTAGGAAAGGCTTGTCTTACCATTGGTTCACTAGGCTAAAATCTAGAACAGCCTCGGTACGATTACTTCCAAGTTTGTCAGTTTAGGAATATTGCCTTGACAGCGGTGATGCACAAAACAGCATCAGAGCTGTTTATTTAGAGAGAAGTTTATTTTACATTTTAATTTAATGGTTAAAGGTTGTCTTCGTATAGTGTAGATACTGATTGTGGGTGACTTCTGTGGTATACCTAAGTATTTATCTGAAAATTTCGATAGAGAAATCACAAAGGCAGATTAGCCAGTATCAAATTCAGTTTTAGTAGTGTGCTTTTCTATATTGCTTCAGTTTTCTCGCTTCCCAGTTTTAACCCATTAGATCCATTAACACTTTGTTGGCTGTCACGCTACTTGCATTTTGGTGTCGTCTCCTTTTCTTTATGATGTCCATGCACAAGCTTTTAAATAATTTCTTCTTATTTTTCCCATGAAATCATTTGCTGTTGTATGGAGTGTGGAAAGTAAGAGTGAATCAGATAGGTTTCAGTCCAAGACGCTGTTTCAGTGACTGCTTGTAGGCATGTCACTCTTGTGCACATGAAGTGTGAAATCCACATCCTTAAGCATAGACCTCCAGTGTCATTTAGGTTCCTTGCTGGGGAATTTTACCCCATCTACTGTGGCATAAAGGACTGCGGGTCCTGTGTCATATTTGCCAGCCACATGTAGGCGTTTTGGAGAACAGCTGTCTTCTCATATGGCTGCGTGGGCTTACCCTCAGGCAATCAAATGCCATCCAGAGAATCCTCTACAGGACCAATTCTGTCCTAGAGTAAGTGAATATGTGCATGTAAGTATATATGTATATATGTATATGTATGTGTGTATATATATGTATGTAAAAATATTTTTTAAATGTGATTATAAGGCTCAGACCAAGTCTGTAGTACTCAATGGATGGGGAATAGGATATAGCAAAACTACAAATGAATGCATGCAGAGTGCACGCAGAACTGGCTGCATGCATGGCAGTGCATGAGGCAAATAAACTTCTGCTACAGAGCATTTCCAAGGGCCAAGCTTAAAATGCAAACTGAGTAATAGATAAATGATTTTAAATGTGGTGGCCACTGGAGGCTGACTTTGCTTTTCCCTCCATGCCTTTGTCCTATCTGGGAAGCTGCCTTTCTGTCCCATCTCCCACGCTGCAGCAGATTGTCGTGTGAGTCACAGCCTGTCTGTTCCCCAGTGAGTCACTGGGCCTGCTCACCAGCAGCCAGCACGTGCGCTTGTGCTGCCACTTCATCTGCACTTCTCTAACTGACATCCGAAAACCTGTTTGAGTTTTGAAGCTTTGCAAGCCAGTGCCTGTTTAACAACATACGCTCCTGAAAGGCCTGTGAATCTTTGTATTGCTAATGACTTCGTAAGAAGGGCTGCAACATTTCATAGAGCCTAGGACACAGTATTTGCCATATGTGCGTCTTGCATTTGGTTTGCTGGTAGTCATTTGAAAAATGAGAAGGATCAGCTGAGTTTCCCTGAGATGGAACTAAACCCCAGCCCGGTTTGGGAAAGAGTGCTGTAACCCTTGGCTATGGTAAGAAGATTGCTGCTGCCTCAGGTCTCCTCTTTTGAGTGACACTGGCGAGCCAGGGCCTGTGGTCCCCAAGGCTCATTGAACCACTTCATTACTGAATCTGCATGACTTTCAGAGATGCCACCTGAAGCTTGGATCTGCGTGGCAGTGAAACCAGGGGGTCTCAGTTGGGTTTTGCTGTAGAGAAGTGCCCTTTTTGGTGGGTTACTGTGTAAGTCTGTATAAAACAAAATATTGATTTTTATATGTCTTTGTAAATATGGGCTTTGCTAGCTTAGGAGTGGTAGCATCTGTGTTCACTGTGGGATGGGTGACAAGTGATGGACATAAAATACTTGGTGTTTTCTACAGACAGCCGTGGTCTAACTCACTCACTCACTGCTTGGTCTCCCTGAGAAAGAAACCAGATGACGGATCTCCTTTGAGCTTGGAAAAATGACAGACTTCTGCTATGAATTTCCCACAATATATGATTTTTTCAAAGGTTGACCATGATAGACATTACAAATCAAGCAAAACAGAGGACTTTATTCTTTCCTTACTAATCTGCCTCATTTATTGTTCAAATATTTGCTCCGTTTAATCTGAAGACTTAATAGTTTGCATCTTAAGCCAAGAAGAAATCTAGTAGTAAGCATGAATTTGTGCCTTTTTTTCAAGGGCAGTTTCCATCTCCATTCTTTTCAGAAGAAAAGCTCTTATTCCTTTTCCCCTCTTTCCCACCAGTGACTCACTCTTGGAATTGAAATCTGGTGAAATCCAGTATGAAGGACTAAAGCACTGTTAGGGGTACATGTAATGCTCAGTGTACAAGCAACAAACTCACAAGCTGATTACTCACAACTGACTGAAGTTGGTGGAGCCTTTTGCAATTTCATTTGCAATCTGCTAGTACAGCACGGATTTCAGGTTCTCCATATCATCACAGCATTTGGTGTTCCTAACGCCTGTAACCTGTCTTTCGTGATGCCAGTATGGATGGCTCAGCATAGTACCTTCCATGTGTTGCTTCGCTTTTGCAAAGCAAAGATCTATCACACCATGACTGACTTTCCAAAATCATAGCAATCTTTTTATCTGCTAAGTTTACAGGCTCTACCCGAGCACAATCTTTATCTAAATGCGTTATACAAATCTTTCCTGTATTGGATTTGCCTGCTAATTTGAACAGTCTTTATTGTCCGATGTCTACCAGCATCTTCAGATGGAGCTGACAGGCAACAATACATTGAGTGGCTTTATTTAGCATTGCTTTTCTGTCTTTTGTACTTCATGCATGTATAAATATGTAGTATATTGCAGACCCTTAATGTGTTGCTTAGTTACTGGCGTATTAATCCCAGTAACTCGATCTACTGACAGCAAGATGTGGTGTCCCAATGCTTCCTGCTTTCCTGATTCCGGATTCCTGCTTCTTGGAGTTCAGCCTTCCCCCAGTTTGTACCTTATTTGAATTTACCTTGCATTTCCCTTTGGTTCTTGCTGTGTCTTTCCAGTCGATTAAAGAGCTCTCCTAGTGCCTGTTACTTATTGTCAAGTTGCTGCTCAATTTTATCTTGGTAGACGGAGCAAATAATTCTCTTGGAGAGTCTTTGTTTCTTCAGTCTAAAAATTATTTTTGTGACACTTCAGCATTTTCAGCATCCTTCTCTACACTTGCCCTGCTGCTTTGCTGCTTCTTCACCCCCCAGCCTGAATTACATGCAGTACTTCAGTGTCAGTCTCATGAGTGTCACCTGTGCAGGTAAAATCACTTGCTTGCTGCTAATTACAACCTCAGCCAATTGTATATACTGCCGTCATGCTGTCTTGTTTTTCTAAGCATTCTGGTGGAACTCTTGAGTGGCATGTCCTTTCTGAGCCCGAGATCTGCTCACGCTCTTCTTTTTCAGCGCAGTCCTAATTGTGTAGAGATGGTCACTGTCACTTGCACTTAGAGAACCATTTAGCATCTGTCAGTATGATAAAACAACATTATTTCAACAAGCCCAGTTCACCTAGATTATTCAATGTCATAGAGGTAGATTTGATTTAACACCCTTTGCTATCAGTGAAAGCTGTCTATTCAGTTATACTCTGGGTCAGGCCCTTAAATAGATATAAAATGAGAATAACTGTGCTGAATCAGTGGAGCTACATAGCAGAAAAGAGGAAAATTGGGGCCCCTGGTATATAGGCTTGCTTTTTTGTTTTAATGACATACAGAGAATGAGATGTCATGCTTGTCTAACTATAAGGAATGTGAAGCATAAAGGCCTTTTGAACATTTTAGTTAGAGGCTTTCCCTTTTTTTCTTGAGTGTGTACAAATCTAGATGATACAGAGAATAATACAATCTATTACTAGATGTGCTATTATAAGCTTGTAGGCTTTATGCAAAATTAGAATGTAAATGAACTTCCGATGAGCAAAGTGCCAGAGGAGCCTTGCAAATCTGAATTCCAATGTTCGCTTTAAGTGTGGTATCAAATGGATATTTTTTTGTTGTTTCTCTAAGTTCTTTTTCTTTGAAGAGCAGACTTGTTGAACTTGTTTTCGCATAAGACTAATGGCACTTTCAGTCTGCTGATAATGGCACTCAAAAAGTGTTATAATCTATTGTTATTGCCAATATTTTACTCATTTTCTAACTGTTACTAGAGAGGCTGGAGCTGAAACCTGTAAGGTTTTAAAAAGCTACTCGTGCGTTTTGGTAACATCTGCAATGCCAGCACCCTTGTCTATAATTATATAATTATATTATATAATTATCGTGCTTTTTTACTAGAGTTACTGGGTATGCCCTTTCATTTTTTTCTCCTGTGAATCAGAGTACTACAGCTGAACAGAGGCCATAAGTACAGTAAGTGAGGTTCCTGCTGTGAGTGGCGCTGCAGATTCCTGTTACACATGGGTCACTGATTGCCACTGCGGACTCCTCAGTTAATCAGCTTGGCCAGGGGAAGAAAAACTCCACACTTCCAAGTTTTGAGTATTTCCAACATGACAGTGGACTGCTTTGTGAGGCCTGCTGGTCTTGCAGTAAACTTGCCTCTACTTTGGAGTCTTGATCTCAAAATAATCATGTTCAAGCAGGGAATTTAAATATTTATCACCAAATAAATAGGAAGAAGAGGTAAAGGTAAGGTTTTTGTTTTTTCATGTATTTGGATGTATATAAAATAAATGGACTTGATTTATTTTGTGAGTACAGTTGTAGCCATTGTTTTCTGAGGTATATTTTTGGTGATACCCCAAGCAGCTTATCGGATGAACACCTAAGCAATATGCCCCTCTGCGCTCCCCAAAAAGCTGAAGCTATGAACTTTCATTGTTTTGTGCCAACTCTCTTGTATTACAGCAGAATAAAAGTGTGCACAGAAACTGTTACTTACCTGGTCATATCTTCCCATGAGGATAAGCTGCTCAATATTCCCCCTTGTTCCGTGGCTCTGTCCCCTGCACTTCCTGCTACAGCATCCCAGTCCTGTTAGGCTAGAAATGCTTTAATGAGAATTTCAGAGATTTTATCTGTCATCTTGCTACAACATGCTTCTTTCATAGGGAGGCTTCTTAGGCCAAAAGGTGACAAGAGAAATGTGTTGGAACATTTACTTTGCAGAGTCCCCTGTATTGTTGGAGGACTTAAGATGGTTTGGGGTGAAGTGTTTGAGGAGGACCAAATCCATATGTTTTTAGCATGCTTAGAAATATGGTTGAAGGTATACCACATGTGAGAAAGCAACAAGGTAAGAATAATGCTGTCTTCAGTAAATAAATTAATATCTTACCATGCGTGATCAGTGCCAGACTGCAGCAGAACAGTTGGCATGTTTTGCTTGCTTTAGCATGAGTACAAATCTTCCATTTACCACTCCTCAGACTACCTCTTCTTCCTGTCTACCAGTCCCTAAGCCCCCAAGACAGCTTTGACTCTGGCTTAGGGAAATCAGATATTTTGACTTCTCTTCCCTATTTGAAAACCAGGAAAATACTTAAGAGGATGTGTGAGAATTGTTTGGTCAATGTTTAGTGATATACGCTTAGTAAAGTTCATTGTTTAATTTTTATTGTTTTTAATCAGTTTATGGTTTTTAGCTGATTTCTATGTAATTGTCAGAACAATAGTTGGCGGGACTTAAGGCTACTGAAGAAATGTTGTCTCTATCAGAAATTGCCTTTAATAAAGTAAATCTGCCTTTAATAAAGTAAACCAGCAAGGTCCAGGAGTATACTATATCCAGAGGTAACGGGGAGCTTTGCCCCTGGTTTAAGAGAGTGCCAGGTTAGATTTTAACTGTACAAACAAAGCAGAAAGATCTTGTAGGCTTGTAGTGGCCCAAGGAGTCATATAGTAGTCGTGATTATAGCTGTGACTGTGAGTCTGTGATCCCAGACACAAAGCGAGAGGCTTGGGGCAGCAACCAGAAGCCTCAGCTGTTGAACAGCAAGGGAGCCCTGCTACGCGCTGTGCTACACGCAGCCGTGACTCGCTGGCCAGCCGCGGCGGGAGACTGGAGCTGTGGTTGCCACAGGACAGCAGAAGATGCTTGCTCTCTTGGCACTTGCTCAGAGGATGATAGATCTAACAGGTCTGTAGTGTAGCTTCTGGAGCCTCACAGCAAGATTCCCTTTGCCACAACCTGGTCACGGTGTTACCACTCTAGGAATAGTCATCACCATCATTACAACCCCTTCAGAGGGTGGGCTTCCGTGTCCTACTAAACTTGTTCTGATGGCTTGACTGTGTCATCTTCTCCTGAGAAGCCTGTATTTCAGGTAGCCTTGAGGAATATCTTCTTGTTCTGTTGGAAGTAGTATCTCAGGAGAGAGATGCCACACTATTTCCTGAAACTTTTTCTTACCACCTCAGGGTGCCGCCTAAGGCTTGTCCTGAACCAGCAGAAGTTCTGCTGTGCAGTGACAGTGGGTGCGGGTCATGGCTGTATTAGGCTGAGATAAGGGGAGGCTGAAAAGAGTGGGGACATCACTGAAACTGGAGTTTGCTTCCACTGCTCACCTACAGCTTCCTAATGTTTTTCTTGCCCTGGCATTGATATTTCTGAGCTGGCTGAAGTAGATTGAGCTGAATTAAAAAAAAAAAAATTGTATCCAACAGAAAGCAATATTTTTTTTGCAAGTGTTGTTTTCAGACAGATTGGTTTCTTAACCTAGCTCAGCAAGTGACTGCATCAATGGTGGTGCTGGCACAAAGGAATTGATGGAAACCCACAGGAAAGGGGGATTTGACAGAGCCCTCTGGCAGCAGCCTATATTGTGCCAGCTTCAAGTGATCATTATGGGGCTGTGATTTGACAAGATAACTCATTTTTAGGAGTTCTAACACTGGCTGTGGCCACATCCTGCGAGTGGCTCATCTGATATAATTTAACTCCGTTCGGATTTGTAAAAAAGATACATGGTGGCTTAAACTTTGTACTGACAGGTTTTTAGTCAGTTTAGGTACAGCTTGTCCTGTAGCAGCCACCCTAAAGCTAGCGTAAGCTTCGTCTCCGGCTCATTTGGTCCTGACTCATACCGTTCAGTGATTCAGTCACATGCACGGCCTCTCCCTGCAACAGGCAGGCTGCGATGTGGGAAGAGGTCCTTGGGATCCAGTGCACTGCGCAGCGGTGAAGACCTGCACTCCTCTTACGGAGCTGCGGATAACCTGCCTTCCCCTTGTCGTCTGTGCGTGGCGTCGTGCCGCCTGCCTCGCAAAACAAAGCAAAAGCCCAGCTTGAGTTCCCACACACTGTAATGAGGTAAATTGAAGTGCAGCTTCTAAATTATGTTTGGTCGTCAGTTGATAAGCTCTTGAATGTCTGCTGATTTGTGCCTTGTTTAAACACACCTTTCTTTGCTCTGAACTTTGCACCAGAAAGATCGCCTTGGTTTCATAGTGCCTAGCACAGTGCATCAATATAGCGTCAAGAATGAGAAGTATAATCAGAATAGCTCATATGATTTCCTATAGGAAACACAGCCTAACTTTTTATTATAGGAATATTTTCTGTTTTAAGGGTAAAAGAGACTAAGACATGAAATATATAAGACGTTGTGCAAATACAAGTCATTGAACATATTATGTACTAATTAAAATGTCCAAGCATCTGTCCAGTGACCCAAATTCTGCCTGTCTTCTCCTTTCAGGGAAGGGTATTTACACTGTTGTACTTGTTCTTCTTTGAGGTGAAAACTAGGAAAAGACTGTATTTGTCTGAAGTTCTTACTTGGATGGTGCATGCAAGAACAAATTAAAACACGATCTTTTCTTCTCCTAGTAAGTAGGAGCGGCTCATTAAAGTTTATGGGAAACTTTATGAGCTTCATGCTGTGAAAGCTGGTATTTGGCACTTTGTATTTCAAATCAAAAAACAGCTTATGAAGAAGTATTAAATCTATATTAAAATCTGTGTGATGTGTCACAGTGTTTTGGTTTTTGGGCCTTGCTTGAGCTTTTGAAGTGACTGTTAAAGAAAGTTTAGTCATGCTGTATTAGGGAGTGTATGTGAGACATTTGCTTATGTGTTTTCACTCACTGTCCATTTGCTGAATTATTTGATATAGATGTCACTAAACACAGACCTCAGTTCAGGTTGTCATAATTTCTCTTAAGAAGTTCCATTTTAGATGTATGTGTATATTTGATCTCTGAAATACAGATTAGGCACAAATTCAGTTTTTGTTGTATGCTTTTGAAGAAGTTGCTAAAGGAGGTGCAGTTTGTTAGCAGACCAGAGCTAGCAGCTAGCTGGGGTGAGAAATGCAGCTGGAGCCAGACTGTCAGTCAGTACCTCTGCACAGGGCCGTGCCAGCAAGAAGTGGGGTAGGGGATGGGACAGGATGGGGTGGGACAGGATGGAGTGGGATGGGATGGGATGGAATGGGGCAGGACAACAGAGCATTCAGCATAAGCAACCTTGCATGACAGTCTTTTCAAATCTTTCAAATTTTGTGTTATAAATCTAAGCTTGTACCTAAAATTCCATAGGAGCCTGGAGCCAGGCTCCTGGCTGTCTTTTAGCAATGGGGTGTTCCTGGGAAGAGGTTACCAGGCTCTGCTGAGTGGTGGCTTTCTTGGGGCACATCTGTGCTGCAGCGTGCTCAGACCTTAGCCCAGCACCAGCACGAGCCCGTTGGATAGCTGTGTAGCTGTATGCGTGTGGGTTTGAGCCTAGGCTGAGAAACCTTTCCTTCAAGCTGGCTTGGTCTGTTGGGTTTGTTTATTTTTTTCCCGTGTGTGGTGTGCTGTTGACACAGGTGCACAACCTCTGATTCTGGACAGGGTTGGTGCCTTTTGTACCATGCCTTGTTATGTTAGTCTCCTGGAGGTTTTTGAACCCCTCTTTCTTTTTCACCCTCCAAGTCTTCTCACATAGGTAACTTCATATAAGCAATGTAATTCAACTTCGATCCAAAAGAGCTTCAGCTGGATAAAGGATATTTCTCCAAGTGGGTTATCTTGCACAAATCGCTAATAGGAGTTACTGTTCTTATTAACTAGAAGAATCAAGGTGACATCTGCATGTGCTGTTTTGGTTTCTTTTTCTTTTCATTTTATTTGCAACCTTCCTTATAGGTAATGCTGCAGATAAGCTTAGTGCCTGTTCATGCAAACATTTTTTACGTGGGTGTATTGGTAAATAGAAGGTGGGTTTTTTTTATAGTGTTTACCGACTTGTATAATTTTGTATACAGCTATATCTGTAATTCAGTTTGTTGGCTGGGAACACTAATTTTTGGCTAGCAATGTTGCTCTAGGCAACAATTTTTGGTATAAAACTCCTTTTATTGGGCAGCTATAAATTTCTTTCTACAATTGTGATTTCGTTTGAGACCTGAAGTTCTCTGTCTGTCTGTATTTCTTTCCTTCCATTCTATAATACATACATTATATAACTATATATGTCTCTGTATAAATAGATGATCTGTATTTCTATGGATTTGATTTCTTCTTTTTATGGAGTGATGGTTTCATCCTATATGAGCACACAGGTAATTTTGTAGGTATGGGTATTAACCTTTTCCTTAAGATTTGTTTTATTTTTCTGTCATTTAGTTTTATTCAACTTGCAAATGAGGATTGGGAGATAAAAGCTTTTTGTTACAATATGCAACATTATCTGTTAATGAATATCTTTGAAATAATGGGAGACCTTTACTCAAAACAGTGTGGGACTGCTTAAAAGCTATTAAAATTGTTAAAGTTTTTTGGTGTCCATCATATGTCCCACAGTATTATGTGGTCTTTGCAAAAAAGCCCCACCAAACCAACCCTGTTCTTAAGAATATTTGGGAAGTTGGAAATCTAGAAATGAAGAGTAACTGGACAATTTCTTCTTTTACGCACCTTTGTTGCAATAATTATAAAGGCTATTCACCTGTCACTTTCATCTAAAACTTTAGTAAGGTATTCTATTACACCACCACACTGTTGTCATGATAAACTA
The DNA here is from genome assembly GCF_030867145.1 of Opisthocomus hoazin. Classification (NCBI taxonomy): domain Eukaryota; kingdom Metazoa; phylum Chordata; class Aves; order Opisthocomiformes; family Opisthocomidae; genus Opisthocomus; species Opisthocomus hoazin. Next base: position 69,265,722 of record NC_134415.1, read on the forward strand.
ATCTCCATTTCTATTCTAAGTTGAAATTAACTTTCTTTTGTAGGACTCTGGAATTGCTGAACATGTTTTGTACTTACCCTTCATTTTATTTTTTAGATGTATTGCCCATTTTTTAATTGAAAGATATATTTATGCCAATACCTTTTTTTATGTCATTACTGAATGATTTTCTGTCTGATTTTAAGAACTTTTACTCACTTACCTATAGCTTAAGTTATAGTAAGATTTTTCTAAAGACTGATGAAATTTAGCTGACTCAAAATATTAGTATGAAACTATATTTTTTATTTTAAGGTGGAAAAATAAAACTGTTCAGGCAAACATACCCTAAAAGCACAAGATACTTTTGCAAGTAGGAGCAACACTTTTGCAGCTTATAGTAACCAATGGAGGGAACTGCAGTATTTTAAAGCTTTGATTTTTATTGTTAACTATGTTACTTGGGTTCTGTGGCTGGTTCTGAGCTAGTCAGAGATGATCCTTTGTCCTATTTCAAGCTGCTGCTGTCATGAGAAGCCATTGCTGGTACTTTAAACAAGGAAATGACTTACAATAACTCCCAAAGGAGCATGTTGTCTTCCAGATCAAGAGCAGGACATTCATTTATTGATGTGTGAGCTGCCTTGTGGCTGGTCTCATTAGCTCTGGAGGTGCAGAGGAGGTGTTTCCAGGCCTCTGTCCTGATCCCAGAGTACATTGTATCCCTCACTGATAGCTATCCACCAGGATGGTCTGTCAAACAGTAGCTTGGAAGTTTTACCTCAGGAAGCCCACCATCTGCTTAATGGTCTTCAAGCTCTGTGGGTCCATGTGCCATCCAGTCTGCTTCCAGCTCATTGACTTCTGGGAAGAGTGGGAGAGTACTGCTGCAGTGAGGGGTCATGGGACAGTCAGCTTGTTTCTCTGGCTTGATAGTTTGGAAGAAAGGAAATGTGGTTGGCATGTGCAGCTGTGGCAGGCTCGTGTGTGGATAACTAGTGGAGAGATGTGGCTCTGTACATTCGGGTTCCCTTAAAGGACGCCTTGCAGATGTTAGGTGTTTTCCTGTGGACCTCTAGCACTAAATGGCATTAAGGAAGAGCTAAATGACAAGGGCCATTCCAAGTCCTTTGCACAGTTCTGGAAATCCAAGTCTTCTGCTGTGTCAAATTGGATGAGAAATACAAGGGAAAAAGCAGTGGCATTGGGTTTTTTTTGTGGGAAGTGGCTTAGCTGCAGAAAGGGTGACTGTTACTTTGGATCTCTTCTGATGACCTCCAGTAGAAGAAAGCCTAGCTGTTGGCTGGAGGTGCAGTGCTGAGATGATGCTGATGCCCTTTCCATGAAAGTAGATCCATCACTATTTCTGAATAAAGAATTATTCCATTGTTATTTCTGAATGAAGAGTTATTCTCTGCTGTGGCCTCAGAGGGTCGTGATTTGCACTGGGCTGGTCGCCTGCTTGAGTTGTGCATCTAGTTGGGTCTGTTAAATATTATCAAACAGTCCTCTGACAGTCCTGGTAGCTGCAGTTTTCCTATTTTTTCTCCCAGAAAACAGTGATACCCTCACCTTTCCCCTTAATAGCACTGGGTGTACAACAGGCTGGCTACCTTCCTGCTTGTGCTGTCTTTGAAGGGGACTGCCTGTAAGGATGGGATGCCCAAGGTCTAGCACATGGTTGTTTTGGGGTGTGGATTAAGGCTGCTCAGGAAGGGGTTCTCGAAGGGCTGTGTCTGCCTCTTGTGAGTTACTGTGAAGGGTGGGGTGGTCTTGAGGTGTCACCCTTGGGAGCATCACCCTGGGACACCCCAAGGTTGCACTCGTGTGAAGGCCATGTGAACCAAACTGATGGACCTGGAGCCGAAGAGCATTACTTAGGGCACTCTTGTGGAAGAGGCAGCTTCAGTTCTTTTAAAACAACAGCATATATACTTGGTAATAAAAAGTCATATTTATTCTGAGATATACAAATCATTCTGACTGATTTACTGCCAAGTGAGCTGTCGTGAAACAGCAAAAAATGGAAAATGGGGTCAGCTGCCTAGAGGGCTCAGTCAGTGAAAATATCCCTAAGTTCCTCATTGCACCTTCCTGGCTTTCGAAGTGGAAGGAGAGCTGAGCACCTCTGGTGAAAACACACAACAAGGGTGGCAGAAGCTGTAAAGTATACACACCGATTTTGCATTTATAGAACTGAGAAAATAGTATAATTTAGGTATACAGGCATTTGTCTTTCTTTGAAAGTTTCCTTTTCATTTTTATGTTAAAATGTGTTGTAAATTTTCTGTTACAGTTTCTACTGCCCTTGCCTTTGCTCTGTTGACTACATTGTAGATTTCAAAGCTGACAAGCTTGTGTTTCCATTTCTGTGTCAATCTGTCAGTACTTGTATATTCTTTGTAAATGTAAGGCTTTGCCCAGGTGCCTTATTTTGGTGAGGGAATTATTCTTTGTCCTCTGAGATAGAATTGGCTACTTATACGATCAAATATTTCTCGTATCCAAATAAACTTTTAAGATTGCAAGTGTGCATTTTCAGTGCAGAAAATATTAAGAAGGCATTTACTTTAACACCTCTGGTAGGAAGGGGCTCAACCATGTCACCCTGCCTGAGCTCGAAGGATGTATTTTTCACCCACATCAGGCCCAGAGATGTTCAGTCCCTTCATTGCCTCCCCAGCACTGCTGATATGTGCCGGTTCTCTAATTTTTAGGGTGCGTTAGGGAGCACTTCAGAGCTGGAAAGCCAACGGGGTCCTGCCTGGCGTGGCGAGGTGACACAAGGGCTGGAGACGGGACAGAGTGGTCAGGCAGTGTGGCCTGGGAGGTGGGAGGGAAGGACTTGCGTGACACCCTGCAGCTTCTGCTCCGGTTTGCCTTATGCCTTGTTCCCTTTGCTGGCGAGAAATATCTCTGCTCTGTGCTCCCAGGTCAGGCTGGTTCAGGCTGTCTCTCCTTCCTCCCTTCCTTTGCCCCCAAACTGAAGGCTTAGGTCACTGTCATAATATGATGTTTTCAAATTAATTAAAATGGAGTTTTCGTATGTGACTTAATATTGCGTGCAGCAAATTTTTTTTTCCTGTTTACATATGATACTGTATAAAAACGTATGGTATTCATTTGCAGAAGATGCATCTCATAATGGGAAGTACAGATGTCTAGCATGGGGAGCTTGGTCCTGTAACTAAAAGTCATGGAAAGTAATACTCAAGAGTGTACAACATTGCTCTTGTTCTTCTGTAGCCAGTGCGTGTACATATAGCAAAAGAAAATACGAATTTGTATTTATAGAAGCATCTGCATATGGATTGTGCCTTATTTCAGGTTTAATGTGTTATATGCAAAGCGTTGTATTTCATTTTCCTTGATTATTACAGGGGTTTGTAATCATAGCTACTTAGTGTTGCAAGTAAGTGCTATTTTTACCCTGTTTGCACAAAGGAATATGCCTAAAATTGAAGTCAGGGATTTAACTTCTAGATACACAGGGAAAGTTAAAAGGCTACAACGTCATTTTTACTTGCATTTTTTCCTAGCAGTTAACCCCCACAGAAGCGTTTTGTTTGGGAATGCAGGGTAAGAGTTGTGGCTAATATTAGTGATGCAGTAATTTTAAGAAGACAGCTTTATATAACTGATAGAAAAAACATACATGAGAACTTTATGTCGATTTAGAAACTGGTATCTGTCATGTTTGTAAGATGCTGGTGTTGGTTAGGAAGGAAAAGAAAGAATTTTCCTGAGTAATTTCTATTAAGAATTACTATCTAAATAATTTATAAACCTAAAATATGACTTTTTTTTTTTTTACTTACTATTAGTATTTAGTATTTAAATCCCAGAATTCTTGCATCCTCTTTTTGATGAGTGTAATTGAAACTAAAGTTGGTAAGAGCTCTTTTGGTCTTCTGTTTCCATACTTCTGGAAACAATTTTGTACTCATTTTACTAGCAGCACATTTTTTTTCAGCTGCAGAGCAAGCAGTGACCATCAGCCTTCCCTTTCTGACCAGTCTTGAACGTTGCCTCTTGCCGCCTTGAAATACGATGACAGTCTTCCATGTCTGTTGTAGGTTTTGATAAACTCGCTGCCTGTGTACCCACGTGGAAAGGAGACTGCTTACGCCAAAAAAGAATCAGATCTAAAAGTAAAGAACAAAAAAAAAATGTAATGCTGTTAGTAGAAATGAGAAACAAGGATTACATGTGTAAAATCATGATCAACTAATAATAAAATACATATGGAATTTTTTTTTAAGGTTCGTTTTTAATTTTGAACAGTTGTTCGTATTAAAAGATTGGTATTTAGTTAGCATGTTTTGTTTACTTCTTCTGAATTTCCAGTGTTTGTTTCTTTTCCGGTTTTCCCCCTGTTGTTTGGTCTGTATTATGTTCTCTTTGTTCTTCCCCTCTCCTGGAGCAAAACAAAACCTCTTTTAAATCCTTGCTGTGGAAGTTTTGTTTCTGTATTCAAGTGCTGATTCTCAGACCTTGTGGGCAGGTGGCATGGTAGTGAACGCTATGGTAGGCATGTAGTGATGGGTGGCACCCTGTCAAGGGAGGCCCAGGCTGTGAGAATGGGTTCATTACTGCGGGTAATCTGGCTTCCCCTCCCCATCACTCCTCTGGAACCAGGCATATCAGAAAACACGTTCCTTCCTTGGTGTCACCTCCGTCCTGGGTTATAGGGCATTTCTGCTGTGTGTGGGAGGTTTTTTCTGAGCTGTGGTGGTGAAACAATGGAGCAGCTGGAGCTCTTAAACCACAGGCCAGGCCTTTCTGTCAGGGCTACCATTAGTTTCCAAACTTGCACATGAGTGCATCTATAGATTCAAATTTGTAGCTGTTAATCTGTATATTTAATTTGTAAATGAAGGGACATATTTATGCATACAGAACTGGTAAAGCTTTGCAGGGAGCGTGGTTGAAAAAATAAACGTTTTTATATCTTTTCTGCCGATGTTCAGAAAACAGAGGTGGTAGTGAAGGGGGAGAAGGAAGGAGAGAACCTGTAGTCCTGAGTTGCTTCCTGCTTGCTTGGTTGTCTAGTGGCGTTTAAAAACTATCAGAAATATGAGGGAAGAGGGAATATATTAATGTAATTTTGTTTTATTTAGTGGGGGTCCTGCTGGGTCATAAGCCACCAAGCCTTTGGAAGTGCTCGTTAACGTCGGTAACAGAGAGGGCTGCAGGCAGTTCAGTTGTTACAGCCCAGGAACAGGTATTTCCCTGGAATATTTGCTGGGAAGAAGGAATTTGGTAGGAAAGGAGACATTACAAAGGCTCATGGTTTTAGCAGTTGTCCTCGAAGATAAAAAGTAAGAATTGTGACTGAGTGCCCTTTTCAATCTCTCTTCTCCTGAGGTGACACTGGATTTTGCTGCTGCCCTTTTTGTGCAGTGGGTTGGGGGTCTGAAGGAAACAGCCAGATCAGGGCAGACCGGCGTTGCCCTCTGCCTCTGCCATGGCACGCTCTGCCTGGCTGCTGCTAGAGGAGTTCCTCGCAGCAGGTTTGCCTCGTGTGCGGAGACGTATGCGGCGTTGTTGTGTTTGCTCCTCTGAGAGCAGCTGAAATCCCAGCGACCACTTCTGAAGCCAGTTGCAAAAACCTCCTTGCTCAAGCTGAGCCTGAACTCAACCCAGGCTGTCCATCCTTTGCAGTGTCCTTGAGGCCTCCCTCTCTCCTGTCCCCTTGCCTTTAAGGATGCTTCTTAAAAGCATCCTCTCTGACATTTCGCTTCGGTTTCTGAAGAGACCCGTACCCTGCAGCATGCCTGGGTGCTGGCCTGCTTTGCGTGCGCTGCTCTGCTCAGCCCTGTCTGCAGGCAGCTCTGCTCCCTCCGCTCCCTCTCTTGTCAAGCTTCTGCGGGAGAACCTTTACCCGCTTTGACTTTTAGGTCTTTGCTGGTGGTTTGTTCAGACAATGAAAACAGATTCATTACAAAAGGTCTTGAGGGTCCTGCATGGATTTCCTTGCCTGCTGTTTGAGAATGCTCATACAAATTAATTTACAATTTATTCTGAATGTAAGGATTATATTGTAATAAGTTGTCTATGAACGTGTGCCAATTTCCTTCCAGCATAAACAAAAGTACCGAATTGTGCTGTAGGCCTTAATATTTGCAACTAAACGACTTCTAGGTCTAACTAATAGATCCTTTAACATGGTAAGAGCCAATGCATTTAGAGAGCTAATTGCTTTTAGAGGCACGAAAGTGACTCCAGTATCATTTCGTGGCTGTAACTGTACTTTGCTCGATGGTCCTGATGTTTGCCAGGATAGCTGAAATCAGGCTTTGTTGCCACGTTTATTTTTTTCCACTGTGAAAAGAAAAATAAATTATTTAAATCTTTCCTCTCTGTGCCTCTCAATAATGGAATTACAAACACTGTATCTATTTCACTTCCTGGTTTATTCTCTTTGATATCTGTGAAGCCTGAAGTAAGCTCACCCAAGCTTTATTCTCTTCTTTGGGAGAAGATTAGTTCCAGTGGTTCTCTTAGAAGATTACAGAAAAAGTGTACTTTTAAAATGTGTTTGATGTGTTTGAATATTTTCCCAATAAGCAGCATGGGAGTTGTTACGGAGAAGATATTTTGCGTACATTTTTGTAATTAATATGAGTTGCAGAAAATGAAAAGAATCAAAACTGCAGAGCAAAACATCTGTGTCCATATGAAAGCAATTGATGTTGAAGGAATTTGGAAGGAATGAGAAAGATTGATCAACTGACCAAGGGTCAGAGCCAAAAATCTGACAGGGACTTGATTGAGGCCATTCTTTTCCTTATTTTCCTAGCTGTGGGCAATATGTATTGCTTAAAACTAGAGCCTCAAATACAACTAGGGTTGTAGGTGAGGGAAATATACTGAGTGTCTGTTGTTTGGAGGCTGACTTCTGTTTTCATGCAGTAAGAATTGAGGTTCCAGCTCTTCTAAAGGTGTGTACGAGTTGTAAACGTGCTTCTAAGATGGTGCCACTTGCCTGACTGTACCTATACAGGTCACCCAGGTTCCCTCATCCCCCTGTTTTCCCCTCTGGTGGATTTTGCAAATAGCTGGGAATAGCTGTTTCTCTTTTTAAAGTGTATGCTTTTGAACCAGAAATTTCTATGTAGGAGCAAAAAACAGGAATGTGTTTTTGAAATCTTTGAGAGTCTTCATTCAAGTGGTATAGGAATTGAAAAGGTCAGAATGGCAGGACCTGAGACAATATGGTCTACTTCATTTTGTCAATACAGAAGTAAAACCAAACCTCATTTCTTCTGATACTACTTCAGCTAACTGTGATAATTTTATTCCAAGTCTGATAATCTGTGATGTGCTATTTAAAGCTCCAAATCTGAGTCCATGAGACTCACCTTTCACTAAAATAAATAAACAGGCCTCTGTATTTTGTGATTGGAAAATAAAGCTAAAAGCATGCACTGAGTTGAACAGCTCAGACACTGGAATGCAGCAGTCCCCCCAAAACCAAGGAAATACGACTGGTGCAGTCATTTCATAGGGCACAGGCTTCATGGCTGCAGTTGCCAATCCTGAACTCCTTGCTTTGTGTGGAGTGGAACAAGATCACGTTTATTCTGAAACAACGTGGGATGGCATGTCAAATAACTCTTTTTGCAAATGTTCAAAAGTATATGTGTTATAGTTCTAACACCTTTTTGATAATAAATCATTTATTATCAAATACAGGAGCCAATGATCTATACCATCATTATATATAGGCTGTGTATGTGTATCAGTTTATCATAATTATAATTTATCTAATTGGAAGTAGAAAATAGGTAGAATCTAAATGACTGTGTAGGAACATGAGGTCCTATTAAAGGAAATGTCATGAAATACTTTAATCTTCTTAGAGGTGCTGCATATAGTTTGGGCAGATTAGGTTTTGGCATCGTATCTGGAATCTCCCATTTCTGGTGCAGTGGGTTAGAGTATTAAGTGTAATAGTGTCATTGCCACAGTTTCCTTCCTGTTTTCTTCAGTGACAGACTTGGGTTGGGAAAGGAAGAAAGTCATGTTCACTAAGGTAAAAAATTCTTACATAAATAGGATGTGGCTGGAAGCAGTACAGTGTATATATATACTTTGTAGACTTATAGTTTGGCAGCCTTAACTTTGGCCTGTTTTGCATTGATTTTTCACGGAGGTGTTTAAAATGCCAGTTTGTGGGGTTTTCTGGTTTGTTTGTCTGTTTGTTTTTTTGTTTGTTTTCTTTGTTAATCTCCAGAGTGGTTTTGAGCAGGTATTAACAGCAGCTGATGGTATTACAAAAAATCCTAAGAAACGTGATTCTCCTTGCTCAGACTTGTTTATCCTCATTTAGGAAGTTAGTACTGTTTTATACCCTCTCTGCAATCACTTTGTGCTCTGCCTTTGGAAGCAGAACAGAACTTTGCCTCAGTTCCTACTTCTCTGGCTTTTCTTTGGAGCTTAAGGGGGATTTGTGCAGCCTGATTGCAAGTGACATTCAGAATGTCCCATAAGGTCATAAAGTGGCCAAAATAAAACTCTTTAAGTTGGGAGAGAAGGAGTGCCAAGTGTCCATTCACCAAAAATACTGGAATTCATGTTGATTTGTTACTGTTATCTTTGCATGCCCTATATGACTTTCTTGGAAAGACTGAGTTTCAGGAGAGTTTGCAGTCAGTCATGAAAAGAACAAGAGACACAAAAGGTAGAAAGGGAAGGATACAGTTGTTGCAACGAGTGACAAGATTTAGGAGCTAGAATGAAAAGTAGAAATACAAGCTCAGATTAAAGTTTCTCTAATGCCTTCTGAAAGTTAAGAAGCACTTTAAAAGGGGCGAGAAATATTTTTTGCTTTGTTCTGGACACCAAATGTCCAGATTTGGATCTTGGTAGGTATTGTTAAGGGGTTACTTGCTGCTTGTGAAAGCTGGTGATACTGGCTTTTGTTTGACAGGAACTTTTAGCTATCAATGGAATAGAAACAGTCTTTTAATACATTAAGCCATATAAAAAAATGAAGACATTTACATTTAGCTTTTTTTTGTTGTTTTTTTTTTTTTTTTTAAATCGTTTAGGTAGTGTCACTACTTTATGGCTTTATGCAAAATCCAGTTACTTTAGAACAACCTGCTTTGATGGAGTCATCAATTACAATTTGATCTTTTTTTTTAACAGAAGACTGGAAAGATGCTCACAGCTGCACTGCAAAATACTGAATACTGTGCAAAAGAGTGGTGTGACAGATTTCATAAAGATTAGGTTGAAGTCCATTAGAATAAGTGATTTGGTAATAAGTATTCTTGATTTAACACATACTTAGAATCAAGGCCTTGCATTATTTTCATGTGTGATCATTTGGGTTGCAGCATTGCCTAGAAACTGTGAAAGATCGGGATGCCCTTCTGGTAGGTGCTGTGGCTGTAGGAAGGTCTGCTGATCACTTCCCAGGCCAGCGTCCCAGCCAAGAACAGGGAGCTCAAGCCAGGCAACTGCTGTAGCCATTAGATTACTTGGTTAATTCAGTTAAGAAGTTTTTGCACCTTGGCTTCTTGTAAGGAGGGGAGAGATGGAGGGAGCTTTGGGATTAGAAGCTTTACAGATTCCCACACTTCTGTAGCTCAGCCTTCAGGATGAGAAGCGGAACAGGAGACCACATTGTTTCCATCTTCTTATCTTTTTAATTGTTTGGATTTGAAAGGACTTGGGAAGTCCTGTATTTACATTTAAGAGCACAGCATCTCATGGATGTGATTGCACAGTAAATAGTTTTCAAAATGGGCCACAGTACCCATAGGCATTTTTTTGTTGTTTAAATCTAGTTAGTCTTTGTACAAACTTAAAATTACTTACTTGAATTACTGCTTAACTTGGAACTCCTATGTCAACAGGGTAATTCTGTTTTGCGAGTGCTACTCTATTTCTAGCCACAGTGCTGGAGCCTATCACAAACCCACAACATCAGAGCTTCCTTTCATCTGCCTTACAATTCGCTGTGGGTCAGATCTCAGTCTTCTAATGCTCAGTGGTCCAGTGGCAAAAGACTCCAGAGATCTGAGACATGTTCTTGTTTCACCGATTTGCACCATGAATTTGAACAGCATGCTTCACCTCTCCGGGCCAAATACCCACCACTTTTTTTTTCCCGCTCACAGGCTTTGTGTATGTTGTTTGTCCGGTTATTAACACATCTAATCACGTGTTGCTATGATGCTCAGAATCAGTGAGCCCCAGTGTCAGCTGACGTATGGCTGGCATAATACTACTACTAGCTTTTACATAAATGGCTAAACGTACACTGGCTTTGGGAACGATGACTCCCTCTGCATGGGCATTTCAGAAGTTGCTGCTGTAGTGTAGCTGTAGTCAGATATGTTTTTGTCATTTTATATGACTCTGGAAGTCATGTGCTAGTTTATTGAGGTGCTGGAGAGTGTATCTGAAGGGCCTGCAGTGCTCGAGACATTGCCTGTACAAGAACCCCAATAGCAATGGTTAATGGCCAGGATTACTTAAAGAAGCTTTTAAGGCCGAGCACTCCAGGATTGTATTTTCAGTGTACAGCTTAATGAGTTGTAACAGTCCAGTTTGACAAGCCGTTATATCACTTGATAATGCAATGCTTTTTTTGCACTGTTCTCATTGTTGGAAATTGGTTGATAAATGTTTGGGAAACTTTTAGTCTTGTAGATTTGTTGAATTGGCCTTCCACTTGGAACCTGTTTAAAGACAATGTTTAAGACTGACGTAGTCTTTGTTAGGCAGCTGTAGAAAAGGAGTTGAATCCTAACTGAAGTTAAACCCAGTAATTAATCAGATGGCTTCTTCCCTTGTTCCATTTTCCTTGTGACACTTTTTATAGTTGTGACAGTTTTTATAATGGATTTTGAATTCCAAAACTTGGCAAAAGCGGATGGAAAAAAGGACCCTGTATACAAATTCCTAATTTGAAGGCAGAAAAGGTGTTTCCCACTCCTCCCTTTCACTTACTTTTCATCCATTGTTGCATTTTTTTTTCAGGAAGAAGATAACAGATTATAGAGACTGGTATCTTTTTGTTTTATGTTCGTACAGTATTTAGTAGCTGGACTTTGTCCTTTCCTGGAGTCAGTGAGCTCTCCTGCAATAATCCTGTCAGAGGAACTCCACTTCTCTTTCAGCAGTGTGAGTCTATTCAATTTGGTTCGACAGTGCATTTATATTCCCTAGTTTTATGACCGTGAACATCCTTGCATTTAGTATTTCTGCCTTTCAGTATATTTACACATCTAATATGTGCATACCCATATATACAGTATATAAGGATACCATACAATTATGATGTTTGTATAGCGAGATATAAAGATCATATTCAGATCCAAAATTAGCTGCTAGCACCATAGAAATGAAAAAGATTATCTTTTTCTCATCACTTACTCTTTTAAAACACAATACAGTCCTTAGTTCTTGAGTGAGAAAAATGGAAATAAGGGCAAAAGTAGCTTTCTGCAAACTGAATTTATCTGAAATGGCAGTGAAAGTGCATCTTACTAACTGATTAATCTCTAGCTGCTGTGGTTTACATGTGACAAGTATCGGTTATGAACTGCTGAAAAGGCACTGGAACGGACAGGGAGATTGAGATTTCACAGGAGAGAAAATAACAAATAAAGTGGCTATTAATGAAGTCCAAATCAGGCTGACAGAACCTGAAAAAAGCACATTTTTATTACAGTGTGAAACAGAGATTTATGTGAAGAGTCATATTTTCTTACAGGCTGAGAAAGGAAGTGATCACAAAAGGAAAGGCTGAAGAAAATACTTGTGCACAGTTCTTCTCCCTTAAGTAGTTGCCACAATGTGAAGCTCATCAGTGCTTAGTGAAATAACCCAAATCTGGTTTCTTTCCGTGTAAATGTAACAAATGGTGTTCATTACAAGGATTGTTTTTAATAGCTCCCCTCTGGAAGAGCTGGAGTGCTTTATCTTGCATCACTGATGTTTCTAATAAATAAATACATCTCTAATGGGTGGGACAAGAAGATTAACTCTGGTAAGAGACTGCAACAACTGTGTTGAAGAACAGGTTTTATACCTGGGGGCTCAGCTTTGTACTGAGATCAATAGGCAAAAATCTCATCGGCTGCAAAGGGCACATGTCTGAGTGTCAGAGGTCAGAACTGACTGTCTCATTTGGAAATGAGAGTATTGCACTGCTCCCTGTAAAGCTAGTTGAAGAGTAAACTATTTACTGATGATTGGAAATAGATGTTAGTAAGATTTTAATAGAGCTTGAGAGTGTTGTTAGTGAAGACCTTAATGGAAATACGAGTTTTCTGGGGGGAAAAAACTGCTGGAGAGTAAACTTACTGTTTAGTAATCTGAAATGCTAAATGAGTAGTGTTTGAAAATTACTTTAAGTGACTATGTTAGCAGTAGCTTACATTTTCTGGGAGAAGAAAGATCTCCTTAAAGATACTTATGAAAAGCAGCTGCATTCTTCAAATTTTAAATAGAAAACCTGAACACCTATAAACTTAAGGATGTGCTGGAGAAGTAACCTATTTTCTGCAACCACAATAATAGAGTTTTGTGTGATGAACTGTACTTACTTCCTACTGATTGTTTTTTTGGAAAGCAATCTTCTACAAAATTTTAAAGTTTTCACTGTGGGGTATTTGAAATACTTTTGTAAGATTGATTTTTTTATGAGTCTTTCTGTGAATGTGAGATTAATTATTTTTAAAAACATGTCTCTCTTCCAGATTCATTATGATATTGCTACTAAGATCTATTGCTTTTCCTCTTTTCCTCTCTTTTTTTCTTGGCTTTAACTTGTTCCCACCTATACATTTTTACTGTGTGATGGGCAACTAGTGCTTACTAGGTATATGTTTGGAAAAGGATTTAATTCAGTGGAAGGTCACAGCAGAAAGCCCATGTTCTTGGTCTTGTCGATAGGTACCTAAAAATAAAAATCTTAATTGACAACCTGTTTTTCCCTATACTGTGCATTTTTAAAATTCTTCTTCTTTTCTCATCTGCACCAACCCTGTGATATCAAGACAGTCCTCATTATCCTCAAAGGGTCTTTCTCTTTCGTGCCTCTGTGCACAGAGAGAGGCAGAGACAAGGATGCCAGGAGCCACTGCTGTGCGGATAATGCACCAAATACTGCTTCGTCGGCTCCTTTCTCTGGTGGGGTATGCAAAGCAAGAAACGTTGAACCAAGTGAAGTGAAAATAAGATCGGACCTGCTCTGTCAGCTAAAGTTTTAGCAGTTGTTGTCTCCCAGCCTGAGCCTGTCTCTGTCCTAGCCCATAGAAATGTGAATTGTGGATGTGGACAAATGCAGATGGTGTTGAAAGGTCTTGCAGTTCAAACAGAAACGGGGAATAGGGGCTTGATCCAGTCCGACGCGGGCAGACGAGGAATCGGTGGGGGCCGTGGCCTTGGCTCCTGGGGAGCCCCGGTGCTGCCGGCGCTGGGGCTGCCAGCTGGGGATGGGCCAGGAGCGACATGGGTTCTGAAGGAGAGATTTGCAGAAGAGCGGTGAGGTTTCTGCATGAATATTTCTTGGAAGGTTCCCCTGGTTGGTTGTGTCCTCTCCCTGAGGGCTTTCACGACGAGAAGTGGCATTACTGCCTGCTCAAAGTCGAGAATTGCTGTATTGCTTCATTAATGAGAGATGGCAAGGTCAGGCTGGGAAGAGCCGTACAAGAAAAGCAGCTTGTGTTTGGTTGTGTAGAGCAGGCCTGTGGCCGGTGATTGCAGGGTAGGGCACAGTCTCTGAGAGGGTTTTTAACGTACAGCAAATGCTCGCAGGACCCTGAAAATGGCCTTGAGTGCTCTGTGCCGAGTATCAGCTGTGCATTTCTGGACACAGACTTCTTCTCTGAGACCGGGCTTAGTCTGGAGAAGGCAGCGAGCTGGCTTTTGTGGAAGGACAGGAGGAGCGCTGCCCTGGAAGCCTGTGTAGAGCCACGGCCTGCTGCAGAACATCCCCCCCTCAGCCTGCCAGAGCCCCCAGAGCGCACGCCTTTAACTCATTCGACCTGCTGGTTGTGTCTTTTGCGTGGTGTGCTGTGGCGGATAAATTTCAGCTGAGGTGGGTCAGCGAGGGCAGGCTGTTCCAAAGGTGAAGGGCCAGCCGGGAGCTGCCGAGCAGCTCCGCGGGGTTAAACTGAGGGACCATAAGCTGCGGTCTGACAGACTCGAGGGTGTGGAGTCTGTCTGCCGGAGGGACCCAGCCTGCGCCGGAGCCTGCAGCCGAGGGGTGAGGGCTGGGAAGCCCGACCTGCTCCGACCACGCTTGGCACCTGCGTCGGCTGCTGGGGACGCTTCTGATGCGGGTCCGTGAACACCCATCTGCAGTGGCCAGCGTGGGATTCGCCAGCAGCCCAGGGCACACGCGGGACACGCCTGTCAGGAGGCGTTTAAGAGCCGGGGTATCCAAGTGGAGAAATTGTATTCATTCGGTAACGTGCACTACTAGCAAGGTGTTGTTATTGCCATTGATGCAGAAGTTAAGTACTTCTTTATGTATTTTTTTTTCCTGGGCTTTCAAGTAAGGGCAGGTTAAGGAAAGGAGTTGGGTGCATATTAGCTTGGTAATTCGTTGTCATTTATTAACTTGTACCTGTAGCAGAGAGCAGGGTGGGTGGAAACTCATAGTCCTTCCATAAGGCTCTTTACCTTTAAAGGCAAAGTCCATACAGTTAGTATTTCTTATCAGAGAATCAAGCACGTATGGTGTAAAAGGATTTGTGGCTTGGACACACAAGGGGCTTATCTTCAGAGAGAAAGGTATGGCTTTTTTGCTTAGGGGGCAGCTAACAAGCGTTAGTTGTCCCGACATAAAATGTAAGGACGAGGTGCTTTTGTTTGAATTCTAGATAAACTTGCAAAGTCAGCCAAATGGGAAGGTAAGACTTAATTTACTGTGTTTACATTGTGATAATTCCACAATGCTTGATCTTGGGTATGTTTTTCTCTCAGAAGAAGTGATATTTATTACTTAACCCCAAACCATACCCCTTTTTTTAGAATATGGAGACAAATTCAGGCATAAAAGACATCTGAAGCTGTTCTAGAAATGTTAAGAACTTACTATTTTTTTAATACAAGGAAGAATTTCGATATACTGTCATAACAGTAGAGTAACTTAGTTCAGAAAGGACCACTGGAGGTCATCATGTCCGATCTGCCTTCTGCTCAAAGTAGGGCCAACTCTGAAGTTAGATCAGGTTGCTACTCATGTAATCTATGTCCTCTTTCTGATAATATGAATCAGTTTGTGGCTTTTGATTTGGTGTATTTGACTGTAAGGATGACCTGTGACTTCAATGACATCACTATAACTTTTGCACTTTTTAGGAGGAATTCTTTGCTAAGTCAGAGGTGATTTTTGCCAATGACTTAATGACGTCAAGACGAGACCTGGAGGTTTCAGCTTGTTGGTTTCTTTTTTCTAGTTGCAGCTATACTTAAGATGAAAGATCCCTTTTGAAAGACTTAGCAACATGCATTTGGCAGGGTGAACTGTAACCAGTAATTCTGATTTGTCCTTTCCCAGCTGTAATTAAGGTCATAGATACCAGACTAAGCATTTATGAAAAATAAAAGCAGAATAACAAAGGAAAAAAGTAGGGGTACTGTCAAGCTATAAGAACTTACTCAGGCATAAAGGCACTTTTGAAAAATTCTCTATGAATGGTGATGCTAGGAAGACATGTACCATTAAGTTTGTGGAACTGACTGTTGTGTGTTGAATTAGAGGTTTGATGTAACTAGGATTGCTAGAACTTGGATTCGGTATTTCCTGTTTCATACAGGCTCCTGTGCCATTCCAGATTGGGAGATACATATAGCAGAAAATTTAAATTAAAAATATATCCCAGATATTAGAAGTAATTTTTAATATCTTGGTTTGCTTGTTGCCAATAGGTTTCTTTGATACTTTGACACAATTCATCATTAACTGCCTTCACAAATATTAATATATCTTGTATCTTAAAATACTAACCAAGAATTGCTTTTTGGTATATGTTTATAGCCGTCGGTCTGGCCAATATACAATGAACCATGACTATTCCAAGAAGACCCCCGATGGAGCATCGTTTGACCGCTCAGGATCCCAGGACTCCTTGGATGAACTGTCTATGGATGACTACTGGAAAGAACTTGAAAACATCCATGAAACCAGAGGAAATAATCATGAGGAACGAGTAGCACTTGTAGTGAAAGAGCCAGATGGTAATGAAATCTGTTCTTGTGAATGATTATCAGTTTGCTGATTTAGGGATTTTTCTTTAAGTCTTATTTCAAGAGATGGCACCCACCAAACACACTTAAATCAAAAAGGAGGTCATTCTGCTGAACGTGCACTGTTGAAAATTCTGTTGGCTCTGGTGTGTATCCACAGAAACAGGCAGTGCCCTGAAAGAGAATTGCATCGGAGATAAGCAAAAGGCTGGATTTCCTTTAAATGGTATTTGCAGAACATCAGAAAGGTGCCTATACTTGCAAATCACAACAATCAAAGCTTTATTTGCAGTTTGCTGTTAAACTAACTTACCCTTTCACTCTTTGTGTATGTTGTTCGTTATTGTAGCTATTGTGGATAGAAACCTCACGCTTTAGAAGACAAGCCAATGATTAACCGGTTTAAGTTTAGTGAGTAACTTTCTATGCTTGTAACTGTTGTGACTGTTCAGTTGTATTTTTTTTGTTTCTCAGAGGCATCAATTATGGGCCACTCCTGAGGGCATGACCTTGGAAAAAGTTGAGCAATTTCTTTATTTTTCTTGTCCTATCAGACAAAAGAGGAGTAACGTCCTTAATTCCACTCTTCTCAAAAATTATTTTTTAACAGTGCAGTGTCTGCCCCTCTCCCATTCTTAGAAGAGGCCCACAGTCTCAGTAAATTAAAATGGTGAGCTTTGCATGTTGTATGCCTTCTACATGAGTGAGAGAATGTACTCCGTTAGCTTTCAAAGGGATTTGCACATATGCCTCCCTAGGAGTTTTGAGACATCACTGCTATTTACCCTCTGAAGAGGGTAGCAACGTGGCCTCTGGAGAAAGCAGCAAGGCTTCGAGCCCACGTGCCTGGGGAGCAGGGCATCTGACAGAGCTGCAAGGCTTTTTCCAGAGCAGCAGAGCCCATCATTCTGCCACACATGAGCCTCTTCTCTTACCTGAGCTTACTGGTGCTGCTACGCCTTCAGGCTCTGTGCTCCAAAACCCACCATTTCCTTTTTTATTTATATATAGCCTTCTTCCCCCTAGTTGCTGCTCCAGCTTGAACCACTGACTCTGGCATGAAGCCCAAGTGAGTCAGCTCAGTTGAGCTGATCAGCTTGAGCAGATGTTGCTCTACCCTATGCCTTGCCTAATGCGTAGAACCTCGCTCAGGTACAAATACTCCTGAATGTGTGGGACACTGCACCTGGCTGATGGGCCTGCCTGAGCAGGGGCTTGCTTGAGACATGGCCATGCAAAGCAAGGCATGGGAGAGATGAGATACACCTTGCTCACATCTGCTCTGGAGAATGCATGAAGCCCTGCTTTCCAGCCCTAGTAACAAAATCTGAGAGTTTTGTCAGATGCTCAGGATCTGGCTGCATAGCCATAGCAAAAATTCATACTTAAAATTTTGTGTCTGTTTTCTGAACGCTGTTAATATTCATGTGCCCACTTGGATGTGCACTGGGCTCTGTGGGAAACTGCACTCAATAGTGACGTTGATATGCCAGCTTTGGAGTACTCTTAGGTATCTGATAAGTGGAAATGTTGCTTGACCATTTGAGAGAGTTATTGGCATTCAGCACAAGTTCAGCTGCTACAGACAGAACTTGGTGGTTTAAAGAAAGTATCATTAGAGAGATACTGATTTCGGAAGCAGAAGTTTTGCCGTCGGTGACAGTATTTCGGTAACGGAGCTTTCTCCTCTTTCATGTGCAGTGATGAAATAAAGGATACCTTATCATCTATAAGACTAAAGCAACAATTGTTTTGTGGGCTGTCAGCAGGCTGGAGACCATATCATAAGAACTGATTAAAAAATAACATTAAGGTGACTCCTGTAGGCTGGTTTGTCCTTCATTAAGTTGAGCTAGTGGAGAGCTGCTGTAGGATTAACGTATCAAGAAAAGTGGGCAGAATCATGTCAATAAAGGAGCTAAAAAGATTGAGAATTGAACTAAAAATCAATGAAGCAGCAATGATCAGAGGCTTTCAGAGTTCCCCATACACTTTTGTATCTAGGTACATTTATAAAATGGTATATGACTTAATAGAAATGCTGTAGATGATTAGAAAGATTGCCCCATAGCATTCTGGATTGGATTAACTATTTTAAAAGCTTTGATATCATATGTTACCTTTCTGAAGCTCTTTAGAAACAATAGCTTTTTCCAAGTCAGGATAGTGTAAGTAATTGTTCTTAATTGTGGATCCCCTTAGTACTTTCCTTGTGAACTGCATTAAGTAGATCATGTCATGAAGTGCTTAACAGTACTCGAATGCCAACGTTTATGCCTTTTTCTCTTTGCCTTGCTCAGAGGGGGAACTGGAAGAAGAATGGCTGAAGGAGGCAGGTCTGTCAAATCTCTTCGGCGAGAGCTCTTGCGAGTCCCTGGAAAGCGTGGTGTTCCTGTCCACGCTGACTCGAACCCAGAAGGCAGCGGTAGAAAAGCGAGTAGAGACTGTCACGCAAACCATGAGGAAAAAAAACAAACAGCATCAGATTCCTGATGTCAGAGATATCTTCAGGCTACAGAATGACTCACAGGGAAAAGTAAGCTCCTGACTGTTGTTCTGTTTGATTCTGGCAGAGAGAAGAGGGACACGTACTGGTGGGAGGAGAGGAGAGGGACACACAGACACAAAAGGAATATTTCCAGAAGATTTGTGTCTGACTTTTCACTGACTTCCAGGGGAATTTTTCACTAAATTTATGGGAATAGCGTTGGTCCAGACTTCAAATAATATTAAGCAGTTTTAGTAAGCAGAAAGAAGTATGTATATTGGCCTTGTATTACTTACAGGTGATGAATACAACCACCACTCTGTGGTCGAGTTATTAATGTGAATTAATTTTAACGCAGATGCAAAACTGATGACAACAATCACCCAAAGCGCTACAGAAAGCCCACTTTTATCTTTGGGTGGTAGTGTCCTGCAGCCAACCCAAGGGGTCTGCCAGATAAGGGGTAGTACCTCTTACTCACTGGTGCTCTTGTTCCTTTTTTTTAAAAAAAGGGGGAAAAAAAGGGACATCGACCTAACCTCCTCTATTTTGGCTAGGTCTTTATGCCTGTCAGCTTTGGGCTTAGACTCCGTCCTAACTCCCAGTGCCTGTGTGTGTCGTTGAACCATGTGTGGGAAGTTGCTCTGACAGGTTCTGAAGGGTCTCAGTTTCCTCTCATGGGGTATCGAACGGGAGAGTTCCTCTCCCATATGCAGGAAAAGGGAAGGAGGGAAATGGAGAGTATGATTAGAATTCCTCTTCTGTGGAGAAGCGTATGTGTCCTGTGCGCTCCCCCAGAAGCGATGAGATCTTCAGCCATAAGAAGACTCTGACCTGATGGGAGCGCAGAGCTAGCTTACCTGACCTCAGCCCCGTCCCTCGTTCTCACTGCTGCTGCCGCCGCCGTTCAGCTCACTGGTAGCAGTGGTAGAAAGCATGGCGAGCTTTGAGGGGATTTAACTTCCTCCTTCCCCCAACAACTTCTTCTCCTTTGGCAACTCCTTTCAAATTCGGCAGAGGTGAAATGTAGTGGGGGGAGTTTGTAAGCTCAAATGTATGTTCTGGAGGCACAGCTTCCCTTTCGCTGTTCTGCTTTGCATGTGGTTACAGAAGGGATGTTACCTCCATAAAAGCTTTCTGGGATCTGATTTGGAATTGACTACGCCTGAAAATTACAAGATCTAATAGCAGAGCAATTTAGGTAAAATATGATATAGCTTAAAGCAGTATAATTTCCCTTTCAAGTGTGTTATTTCAGTAAAGCACAAGAAATACCTGTGTTCCTGTATTTAAGCTACACATTGTAATGTTTCAAAATCATATATCACAGTGTTCAGTGGACTGCTGTGTCTCTTAAGTGACATGTTTTGATATTGATGACATCAGTGAGAAGTAATGCAAACAGACAAATTATTATAGCCATTTAAGACAGACATAAAACAGAAGAATATCTATTAAATGCAGAAATAACTAAAAAAAAAATCCTTCTAAACCTTGACTGAAATAAAATTATACAAATGTAGGCCCTCAAACCTATACTGCATTCCTTTCTCCAAAGCAAGAAAATTGTACAGAAATCGTTGCTTGTGGTAATTCATCTAATCTGTCACAGAAAGCCTCTAGTGAAGTAGCTTCTACAACCTCCCTAGGTAACTTCTCTCAGTGCTTTCTTACTCTCCCATCATTAGAAAGCTTTTTATGTAACAAAAGAGGACTGAAGCCATCTGCAGCTGTATGAAGTCATTCCCATTTTTAATAATAGCCTCCAAAAATCCTGTAACCTCCCTTCACCTGGAGGAAAGCAGGAGGAAAGGTAAAACAATAGTGTTGATATTTCACAATTGTGTTGATGTTTCTACTAGATTTCCTGCCATATTCCCAGAGAGAAGCTAGACTTTTGGTACCTTGACAGCTTCCCAGTCTGCTTCTACCGCTCTGTGAAACAGTAATAATTTTCTGAGCAGTCATGCTGTCTTCTTCCACCTCTCAAGATCCCCGATTTGAAAAAAAAAAAGGCAATATACAGATTTCTGTTGGTAGGAGAAATCTTTAAATCTTGACTTATTTTTCTCAGTAAGTATGGAGTTATACAGTGTTTGAGTAAAATACAATTAAAAATCCAGAGTGCTAAACTTGATTTGAGCTGACAGAAAGATAATAAAAATAATACATGGGTAAAAACGTATACGACTATAGATTTTCTACATGTTCTGAAATGTTTTTTTCTATAGTAGGTGTCATCCAGTTCATGGAATGTGACAAATCTTGAGACTGACTGTGTAGTGCAGCACTGTAGAAGATGGTTCAAATCCTTTGCTGATTTGTTGTCTCTTGAAAGCATCCTAGTGTTGCTGTTGGGAATCTAAGCTGTAAACACAGATGATAGTGTCAGGCCACCCTGCAAAAGGGATGGGGTTGTTCTGTAGGAGAGGTGACCATGTAAGATTTTGCAAGAGGAAGGAATTTGGACTGAGTCAGTCAGAATGTCTCCTCCAGATTCCCCTTCTCTGTCTTTTTCAGTGCAAACTATGGCTTCAGGGAATACATTTCCTTATTCTTTGCAACTCTGGACAGTTAAGTCTTATAGCCTTTTAGGAAGAGGAGGAATGGGCTTAATAACTTCTTTTTTAGTTACTTAGATTTCAGATCCCTTTAGACTTCAGCAAAGAGTTTTCTACTGAAACACACAGGTGTGCTTCTGCATACCCATGAATTGCAGGAGTACGTGTTTTAATCCTGCATGGAGTCAAAGCAGTTTCTACAGCTATGCATTTGGTTTTTATAGGCATGGATATTTATTGTTCCTTTCCTAGGTCTGTGATGGAAGCGAACCCTCAACTGTGAGAACAAGTGAAAACAAAAATGAGACACAAGATGAAACAAAAGGTAATGCCAAACAACTCTCTTCTTTTTTTTTCTTTTTTTTTTTTTTTTTTTCCTTTAGGTTTGTAGGCTTTCAACTACACAAACTACTACATAGTTTTTCAAGTAAATTTTCAGCAAAAGAAAATGAAATTCTTATGAGAAACCTATTCTCACCTGCATTGTTGTAGTGTAAAATTTTTAAGTGTGGCTTTAGATACTGTCCTGTGAGCCATCTGGGAAACCTTATTTGTTACCAGTGATCATCTTATAATTGAATCATCTGGGAGAAGTCTCCTCTCATAGCTTGTGCTTAGGTCTTTCCTGATCCTTAATTTATCCCTTCTGGGTTATCTCTGCTGTACAGTACAGGAAATGAAGCACTATGCATAAGCTTATCAGTGCATACAAGAGAACAAAACCCAAAAAAAGTTAGAAGTGGCTATATATCTGCAGCTCAAGACGACAGTAAAACACAAATGGAAGAAAAAAAATTGTTTACCTTTTTAAGGAAAATGGAAAGGAAATAGCATTCTGTGTGTGTAGGACTGGGTTGTGCCCAATAACATGTGATTACACAAGAGGGGTGCAGTACCCGTGGAAGACCCCTCACTCTCACTGCCAGGTAGGATAGAGCACTACAGAAGTCCCTTAGCTGATTTCATAGTTTCTATTTTGATGAAAAATGCTGACAAAGCTTTCTAGTGTTCATCAGGTCCAATAACAAAAGTGTGGCTGCCCTGCATCATCTTTGGTTTCTTGAAGGTAGAGGTTGCACCATGTCTGTTACACCACCATACACCTCACTGTAGAGATCAGGATATTAACTGGCAGCCGTTTAAGCTTTAAGATTCTGCATTGCTATTCTGCATTGTTTGTATGTTGGGGTTTTTTTCTTCTTCTGGGGGACTGGATAGCAATAGGTTTTACACTGAACCCTTTAGCCACTTAAATAGTCGGGCAGGCAGATCAAGTTCCCTACTGCAAGTTACTTAATCTGTAATTAGACTTAGAAGATGGCAACAAACAATAGAGGATGTGCATGGAAGTTGAAGTGGGAGAGATGAATATAAACCAGCCCTGAATATCACCAAATCTGTGCGTTTCCAGAAATGCTGTTAATTCTTCCCTCCCTCATTCTCAGCAAACCTCACTCCAGGAAGAACAGTGAAAAACTGGGAGGACTGCCAGGCTGCTGGTTCAGCACAAGGGAAGGAAGAGATGCTTGGTGCTTGTGTCAATAAACTGCACTGTAGGATTCAGCGCTGGAAAATTACCAAGCAATTATTACAGAGTTTTTATCACATCTGGTTCTTTTTTTCCAGTGGCTCTGAGGAACCCTTCAGAAATGGGAAGTTCTGAAGGCAAATCCCATATGCTAGCTCTCCTCAGCACAGATTGCGATATGGATGGCAAATGCAGCCTGCTTACATCCTGATACGCTTCTGCTCTTGTCAACATGCTGTAGCGGGCTCTGCTCCCAAGACTGGAGCAAGAATTAAAAATCAGTTCAATTTGCAGTCAAACCATACAAGGTCGGTGCTGTTAAAAGCACAGCACCTGTTTCAGTGCAGTGCTGTGATCTTTCCTCCACAATGATGAGCAAATTAGTGTTATAAAAACAGTGAATGAATTTAAGGCAAAAAGTAAACAGTGCCTGATATTTCAGAGATACTAAATATTTGTGAAATCCAAATCAAAAGACATTATTTTAGAATGGAAGCCCCCTTTGACAGAGAATTAGTACCAGTTTTATATGAAAAATATAAATATAATCTCAGACATTATAAAAGAAATCCAAAGCTTAGATTGAGATGTCTTAAAACTATTAGAGCGAATGACTATTTGGCCCTTCTCCAAAGGTGATGACTCTGTTCCTAACTTTGTATTTCAGTGCTGCATTCCCAAGTGCTTCTGACAGGCTGAAGATTATAATGGTTTGCTCTTAGAGCATACATGAGCTGTGTGAACCTGTGCTCACTTCTGCTTTCTTGCCAGTCTGACACACCTTGTTTCTTGTTAAACAATGTAAGCAAACTCAGGGAATAAAACAAAACCATTACTTTTTTTATTCTTTTCTGCCTGATCCTGCTCAACCAGGATAAGTTTAATGAGTTCCTAAGATGTTTTTGTTGGTAGATGCATATTTGAGTGTATTTGAAAGGACCCTCACTTACTGGCTTGAAGTGCCTCTTTGTTTCATGTAGGTACAGAACATGTCTACAGGAAAAGAAAAGAAAATTCAGAGTCGTATATTAAGATGTCGAAAGACATCATCATATTAATAATCCATAACACTCACTAAAGACCCGCAAAGCTAGCAATATGTTCAACAGCTACAAAAGAAGAAAAGTAATTCTTTCTGGATGCCTGTGAAAAGCAGTAAATGTCCGTGTTGGTTGAGACATCTCAAGAAATGAAAAGGAAAGAGTAAAGCAGATGAAACACTAAATACTTGTTAGCTTAAATAGGGGAGCAGCAAAAGTCATTTTACTGTGGGACTGCAGTTGTCCTTCTGAACACACAGGATTAGCTGCAGGGCAAGAATTTTAGATAAAACCTCTCTATAATGGCAACCTCAAAAGCATAATGATCTGGCAAATAGATGAAAGAATTGTGTGTACTATGTGTAACATGAGGGAAAAGAGCTGTAATGTTTACTTTGTGGTAGGGAAAAAGACTGAAATGTAGTTTTATTTTTTAATTAAAGAGTTTGTTTCTGCTTTTCATTTTACATGATAAATGAAGAATCTATAGATAGAGTGATAGAGTGTTAGTGAAAAGATTACAAAGTTTTTTATTTTCTATTTAAAATCAGCAGTGAATTAGCATTTTAGAGAAATGCTTTGTCAGTCAGAAAAAAACATCAGCTGTTCTGCCTTTCCAGTTACAAAATAAGATCTATCAGCATAGCTCCATCGGGGCATATTCTAGATTCTCTAGCAAAACTAGGAAATAGCAAGGTTGACAATTCCGATATTTCCATGTCCTATTAAAAAGAAACCCATAACATAACCCCCGCCCCTCTCCTCAATAATTCCCATCATTTTATGTGATCTTTAAATAGCACTGTGAGCCAAGGAAGGGGTACAGGACCAATGCAAAATACGGTTTCCACATCCTTATGGACGTTATTTACATTTTTCTGTATCACACTTGCATTTCTCTCATGAAATACTGCACGCAGTTGGCAGAACACCAAAGCTGCTTCCTCTTACAGCTGCTTCCTAGATATTGAATGCACAACAGCAGGAGCAAGGCTATATGATCAAGAAGAAACTCCCCGCAACAGCAGCATTTGCAGACCTTTAAGATGTGCACAGCATTACCAAGACATCTGCTTTGCACGGCACCTTCCTATCACCAGAGGACTGAAAGAGGAGCTACTGCTTTATTGTTTGTTAACATCAGATCCCTCCCAGGCTGGTAGGAAGTATGTGGGTCACGTATAGGCCACATTAGCATGACAAAAGTTTTGGGGGGATGGGGAACTGTTTTCCTTTAGTTGGATGCATTCAACAGTTTTCATGATGTATACAGATATACACAGAGGGAGGCCAAAGATTGAAGCCAGGGATGAATTTGACCTTGGATATGTTTGGTTACTGAGGTCTCATATATCTCTTTACCGAAAGGAGCAGCTCCAGTTTCAGGATCAGCTTAATCTTTAGCGTATGCCCCAGGCATCTTTTGGGGTCTACGGAAAGTGAGCAGAAGCCACTCTGGAAAGAGCGGGTGGTGAGTAACACACACAACAGGCAAAATTTGGAAATGTTTTGTTCTACTTCTCACAGCATTGCTTGGTTGTGAGTCAAAGTGTTAACTCAAATCCACCTTCTCTCTCTGGAAGCGCTGCAGCTCTAGATCAATTTCATCGAAGTGGGGGTGGTTGCGTAAAGTGCTGTGCCCTACCAGAGAGTGACTGGGTGGCTGCAGCCACTTGCCTGTCTGGCAGGTCCCCTGAGTGTGGCCCTGGAAGAGTGAGGTCATTTTCAGGACTCACTTTAAAGAATATCAGAGACTAGTCTTGTATTGTGAATGGTCTTTCAGTTAGGAGCAGATATGATTCAGAAACCTTTTCGAGTTGGTGTAATTTTTGTATTTTTTAAACATATGTTCATATGTTGTTTGGGTTGCGTGCTTGCAGCTCAGCTCTTTTGCAGACCACTGAAAGTATCAGTGTGGAGCAGCACTTCCCTGACGCCTTCTCTCTTAACCAGCCTATCTGCAGCCTTTCCCCTGCTTCAGGGTTAAATGTTGCTGTAGCTATAACTGTTTTCTGGGAAGTTTTTCTGGCTTAGCTTAACATAGTTATTCCAGGACATACAAAAATTTCCCACAGCGATGTAGAGAAATTAATCTATTATGTTACATAGTATTCTTATATGAAAGCATATGCGCTGCTTATGGTTCGCCTCCTCAACTCCTGTCCATCTCCATCCCAGTTTTTCTGCACTTGTGGTATGCTGGCTTTGAACAGGCTGCGGTCTCCTCTGCCTAGAAGCCAGTGGCAGAATCGTGGTCCCACTGAAATGAGCAGGATTGATTTGTTTATATTTGCACTGGTTTTAAGAAAATCTAAACTTCATCACAAATACTTGCAAGGTATTGTAATGTCATGTACAAGGAATGTGTCCTTTAAGAAGTACCACATCACGAGAGATACGGTGGAGAGATAAGAATCTGGCTGGATTATCTTTGTGCTTTGTATTAAATAGCGTTATTTAAAATATGATTTTCCTCTTGCTTCTTTCATGATATGTTTTAACTTCAAACTGAAGATCAGTGGTTGATTTCCTGTGAAAACAGACTACTTCTTTTTCTAAAAGCAGAACTGCATCTCCCTTTTTTTCCCTTTCTGTTTGTTGTTTGTTTTTTTTTTTAACAGAAAATATTCTAAATTTGTCTAGTGCTTGATTTCTTTAAGGAACAAAGAAAGAGAAGTAAGGCCATTGTTGTGTACTTAGTCCTTCCCTGTATCATGGAAACATGTCCAAACAGTTTTGAGGAATCTAGATTCTTCAGACTGAGGCGAGGACAGGAATGTTGGGTTAAAATGATCTGTGTACTCCCTGTTATTCCCAGATGTTAATGCTTTGAATCATAGAGGAAACATTCTCTTTTGCTTTGGAAATTTTAACAGCAGAAAGAATCGCTGCTTTGATTGTTGGATGTTACAAGTCTTTGAGGCTGGAAGGTGTTTGATGGCAAGAAACTTCTGATGCCAAAGCTGTTTGGCTCTGGAAGATCCTGGGAATCTGCTGTTTGTTTTCAGGTGGATTGCTTTGTCTTTTTGTAATAAATAAATAGGAGAAAACCCCATGCCTTTGCAGAATTATTCAAGAAACACTACAAAAGATGGACCCTTGTAAGAAGATAAATTTTCAATTGACATAAAAGATGCAGAAATTAGTGAATTTGCAACCAGAAAGTCCATCCTTTGCACAGCATTAACTTCTACTTGGTTTTAAACTTACTCACATGCACTGAGTGATGCTCAATTGTGCTGCTATTTCTTATTAGTTTTTCTACTCTGTTTTCAGGTCCAAAGGTCAGTCTTGGAACTGATGAGCAGAAGAGCCCGCTTGAAGACATGCCGTTTTCAGACACTGACATCAATTTGGAGATATCATTTGCAGAACAGGCAGCTAATCTGAAAGATAGCTCAGTAGGCAAAATGTGCAAGGGTGGAGGGGGTGACACACTTCTCCCGGTAGGTGTTTCCTACTTATAGCTCTCATTCTTTGTTTTTACTAGTGGTGTTGTTTGGATTATGTTTGTCTGATAGTGGGTGAATTAGAGTTAGACGAATGTTGTTGGATCCAGCTTTGTGGAGAAAGACCTTCTCAAGTTAACTCATTTTTGCGAATAGTATTCTCGATAACATGGCAGCAACTACTTGTATGCCTGTTTATGTCATTGTCTTTCTGGCAAAATGTACTTTATCTGTAAGCAATAATTGACTAGTAATATTAAACTGGAATAGTGGCTTAGTGGTAGTTGTACACAAACTGTGTCCTTTCTTCATTTGTTTACGACCCCTTTTCCTGTTAACTGAGGTGAGATGCTTTACCTCTGTAATGAAAATATCTGTTGTCATTTAAAGAGGGTTGGTGGATGCCTGTAGAAACCTTGTGCAGTTATCCAGTGCAGATAGGTGAGGGATGAGAATGAAGACCAGAACAGTCTATAGAAGTCTAAAGTCACGGGGCAGGAAATTAAGGATTAGTTTGTGCTCAGTTTTACTTTCCAACTGTTAGCTAAAAAAGACTCATTCTGAATGAATCCAAATAAATAGAGAAGAAGATCATCTAAGGCATTTTGTTGTTGATCCTCAGGCATCTCTTTGAGGATCTTTCTGTCTAACAGTTCATGAACATGCAGTTACGTATGACCTGTAAACTAATGACCGGTGCGAAAAACGTCTTTTTTTTTCGAACAGTGTATGCAAACATGTCTGAGTAAACATAATGTCTGAAGTAATAATGTTTCACAGTTCTTCAAACACTTAATTTAGATAAGGACATGTGCAGTTCTTCAGACAGTAATTACCCCATTTATGCTAGTTTAAACATTGTAAACCAGACACTAATGCATATTTAGAAATGGATTCTAAAGTGTTTGAGTCACATTTCTCTAATGCAGCCTACATATATCAAGGAAATGATATCTATACTCTAAATTACTTCTGTACATATGCACATATATATGTGTACTACATACTTTAGCTATACTTTTAGCTAGGCTTGTGAAGGATTGCTCAAAGACATGGCTATGGGATTTCTCCTTCAGTGCTGAAAGGAGTGGCAAAATGATAGGAAAAGGAAGGGAGTTACCTATTTAAATCTACAATTTGTATTTGTTGCACCTTGCTCATTGGCAGCTATTTTTAAACATACGTGTTTGTGCAAGTCAATGATACCTCAAGGCAGGAAACTGACTGCATAGCTACAATTTGTAAATTATGTTTATGTTTTGGTATGTGCCATTGCAGTCATGTACTATAGCCACCAATTCAGCTGTGCTATCACTGGGTCTGTACAGGGTGGGAAAGTAATTCTGGAGTATAATATATCTTTCAAATGGAAGAAAGTCTTGTCAACCTTCCTGCTTTCAGTCATGCACACTGCTAATGTCAGGCTTGGGCAAGAGTCTTGCTTAGAAGCCTGCTGGTGAGAGATGGAGTTAAAAAGCTCTATAAGCTGGGAAGTCCCTCTCTCTCTCAGCTCAGTTCCTTATATTGGTCTCTGACTGCAGCTTCTGAGCATTTCGTGCAGTAGAAATGAGCAATACCTAAGGATCCCCCTTCACTAAGAAGGGAACCCCTTTATTATTATTTGTATGGCAGACAAATATGTTATTTTGTGTGCATTAGGTGCAGAGAGATTTCTGTCCCATTTGTACATGCATAGGATTGTTCATTGACAGCCACTTCCACTGCTATAAATTGCAGAAGGTGGTGGTGTGGGGGGATGTGGGAGGTGGTTACAAGCAAGACAAAGCCAGACTTTTCTTGGAGGTACACAGCGAAAGGACAAGAGGCAACGGACGCAAGTGACTACAGGGGAAATTCTGTTTTACAGAGAAAAAGAAGTCCCCATGAGAGCATTAAGCACTGGATCGGGTGTCCACAGAGGTTTTTCGGAGTTTTCAAAATTCAGGTGGACAATGCAACAAGCAGCCCAATCAGACTTTGAATTTAGCCTTGCTTTGAGCAGGCAGTTGAATCAGATGACCTGCAGAAGTCACTAGGAACCTAAGTGCTTCTATGATTTTAAGATCATCTGCTATTCAACCTAAATGGGGGATTCTCCCGTGATTTAGTCAGTAACAGCAGGCTTCATGATTGAAAGGTTGTTCCCTGAAGGAAGCACAGCCTTCGAGGTAAATAATTTGTTATGACTTGGATTATTCACTCTGCTGCAAATCTCTGCTTTTAGAATTTCAGGCTGCCAAAAGACAAAACAGGTACCACGAAGATTGGTGACCTGGCCCCTCAGGACATGAAGAAAGTCTATTCTTTAGCACTGATTGAATTAACTGCTCTCTATGACATACTTGGGACAGAATTCAAGCAGCAAAAAGCTGTAAAAATCAAAACCAAAGGTGAGTTGGTGTTTCATATTCTGAACCAAATGTGTCTGTTTTAATCCAGTAAAACAAATGCATCCAGTTCTTCATGATTTTGCAGCAGAAAATCTGTATTAATTTGTAAATAGTAACACAGGTCCTGAGCAGCATTTAATTTTACCCCTTAACTTAAGACACACTTTAGGCAAGTTCATGCACATTGTCACTCCAGCTATGGCACCATGCTCTTTGTCTAAAGTTAAAACTCAGGTCAGTCACTGAGCAGATAGACCGAGGAGTGAAGAAGGTGAACTATCTTAGTAGTGTGCTGTGCAGGAAGAATTGCTTCACAGAAGTTTGTATGTGCTAATATATTTCCTGGCAGGGCACATGTATGTGCTCTTTGTGAGTAGTCTTCTCCTGCTTTCCTGAAGGTAGGTACTATGCTACTTTTATGGTTGGACTCAATGATCTCGAAGGTCTTTTCCAATCTAAATAATTCCGTGTTTCTACCTGACTTTTTTGCTGTCATTGCCCTCTCGTTGCCGAGATTCTGGGAGCCTTTGTCACCTGCTTTCCTCTTCTGCCTGGTACAAGCTTTCCTGTGTCACATAGACCTTGCCCACCCAGTACTTAGTCATTGCCCACCCAGTATTTAGTCATTGCCCACCCAGTATTTACTCAGGCCATAATGCAGTTTTTATGCTGAATGGCATAATATTAAGTGGAAGATTTGGGCTGTTGCGAAGGATGTCAAGGCAGCTGCAATGCATCATTTTGTTCTGCAAGCCATTGCAGCATATGTATAATCACAGTGCTTTTCTTGGCAACATAGGACACATGGAAACCAATTTAAAGATGCTAGAGGTTTTCAGTGCTTTGTTTGTTTTCTGTATTTCTGTCTTCTGCTAAATACTTTGCAAGAGCTTGAAATGAGTTACCAGTTAATCATAACCCTTCTTTGGCCAAAACCCTGTTGTCAAGGTTCAATGAATGTGCAATAGCTCACTTTAAATAATTGAAAGCAACAGAGAAGGTTGAGAGCTATACAGCAATGTACGATAGATTCTTCAGAATACACTCTTCAGCTTACAGTAGTAGAAAATAAATTTTTAAATGCAAAAGGCATACACGGAAACTTCTATGGGACTTTGATCCCTTAAATGCATTTTATTGTTGCAGAAGTGCTTGTACTTTCACTAATAAAGAAAAAACACTTTCTTCTCTTGTATTTTGGGTCTTAGTTTGAATTGATTCTTCTTACTAAATTTATTGTTAGTTGAATTTCACTCATAGCATTATCTGAACGACAGGCAGTCATGAAAAACACAGAATTGATTAAAAACCCTGGTTGTCCCCAAGTTAAAAAAGATGGGCTAGACTCATGGAAATGCGTAGGAAATAGACAATGGCGTGTCACCCTTTCTACCAAACAAATCTGCTTTAGCAATATAATGACTACAGGGCCTTGTTCTGCCTGACCCTCACCTCTTCACTCCTGAACTGTTTGGCCAATTGATTCATACGATGGTGGATCTATTGGCTGTTCCTCTTTGTGTTTGTGTATGTAAAGTTGATGAAAACATAATTTATCTATGGAATGCTGTGCCCTGTCTTGCCTTTCTGTTGACCTCCTACAGTTTGTTTCTCCAACTTCATCTCAGCAGAAACTTTTATTATTGACAAGATTTTCAAGATGCTAAAACTGTGGGGTATGGATATTGAGTGCCTGTATGAGTCTCTACATATTTTATAGGTAGACTTTTTATGCTGATAGAGATAAGAGAACTCTCCGATTTGGCACTGAAACTGATTTTTTTTGACATATATCACATTCCCTCAAGAGCTGACATCTTTTTAGTAATTACACCTGTTCTGTGCTCAATATTGGCATGGCATCATACCAAGCAGGAGCTTTTAGCTACATGTAGGGTTATATACTATTTCAGAAAAATTGCACATACAGCAATTATCAGTACTTCTGACAGAGAAGTTCTGTGTCAGCAAACTCTGGGTTGGTCATTACAAGTAGAGCTCTCTTTTAATGGTCATTCATTTCTATTCAGCTGGGGCATAAACACATGGGAGTGCCATTTACTTGAAGACTAAGGCTAGTTTTGCATCAGGGCTAGATTAACTGAGACTAGATTCCATTGTTTTTTTAATTTGCATTGCCTTAGCACTATTGTAAAGGCTATTTTATAACCAAGACTTAATAGTACTTTGAAAGCAAAACACTTTTGGCGAGATGGTGATCTTGCCATCCTGCCGGTGTTGTATAATGCAAAAGCACAGGGGTTGAAAAGCTCTTCTTTCAAAACCCTCATGGAGAGAAGCATTCAGAGTAACTCTGGGTGGTAATTACATCTGTCTCATTTTAGTAGCCAAATTTCTGGATATTTTACTCATGCCATTTGCACGCTAACTATAATAACTTGCATTGAGTGATGAAGATATGTATTGCAGGGTCATCATCACACCCATTCTGCAAACCAGCACCACACAGATGGTTCATTTATGCAGTTTGCTTCACTGTACTGCAGAATATGTGGATGGCAATTTGAAGTCAAAACAGAAGACTCCTGATTTATGGTTGAAGGAAGAGATGAATGAATCCTTTTAGCCAGAATGCTTTGTGTAATAACTTGAATGACAAAGACATTCAAATACTTTGAACAAAAGGTTAATAGCTCTGAATGTATTGAATAGGCTTATCGCTTCAAAAATGTGGTTTTATGCCATTATCACTTGTACTGGAACAGATGTGGAAAATATCTCAGTTTCTTTTGCTTTATTCTTCAGACTCTGGTTTGTTTGGTGTCCCACTGTCAGTTCTACTGGAACAGGATCAGAAGAAGGTGCCAGGAACCAAGATCCCACTGATTTTTCAAAAGGTAAATAGGCACGAACATTATTACATACCTGCAGATGACAAACAAGTAACATTTTGTCCTGGATTTATTTGCTCCCTGTAGCATACTTTTCAGTGTATCAGTCAATCAAAGTTTTTGTAACTTTTGTTTGCAGCTTTACTTATTACTTCAGTAAATGTGATACTTTGTATCAGACATATCTTGAGTTAAAGGAATAAAGTTTGGATTTTGTTACAACAGGTCTCCATGGCTTAGGCAAGTTTACTAATAAGCCTGTGAAAACTGACAGTCGCTATAAGAACCCACTGCAGACAAATTCCATTTCATAAAGGTCATGTAACTTCCATCATCAGTAGGGCTGCCCTTTAGTTTTTTCAGAGCAAATAATTGAAATTCCGTAGAATTTTTCAATCCCTGGCCCACAGGCTGAACCTATCTTTCTAGGAAGTGGTTTTCTCCTTTCAGAAGTGATTTGGGCCACAAGGCAGGTGGCTAGAGGGTGAAAATCAGGCTGGATAACTGCCTCTAATGGTGGCAGCAGCCCTTTTCCAGAAGATTTGTTGCTTTAGTACATGGTGGGGGATGATGCTTTGGCCTGTGTCATGTCATGATAATGGGAAAGATGATGGAGACCCTGGATTTACTGCCCATGCATAGCAGGTCTCATTGCATGAGAAGGGACAGACCACAGTGTGTGGACCTGTCCTAACACTGACAGAAACTCAGTGCCGAGTCCTCCCTGTTTCAGTAGATTTGGGGATCTGCTTGTTAAGTTATTTTTCCAGAAACAGAAAACTCAAAGTAGTTTTGCATCACTCTGTCAAAACTATTGCTGTGTTTTTCATGCCAGAAACTACTTCCTCAGGATTGTAAAAATACATTTATGGGAAAGATGCTATCTAGAAAAAAAGAAATCAAATGACAAAAAGTGATTGATCACTGTGCTATCGTAGCAACATAGTAAGTATAGCTCTTCAGGAAGAAAATTCTACATAAACATTTCTAGCTTATAGATTTGATTTGTTTTGCAAGGCACAGATGTCATTTGCAATACAGTTTTTCTTTAAATGAGAATATGAAAATAAAAAGTTTCCCATTTATTCTGTGTGTTCTCTACAGCACATGCTTTCCAAGAACAGGGGATTTATATCAAGTGCAACAAAGAACATTTTTGTGCATACTGCTTTTTAAATGTGGATTTGGTTATCACTGAAATAAAACAAACCGAGCTAGCAGGAATGCTGCTTAACTAAAAAAAATATTTTTTTATAAAAAATGCACTTAGTTTTCATTTCATTGAGGAATTACAGTTAAAAATAATGACATAATTTAGCCTAGGGCTTTTCAAACTGGAAGATCTGAGGGTAATACCGATCCATGTATCTCCACCAGAAGTTTCTGCTGATAATAATTCCAGTCTCTGGCTTGCTAATGAAGCCATGCAAAGCAGCCCTGATAGAGACAGAGAGAGGATTCCCCGTAGGCAGGAGGCTGGTGGTGGCCAGTGGCCATCTCTTGCTGCCTGATAAGGGGACCCTTGTGAATGAGCCTGTGCGAGGGAGTCATGGCCGCCGGCAGTGCCACCAGACCTTGCCTCCCGCTAGATGTGGTGATGGGGGCAAAGCACACAGCATGCCCACAGCGTCTTTGTGTCTGACAGATGAGAGTGGCAGCCACTGCTCAGGTGTAAGCCAGGTACAGTGAGAGCTGGATGCAGCCAGTTAGGACTTTTTTTTTTTTTTTTTAAAGAAAGATAATATACCAGGGTGACACCTTTAGTGCTGTTTTCTAACTTTGTGGCTTTTCCTGTCTGATTTTTTTATGGTACTAATCAGTTACATAAATACAGTGGCAGGTAAACCCCCTTTAATTTCTGTAACTGGAGAAAACACAATTGTGTTGCATAATTTTTCTTACTCAAGAGCTGGCACAGGAAGATATGTAACAAAAGCACTGCCCTAGTTAAACACTTTGGGAATCATTTGTGCTAAAATTATGTCATCAGCTTCTGACGTTTATAAATTTCTTTTGAGCACTCTTTAGATCCATCCTTCAGTGAATACTTCTAGGCACACCTACTAGAGAAACAGAATTTATGATGTGCATTTTAAGTACTTTTATGGAATTTCTACTAATTTATCTAAGCCATATGCAGGATTGCAAACCGTTGAGTTTGTTAGGAGAATGCCAGGATTTTAAAAACTGAAGCTTCCTTGAAGCCTAAGAGTACTTAGGTCTTCTATGGTGAAGTTGTAAAGAAAAATATTTGTGAGAAAGTTAGTACTGTATCTCTAATGTTACTTTAATTATTTTGATTCAGAGACATTTTAACAAGGGTAGTAATTCGGATTTATTTTTGAAGACAGGGTAATTTTGGTAAAAAAACTGCTTCAGTCTCTGAAGGAGGTCGAAAAATATAGGGTTTTTGTAATAAAATAGACAAACTCTTCTTTAATAGTGTTCGTAAAGCAGGTAAAAGCCATGTTAAAGGTTTCTTCCTGCATCTACAACTGTAATCCATTTGTCAACTGTGTTTTTGTGTCTACTTGTTATATATGTGCATGCATGAATGCATGCATACACACACACATACATACATAAAGGCTCCAGTATATCAGAACTATGGATCAGTAATTTTTAATTGACATCTTCATTCATGCAATTTGCTTTGTGTTTGACAGCTCATTGCTCAGATAGAAGAGGCAACTCTGGAGACAGAAGGACTTCTTAGAATACCAGGAGTTGCAACAAGAGTAAAGGTAAAACATTGCACAGATTCTCAGCATCCCCAAAAACTTACCTGCGCTTGCTGATTTTATTTTGTTGTGTAAATATATTTTAATACCAAGTTGTTATGAAGATTTTCAAAAACAGAAAGCAAAATCTCTTTACAAAGAAAACTGAGTTATATTAGTCAGGAAGTTGATGGTTTCATCCTGGGTAGTTTTGGGGAGAAGACTGAGGTCTGAGTTTGAAGGAGAATCAAGGCTACATTTCAAATTCAGTTGTGCCAAAATCTCATTAATTCTTGGCACGAGCTTTCCAGCCTTTTGTTTTTCCCCTGAACCAGCTTAATCATCTGAACAGTTCATACATAGTCTTTCTACCCCAGGAGGAAGCTATTCCCTGGCATTGTGAGCCTATTTTAATAGCTAGACTTAACCTGTGTTACAGGACAAGTCAGCCAGTGTGGACTGAAGAACCTCTCACATTTATTTTTGTTAACAGCAACATAACTGCTCAGCTCACTAAGCACAGCCTTGTTAGGCACGTCCGTACTCACCAACGCTTTGCAGAGCGAGTGCCAATTACATGCAGACTCTTCCCCAGTATTTGCCTTAATGCGGAAAACTGAATACACAGTATGATTCACGCCAAGAGTCAACGTGTTAAAAAGATGGTCTGAACTGGCCTTAAATTCTAAACAGAAAGGACCATTTAAGTGGATTCAGCTGTCCGAAGATGTCTGCCAGCCTCTGTGGTGCAGAACTTGCTCCAGCAGCTGGTTCATTAGAAACAACTGAAAGAAGGGAATATTATGGAAATTGGCTTTGTTTATTTACCAGTAACTAAGATATTATTCTTTTTACGATTTTCCTCCATTCTTTATTTTCCACTTATCATTGGTTCTGCATACTGGAATGATTTTGAAGTGATTTTGTTTATTTGTTTGTTCTTTGATTTTATCAGTTTAATACGATTTCCCAGGCAGGGGATCATTCACTATTTGACTTTCATTAATTTTTTACCTCCTGATTTGCAGGAGCTGCTTCTTTGGATTAAGCAATTATTTTGTTAACAAAGATGTTAAGTTCCTTTCTATTTCTATTCAAATAGAAAATTTTATAGAAACAAAAAATTTAGCATACTAAAGGATTGGTGTTTTCTCTTAATTTTCTTAAACTTCTTTTCTCCTATAGAAAAAGAAAATATTTCCCTTATTATGTAATTTTATAGAAAGGCACAGATAATCTCAAGAAAAAATATTGTGCTATCTTATTCTATAGATTTTAGAGTTATTATTATTAGAAAATGCATTGCATGTACCCCATAGTTAAATACATTTACTTTGCAGCCTAAGCGTTGGTGCATTAGGATGCGTAGTTGACATTTCTGCCCTTTCCTCTCATGTAGAACAATTAATTTTATCTAGCTGTTTAACACAGCTTTTGCCACAGTGATTTGGTCTGATTGCGGATGGAGGAGCTGACGAGACTTAGGGGGAGAATTTTCATCTTTATTTCTAAAGCTTGCTTTTGTTGATGAGCAGGAAATCATACCCATTTGACTTTAGGTATCTGAGTTAGGTTCTTTGCACCTTTGAACCCCTACATAATCAGTGGAGATGGAAGATCTCTCTGGAGGACAGTTGAGAACATTCAACTTTTATGTCAACCTACGCATCCACATGGTCTTTGGCAATAGATGCATTTTCCGTTTGGACAAAGTGAAATTTAATGAGAACGGTATCTTAAAAATGTATCTAGTATCCTCTATCCAGTGTGCCCTTCTTGTCCAGATAAATAATCAAGGCCATATTTTTCCATAGCACTTCCTCTCACTTCATCTCACACACTTTAAAAAACAAACCAATGTCTCTGCCCTCATTTTCTGTCTGGAATAATTGAGGCAAGAAGAAGGGATGGACTCCAGAGAGGTGGCTCAGGGCCACTGGGCCTATTCGGAGGCCACTTCCCGCTCTGCCGGACTGGGGAATAAATGAACTGGGTACAAGGCCGAGGCTGATGCTTAAAGGGAGACTAAGAAGGACTCCATCTTTGCAGTGTGTTCCCATTTGTACATCTCTGGAAGCCCAGTAACAGCACTGCCGTGGGAACAGGGCAGGAATATGCCAAAGTCTGCTGCCAACAGTATCCTGCCCTTTCCCAGCCCCAGAGTTACGAGGTATCACTGAGACTTTCAGTGCTGCTTATTCTGCTCCGTAACTTCATGTTTTGCAGCACAGTCCGCTTCCACAGAGGGCATGTTTGACATCCAGTGCTAGGCAAAGCTGGAAGTGCCCAGCCATGGAGTTCGCTGTAGATGGCAAGACATCCAGCTATCCGGTC
This sequence comes from Opisthocomus hoazin, assembly GCF_030867145.1. Lineage (NCBI taxonomy): Eukaryota > Metazoa > Chordata > Aves > Opisthocomiformes > Opisthocomidae > Opisthocomus > Opisthocomus hoazin. The sequence goes on from NC_134415.1 coordinate 69,303,284, forward strand.
ACACAAATATTTTCCCTGTGTTTTAAAAAGAGCCTCACCTTAATGTCTGTTTTGATGGGAAACTGTGTGTCAACATGCGTGATAGCCGTACTTGTTTATGAAAATGGCCATGCATGCATTGCAGCGATACCCTTTGGTAGTAGTTTCAGAATTGCTATGTGTAGCAGCCATGTCTTAATATTTTGGGGAGGGGGAGGTCATAACCCTTACATGAACGAGTATAATATCTGGTTCTTATAGTGTATTGCATATGGCCCTAAGGCAGGCCCATGGGATTTCTTCCTATGTGATCTGGCTATCTGCTGCCTATTGCTATGTGTTTGCTTGCAGTGCTTCTGATCCCCAATTTATCTTTTTGTACCAAAAGATCAGCGGCAGCTGGAGTGAAGTGATATTTCAGATGTCCCTTTTTTCCCCCCCCTTTCAAAGTATGGGAAGTATTGCTGTGTGTATAATGCATGAATTCCAGCAGCCAAGTGTTATTGGTGCTCTCTGTATCTACTGCCTTTCAGAGTCTTTGCCAAGAACTGGAAGCAAAATTTTATGAAGGGACTTTCAACTGGGAAAACGTAAAGCAACATGATGCAGCAAGTCTTTTAAAACTCTTTATCCGTGAACTGCCTCAGCCACTCCTCACTGTAGAATATCTCAAAGCTTTCCAAGATGTACAGAGTGAGTAGTGTCCTTTCTGTCTCGGCTGTGAAGAATTGATACCGGTGCAGAGAACTGCCTCTCTGCCGTAGCAGTATTTTCGCTAACAGCATGTGAAACTTAAAACCAAATTGAATAACAACAATATGACTTCCTCTGAGAAAAGACTGGGCATATGTTTTCTAATGTACAGATAAAATTTTTCATGTAACATATAGTTTAATAGTTTGCACATAACATGAAAGCACACTGCCACTTTCTGATGTTTCTGATAGTTGTTAGGAAGTATAGATGGGTTGTAAGGAAATTATGTATGATGGTATCAGTTGATAAACAATATTTGCTTCAAAAGAAAACAACAGTAAACATATAATAGTTCTGCAAAAAAGCTAACAAATGGTAATTTATACTGTTTAGTGTATTTTATCCATTTACCACAGGCAAAATTAGAGCAGAATAGTCAGAACTGCTGATCATCCCTGATCCCTTGAGATCAGCAAGTTCCTATGAAAATGTCCTCCTTGCTAACAGGTCACCAAGACTGCAAACGAACCAGCTGTAATTGAAAGAGAGTGGCTTGGTGATAATGAATCAGGAGTAAGAACCCACATACATTGACTCCCCAGCCAACACAGGGAGTGCAAGTTTCAGAAAAATCTATTCCCCTTGTCTACAGACAGAGCAATGGCTCATTTCTAAGGAACACTTTCAGTGAATTCCCATGGACAGACAGACAGACGAACATTCTTAAAAACTGTGCGCTGTGTCAGTCTCTGGGTTGTGAGCTGCCTTTCAAGGCCATTAAGTTGGTGGGAGTAGGGGGCTGGTGCTTAGGCCTGCTGCACAGTGGTGTTCATTTTGCAATACTGAGCGGCAAGTTAAAGCTGGCCAGAGTGCCTTCAAATGATGCTGGCAGCAAAGAGATCATCAAGGTTGTTCCACTTACTGGATACTGATTGGAGCCAGGAGAGTTTCTGCTTGCTGCTCCTGAGCTGTCTGAAGGTTTATGTGGTTTAACTTACCCAGAAAATACTCAGGTGCCAGGATCCAAAACACTTTCTACATTGAGCCAAAGGATTTGATGCGAAACAGACACAGCACTTCATAGCCTCTCGTTGTTTAAATTGTCTGCCTGTCTTGTTGATTGCGTGTAATAAGATTAGTTGCTAGAGAAAAAGGGCCATCTTTGTGACAGGAATTGGTGGTTTTCATGATACTACGACTAAGTAGTGTGGTTAGAATTAAATATTTGAACAACTTAATTTAAATGATTTGTTAATTTAAGTAATTTACACAACTAAAACTCAGTTGTTATTTAGGTGAGAAAACCTTGATTTAAGTAACAAATTTTAATTGTTTTGCAATTGTATTTTTGCTTACTTTCCTAGGAAAAGGTTTATTCTCATTGTTTTTTGAGCATTGTGACATGGCGTAATGTATGTCTTCCTAGAGCGGGTAGATACCCTGTTATCACTACTTGCATGTTTTAAACGGCTATATGATTTGTCACTTGTTTATTCAGATCCTTAATTTTTATTATGATGGAGTCAGCAAGGATTTTTTTGTTTCATCGATGAGCCTCTTTTTTTGGCAGTATTTCCCAAACTCATTTGGATGAAATGTATTTGAAATAGCAGTTCAGTTGGCATCCCAACAGGATGCATGAGAACAGCCCTGTTGAATTTTGAAGTAGTGTGATAAAGCAATGTCAGGTGCAAGTACCTCCTTCTTCACTTGTTTCGTGTATGGCCTGATTCATTAGGAATCTGCTGAGAAGACTTGCCAGAGCACATCCTCTAAAGCATGACAGGAGGAAGTTCATCACAAGTGACAAATGTGAGAGAGTTGGGGCTTTCTGCTGCTCAGCACTGCCAGAACGTAGGAGCTCTTCCAGGAGGTGGAGGAGTATAGGGCTGCACTCATCCTGCATCTTGGGTGAATGACGTACCGCTGAGCAATTGGGTAAAAGGCAGAACCAACCTCACTGTTCTTTAATTACAGCTTGCCGCAATTGGTGCGGCACTCACCGCTGTAGATATGTATTAAGCTTCTCTGCTCTTGGCTTTATCCTCACTGGTTTACCATTGCAGCTGCTGCTGTTTATGTCGCTGGAGACCTGCCTTATTCAGCAACATGTGGTATTCATTCTGCGTGGGTGACTTGGGAGACCATGCGACTGTTAAGGCAATCAGCAAAACTGTGAAAGCAGTTTTGAATATACCCTTTCATATGTTGGGGCACAGGCTCAAAAAGGGAGGAACCGTTAGCTGACTGGTTCTTCTCGTAACGTTGCAAAATAAAGAATCAGAATCACAAGGCATCTAGAAAATATTGCCAGAAGACTGCTGAGTCATACAGCAACTGAATCCTAAAAGAACATTTGGAAATGAGTATCAGAAAAGAAGGACCTTCCAGTCCTTTGTGATGCTATGAGAATTAGGCATGTGAATGCATTCAGCATTTTGCAAGAAGTTTCCACTTTGAAATCTTGCTTTTTGAAGAGGACAAATGACAGTTTTAAAATACTGAGATTCATGTGCTTCACTGGCAGATCTTCCAACGAAGAAACAGCAACTGCAAGCTTTGAATCTTTTGGTTCTCCTGCTGCCTGAAGCAAACAGAGACACTCTGAAGGTTAGAACTGATAATACTTTTTTCCTGCACAAATAGTTTGTCTGTTTATGTGAATCCACTGTAATGAATGCTGTTGTCTTTTAACATTCTTTTTTTTTCAGTTCAAAGTTAGTGCTAAAACTAGTGATTCTTTCTTTTTTTCACATTTCCCAGAACTTCAGGAAAAAAAGAAAAAAAAAAAAAAAAAGACTTGGGAGCCTAATTCCTCTCAAATGACTTTTAAGAATGTGACTTGAAATTTTTCCAGGATATTACAATAATAATCTCCCAGTGAGCAACCTTTTCTCTTACAAGTTTCTTTCCCTTTCTTGCAGCAGCAGTCATTATTTTCAATGCAAAAAATAAACAGTGTTACAATACTATTGATGAGAGTTTGCTTTTATGAAATGGGTTTAGGTCTTCATTTTTATTCCCCACTCTTCTCTGTGCTGTTTGTTTCTACTCTCAATAAGCTAGAAAGTTACACTTCCTGTTGGTAGTTACAGCACATTACATGGAGTCTTCCAATTTGGGCTTGTCCTTTTGTAGCAAAGCTATTCATCTTTCTCAGAATATGCTTACTATTAAAATTGCTACAATAAAAAATGAATTTGCAGGATTTGTGTAGGATGCAGAGCATCTTCTATTACAGGCAAAAAAAATTCTGTTAGGTCTTATTGTTTAAACGTGACTTTCTTTTTGAGTTTATTTACGGTGTGGAAGCAGTCAGGAGGGCTTCCAAGTTGAGTTAACAAATATCTGGAACTGAATTAATTAACAGTTGACAGCTTGTAACTGGCTATCTGTCATTCACATTCACTCATGAATTGCTTACCTTACAGAAATAGCCACTCCATGTTTCCATAACCATGACAGCTGGCACTATTGTGTTCACTTTCAATTTAAGAAAAGCCAACAGTAATGTTTTCAAAAGCATCTGTGGGATGCCACTTATGCACCTACATAATGAAATTTTTTAATGATTTTTTGGGAAAAAATCTTACTGTGCAGGGCTTCAAAGTTATTTGAATGCTTTTGAAAATGTTATCCACAAAAATAACAAGAATTATTTACTTCGTTACTTAGAGGAAACAAAACTTGCATTACAGTCCTGTGAACAAACATATCCACACTTCCTGTTATTGATTGCTTTTCATGTGGTTTTATTAGGCATGAAGAGCTTTCTCCAAAAATATGTAACAGGATGTTTCACTCGTAATTTTTTCATGTGCAGAGTTGAGTTGTAAGTTCTGCTGTTATTTCAGGTACTGCTTGAATTCCTCCAAAGGGTAATTGATCATCGAGACAAAAATAAAATGACATTAAAGAATGTGGCGATGGTGATGGCCCCAAACCTTTTCACGTTTCATGGGCTTGGCTCAAAGACTATTGAACAAAGCGAGTTTGTTATGGCAGCTGGAACCGCAAACGTCATGCGCTTTATGATTCAGTACCAAAAACTTCTCTGGACAGTAAGTGTATTCTTAAAGGGGGAGGGAAATATAAATTTTGCAAACAAGGCATCTGAACAAAGTAGTTACATGAACTCATTTCCATGATTTAGAGAAAGATCAGCCCCATCCAGCTGGGTTCTTGCTCATAGGTAACTCTTACGGGAGTGAAACAGAATCGTTACATGTTATGGTAGAGTTAAGCTCTGATGGTCAGAGTTTTAATAGTGTATGTACCATATGTGAACTCAGAAATAAGTCCTTAGGGGATCTTTGTATTTGGCCTATCAGTATGTATTGTTGTGAGGAATTTATTCTTTTCTGCTTAGAGATATTAGCAGGAAATACGATGTTTTAGTCCATTTCCCTTTTGGGCCAAACATCATATTATATAAAACATGTTTTGATAAAAGATGAAGTTGTGACATGGTCTCAAGCACAGCTCTAACTTATACTGGAGAAGTTCAGGGTTTGTTGTCCATCAGCAACTTTAAACAGTTTTGACCTTTGCTGCACGTGAGGAAAAGTTATTATCACCATTGTGTAGACTAAGTGTTAAGTGAATTTTTTTGGCTGACCAAAGTAAAAACACTGCATGATTCCACCTCTCCTCCCCTGAGAGCTTAGTGAAGGGAACATAACATCACAAATGGAGTGGGTTTTAAATTGTTTCACACCTTTATATTATTTGAATCTTTAATTATTACTGGAAATAGTTTCTGACAATCTGCCAAACAATATCTGACAATAGAGTTCTGACAATCTATCAATTTACAAAGTTTTGATAAGTTAGTTCCTTAAGGAAATTATGTAGATATTCATACTTACTATCTATATTCATCTAGATTCCGAAGTTTATTGTTAACCAAGTAAGAAAACAAAACACTGAAAGCCAGAAGAAGGAGAAAAAGGATAAAGCTATGAAGAAACTTCTGAAAAAGATGGCATATGACCGGGAAAAGCATGAGAAACAGGAGAAGACCACTAATGATGTAAGGAAACATACATCTGAAATACTTTATTTATAAGACTATAATCTCTAGTGAAAAAGTGGGTATTTATTTAACAAAGAATTTCAAAAGATAACAAGTTAATGTGGGTTTCGTAGTTTATGGGTTACCAGCATGACACATTTACAGGGTTGAGCTGTTTGTTTGTTTGTTTTCCCAGATTTTTCAAAATACTTCTGTTCTGAAAAAATGACACCCTGCAGGTCGTTTCAATTTGGGCATCTGAAACAAAAGTACATTAGGTCTGTATCTGTAGAGGGAGCAAGTGCTGTGACAACACTCAGTATTACTGTACCCACGTTTACATGCATTGCTGCCCAATGGAAATCACAGCAGACCATCTGTTTACTTAAAAAATAAATATCTAGATTTCACTATTTGATATTTAATAGTGTTTGGAAACAAAGCTAGCATTTAATCCTTCTTCCTCCTACAGGAGTTCCAAAACCGTTGAACTCTTTGCCTCAATGAATCTTTAACTATTCCTTGTAAAGTGGAGCATGCTAGAGCATGCACAACATGCCCACCCCAAGAAACCCCAAAGGATCAAACAAACATAAACAACTGATAAACAGCTTCTTATGCAGCTATTGTCCAAGTGTCCACTCCCAGCTTACCTCTGTGTATATAATCTACAGTTCAGTATCTCTCCCTTAGGTAACTGAATTCTGCCAGACCCATCAGTGATGTCAAGGCTTAAGTTTCAGTGTAACACCCTTCACACGTTCTTTACAATGAAGAAAAAAAAATAGTCCTGTGGCATTACAGTGTTATTTTTTCCCTATACTTTAGAAATATTTTAATTGAACTGTTCCCACTGACATGGAAACTTTTCAAAAATATATCTCATGTACCTTGAAATTGCTTCTTATTTATGATTTCAATGAAGTTAGTAATACAATTTTTTGAAGCTCAGTCGTCTATACAGTATTGTATCTTAATGCATTTGAAATACATGATTACAAAGTTATTTTAAATACGTAAACAGGTAACACCAAATATGCATATCCTGATAACATAATGAATACACATCCGATTTAGGTGGTATGAAAATACCGCCTTGTGGGTTGAAGTCTTACTGAAGATACCGGTGAATTAGAGACATCTTGTGGTAGCTTGTAAAAATGCATTGGTCTGAATGGTCTGGTTTTCTTACCGAGTACGTGTATGGCGAACTGTTACAAGAAATGATCGTCATATTCTAGTAAAGGCATTTTTTAAGCTATTAAGCCAAAAAAATAGAATATGGAAAACGAATATACTATAATACCCCTCAAATCTGCCTGGGCTGATCTTGCAAGTATGCCTTTTTTTTTTCTGAATGTGCAAATAGCTGGATCCTTTGTACAACTGCATCCAATATCAGCTCGAGACTTACATTTCAGTGCTCCTGCCTCATTTTCTATGCAGTATTTGACACATCTCTTAATGTCCAAAATTAATTAATTCCCCATGGATCACTTTGCCTTACTTTCATATCTTTCTATATGAAGGAATCTATACACAGAATGAGGACTTGCATACAATTTTAAAATAAAACTAATTAAACACTGACATTTGTTTTATGCTGTCTAATAAGAAAATAATTCTGTGAATACGATTCAACTGAGTTATGAAGAGATGACACTTAATGCTGCCATCCCCTGTTCAACATAGAAATAACAGCAAATACACTGAAATAGGCAAATGCTGTTGCAACTTCAGGCACTGGATTTTTTTTGTAATTCAGTGCTCTTGGTCTTTTAGAGTAAAATATGCTTTTTTAATCCATTGGGGAGTTAGGGCTGAATTCTCATGTAATACATTCTTACTCAAATGTAAATGTTACTACTCAAGTGTTTTCTTTAAGCCCTAGAATTCTGTGGGGATTTTCTTCAAAATTAAATGGTACAATTTTTTACAAGTCCTTCACGCTTATTTGAAGCATTCAGGTGCCTGAGGGCATATTACTCTTAAAATCATATCCCCAAATTGCTAAAGCTTCATTGTCAATTGCAATTTTATACATTTTCTAAGTAAAAAATTGTCTTATTCTTTAAGAATAATTTGTTGGGTTTTTTTCCCCCCCAATTTCAATTTATACTGCCTTAATTTGAAATTGAGGTCATTTTCCTGTGCAGTTCCTGAATGGCATTCCACGATTAGATGGCAAGTGAGGCACCCAGACTTGTGGTGAATTCCCATTCCAGTGAAGCCTATTTGAAACTTTATAGAGTTAATTATCTTGTGTGCAGCTGAATAAAAACTAAGCAGAAGTTGCAATTTTCTACCACATGCTGTGGCACCCCACACGATTAAACATAGATGGGCAGAGCTTGAGTCACTTCCATACGCTCCAGAAATATCTCAATATCTGCATTCTTAATGGCAGTCAGCTCATCTGGATAAAATTTTTATCTTATCTCTTATGGGGCCTCTCTATTTATCACGTTCCCCTTTTAAGGCAGAGGTTAAATAGCATTTACTGGAAACTTTGGGCAAGATCTCTGTACAGTGCTGAGAGTTGTTAATATTAGAGAGCTCATGAGAGTTAATTGAGAGTGGTTAATATTAGAGGACTCATGAGGGTTAATTGCTTTTCGGGATACCTATGCATACCTATGGCCCCAAGTCTGCGTTAGGAATTAAGTCTTTATGTTGCTGTTGGGGTGCATAAAGCTCTAGCCAAGGAAAGAAAGATGCCCTCAGAACTGGAAATTTACCTAGTAGCATAGCCAGATTTATACCATCTGTCATTATATTCCTCTATATGTTGCAATTGTTCCAAAAAAAGGAGCAGTCGTGTTAGCAGCACAACACAATGCTGCTGGGCTTATCTAATACAGGCTAGAATAACAATTGTGTCCCATAGCTGTTCTGTTTGCATAACCCGTTTGAATTTTCACGGTATAATGTTACGGACTCTTGCTGAATTTGTTGTCCACTGCAATGCCAGATTACTTACTAAAAGGCCAGGGCATGCTCAGTATCTGTTCTCTCTGTAGTTGGGCATTATGAACATATTGTGCAGCTGAGCATGAGTTCTTCTGTAAATGCAGGTGGTGAAAGTGGCAAAATGCATTGATTAGCTGAGCTAATGATTCTGTCTGAATAAACAAAGTAATTATTCTGTTTGATCTGTGACCATAATGTTACAGCTCTGTAGACATTTCTTGTTCCTTCTCTCATATACTCAAGGAGGCAGGTTTTAAAATCATTTATCATATGCTTGCTGTATAGAAAAAAACCCCTTATTATCCAGCTGAAGGTTGGAAAAACTCCATTAAAATCAAATGAGATAAAATGATACAGAATTGTATACAAAAATGAAAACCAATTTAAATTTACCATATAGAATTTGATGGAAGACCAGTTAGGGACATCTGTAAATAACCACTTCATCCTTAAAAGTTTCCTTTCCTTTTCCCAGGATCCCAGCAGTTTGGAAAAGAGAAAAAAGATTTTTAAGCAGGAGTTAACTTCCTAGCAGATGGCTACAGCCATTATTTCCATAGGCAGAGACCTTAAAGAACAGATTTGACAAATTTAGGGATAAATGTAGGGAGTTGCTCTTTGAGATCCATTGCAACCTTACAAATCTTTGATTCCACAATTACTATGAAGCAAATTCTCAATTTGGTGATTCCTAATGCTTTAGACATAAATAGTTATTATATCTCGTATTTTTAAATCAATAAATAATAAGACTGGATATAGAAGGATTGTTTGGTTAAAATTACTTACCATTGTTCAACACTTGTATAGTAATGAGCCTTTAGCTTTCTCAGGAAGCTGTGCTTCTGATTCTGCTCACATTTATACTTGTTCTATATTCATTTAACTCCGATGATTTCAGAGAAGCTATTCCAGATTCACAGGTGCCCAGATTTGTTCAGTGACTACAGAAGAAGGAATGTTCAGCCTTCCAGCTGCAGTAAATGGGGGGGGGGGGGGGGGGGGGGGGGGAGAAGACAATGAACTGTCTTAATCCACCTTGACTACTGAGTCTCTTACATTTCTTTTCCTATCAAAATGAGTACATTTGGGTAAGTGGTAATGTAATACGAATAGAAAAATTACCTCAAGATTTCCAGGAACAGAAATTAGGACCTTTTTCACAAATACATTACATCTTTTGTAGCAAATGTCATGTACTGCAAGTCGAACAGAAAATCTGTCCTTTGGAGCCCTCCTTCTTGTAACTAATGTGACTGATATTCTTCATCAAGGATTTTTGGGTTGAAATAAAATACTAGTCTATTATGTAGTCAGATCTGCAGGTTGACTAGCTGAATATATTCTGGAGAATAAAAAATAGGGAGAAAAAGCTGCAGAATATCTGTTTTAAAAGGAAATTATACTTAAAAAGAGGAATCACTTAAAGTAGACTGACCCATGAATACTTGGTGATTTCTTTTTTTTGGCATGAAATTCAGATTAAATGAAACTGGAAAGGTTTCTTCTGGAAGTCTTAGGGGGGAGGTGGTGCAGGGAGGTTGCCTGGCTTTCGTGCCTGCAGCAAGTCTTTTCCATATCCATCATACCAAAGTGTGTTCTTAATATAGCAGTAATTGTTAACATCTTCGAAAAATAATTAAACACTACTGTTCTTTCATTCTCAAGTTCTCCCTGCTGTTAAAAAGAGATTTGAAGGTCTGATGTAATTTACTGAATTACTGTGTAGTTACCGTATTTCTGCAGCGAAGTGTAGTACATAGTAGTTAAGTACAGAGCACTGTACCAACTTACTTATTCCGTACTGTATTGTGAGAAGCTCATCAAAGCCAGCTGCTAGCAGCTTTGTTCCAACACCATTATTGCTTCGCAGGCTGATGTTCCTCAGGGAGTGATACGGGTGCAAGCGCCTCATCTTTCGAAAGTTTCCATGGCAATACAGCTGACAGAAGAACTGAAAGCTGGTGATATAGTAGCCAGGTTTCTCAGCCAGAAAAGGTACAAACACATTTTTGTTTTGTTATCATTTGGGAGAAGTGGCTTTTCCTATGTTATATCAATAAAAAAGTTTTAAAATCCTTTAAGTCCACGTGAGTTCATGAACTTTTGGGCTGAATTTAGCCATTAGAGTACATGCTTGAGGAATTAACTTAATGCTCCTAATGTCATTAAAGAACATGAACCCTTTAGTAAAAAATTAACTGCTGTTTAAGCTGATGGGTCAGAAATGCTTTTGTAACTTTCTGGGCAGAAGACAGAAGGGAACTCCAAGAAAATATGTCTAGGAAACAAAGGAATGAGGATAAGAAAAATAAAATATTTTGTAAAAATTGCATTTATATATAGCAACAGCATAGGTACTGGAATATAAATATGTGCAAATGTCGTGCATGTGTAGTGATTTAGAAGGCAAGCTACATTTGAGTCATCTAAATCCATTTAGAAATGGAGAAGTTTTAATCAAGCTTTTACATCTATTTTATATATATATGAGCAAAGTAAGAAATCAGAATAGACTTAGCAAAGAAAAAATATTTAATACACGTGTGTATTATATATAACTATTCATACTAAAGCAATGACGTGGTACACTAGTTGAGATGAAGAAGCTGGTTTTTCCTAAATGCTGTTTTTAGACGTTTACACTTCTGACAGAAAGTTATTTTCTGGCTGTGCCTTAGCATATATTATGACAATTAAGCAGTGAGAATAATAGAATCCCTTGGTAATATGGGCCTTTATTCTTCCACTGTCTGTTTTTTACTTCTTTTAGTTGCAGCAAAATTAAAACCAGCAAGAATGTGGTTTCTCCCACCCAACCATAAGGATTTTTCAGAAATATGAAGTGTTTGAGGGGAATACTTATTTTTGCAGCAGCAGTGAAAGAAAAATTACAGGGTAAATACCAGGCTACTTGCTAATAACAATGGAATTCTTTTCTAAACCCCACAGTTTCTTCACATCTGTCTTATTTTACCTTTTCTACAGTGTATTGCATGCTTGCAGGACTATTCATTTGCACTAGCACGCAAGGGTATTCTTGTTCGTGTCCTGTATCAGTAAATGAGTATAAACATGAAAGGTTTATGACAGGTACACTGCTGATCTTAATTAGCAGAATTTCTCCCGGGACACGTCTAAGTGGCCAGTGTACAAGCTCTTTTGCAATATAGTTACTCATTGTGTTTTGTTTCTGACAGTGGAAATGTCCAAACACTCAAGAAAGAAGAGGTCTTTCTTTATGAAATAGGAGGAAATATTGGTAAGAATGGCTTCTGAACAACTTCTTTTGCTAGAACAGCGTCCCTTGGCATGTTGTCTGTGGGCTACCTGAGGTTGCGTTTTCATTCGTGTCCCTGGTTCTTCCTGACACTGAGGCAGACAGTTAACCTTGGGGAGCAGGAAGCAGAGATGTTGGTGTGATCATAATATTAGTAGTATCTTATTATCTCTCCCGGAGGAAGACAGCATCTGTAACAGGCGTTCTTCATAAGTACGTACAGTGAAGAAGCACAGAAAGGTTGCATAGGAAGGCGCTTGAAGTTCATCTTATGCTTGCATGTTCCTTTGGGGAAAAAAACGCTCAATCAGAAAGATGACCTAGTGATAAAATTTTCCAAGGGTTAGTCTTTCCTGCTCTGTGTCTCCCAGACCCTCTTGATTAAAGCAAATAGCAGATCAGCAACATTAATGCCAAAGGGTAATTTTGAACACAGTTCCGAAATTCTCTTCGATGAATGCAAAAGTATTTTTGCATGGGGAATCAGTTTCTAATCCCTGTATTTTTCATACTCTCAGCAAAAACAAAAAAAGGGAACTAGTAAACAGTATTGGATTGGACTTATATTTACTTTTTTCTTATTAATTGTGACCTGTTACACGTTATTTGAAGTTCTGAAATTCCATGAATACCCAGTAGTTCTGTACTCTGCAAGTTTAAATCCTGTATGTAAATTGATACTTCTAGCATTTTTCCTTTTTACCTAATCACTGTTTTAAATCAATTATTTTTTTTGTGTGTGTCTAAATGAAAAGATTTAAAGGAAATTAAAAAGAACACTTTCCTGTGTTCCCTACAACAGATATGTTTTAGTGTTTTTACTAAGTCTGATGGCAAGAAAGAAGTTAATAAGATAGCTGGATGCAGGATTAATGTATTATAGGTTCTCTTGCATATCCAATATGTGCATACATTTGCTATGCCTCTTAAAGCAGGTTGTGATCCCAGATGTAAGACTTTTTTAAAGCAGACTAGTATCTTGTTTATTGTAGAGAGGTGTAATCATTGTAGAAAACAGTTTTTGCAACAGAATTCCAGTGAAACTGGAACAATCTACTGTCACTTTAAACATGTGACAGAAATTTTGTGTCTCAGAGAAAATACATGACTAGTTGCAGATTTTTTTTGTTTTGTTATGAAACGGGATAGAAAGCTTAGACGTCTCTTCTGAATGAATGCTTTACTTCCAGACAATTTCAGCTTTCATCAGCCCTTACAAATACTAGTCCTTACTAATACTCTCAGCTGAGATAAGACAAACCCCTGACTTTAACCTGCTGTGCAGGTTTAAGTAAGCCAGCTGTCCCGATCTTTGCCGTTCTCTCTTTCTGCCCAGTGTGACTGCCTGATGTAGAGGGAGTCCAAAAAGGAGGAGACTCGACAGGCTCCTGATACACTCATACACTTACACTTATGTGCATAATTGTAACCTGCACAGTGCTGCAATCCTGTCCCCTAGCAGATGGAGCTGCTGAAGTCTCCAGACATTTTTTGAATACTCAGTACATTATAGGCCTTCAGGGCACTGATCGGGACTTCTGCCATTGCTTCGTGACTGGGACTGGATACGGACATGGCAAACCACTGTCCCGTGCTCTCACTGCCTGACCATGCTGCACTGCATGGAGCAGAAGGGCTCGTGCAGCGGCGTGGGCAGCACAGGTCATGTAGGTTGGGATAAAAATGCTAGAGGAAAGGACGGGCTGCCACCTGGCAAGGAGAGCGGATGGAGAGGGAGCAAACGGAGACTGAGCCTGGTTGAGCAGGGAGTCTTGCCTTCTTGCCTGCTCTGCACAGGGAGGCCAGAGAGCTGGCAGATAAACCCAGCTGCAGCATTGCACCTCTGCTCCCCTCCTGCTTCAGGAGCATGTGTGCTTGAAAGGTCTGGCTGGCACATGAGCCATCCACCCCAACCGCCTGCGTGATGGAGTAGGAGAGGGCCTGTGATGTAGAGCGGCAAATGCCTGAGATCATGCTTTGCCTGTGAGGGAATGGGAAGAGTACGCAGATCTTGATGGATCAGCATATACTGTTTTCATCGTAGCTACTAGACATAAATTAATGGCTTGTAATGCACCCAGAACACTGTGCTACTTTTCCCTCCTAGGACAGTAACCATTACAAGTGCTTTGCAGAACTGCTGACCAAGCAGAGCAGGACAGGGAGTAATGCCTTCTTAGCAAGGACAAACCTTGCTCAAACTTGCCATTTAAGAAGAGGAAAATAATCTGAAATTTTAAGGGGCTGCCATGCAAATGTGAATCCCTAGTGTTTGGATTTAACCACAAGAGGACCAGGGCATTGCTCCTTGTTTCCTAAACCTTCGCAGAGAGGAGCTTCCATCTGCATGGTCTGTGTGAAGAATCTGACCTAGAACATGCCACAGAGGTGGCACAGCCCCTACTTTCCTTTGTTCTTCCTCTGTCCCCTTCCTCCCAAAGACAGATGGGAAGGGTGTGAGCACTGCTGGGTTTTAGCTGCATTGTCCTTATTTTAATACCACAGAGAGGGCTTGAAAACCAAAATGGGATAAAACAGTGACAGGAACTTTGAAAATTGTTTCCTTTCTCTTTTGGTAGTGATGTAACCATGTATCTCTTCTGTTTGTAGGAGAACGCTGCCTTGATGATGATACCTACATGAAGGACCTCTACCAGCTCAACCCAAATGCTGAGTGGGTTATAAAATCTAAGCAGAACTAAGCTCCCAGCTAATGTCAAAAGAACAACCTGTGGACTTCATAAGGCTGAATGTTTCAAAGAGATACTGTGTCCTTTCAACATTCAACTGTGTTATATATATATTAATAGAACCTTATCCAGTTAAAAAAAAAAACAACAAACACGTGATAGAAATCCAACAGTGATTACCAGTAAATTTTCAGTTTTACTGACAGCAAAATTTTGGAGATAGCACAGTTTTCTCACTCATATTTGAAAGAAGTACCTTAAATATTTTAATGGCACTAATCTACCTCCCATCTGGTAGGTCTTGTTTCAGAAGAATTTCTTTTTCAAACAGATGTTTAACCTCTGTCATATTAGAGATCTAAAATCTGTTTGTGTAGAATTGTGTATTTGTATAGGTCTTTACAGTGCTAGTACACTGGAGAACCAAATACTGATCAGCACTTCTGAATGGTACAGTATTAAAAATACCTAAAACCAGTCATATGAATTTCCCAAGTAAGTGTGAAATTCACAGGAAAAAACTGCAATGCAATGTATTTTGTCTTTGGAATTCCAAATTTTGTCCACTTTCTAGGTAAAGTTCAATGAAAATTATTTAAAAACAACTTTGAAAATGCTTTCTATGCAGTTTTTTTTGCTAGATCCTTTAAATATTTTTTATTCTTATTCCAGTTGATTGTATTCTTGAGATTATTTAAAAAAAACAAAGACCGTGTGACAACGTGAGTCATTTTTAAGGCTCACCACTTTTGGCAGTGTCCTTTCTGGAATGCTGTCATGCACTAGAAAGACCTTTAGTTTTTCAGCAATGATGTGCAGCCATGTTACATACAGTGGTTTCAGGTTTTTAGGACATCTGATAGATTGGATTTTGTGAACTGCCAAAACCTGCCAGTTATGAGCACAATAAAAACTTCCGGGAAGACAAAAATAACTGTGGAGGGAAACTGTAGTCTAAATTCCATAGGTAGAAACCCACCAAACCTTATACTCAAAATCAGTGTAAAGGTCTACTGTGGAGTTCACACAGGCTTTTTGGGTATTACCTATCATCAGCTTTATATCTGGTCTGTCCTGGACGAGGCTAGAAATCAAGTTCTGATTTCCCCGATGCTGATAGATGCTGTCTACTGCAGTTAAAAAATTAATAGTCTGACAGTGAACTATTGCAAATCCTTCTCTTTGCCGGGAACGACTGAAAGCTCCCTGTGGAATTCACTGATAATGAATTATAGGCTGCCGTGGCTTGGTGCAGCAGAAAGAGCTGTGGACTGTAGCTCCAGAGCCCCAGACCCACAGCAACACTTTGGGCTTACTAACTTGTGTACCACTTTACAATTTATTTGTAAACTAGCTCAGCCATGCTTAAGTGCTCACACCTGCGTGCTGACTACCTGAAATAACTACTGTGAAATTATATCCTTGGAATGAAATATTTTCTTTCAATGCACACACAGAACTATATTGACCTCATAGGGAACATTCTACATACAATCAAGGACTGAATTACATTTTTTTTTAATGATCAAAGCTGATTAAACTAATAAAGGGCCTTTCTGCTGAGCTTTGGATGCAAGCCCTGACTGTGTTGTTCCCAAAGTAACCACTGGAACTCTCCATTTTGTATATAAGCAGTGAAACAGAACTCTGAAAGGTCATAGAAACATTAGACATCTACTGATTAGTTACCCACAGCATATGAACAATTTTTGGGGGTGTAAGTAATTATTGTTTTTTAAAGTCAAAGAGTGTCTTCATATGGAAAGGAAGCACTGAAGGATTCTCAAAAGTAGGTTGAATAAAATAGGAAATTGTTCTAATGTGACTGTACTGCCCTCAAAGCTCCTTCTAGATGGGTACCCCTACGTGGTAGAGCACTGTGTCACTACGGGCAAACCCTCTAAGACAAATCACTTCTGTCGGCAGAACAAACCACACTCCCTGTTCTTTAAATATAAGCAGTAGAGTAGAAAACCAGTACAACACTTAGGTAAATATTTATGAATCTAATTTAATAAATACAAGGGTTTTTTGTCATGTAATACAAAAATGATGTGTGTTTTCCTAATACATTATAGTTTTGTAAAAGATTAGTTGTTACTGCAACTCTAGATGTTATTTTAATCAGGAGAAAATTGCAGATGATAGGAACAGCTGTACAGTTTCAGTATAAAATTACAACTGCCCTGTGGCTATGATCTCTTAAATAACTTTGTTTCTGGTTTAGTGCCATTATCTTTTTTAATTTAAAAAGCTCTTTTATAATTAAATGTTGTTTTTTCTGACGTTTTTTCTCATTTGAATTCTTATTTGTATGTAAAACATACACAATGGACACTAAGCAATGATTATTTTTTAATTTCACTTTATGTATTTGCAGGTAGTCTGTGGTTTTGAGTACGAAAAGAGACATTGATAAGTTAGAAAGAGACTTGCAACATGAATGCTTGCTGGAAAAGGAAGTACTGACTTGTTTAAAACTTTGCCGCAATCACAGCACACCTTAGTTAAATCCATAATGTAACACTTACTGGGTATTATGTGGGGGAACAGCAACCCTCTCAGCATTTACTGAAAATACTGGCTCTTAATTTCTCATAATTAAAGAATTAAAGTAGGGCACAAGGGGGACGTCCAAAATGCATTCAGGTAAGCTGACAAGAATCTTTTATAATTAAGAAGACAACTGCTGCTTGGGTTGCTTATTCAGGGCGATTTGGCAGCTGATGACTTGGGAAACACATCCGCAGGTTGTTTTCACCCAGCTGACAGATGAATTGATTTAACGCTTAGTGTGCAACCCCATGCGGGCAGAGCGGTGGGGATGGGTTGGGCGCATCCATCCCCGCCGCTCTGCCCACGCTGCAGGACTGGGATGAGGGGATGGAAGGAGTGGGCGAGCAGGTGGTGGCCCCTTGCACTGCTGCCTGGGTGTTGCACAGCATGCAAGGATGGTTTTGTGCTCAAAAATAATCCTCCAACATATATCTGGGGGGGCAAGGGGGTAAGAGGGTCTGCAGTGCTTGCATGGGGTGCTGACACCTTTCTTGCACTGCCTGTCCTCTTCAAAGATCAAAGAGTTTGTGCTTGTCTGCCATAGTGTCCGGTACTTCCCCACCTTGCGTGAAGCGCACATGCCATCCGTGGATGTCCACAGGTGCTAAGCAGCAAGCTGTCATCCCTGCGTGACCAGCATCGGGGCAGGCAGCAGCACGGCAGGTTGTTCTGGTGAGGCTGCAGGGTGATGAACGCGTCTGGCTGTGGGGGAGCAGCGGCCGAGTTCCCTTCAGGCCTTTCAGTATGCAGTAGCATGACTGAGATGAGTTCAAGGCATAAGGGGATGTATTTTTATCCAGCGAGCATCGAAAGAGAAGGAAATGTTAGAGAAAAGCCTGCTTGAAACTTTTTCCAGCCCGTTATTTCTTTGCCGGATGTTCCTCTGAAAAGTAATGGAACTGTCCGATATGCTCTTTTACGAAGTATTAAGAGTTAAATTGCAGCAAAAAGCTAACCTGGCAAAAGATTTGCTACGTGAATGATTTCTTCTGTATCACACTTAAATGTATCTGACTATTAGACCTCTATCTTGCTTCTATTTCTAAAAAGTTGCAGCCATTCAAAAAGAATGTGTATGCACAAATTTTACAGCAATATTTATAATACTTATTTTTTATGCAGAGCAATGCTTAAGACCTTCAAACCACTGTGTTTGCACACAGACCACATCTGAGGCAGGTAAGTACTCATCATCCCCATTTACCAAATTTGAGAAGTGGTCATAAACAACTTGCCTGCAGCTAGAAGGGGTGAAATCAATCCCATTTGTAGAAACCAAATATCCTCCAAAAATTGTTTTAAAAATCGGCCACATTGCCAGTAACAGAAGTACAGCAATCACAAATATGACTTCAGGGGACCAAAGTATTAATAAATACAGTACTGTGGTTTTTAGCCTGGTTTCCAAAGGACAGGTGTCTGGGGTAATCTCGCTGCCTGTGTGTGTCTTCCCCTAATTACTTTTGAATCTGCTGGCAGACTTCAGTCATTTTTGGCAAGTGGAGCCGGGGGAGGGAATGTCTCAAAAATAATTGAGTTTCTACGAGCTGCATAAAGCGAGGCAACTGGAAGGGAGACACAGGCAGCACGAGTGCTTTGATCAGACAGAAGATGACAGCATGAACTCGGCCTTTATTTAGGCACTAGAACAGATGCGGGAGAGGGGATGTACATGGGCCCTGCCCGTGGAGGGAGGCTGCGCTTGGAGCTCACAGCCAGCCGTCAGGAATTGGCATCGGGCGCTCGGATGCCCAGGAAAGCACTTGCTTGTGTTGCCTTCTGAATCTTCTTTGCTAACTTCACGTGGGTGATCGTTGCTGAAGCTGCAGTTGTTCTCCTGGGCTGGCTTTTGTGGCGCAGCTTCCCCGCAGCTTCTGGGCAGTGCGGCTCGTGCCCATCCCGTCCCTTCGGACGGAGCACACACACGAGCACCCTCCCGGCCTGAGCTGCGCCTGCCGTTAACGGCGTAGGGACGGGCGGGGAGGGGGATAGTGGTACATCTGCCCTCTCTGCTCGGGGGGCTGGTGGGAATTACCTTCATCCTGGACAAAGACCAGGTCCAAAACCGGTTGGTATCCAAGGACTGCCTCAGATGCGGGTTTTAAACTGTAGTGGGAATGTAACTTGCCATTCAGGTGGTGATGGTGGTGGTGGTGGTGGTGGTGGTGGTGGTGAAGAATCCCCGCACATGTCACAACTCCTTGATTAGTCTCTTTTGGGATAACTGAAAGGATCTTCCTTCTTCCCGTGGTGCTGCAAGAGCAGTAACTCTCATTCACGCCGAGAGCCGAAGTCTCCGTACTTCACCTGCCAAACGGGCTTTCCCCTCTGCGTTAACCATGACACAATCACAGAATCACAGAATGTTCGGGGTTGGAAGGGACCTCTGTGGGTCATCTAGTCCAACCCCCCTGCCAAAGCAGGGTCACCTACAGCAGGCTGCAGAGGACCTTGTCCAGGCGGGTCTTGGGTATCTCCAGAGAAGGAGACTCTACAACCTCCCTGGGCAGCCTGTTCCAGTGCTCCGTCACCCTCAGAGGGAAGAAGTTCTTCCTCATGTTCAGACGGAACTTCCTGTGCTTCAGTTTGTGCCCATTGCCCCTTGTCCTGTCGCTGGGCACCACTGAAAAGAGCTTGTCCCCATCCTCCTGACACCTACTCTTCAGATATTTGTAAGTATATATTAGGTCCCCTCTCAGCCTTCTCTTCTTCAGGCTGAACAAGCCCAGAACTCC
This sequence comes from Opisthocomus hoazin, assembly GCF_030867145.1. NCBI lineage: Eukaryota > Metazoa > Chordata > Aves > Opisthocomiformes > Opisthocomidae > Opisthocomus > Opisthocomus hoazin. The sequence goes on from NC_134415.1 coordinate 69,323,204, forward strand.
TCCTAACGCCCGCACGGCGTCACCTCCTTCGCCCCCGCAGCCGCCCTCTGCCCGTGAAATCCCGGGGAGCGGCCGCGGGCAGCCAGGCCTCTCTGTCCTGGCTCGGCCCTCGCCCGCCCCAGCATCGCCTCCTCCCGCCTCGCCTCCTCCCGCGGCTGCCGGGGCGGCGCCAGGTGGCGGTGTGGGGCCGTGCGGCGCGGTGTGTGGCCGTGCGGGGCCGTGCTGGGCAGCGTGGGGCCGTGCGGCGCGGTGTGCGGCCGTGCGGTGCTGGGCACTGTGGTGCCGTGCGGTGCTGTGCGGTGCCGTGCTGGGCAGCGTGGGGCCGTGCGGTGCCGCGCCGCGCTCCCTCCGCCCGCCCAGGGTCGGCTGAACGTGGGAGCTGCGAAGCGGAGTACATACATGTGATCATCTCTTGCCATATTTCCCCCCCCCCCCAGTATAAATAGTAGTGATTCAGCACCTTTTGGGGAAGGTGAGAATTTAGAATACCACGTACTCCTCTTAACCATCTCAGTATGTATGTATATCTGATCTGTGCTAGCAGTGCTGTGCGTGTCGCGGCCGGTTTTCATGCCGTCCCTCGTGTCGGCCGCGCTCGGAGCTCCCCGGCTCGCCACACCGCTGCACTTCAAGCATTTCCGCGGCGGCGGCGGCGGCGGCCGGTGTGGCAGCACGCGGCCCGCTCGGCTGAGCGGTGCGCGGGGCCGGGTCGCGAGGCCCGGCGGCTCTGCGTCGCGGAGCACCGCACGCTTGCGCGAGTTTCTGGAGGATCCCGTGCGCGTTAGCAGCGCGGTGCAGCTCTATGGCTCGCTCCAGGTGACCCAGAATAAACGAGGGAACACGTAATTGCTTGGAGATGTTTGAGGTTCTCAACCCTGGGCTGCGCTGGATCAGCGACTGGAAGCTGGTTCCTTGCTTACGCACTTTTTCCCCTAGTCTGAGAAGAGTTGCTTGATTTAAATCTTGCTTTCTGGTTTTGGATTAGCCTGAAACTTAGAGCATGTCTAACCTAATTTAGTTGTCTTAATTACATTCTAGTATGTTCCCATGTTGTGCTCTGTAAGTTATAAGGCAAAGGAGCTCCCAGGCCCTTGCTCTGGATGTCCTCCTCTGCTATCGTCTGCCAGCGGCTGTATTTGTAAATCTGGTTCCGCCTGCACGAAGGAGGTTTCTGTCAGCAGGAACCAGAGCCCCGGTAGGTGAAATGGAGTCGAGGCTCTCGTTGTGGGGCTTCGCGTATCTGCGGAAGGCAGAGCTGAGAGGTGCCCGTCTCAGCATCCCGGTCTGCCTCCTCCTCTTCTCTGCGTTGGTCCCATACTTACTCGGGACAGCATTTTCTTCTGTGACTGCAAAATCTTGGGGTGCAGCCAGGTGACATCCATCTGGGATGCGGGTTTCATTCAAAACGCTTGACCTTGAAATAAGCAGCATTTTGTGCGATACGATAAGGGTGAAACCTTACTGTGCAGTCTTGGAGTCCTGGCAAATATATCTGCCGGTGCTTTTAATGTGCCATTGTGAACCAGAAAAATAAAAAGATTTTTCTTCTCGTTGGCTTTAGCAGTGAGAGAACAGACAGTTCTGACTTGGTTAGGAGTTCAGATATGTGAAAATTATAATGAAAACTCAGCATAACTGGAATTTTTCTGTGTAACCACAGTGTGGGTGTTTTGAAGGTATATAGAGAATACACACGATTGCAATGTTCTTCCTCTTCATTTTTTCTGAAGAATTTCTAAGTTGCTTATATTGCATCTGTTTGCAATGTTTGTAAGAGGAATTGAGCTAGTACAGAAATACTTGCTAAGCCAGTGATAGACTGTTGGTAAAGCTAGGAAGGAACTATATTTCTGCCAAGACACCTGTGGCTGTGACACAGTGAATTCCAAAACCAATTACTCGGTTCTAGGAAAAACTAAATCAGCGCACAAACAGTTCAACTAAACTGCATAATTAGATATGCTGACCATGACAGGACTGGCATCCCAGATCCATTTATTAGGTGCTGTCTCACAAGTCTGTATACTGGTGAGATGCCCTTACGGTTACAAAATAATTTCCTAAAGATTACATTAAGAAATGCTGAGTGTGGGCAATACTAATTAAAGGGATTAGTCTTCATTTGCCTCTGCCTTTATTTTCAGATAATTTTAGCCCTCATACTCTTTTATAAAGCCCTTTAGTAATATTTCAGCAGTTAGTAAGACAGAGACAAAAGGTAAAGGTCCACCCTGTATGATGGTTTTGTCTGTGCCAGGGTGTTCCATCTACAGTATGCATAGAGCAAAAGGCCACAAATAATATTAGTCTGTGTAACCTCAGAAGGTACAGCTGATGGTTCAGATTCAATCACTGTGAATGCAGTTTGGGACTTTTATATTTGTTGCTTTATACTTAACACTGAATTTCATCTGTCATTTTTTCCCTAGTCAGTCTTGAGGTCGCCTCATGTATCAGGAGGTCCATCTGGAGCTCTCTGCATTTTGTTTCTTTAAAACCTTCTGTAATTCAGTATCAGCAACCAACCTGATCACTGAATTTATTCACCACCTCCACGACATCAGGTGTGTGTTGAACAGCATCGGCCTGAATGCTACGCAAGTGACCTGCCTGCAATGAGCCTCCGCATTCCTGCCTTCCCTTTATCACCTTTTAAACTTGTTTATCCATGTAAGCACCTTTTTTTTTTTTCCCCATGACAACTTAGTTTCTTAATTAAGACTTTTGATGTCAATTATTTTTTGGGTCCTTATCCACATGCTTATGAACTTCCTCAAAAACTCCAATACATTCATGAGTCGTGACTTTATAAAAGAACTGTGTTATCTGCAGTAATGGATTACTACAGTTCACAATTCAGCTGTGTCATACTTGAGTTCTGTTTAATTGGTGGTTGAAGACTGTCTGGTGTTGGTAACTAGCCAGTGTTAATCTTCTCAGTTTGTGTTACAACTTTTTACTGACATTCAGTTTGAGACAGTTCCTCCGGAGTCACTCCTGTAAATCCTAAAGAGATAATATAGATGCAGAAAATTAATCTAGTTTTTCTGTTGTGGTGTCTTCTTTGGTCACTCCATTTACAAGTTAATTATTAGTCCTATAAATTTCTGGCAAACCTTCTATTCCTCAGAAAAGAAAAACTGGTTTTATGCTCTTTTAATGAGTTGTTCCTCAAAACACTTTTTTGGACTGCTCGCTATAATGTAACATAAAATATGACTGCATGTGGGTGTGTTGTGTTTTGTTTTGTTTTGCTGTTTCCTACTTGGACATGGCTTTAAAGATTCAAAGACTACATTTTTGTAGAATGATTAAATAACAAAAAGGTTAAATATTAATTCAGTGAACCTCCACTATAGTGTTTTTGCCACTTGCAAAATCTTTAACTGTCATCTTATATCTTTGGGGATTTTTTTTTAATAGGTTATTTTTAAAAAAAAAGAATTTACTCTTACTTAAAGTAAATGTGATTATATGAGATGGAGATGGCGGCAGGTACTGTTGCTGCTCCTGCAGTTTGGTATCTCTGGGGCCTGGTAGAAGGAATCTCTACAGCGTTTGGAACCAGATCCTGCATGTTCCTCAGAACCACATCAGGAATTGCTTTTTCTCTTGTGCATTTCCTGAATAATTGCCCTGTGGGGCAACTATTTATGTGTTTGAACGTGTAGCTTCGTATCTTACAGCACATATGCACCCTAAGCAGGGATAGTTGGCATCTTCCGTTGTTCAGCTTGCAGCCTCTCTGATCTCTAAGCCTCTTTCAGTATATGACCCTTGTTGTTTTGCTCATGGTTGGTCCCTCGTACCACGTCCTTCCTCTCTCTGCCTAGAACTTGAGTGTATTGGGAACCTGTGTTTCTCACAGGGAACCTGTTGTTTCTCTGCACATGCATGTCTCACTCCCTCGTATCTATTAGTTTTCTGCAGCCTATCAGTCCCTACCCCCATGTGTGTGATGTACCCATCATGGTAATATTCTTCATCAAATCCATGTGTCTGTGTATGCGTATGTGTATATATACATTAAAACTTCTAGTTGTCTTTATTTTTAATTTTTTTCCCTCTCCTGTTAAATGGCACTCTTCTGCCTCACTCTTTTACTTGCCTTTATTTGGAATTATGGAGCCTTTTTGTAGGTGACGTATTTCTGAACAGCATGCTCTTCCGCATCAGCCTTTGATTTAAAATTCTTTGATAACTCTAAAAGTGATAGCAACGTGGTTCTGTATTGGCTTAGGTGAAGAATATCCTTCTTGTACAAATTTCCTCTCTTCCCTCTGTTCCAGAAGTTTCCTCAAATGCCGCTGGATCCACACCTTCTCTGCCACTTCTGTACCAGTGCAATGGTAGGAGCACTTCAGAGAACACCACTACTGACATTGTGGCCTTTAACTTCCTACCTGTTCGTCTACTCTCTTGTGTAGGCAGACCATAAAACCAGATCCACCCCCCTCATATCTTTCTTCACAGCTTATGAGCTCACCTATTTTTAACACTTTAGGCCAGTCGGTATGCGGGGATCCCTAACTTCACAGATGTGAGAGGTTTCAGTGATAGTTCACACTGTGGCCTGTCCCTCTCCTAACAACTAGGATCACTGTCCTGACCTCATTTAGGGACCCACTTTTGTTTTCATTCCCACCATCGGACTTCTTGCTACATCAGCTTCAGCGTGGAGGAAGGAAAGCACGAGGGTCGTTAGCAGTGTCATCAGTGCCTCTCTCTGTCCCCAAGTTCCTCTCATCTTTGTCAAAGACATGGGATTTTTCTCTGTGTGCACATCACTTGGCTGCAGGGCAGACAATCATATGTGTGACAGTCATGCAGATGTCTGGCAAACCTCCTACCTCTGGATTGATTTGTTTTGTGTGATATCCAGCTGATCTGTACCAGCAGACCTATTCAGTTTCTTCCTTTCCTCCACCATGTGGTGTCTGTGGCTTACCTGTGACCAGCGGGGCTGCAGGAGTGGTGACTTCGTGTTGTGGTGTTACCGGTCAGCTGGAGAATAATCTCTGAGCACTTCAGATGGATTCAGTCGGTTTCTGGCACCTGGGTAGGCATAGAGCTGTCGTGACACGCAAGTTGCTGCTTACCTGAATTTTTTGGTCTTGCAACCAAGGAAGTTGCTGGTGCTGACACTGTTGGATTGCTGCAGAGCCAAGCTTCATGTCTAGCCCAGACCCTGCAGAACCCTAGGGTCCTTGAGCAATTGCTGTTATTTCTTGTCTCTGAGCTGTGCCTCAACTGCTTGTCTTCTCCCTTCTGCAGTGGACAGGGTTTGTGTTTTAAGGCTTCTGCTATCATTAGCATTTTGAATATTGTTTGTAGGATCAGCAGTGCTGACCTGCTCCTTCGTGCTCTTACAGTATGTACCACACAGTAAAAGGAGTTAGAGTGTCTAAATCCCTGTGGAGTTTACCTTTGAATGCTGCATTAGTAATAATACAAAAAAAAAGTAAATTTTGCTTCAGCCACATCAATGTAGCTCTAAGACCTTTCCATTCTCTTCTAACACCTTCCCTGTGGTGTGCTACTCAAAGGATATGATTGCTACCTGTGGGCAGCTCTGCTTTTCTTTACCTTTTAAATCTTTTTCTTTAAAGCTTTGCAGCCAGTCTCTGTTGGATTCCTTGTTGGAGTGGGTCCCCCTTCACAAAAGCACATCAATTCTGTCATGGAATTCAGGCAAAGAAAAGGTGTCTGGGGCTCTGACACCGCAGCAACCTGACAGTTTATGTCAAGGTGTGCTTTGGTAAACCAAGGCAGGAGGAACTGTGCTCTCTACATAGCATCTTATAATTCCTGTGCTTAATGGTTAGCAAAGTACTTTTTTGGGTTTTTTTTCCCCTTCCCCCCTGTGCAAACGGTTTTGGTGCCTCTGAGACGGAAGTTTTTCTGTCCTTACAAGCTGTATCAGAAGCCCCAGTGCAAGTTTTCAACCACAGACTCCTTTCCCTTCCAGGGCTCACCTCTCCTCTGTACCAGCTCACTTGCAGGGCTCCAGGTCACATCTGAACCTGCAGAAAACCTTGCTGTCTTCCTCCGTTTGCTGAGAGCTTGCCCCGAGGGCTTCTGCTGCTCGGACTTGAGAACCAAATGAGCAAGAGAGAAGTGAATGCCTGTTTTCTGGCTTCTTTTTGAGAAGAGAGAGCGTCTCTGGAGGGTCAGTACTGTGCCCATCTTGTTGCTGCAGGGTGTGCGTGTTTTGACGGGGTACCTCAGACTGACATTTCAGAAACTGAGTCTCGTTGGACTGTTGGCTTTCTTGGCAGGGTTTTGCTCTGACCCTGCTGCTCTGCTTCGTGACAATCTGTCTATTAATTGCTACTAAAAAAGAAGAAAAAAAATCCTGATGGAATGCAACGTTTTCCCTTCTTGGACTGTTTGAATCCTAATGTGGTATTTCTTTGTGTCCCTCCTGTTCAGAAACAGTTTGTTTTCTTTCCCAACTGCTTCTGTTGTCTCTCTTTCCTTTCCTTCCACCCTGTTCGTCGTCTTCCAGTCCACCCATGCTGTCCCAGCATCCCAGTGACCTTGAAGGCAGCCGCGCCGTGTGAAGAGGGTCAGCTATGCACAGGTCTTCACTGTAACTCCGCAGTTAAGCTGCTGCAGACACTCAATATATTCAGGCTCACAGACACAGGAAAACACTAGCTGTCGTGTCCATTTAGCTTTGTCGCTTCATTCTCCTAAATGATCATCCAAAGACCTCCTTAGAAATGTTAAACAACTGCTGTAATTACCCAGTCTTTCTTAAATCCTTTTTCATCTGTGTCACACTTCCAGCAAATGCCATTCATTTCTGAATGAAACAGCATAGGTACAAATGATCTTTTCTTGAGCTATTAATTTATTTCTCCTCTGACCTTTTGTATCACTTTTAAGTATTTATGGTGTCAGGAATGCCTTTGCTCGCCACGTTTCAGTGCGGCTTTTATCTGGTTTTGGCTTCATTTAGTTTAATTGGTCCCCTATCAATGCGCCTTCTGTCTACCCTTTGGCAAGGGGGTGTGAGGACAAGGAAATAGGAGTTTTTAGTTTTGGGTACAGATATGAATCTCAGCAGTTACAGTAATGGCCAGGTCTCCAATACAGAGCCCTAATTTTACCTTTATGTTTAGTGTAGAAATCTGGTTTAGCTGGGAGATGTGCAGCAATTTCAGAAGACTGAGGGCAATTTGATGCAAAGCTCAGAGAAAACTATTAAATCTATTTCTAAAGTAGAGATCCCTGCAAATTTACCCTAAAATAGCATTTCCTTGCGTCCCGTCCCCCAGGAACAGCTTGTTGTTATTCCCCTTCAGACTGTCCTCAGAGTGTAGATAGCTGCCTTTGAAAAAAACAGAAAAAGTTGAAAAAGTCTTATATCAGAAGAACAGAAAATGTGTAGTAAGCAGAATTATTCAACCTAATTGCCTCTGGGGTCTCATTGAAGTTTATTAAGGAACAGAAGGGCCAGTTCTAACTTTTATGGGCCAGATTTTTTTAAGAATTTAGTAAATTATGTACTGCCTTCCTTGTACCAAATGTGTTACAGTGGAAACTTGGTTCTGCGTGTGTAGTTCGTCCCTGTTTTCACCACCAAGGGCATGATCCTACATGCTGGTTAAACAGTGATAGCTAAACAGTGAGTGACTGGCTGGCAAGCAGTCACTTAGTTACTCTTTGTAGCAATGAACTTACAGCAAGCAGCACCTTTTTTTTTTTTCTTTCTCCTCCTTGCATTTAGCAAATTATTTGGCATAACTTACAAAAAAAATTCACAAGAAAGTTTAAACTTTATATTGATTTGCTTTTGTAGTTGACATGTGGAAAACACTTCTGTTTTGTGTCATACTGGAGTGTGTTTCGGAGCTGGAGGCAACTAACTGGTCAAAAAATTTCCAGACAGATACTTGAGCACGTTTTTAAACGGTTACTTTTTCACAAGGTCTGTGCCCTTACCTCTAAGCTGCCCTTTGATGTTTGGATTTCCCATTATAACAAAATCTATTAAAAGCAAATAAAAAACAAACCACCCACCTGTATTGCTCAAATATCAATGCTACCCTGCAGTCCAGAACTGCGCACTTTGAATAGCCTGCATGGCAGAGTGAGTTTCTAGTTTTCTTTGCTCAGCATTGTAGAAAATGAGATTACATCGCAGTTCTGTAGGGCAGAAAAAGATTTAGACAAAGATTTATGCTGTGAAATGTAATCCAAGACAAAGCATCCCCTTTCCTTGTTTTATAACACAGGGAGAAGGGAACATTCAGTGAAACTGAACTCTGTCTAATCAATATCTATCAACATCTGAAATTGAATATTTATATAAATAACAAGGCACTGATGATGTAGCAAATGAAGTGAAATTTGAACTGGCTTGTTACATGGTTTGGACTGAATGTTACCTTGTTCAGCTGGAAGCGACAGCAGCCTGATATTGGACCTTGTTTGCTGCGAGCTGAACGAGGTCGCCTCTTCAGAAAGACATGTAGAGCCTGGAGGCTGGTGTAGTTTGTTCAGTTAAGAAGGTGTCCTCCTTGCTCCCTCTGAGCCTCGCAGACATGTAGGGTGCACCAGAACCCACACAGAAGGAAGTGTTTTGGAATAAAAGCTTTGGGAGCAATGAAAACAGCTGGGAGACATGGATAAAGGTTTTCTTCTGATTTCATAAACTCTTTTGGGTTGTATGAGTATCCCAATGGGAATAATTCTTTTCCTGGGAGATGGAGACAAGATTTCCATAGCTTAGCAAAAGACAGGAGGCGAGGCCAGTCTGTGGGAGTGTCTGCTATATGTGCTGTGTTGAAGCTTCAGAAGAGAGCTCCTTCTGCTTTTTCGGCTGGTATGAGCCACTCTGCAGTTGTCAGAGGTACGTCTGAGTTGAGTCGTCCGTGGGGGCCCATGAATCCCCTGTAAGGCTTTTGCAGTGTCCTTAAACCTAACGTATCACTGATATATCTGTGGCTGCTCTCTGAACACTGTTAGAGTAGATGGAGCTTGACTGAAAATGGCAATTCCTGTGTTCTAATGGGCTGCTGAAGCCTCATTCTCCAAGAAGTGAGGAGGTTGGTAGAAATTACGAACTATATTGGCAATGGTGTCAGGGGAAAGATGAGAGCCAAGCTGAGTTCACAGACCCTTCGGAGCAACGTGACCTAGGTACAGTCACAGTCTTCTCACCTGTCTGACCTGACCTGTCTGCCTTGGAGTAGTTGCAGGGGTCCACTGGAGGCACTGAGAACTACCAAACTCTAAAGGTTATGGTAGAGGTGGGGACAGCATGTATTAATCAGCACGTTGTAGGACTTGCAGTCTAGGGTAAAACAGAATGCCCCCCCCCAACAGAGGAGCAGTGTTGGGTATCAGAGTGTCTCGGAAGGGAAAAACATTCATGCTCTCCAACAGTAAAAATACCTTGTAACAACTTAATCAGTCTGTTCTTGCCTCTGCATTTATATGCATGAAAGAAGGGAGATTTATGAAATGCACACTGTATAGTGCTTTGTTGCGTATTGGTAACACTTGTATTAGTAACACTTTCCAGATCTTCATCATTAGACTGGATCAAGGAGCCATAACACAGAGGATGCCATTGATAACCCTTTCTACCAGTAACCTGGTCTTGCTGCGATTGCACTTCAGGGCGGGTTGAGTTACAGCTTTCTGTTCAGGAAAAAGAGCTAAGATGCAGGATAAGACCGAAAAATTCCTTCTGCTAAGATTTTCAGACACCAGCTTGCTTAGAAGTGAATACAAAAGAGTTAGAGCATTACATTTATTCAGGCTTGTAAAATTTCCCTCATGAATACAATATTCACCAACGTCTGCCAGCTCTGCACCTTTCCTGGTCCTTTCAGCTCCTTAGGAAAAAAAGGGTGAGATGGTCAGAAAAAAAAAAAATTATTCAAGTATTGAATAAGCTCTAGCTCATTCACATAAGGATTTGCCATTTCTTTAAAGACGTGAAAGCTGTGCTAGCCTTTAATTCTGTGTCTGAGATGCCTTGATTTGCAGCAGGGAACAGAGCGGATGTATAGTTCCATTTTTTTGTTAATATGGAGGTTCTCACTGGGTGCCAGTGAACACCAGGCTGAACATGGACCATGAAACACCTTAAAGATGTAGTGTCAGTAAAGGATGTTTCTGATACAATAATAAGTGGAATTCCTTAGGTTTAAAATTATACTGTAAGTCACAGCCATTGAGGAGACTTTACAGCATTCAAACTGCTTGTCTTTTCTTCCTGATGTAGTTGATGCTATCCTGGTAGTCTCTGTGGGTATGGTTCCATAGAGAATTTCGTAATGACTGCTACTTCCAGCTGACAATCTGGTATGTTTATGCTACAACACTAAAGCGAGGCAGATAACCCTATTTGCTGCTGTATGTGTTAATTCTATTTTAGTGATGAAAGATGTGATGTACAAATATATAAAGACTTCTAGTACCATCTGACAGTTTCTAAAAGTTGGGTAGGGTGACAGTTGGAGAAGATATACAAGTATTTGTGTATCTGAAGCATGTAATCTTTTTTGCTTCACAAAAGTGTTCCTGGCCTTCTTCACTTGTCATATAGCTATTTCTATAGCTAGAAATGTAAAGTACACTGAAGTAAGTATTATTTTGGTAATGTCTGACCCAATGTGACTTTTCTTATGGAGTATTTTTCTTACTTCCTTGTTATGTGATAGCGGGTGCTTGTGATGAAATTCTATCCACTGTAAGTTTACACACTTTCCATGTAAGATGACATGAAGTTTTCTCTTTTGGCCACTATTCGAATGAATTTTGCAATCTGTTAACAAGAAAATTAGTTTCCCTTGCTTGAAGTCATTCATGGAACAAAAAATATTGAAATACGCAAGAGAATCATTGAGAAGATACTGCTTACAGACTATTTGCTTGTTTGCTTTCTGCCACTGAAAGATGAATCTAACTTTTTTTTTTGAAAATGCATTTGTATTTCTTCTAGTAGCAGCAGTAAAAAAAAGCCACTACTCGTTAGTACCTATTACAGCAGAACAACTTTCTTCCTGTTTAGAAATTTTTTTTTAGACTAAAATAACTGCAGGTGAGGACTAATGAATTATTCCAAACTTTCACTTCTGCACATATGTCATCCAGAAAATAGTTTATTATTTTCAATTTCCATTAAACAGTCTTCGACTTTTTTTTAAGAACTAAGAAGGCTAGAACAGTCTAGCAACTGCTGTCAGGGGAGGAAGAAAGCAGACTGCACTCCTTGCAGGAGGGGAAGACGCTCCCCTGTGCTGCGCCCGGCTGCACAATTGGGTCCCAGTCCATCTTCTGATGCTTCCTGAGAAAGAAGCACCGTGACAAGCTTAACATGTGCTGTACATACCATACTTACACCTTTGTCAGCTGGCATTACTTTAAACAAGCTTATAAAACAAAATCGAGGGATTGAATAGAGTGTCTGATAGTGAACTGCAAGAAGGCAATTTAGAAATGCAGTAATAAAATGGTTGCAGCTGACTGGAGCCTTGCTTGCAGTGAATTATCTCAAATATATTTGCCTCTTCTGACTCTACAGTGTTTCCTCTAATTACATCGTTGCCTGGAAGGGACAGTAGTTCACTATCAGCTTGTTCAAACTGGGTCTGGAGACAACATGACAAAATGTTATCTTCCTTACAGTGAAAGAAGCCAGCTAGAAAAAAACACCAGTTCCTTAATGCAGTTGCTCATTACCCATGAAGAGAATGATTTTATCTATATTGCTACAATGGTTGACTTCCACGCACTCGTCTCTCCAGTCGCATTAAAAGGGCTTCAAGGCAAGGGAGCAAGTGATGAATATTTATTCTGAAACAGCACTAACTGTAAGCAGATCAGCAAGAGACAGACTGACAAAATTCGTATGTCTAACTGCTGTGAAAAACGAAGAACATGCACCTTTGCTAAAGAAGTTCTCGTTCACTGCTGTAGACAACGTCTGGTTTTGAGGGAAGGAGCATGGGGAAAGAGGGGGTTGAACTGGATTTACTTCATATTGTTTTTTAAGCTGACATCACCCTGTACCAGGCAAGCATAAGAGGGTTAGCAGTGTATGTGGGCCTTCTTTAGTGACACTTGGTTGACAGCTGTCTTTCCACAATTGGAAAGGGGAATGTGAGATTATATTTGATCTCTGTGTGACATAAGGTTAGATGGTTACGATTTGTCTGTGTTCTTGAAGAGCCTGTGTAGCTGATGATGGTGTGCTGATTGCAGTGTTGGCAGCAGTCCCGAAGGAAGAAACGGTACACAACATCCCCCATGTTAACAACCCCCTGAAAGTCTCTGGCTATGTCATCGCTTCAGTGAGACCCTGATTTCTGGAGATGTACCTGGGCTGCATCTAATCTGGCATTAAAAGCAGTGGTAACTGGTAACGTGGATGCTGTGCATGTACGGGGTCACAGCTGAGTCTGTGTAGTCCACACTGAGACCTCTTCATGCTATTCTCTGCTGTTTCTGTGCATCACGGCCAGAGCTTACATGCCGTGAGCGACTTCTGGCTTCGCAGGGCAGTTGTAGATCACACAGCACTTTCTTTAGTATCTAATAGGCACGATAATGCCAGTGGAATATACACTTGAGGAGAAAACAAAGTGATTAGACCACTACGGCTCATTTTTGATTTCTAGATCTATGGCACCCCTTGAGCTCCAAGTGAGTTGTTTTTGGACAGGTGACTTCTGACAGTGGTAACTGGTTTTCCATGTAGGGTGGAACAACTGCTGATGGGTTTCGATAAACCTCTGCCTGCACTGGAATTAAAGCAGTAACACCACCGTGGCTTTCTTTATGGCTTTACTTGTTCTTTGCATCACTTCATTCCTCAGGATACAGCAAATTAATACCTGAATTTCCTCTAGTGCCCAAGCTATCCTAATTGTAACTGGAACAAACCCAGAACTGAAAGTCATTTAGACTGGGGACTGTGGAAGATGTGATTAATCCTGGATCTATTTCCAGTGTGTATATTCTAGTACACTACTTACTGGACTATAATTTCTGTATAAAGACAATGAAAAATAAAGGGAGTGCTCAGTATAGAAAAGTACTACATTTTATAAAAAAATCTTAAAAAAATTAAAAATATCAGGACCCAGACCAAGGAATTAATTCCATTCACAGTATTTGGAAATCCTCTTCTCCCTCGTTTACCAGGGAAGAACCTTGCTGAGTGACCTGAGCTGTTGCATCTGGATTCATGTGCCTTTTTTAGGCAGGGAAGGCATAGGAAATCTTAACTGGAAACTTAGCAAGAAAATTGAACAAGATGTGTTCAAAGATCCTAATTTTAGTGTTTTAGATACCTACAATTTCAGTCCAGCAGATAGAATTCCCTTGGTGGCTGCTGTTTGAAGAGATGCTTTCTTAAAGTTTTCTCTGCTGCCATTCAACGTTGCCTCCTGCCTTATGTCCTGTTCCCTCGCATGCCTGCTTTTACAGCGTCCCTTTTTTTTATCTCAGTTGTTCAGTGAGGACTTTTCATACAAAACACTGACCACATGCAGAAATCTTTATAAAAAGTCTTGCCTTTTGGCAACTTTTTCTTCTACCAAGGAAGAATTTGCACTGGATTCCTGATGTTGTTGCAAAGAGTGTGCTATTACCTGTTCTTAGCTGGCAGTCATCCTACAAGCCCACAGTTCCCCACATTTAACATCAGCTGCCATTAATCCTTAACAGAAATATGAAAAAATTAGTAGTTGTTGCAAAGCACTGATAATTCCTAGACCCTTCATGTGCTTGTCACCTGCGCTAGGGAGGGTCGAGACCCCATGCAGTACCAAATTATGTCTAAATCACAAGACACCCTTCCTTTATTATTGCTATCACTGTTCAGGGCCAATTTATATGAAGCTGCACGAGAGCTACTCAGGCATGTCCAATGAAAACCTGTGTTTGATAGATCTGTACATAGTTCTTTAATGTGTTATCTTAGAAACAACAACAGAGTCTTATTGATTTTTCATGGAAATTAGCATAGAGGAAACTGAAGGCAGAAGTTTCAAAGGAGAAACAGATAAAATAGAATGGTGTAGTTGTTACACTGGATAACTTAATTTCTTGGGTTTTATGGGTTTGCCATAGGCATGGTCTTAGAGGTCTTTTCCAGCCTTAATGATTCTATGATTCTGTGCTGTTTGTGGTAAGTCCGAATTACAACATTTGATTCTTAATAGAAAAATGGATGAGTTAATAGTCCTAAAACATCTTAAAGATAAGTGTTTCATAAATGCCACATTTTATTAATAGTTTGTAATAAAAACTTGGCACTTGTTTCCAAAATTAGTCTGCTAGTTTAAGACTTTCAGTTCTGGTTATTTATTTATTCTATACATATCAGCAAAAAATGTTTGTATTGTCTTAGTAATTTTGGATACACTTATTTTTCTTCATGGCAACTAGATACTTGAACTTTAACTGAGAATGGACTTTGCTGCTTAACGCCCCTTGCATCATAGCTTGAAGATGTACCCATGGTAGTAACTTATAGTGAGAATACTTAGTGTAGCGGTACTGCCCTGCAGTAATAATTCTCTATATTAGAACAGCTATTGATATGTGTGGTGTACATGTCATTCAGATATGATTTTCAATAAGCATGAAGTTTTAAATAGTTTTGATCTAATGCAGGTTTGCTTAAGCTGGTGTAAAGTACTAGATGCTGGCTTCCATTGCTAATGCCACCATTACGTTGAAATTACAAAGCCACTGAAATAAATTTACACTGGTGAAATCCTTGGGGTAGGTTGTGGTGCCGTTGATGGAGTCTTCCATACCTTTTGGGTAGATCCTGGTTTGGGCATCCTTCATTAAGAGGCTGAATGATACTTGACTGATGGCAGTGTGTTAGTTTTCAAATGGTTACTTTGCAATTGCAAATCAATGTCCCTTTCTTACCACTGAGTCAGAGGCAGATCAGTATGACTCAACTGTATTTGCACTGCTATAAAAAACATGTACTGACACAGTGCTTCAATAATTTTATGACCTTCTCTGCAAATGGATACAGTGGTTGAGATCTTTAGGGATGGCTGTGGCTTAGCTAATGTATGCATTAACAGGGATATGCAAATGTATCTTTCTCCACTGGTTCCTTTTCATTTCACTGGAAAATGAGCTTTAGTTGCTTTGGTTGCACTACTTGATAAAGCTATATGTGCTTCTTGCACTTCTGTTTAGAGCGGGGAGAAAAATACTAGAGGCCTCAGACTGGCTAATGAAATAGAGAGAAACATGGTCATTAGCTGAAGTGGTGGTTGGCTCCTGAGCCAACTCTTCCACTATAAGGAAGCATTTGATGCTCTTAGGAGACTTGCTTATTTCAGTGGGTAATGGTTCTGTTTATTGAGTTTGCGCAAATGCATTTGATTTAGTCAATTTAGGCTCTGCATTTAAGCAAATTACAAGTTAGGACTGGATCAGCGAGAGGTAAATTAGTTTGAATGCATATAAAAGGATCTTGCTGAGGGTAAATTTACAGTCAAACCATTACATGGAAATCATAATGTGCAATACATGTCAGGTTTGATAAATGAAGCAGGACTGTAAAATTGCCCTTATCTTGAAGTGTGCTTGTATTTGGCCAGCTACAGAGCTGAAGTGCTGTTATGTCTGCTGTCTTGAACTGGCTCAGGAGAGAGAAATCTCTCCAAAGCTGGAATTACTAAATTTGAAAAGGACAAGCTGAAGAATCCTTCCGAGTATATAAGCTACCCAGCTCTTCTCCCTCTCCTGAACTACCCAGTTCTTCTTCCGCTGCTCCCTGGACTTCCCCCCACCAGGACACTTGCTGGAGTGATGATGCCTGTTAGGGAAAGGTGTTATGACAGGAGAAACCTGGTGCACAAACACAAATGGGGAGTTACTGGGCCGGCCATCACTCTGCAAATAGGAGAGGATGAACTAGGTGGCCTCTTCAAGCCCATTCTACTGTGTGGTGGGGGTTTTCTGTTCTTTGGGGCTTTCTTTGCTGCAAGACTGTTTCCTCTAGAGCTAGACCTATCCACATCTCTTTCAAGAGTATCCCTCACGGTACAGGAAAAGACTTATTTTGCTCTCTTGATTGCCTCATAAGAAGGGGTAGAAAAAGTCAGGTAGCCAAACGGTTTTTGGTTTTGTAATTAAGAATTTAAAAAAATAGAAAATATAACATCTCTGTGAAGAAAGAAACCTGTAGTTATTACTAAGGTGACTAACTACAGATTGTCAGTGCAAAATACTATCAGTCAAAACTGTTAGTTTACCACAAAGCAGGAGATTACAAAGATATCACACCACAACGTGAAAGAAGAAATGGAAAAAGAGAAATTCCAGTAAAATGATAAAAATTTTTAGTTTCAGAAATGTTTGGTGGGGGGAACAGAAAATGGTCCATGAACTAGACAGCTAAATGGTAAATTTATTTCTCCACCAGTTCTAGTACTTTTAACAGTTCCTGAGTAGCAGCAATATCTAGTGCCTTTTATGGAGTCACATTGTAGAGACTTCACAACCCAGTGTGCCACTGCCAGCTGGTGGTTGAGAGCACACTGATGCTGCAGTTAAGTATCTAAAGCTGCTTGGAGGCTTAAAATAATATATGCCTTCTAGACAATGTATACAAAGGTGTGATTGTGCATTGTGGCCACGTTTGCCTTAGTCTTGCACTGAATATATTAGCATCTTGCAGGCTTGGCCTTAGAGCTATGACATGGATGATAGGGATGAACAGCTTACCTTATAAGATTTAAGGTGTCTGTGTTCGATTTTGGTCAATGATGACTGCTTAATCCTTCTTTAATGTAACTGGAATGCAGCACTGCTGTCTTTAGTTTGTATTTTCAAGCGTAATGTCTGGATACGGGTTTTTTTTTCCTCTCCGTTATCCTTTTATACGACGGACACTAAGTGACTTAGTAGTGTGAGAAGCAGTGTTGAATTTTCTGGCCCATAATAATTTAGAAAAAACAAAACAAAAAAACTTCAGAACACAGTTAAAAACCCTACCTATAGCCATAATCATTAGCTGCATGTTGAACAGCTGTAATCTTCAGGAGAGTATACAGTAGAGAGTATGCAGCATTGAGCAGAATTTTATAGTACATTTTGTCATTCTTTCATTTACATGAGAAAAGCCAGAAACAAACCACTCTGAGCCATTTTGTGTCTGGCCCTGGTGCAGATTTGCAGATTGAGGACCCCCATCTGTAGCAACCCTTTTCTCTGCTCTGCTGTAATAGCATTCCTGACCTGCTTATTTCCTGCTCAGAGCTGTCCGTTTGGCTGTATGAATGTGTAATCTCGTATGTAGATGTGATTTCAGTGTTTTGCGTGTTGTAACCTTTTCTTCAGCGTGCACCAGCTGCATGCAGCGTGAGATGAAAGCTGGGTTTTCTAATATAGGTCAACCCACTGTTGAAAGCAGTTTTTGTCTGGGGAGTTTGTTCTTCTGTCCAGCTGTCCGTGGGCTGGAGGAGATGCAGTACAGTATTAGCAGAACGCTGGACTTTCACCCTCGAGACTTGCCACGAGACAGCAGTTTGTAACAGCAGTCAGAAGCTACTTACATTTTTCCTACTTGCCTCAGTATCAGTGAATTCTTAACCAATTTGATCAGCTATTCCAGACAAATTCACCCCCTTTGTTAAACCTTCTGTTACTTAATGGGGAGATTTGTGCAGATTGTCAAAATGGACTTGAATAGTAGCAATAATGCAGCCATTAGGAAAAAGAAGTGAGCTTGAGGGAATACATATGTAAGGTTAATTTCTTAAAATGCTGCAGCTCTGTGACAAAAATTTGAGTGGTTGTACTTGCATCTCAGGTTTACTGGGGAGTCTGTATCTTTGTGGAAAAGAAACTAGCTAGTAATGTTTGATATTACCTGAATCTAGAAGCTTTTCCCTAGACTGTGGTTCTGCTGTATTCAGTCAAGAGTAACCCTAACGCTGGGTGCCGTAGTCAATTGCGGCAGACCTACCAAGTCCAGTTGGGAAGAAAGGTCTTACCAGTGACATGAAATGAAACAAAACACCCAGGGTGACAGCGGGCCTGTCTGCAGCTTCTAGAGTGACCAAAGTTTGCTGCTTGTTGGTCGCTGGCACAGTCTGGGCATGCAGCCCTGCTGTCTCAGTTAGTGGATCAGGCTTTAAAATTTGGATTCTGGGGCAGTAGGAGCCAGAAGAGCTCTGGAGGTGGCTTTTGCAGATAAGGTGAATGAGATCCTATTGTTTCCTCTGATCATTTGAAGTAAAAACTGTAGTCTGATGGGTATATCAGTAACAGATTGATGGGACATTGTTAGTTTCCAAACAGCAAAATTTCTTTTCAGCTGATTTACTCCCACCTCAGTTGTAGGACATAGTTGTTCACAAGACAGAGAAAGAAAAAGCCAAGAGAAAAATAAGAGAAGTGATGACTTTCCCTAAGAAAAGTTAACATAAAAATAGATTTTTTTAAAAGAGGAATGAAATAGAGATGTTGGTTGAACAGGTTGTAGATAAGAAATACTAGAATAACTTGTAGTTTTTGAATCTTTTCTGAATTTTCAGGTGGGGTAAACTGATGCGAAGTGTAGAGATGTATAAGTCTATGCTGTCTTAAGCCTATACAAACCTCCAGACATCTCAGTGCTTAAGAAGATTCTACAAATCGTTTGAAGTTGTGGAGGAAAGGGCCCTGATTTTCGTTTCACCTAACCTCATACCCCTGAGGGACATAGGATCCTACATTGCTCCACGTGCCTAATGCCCCAGTGCAGACAGGTGGGTGCGCAGGCAGCAGTTTTTCCTCTCCCAAGGAGCCAGTCTATTGACATGAAACTCAGTGACAGAGCGAGGCCTATGGCTGTTTAAACCAAATTCATGTTATGTTGTAGTACAGAATCATAATGAAGAAAACCACAGAAAATGTAGCTACTCTAGGGCCTCAGCTGCCAGTCATCCCTCCTTGCTCATGCCAACTAGAAGTACCAAAGTTGTCAAAATAAAAGGGGAGATGTCACATCAGATTATTCAGATTTGCAGAATATTTCATAATTCTGTATCATAAAAGTTAGTCTTTGAAAATCTAGACATCTAGTTTCATTATTGTTGTTATTACAGAGTGTTAGATAAGGACGGGGCAAGCAGAAAGCATCAGTTCAATTTGGTACTCAATCATCCTTTTGAAAAAGAAGAGAAAAAGGAGGCGACTCTAGCATTAGGAAAGTTTTGTGCAGTTCTCTTCAAAATATGTAGCTCCATAGTGAAGTGAAAATTGTGAGACTGTTAAATTTGGGCTAAAGATTCAGATGTTCGTCCCAGGGGAGCATGAAAAGTGTCCAAGAGCACTGACTGTGGGAGATTTTTCCCTAGGATTGTCTTTCTTTGCTTAAATTAGATATTTTGGTTTCTGAAGTACTGTCATTTTATGCTATGTTGTCCACTAAACTTGAAACAGAAAGGGGTTTTTTTTTGGAGTTGAAATATATGCATCATATCAGGAATTATCTGGGACTTCAGGTACCTAAAGAAATGATTTGTACTCTCGAGTATGAGTAATAACAGCATAGAAATGTATAGACTGAATGGTTTGGGGTTTGTTTCAATTCCGTTGCATGACACATCAGCAGTATATTTAAGGAATTATTTTGAAGAAAGGTCTGGATGGTTTTGTGTCTATTTATGAAGCATAAAACAGTGAAAGTGATATTTCTTCCTACATATTTACACCAGAAGTTCAGCTTATGTGTATGCTGGAAGACTTGATGGATGACTAAAGAACTGGTAGGGTTTTGTCATTAGGAAATTCAGATGACAGAATGGAAGAAAATATCTTGGGTTGAAAATCCAGTGGCCTAGCTATAGCATCTCATTGAATTGCTCTGAAAATAACATTTTTCATTGCATAGGACATTTTCAAAAGAGTTTCATAGGCTTTCATAAGATCTTATCTGAAAATTGCAAGGTCTTCTTTGAAGGTTTAAAAACTGGTGCGTATGTGGGGATAGGGATCTTTTGTGGGTCCTTCAGTATATGTGATCTTATGAAGGGTATGGCATGTGCTCTCCTTGTTGGTCAGAAACAGGTCAGTGAAATATCTTACTTGCGCATACTGAGAAACCCCTCAGCATACATCTGAGATCTCCTAGAAGCCCCATAGCTGAACAGGGGGAAAGCTGGAACTGGCATTCCTGGTGGTTTCTATGTTAAAAGAGAGACAGGAAAAATGGTTTGGATTTTTAAGCATTTTAAGTTTTTCTTGTGCATTCCAAAAAAACATACTAATCCAGCAAAATGTTTTTCACTTTCCAAGCTTCTGTAAAGAGCTGGAAGTACTATTTGATAGAAAGAACAAGTAAATTACTCTTTACAAAGACTCTAAGTTGAAAACTGGTTATATTTAAAATAGAAGGCACAACTTTTTTCATACATAGCAGTTTGCCTAAAGCTAGAGATGAAGAGGGATTTGTCCTGTTCAGAGTGAACATTTGTCATAAATGCCTAAAAGTGACCTCAGTCAACAGGGTCAATCTTAAACACAATTTTAAAAACATGTGTATGTGAAGTTTTTAGTTTTGAAGTTTAGCAGTGGAGAGTATTCAATGTGAGTGCAAAAAAAAAGGCAGTAAAAACTTCTGCAAAAAATCCACCAAAATAAGGGTTCAAATACTGGTGTTCTGTAGATGCGTTATTAGTTTGCAGTCTGGAGTTGGGAAATTACATTGCTCCTGGCACAGTCAGCAGTGATGTAATCTCTGGCAGTTTGCACATGGCTTTAAGGCTCACAACCTGCTATTTTCAGGAAATCTTGTCTATGAATCTGTTGTGTGGCAAAAGGTAATAATAGGGAGCTTGGATCATTCCCAGATCATTCGCAGATGCTCTGCTGAATCTTCGAAGGCAGAGAGCTTTACTAACAGTACTTGGTGCATCCACTCAGTGATCTTCGAAAAAAATTGGGCAGTTTTTATTGTTTCCTTTTAGCTTGGCTAGTTGCTGAAGTAGCTGTTGTTTCAGCCTACTGACTTTATTTCCTTTAGCAGAGGACAGCAGCTGGTTGATACTTTCCACGTGAAAGTTCAAGAGATGTAATATAACATGCATTGCTTCATTGTTTTTGCTCTGTCCCACACATTCCTGGAAGGCCATGCAAGGGAGAAATAATTCCACAGAGCAAAGAACATAAAGGCCTCTTGGGTTTTGTTTTGTTTTTTTTTTTCCTTTCTATTTCTTTTATTTAGAAACTCCAGTATTTGTTTCTAAGGCAAAGACATCTTTATGTGAAAGACCATTGCTGATGCAACACGGAGCAGAGCAGTGGCGGTTTCCTGCCTCTGAGGCAGAGCGCAGTATTAACTCGTGGCATTCTAGTCTCCATTGTTTCAATTTCCCCTGTGTCTTCAAGTCTAAAAAAAAATAAAACCAAAAAACTTTGCAAGCAAGTTTAGGTTAAAACGAATCCGATATGCTGAATATAACCTAGAGTCTAGGAAATATGTCTCTACACTAGGTAATGCCTGGGAGTGTAATGGGCCAAGTGGCGTGGCTGTTCTGTGTGTTGTGAGATACCATACATCCCTCTGTGGAAAAGTATTGGGGCTTCATTTGTTCGTATTTTTCAAGAATTTTGGAAATATTCAACTGTATTCGAAGAGTTAAGGTGTATTTTTCTTTAGCTACTCAAATTATCCTGAAATATTATAGGGATGAGAGTAGGTAAATACAAGACACATAAAAAGAATCAGATAGAAACATGAATGTTTTACAGTGTGTTTGTTAGTCGCACTAGAAGGTGGCAGTATGTGTCCCATAATTAGTTTTTTTTCAGAGACAAAGGCATGCTTTACTAATTCTTAGCACTTTGAATGTGCATACCATTGCACAGCCATCAACTGCTAACGTTAAAGGGCCAGTTGCAAGTGAAAAGTAGCATATTTGCTGAAGTCAGTTACTTCGGGGCTTCACTGCAGCTAGATTCTTCAGGTGTACCTGATGAATGTTGGACTCCCAAAATCGTTAGAGTGGCAATATACATATTTATTACCACCTCTTTAAGGTGGTTTCCCAGTGTAAAGGTGTTTTTTTCCATGGTAGTTTAGAGAAACGTTTTCTGCCAGAGAGGCCTTTTGTAAAATCCAAAGCACTCCTGGAGGAGGGCTCTCTGGCAGAACGAGTTTTGCAGCTAGCCTATGTAAAAATGTTGCGGCTACCCTTCTTTTAGTCATCTCAGAAATTCTGTAAAAGTGTATTCAAGGCTCACTGTGGGCAGAAAAAAATAATTTAAAAAAAACCCTTTTAATTGTGTGGTTGTGCTACCTTACTGGTAGTTTTTTTCTGTTCTTCTCTTTTGTGTAGGTAGTTGTTTTTACATTTGTACAGTAGATGTTCTGCATGTCCAAGCATAACCTTTGCAAAAGTAGAGTTTAACAATTTGAAACGATCCATAGAAAAGATAATCCATGCTTTGGTGATGATTTCATAGTCCTCTAAAACATACAAAGCACTGAGGAAAATCACCAGGATTTGGCGTTTTTAGTGAGAGTCTAGGAAGCAACTTTCCTCTCTCCATCTATGCTTAAACTGCTATCCACAGAGCACTAGAA
Organism: Opisthocomus hoazin; assembly: GCF_030867145.1. Taxonomy (NCBI): domain Eukaryota; kingdom Metazoa; phylum Chordata; class Aves; order Opisthocomiformes; family Opisthocomidae; genus Opisthocomus; species Opisthocomus hoazin. The sequence continues at coordinate 69,345,780 of NC_134415.1, forward strand.
ATTTTGTTTAAGGAAGATTCAAGGTGGCTTCTGCATTCAGAATTCCTCACAAACTGACAGCACCAAGCAGAAGCAGTAGAGTCGAACTTTGGAAGCTGTTTTTACCTTAAGGATTTAATTAAATAGATGACAGTAGAGATTAGCGGCATATGCCATGCTAATGATCTCTGGGATTCTCCTGCTTCACCTCCATTCTGCTCCAATGCAGTAACGTCAGATTTCATCTTCCTTTAGAAACTTGGCTTGTGAATTTTGCTATGGGTAACTTTAATATTTGGAGTGTATTTGAAGAGAGGAGCAGTATCAAACTTTATTTGTTAAGGATCACTTAAAACTGTATTTCTAGGTAAGTGATAGAACCTGGTTCTACTGCTTCCCTTACAGGCTGCGTCTGCCAATGTCAAACAACATAACCTCTGCTAAAATCCAGTGCTGTTCAAATGGCATAGCAGGGATTTTAGGTGCAACAATCCCAATCTTCAACAATCCCAAATAAATCATTTTCCTCCCCTGTACTTGGTTCCGTGGCTATAGCATGACAGCAACCATGTAGACTACACAAAATTTTGACTTTCTCGGTGAAATTTTAATGGGAAATACTATGGTTGGAAAAAAATTCTAAAAGCTCTTGGGAGTGATTTAAGCAAGGTAATAAGCCTGTTCCTAATGAGAGACAGAGGTGTGCACACACACAGCTGCACTGTATTTAGAATGGTAAAGGACCACAAGTTTACAGATCTACCTCACCAAAGTATTCAGGGAGCATTTTGGGGAGCTGGACTTGGTAATCCTTATGGGTCCCTTCCAACTTGAGATATTCTGTGATTCTAATTTCTGTAGCAAAGGAACACGCTGCAGAATATGTGGTCTCACTCATCAGAAGAATGATGAAACATCTCCATTTCAAGCTATAAGGAAACAGATAAAAATTATTGTTCTACTCACTCAATGAAGGGACTGGGGAGAAAGGATTAGTTCTTGCATTCTTGGGAGGTATTTTGAAATAGCAATTTGAATATACCACAAACACTACTCAAATACTTGCATAAGGTATTTTATTATGAATGCAATGTATATATAGTTTTTTTTTTCTTTTTTTAATCTGAGGTGCTTATATAAACAGAACCATGTCAGTTGAATGACAGCTAGTTTGCAGGGCATGACAGCGGTTGAACTCCCTTCAGCTCCAGAGCTTTGCTGAAGTTGATCTCTTGAGGTTTAGCAGTACCCTTGGTGAGCTTCAGAAATCGAATACATCCTTTAAAACGGATATTAGTGGTCAGCCCAAACTGGGTCACGCCATCTGAAGGAGGGAGAAAAAAGGCAAAAGGAATTATGTAAATCTGTGTTGATACTGAAGTTTGTTCTTTGAGGGTCCTGCAGGAGAATAGATGTCCGCAGCAATATAAATATGTTTTATTTGCTGTATATCTTTAGTCAAAAAATGACAAACATTATGAGTGACTGTTATAAGTACTTATGTTAGTGGTAACAATCCAGCCATCTTTCCATCCTGGCATGACAGTGGCAGAATCTGAACACAGTTAAACTACCATTGTACAGCACATAAGTCAGTTCTGTGACACAGAGGAAATTAAGGAACATGGCCAAATGGCAGCTTGCTCCCTACAAATGGTGTACGATGCACACATGCTCATCCTGCAGATCTCCACTTCTCAAGCTATTTATCCACAGAATAACAACAAAGAAAAAAAAAAAAGACCCAAATGGCTGCAGTTCTTGGCCGTAACATCATGAGAAAGCCAGTTCCTCACTATGCACTTCAGGTGTCATTTAAGGAACGAGTTTGAGAGTTATCAAGCATTCTGATATTTTTTTTTTCATGGTGATAGTATAGGCAGGGATTTGAGCACATCTCTTCCACTAAAGAAGGAGGGAACTATTCTAGTGTGACAGATGATAGAAGTGAAGGTTGGTTTGACTGGGAGGCTGGAAATATTTCTCTCAATTGCTTGAAATTCATGGCCCAACTTGTTTCTCAGTGTTCTTCCAAGCGAAAAAGTGTCTACAGGGATGCACTCCAATACAAATCTATGTGACTAATAAAGTAAGGGTTGCAGAAATAACTTTACACCCGTAGAAGACTGACTGGCCGTAGCATTATGCTGTTTCACAAAGGATGACATGCGTGAATCCATCTGTCTCTCCATGCACCGGGAACAGTGATAGCAGGTGATGAGTAATGGCTTTTATGGGTAGCCAGGAATTTTATATCCTTGCCTATGCTCTGGTGGCGAAAAGTTTGTCTGCACAGGAAATTCTCCACTAGCTAAGTCGAGCTGGTTTGCAACTGTTTTGTACTGTTTGTGCAGCCAGGAGAAACCTCAAGAGGACTGGAAAATACAAACTCTTACTAATTTTACAAAATCCCGTGATACTGTGTTTTAAATTTGTGATGAGGATGTCTAGGTATGGGGAATGTTAAAACAAATCTTGGATGAGCTAGACTAGACAGCAAGAGAAGTGTGAGGTGTCTAAATATGCATGTAGGTTTATTAAATAATTTCATAACTTGCCACGTGGCTGACCTCAGGAATATCACTTGTTTTCTATAGATTGCGGTGTTACTTCCATTTGTTTCTCCTGCTATGTTCCTCTTGACAAACAGTCCAGAATGAGACGGTAACTCCATCTGCAGTGTTTCTTTAGTACTAGCTCCTATGCTAGAATCCTGTTTTGTTATAAAAAGGCTGCCACAAAGCTGTTTTCCTTCTGGCACAAAGTTGTTGGTCCTTATCAATAGTCACTGTGACTGAAATAGAACTCTTGTATTTCAGTATCAAGAACATTTTTGAAAATGTCCTGAAGTTTGAGAGAGAAGGCTTTTTGGATGCACTGTATCACACATTAGAATGGGGGGAGAAACAACTTCCAGAAAATCAAGAGGCATCTTGCTGTTGACCTCCGTGTGCACTAGAGCAGACACATACTGCAAACATACTTAGCTTTTTTGTTTGTGAACTAGAGTAAAACTTCATTATGAATGCAACAAAATTTGTACCTTGCAAGCATCTTCACTATGTTTTCAGAAAGTGCTATTAGATAAACTTGTTGATGAACAGATGAATACTAGCGTTCATTATCAGCTTAGTGGAAGATGAAGCTAGGTACAGAGCTCAGCCCAGTTCTGAATCTGGTTCAATCACCTCTGCCTGAAGCAAGTTCTCTCGAGGACTTCAGAATACTGAGTAGCAAATTTTGATTTTTTTTTTTCCTTTAAAAAACAGCAGACCATGAGCAAAGACATTAATCAGAAAGAGATGGTGTTCTCTCACCTCTCTGGGCAAACTGTTGTCCACATTCCTCAGTTCCTCAGTTTTTACAAGCTGATTTACATGTACACAGTGCCATGTCCCCCCAAAGGCATATGTGCATTCTTTAGTTAAATTTAAATTTACCAAATGCTGTTACTGTTCAAACGTAACTATTATGCTGTTACTAAACATAAAGTTTTAAGAGGGAGGCTGTGTGTGTGTGTGGGTAGCAGAAGGCAGAAAGTCTGTCTGCTCCTCTGTGACAGTGCCTACCTTTGAGACCAGGTGGCAGGGGCATCTATGAGAGTCCCTTGGTGCTGCAGAACTTCTGGTTCTGAAATGCAGCTGGATGCAGAAATGAGCATCCATGCCAATTGATACAAACTTAGTCTTATCCATCAACTTTAACATATTAGTCCCAATTTTATGATTTAAGACATTACCAAGGTAGCATTGCTAGAGCACAAGTAAAGCACCATTTGTAAGTTGAATGCTCACCAGGATATCCTCCGACAAAGACAGGGTCGTTGGTGTCTGCTGAGGTTGAGGCCCTGTTTGGGCTGCTACCATCCACCTGTCTGTCATCCACAGTCAGCTCTAAACGGTGTTTGATTTTGCTTGCAAGAACCTTGTGCCACTGCCCATCACACAAGCTGCCTGGTGCATCGGGCTCATAGATAGCAGAGAATCGGCCTGCACCATTGTCGACGTGAAACATCACCTGAAAAGTGTGACGTAGAAATCAGGTATTTCTCAAAACAGTTCTATAATTCTTATTTTTGTTGTGCTTTTGTTTATTTAAATCAACATGATCTGACTGCATACACTAAAGCTCTGATTTAATACCAGACTGTGTGGACTGCTGTCTCTCTGAATAGTCTCCCTGGGGTCTGGTTTATGTCACTGAGATAAACATTAGTGGAAATACGCAAAATTGTTGTATAGGTTGTCATTTTTCAACTTTTACCTTAGTTTTTGGGAGCCCCCTGAAAAATCAGCTCTTTATAGTGATAGACTACTGACTGGTTTACCAGATTGGGAAATAAAAGATATACACAAGAAACTAGTATTATTAGTGATAAAACCATTCCTCAAAACTTTTCACTTTCTCAATAATTTAAGTCCCGATGTTGCAGTTTTAGGAAACTCAATTGTGTCAGACTCTTTTAAAGTAATTTTGTAAAAGTGTAAGAGCCTCTTGATGTATGGGAAGTGGCAAGTGCTGCATAAAGGAGAGCCCTGATGTTGACTGAGACGTCTTGAGATTGGTGCTTGCATTTAAACTACCTGTGTTTTTTTAAAACCAGTCTCTACAAAGAGCCAAAAATGCTTTGCTACTTACTTTTCCGTCTACTAATTCGATGCCAAGGCCATCCATTTTCTGGCTGCTGACTCCTAGGAGAACACCATTCATTCGTGTTGTACGGAATTCAAATTCCACAAGCAGGTCTGTTCCCACTTTGTATGCACCAACTTGGAGAGAAAAGGGGAATCGTAATAAAATGAAGAAAAGCATTTAATACATTATTCCTAATAATCACACAAAGTGTGTTGCCAGTAATGCAAGGTAACTAACTCAGCATTATTAATGCACTCCATTTCATGTGAAATCGTGGAAGTAACTCTTACAGTGCCTGTGCTCAATGTGAGACCTTGCTAGAAAGTTATACAGTCTATCCTTAGGCAAGATAACTGGAAATGACCAGCGAGAGTTTCAAGTATTGGTCTCGCTTTGCTGCCAGTCAACAGGTAGCACTGGAAGTTTTTCAAAACAGCATCTCCTCTTTCTCTGCTCTTTGCCTGCCAGCGGAATTGATGTTCATTACCTGTTTTGGCAAAGCCTGTTCCATCGAAGTAGGTTCCTTTCTGTGCAGTGACAAAGCATTTTCCAACATTGAAGCTGGAAGTTGGATTATCCAGGTCAACAGGTGATTCTGTCATTTCAAAACTTCTGATGCAGCCATTGATGCTATAGGTGACCTGCAGTCAATATTTCAAAGAAAATGTGTAACTGTGAAAAGCAAGCTGAAATGCTCAGAATAAAGGCCTAAAGTATATCATCAAAAAGTACCTTTCCTCTGCCTTTCTGCTGGATCTATGGAGCTGAATAAAACTTGAATTTTACATAGCTAATCCTTAATATCTAATTGTAATTGGAATCTAATCTCAGCCACACTGAGGATGAATTACATTACTTTTCAGTGATGTGATCTGAGTCACATCTATTTGCCTTAATGGAGGGGGCATAAAATAATACACTGCATAATGAAACATAGCAAATTACATCAGGAATGCAGGAATTTAATGGCCTATACTTTACCTTCTTAATTGACTAGGTTATGGGGTTTTCAAGTAGATGAAGATACTGGATATGGTTCTCTGGGCTGCTAGTAATTTCGCTAGGGCTTTTTTTTTTCTTTTCCCTTTCCCTTTAATCACTTTACTGTGGGCCTAATGTTGCATGGTAAGACAGACCTAATGCAGGTACGCAGCTACTAAAATGAACAAAGCCCCTACGTAAAGGTTGCTGCCTGTACATAGTTCTTTGTATAATAACCGTGTGTAGGACTCGTGACCACAGTGCCCAGGGCCACCCTCCGTTGGCCAGAGAGGCAGGTGGAGGCCGGGGACATGCTTGGGTGTGTGGAGGCTCCCGTGCAGGGTAGCAAACTGCAACTCCAGTTTGGCTTCTGCGCTGGGAGCATCTTACTGTGACCGAGCGGGTGCCACGCATGCTTCAGCTGCTGGTGCAAGTACATGAGGTCCCCGGGGCAGGAGTGAGGGGCTGCCCAGGCTGCACTCCAGGCTGCCCCGGGGCTGAGCTGTGTGGTCAGCGCATCTCAGTGGGATATCTGCCCCGCTGTGAACTACTCCCAGAGCGCCCTCTCCCTTTTCTCTCTGAGGTGTGCAGTGGCTGCATTTTGGTTCTCAGCTTTAGACAAAGGCTTTGATCTTTGACTTAGAGTTAGGAAAATTTACCCCTGATATCAGTGGGAGAGAGGAAAATGATAAACGTACTTTGAGGAAGAAAATGGAGACATATTCATAAGCAATGAAGTAGGAAGGAAGAAAAAAAAATCAGTGTACAAAATACAGTGTAGAAATATGTATAAATACAGAAAGGAGAAAAGCACACCTGCAGAGGGAAGACTTGACTCTGCACACCATCTCCTCTAACAGTATCCTGACTAGTAATTTGAAAGAATTTCCAACAAGTTTATTTCCTTGTAAATTGAAGCTGGATATACTGTGGAATTACATAGCTTATTACTGCTAAATACACCTGTACAAAGTTTTCATGAGAACTTGACCAATGTCAGTTAATAAATTCAGTTCTGAACTGAGCAATACTTTCTGTCAGCATATTCATATATAGACCTTTTTCTAATTTTGAAGTGAAAGTCATCTCCAGGTCAACTCCCGATCAAGTAACAAGTTGTGTTACCAAAGAAGGAAAATGCCACAAAAGAAAACAAATCATGCAATCTTCACTGTGAGAATAAATCACAGAAATGCAAGATCTGTAGGTCTCTAACTTCAAAATTTCACTTTCCCTGTGGAAACATGGTACAAAAGCATGGTAACAGGCAATATAACATCTTTTGCTGAAAGCAGAGTTTTGAGTGCTTAAAATGTGGCATCTGCTGAAGCCAAACAAGTAGGTATCAGTCTTCTGCACTGAAGAGGAACCCGGCCCACCTACAGGTACGTATTAGATTAGTGTCTAAAAAGGTTGATGCGTGTTTAGCAGAGAGCCCTAAGATAATACATCATTTCAACTTACTTTGCTTCAGAGCCTTTACATGAAGCCTACAACACAACACTCTATTAATACATCATGTGGTGTATTTTACTGAGAATGACTGAAAGACAAGCACTGGTTTTTACCTTCTGTGAATGACATTTGAAGTCACAGCTTCATTTAAATCCCAAAGCACATAAGACTGTCAGGATCTGACATGACTGTTACTGCCAGACTGAGCCGTTTATCTGCATGGGTTCCCTCCATTACTTCTGACAAGGAGCAATAGTTAAGGATTTAATGTTACCTTTCTCCTTAGATTAGTATTTGCAAATTGCAGATGTATTTCAAAGAGCACCATTTGATAGTGTTAGGGATTATATTTTGTGGGTACTGAAGTATTTCTGAAGGGTGGGTGTCAGGAGGATGGGGCTCTTTTCAGTGGTGCCCAGTGACAGGACAAGGGGCAACGGGCACAAACTGAAGCACAGGAAATTCCTCCTGAACATGAGGAAGAACTTCTTCCCTCTGAGGGTGACGGAGCACTGGAACAGGCTGCCCAGGGAGGTTGTGGAGTCTCCTTCTCTGGAGATATTCAAGACCCGCCTGGACGTGGTCCTCTGCAGCCTGCTGTAGGTGACCCTGCTTTGGCAGGAGGGTTGGACTAGATGACCCACAGAGGTCCCTTCCAACCCCTACTATTCTGTGATTCTGTGATTCTGTATTGCTTTTGTTTTTCAGTGCCTCAGATCTGGTTTGGCAAATCCAAATGATCAGTAGATTTGCCTCAATTTGGTCTTTCTGCACAATCCAAAATTTGTTAAGAAATATGATCTTACAGTCAGTTTTCTTTATGGAACACAACTCTCGGATTATGAGTGGTTATTCTTCCCCTTTATTCCCAATGTATGCATTATTATAGTGACCTGTTTAAGCAGGATCTAGGGATTCTTTTTCTGTATTTATTTGGTCCACCTGAATTGATGGACTTTTGCCTGTCTATATACTAGTGTTCACCATTCCATCATCATCTTACTAGAATGGTATTTACTCATGTGCAGTGTCTTTGAGAGCCTGGTTTGTTTCCTTGCTAGGATCTGTGCTTTTGCCTCCCCTTTACTGATTCTTTACTGATTCACCCAGAATGAGCCCAGACATAGCTGCTACTGACATTCCAGTTTTTTGTCCACATTGTGCTGCACTATATGCCTAATCTGTTTTTTCCTATTATTAAATTCCCTCAAGTTCTGGCTTCTGCTTTGAAAGACCCCACTATACAGAGAAAAAATAATGCAGGGAAGAGGTTTTCTCAGCTTCTGATACTGGCATATGTTGGGGGGGCTGGGAGGGCAGCAAGAAAGTGAGATGACTGACATGGACTTGTGCAGTTAGATGCAATAAACGGCCTGAGTGAAGGAATACAGTGTGCCTAGTTAATCCTACAAGGTTTAGGCCAAACTGATATTCACCTCTCTGGGCTCTCTGTTTGCCAAGGTATTTTCTGTGGCAGCATGGAAGCTGGGCATTTAGACTGTGATAAGTTGAAATGTGCACATTTGATTTGGAAACAGAAAGAGGACTACAGAGTTTTCATGGCCTTACTTCAAAATACATTCTCTCCTAGCTTAGTAATAACAACACAAAACCAATTATTACATTAAGCAGCTGTACTTTGTCCAGGGTAATTTTGGCTTCTACTGCCTCTTAGGACATACTTTCACTGTTTATTAGAACTTACTGCTAAATGAATTACAGCCAAGAGAAAGGGCAAGTAGTATTCAGGACATTATACTCTAGCTGCGCAGTGGTCCAAGTGGATACAAGTGTATGGATCTTTCTACCTTTCCATAACAGTAACTAACTCTGCTATTTCTAGTTCTTTGCCTTAACTGGATTCTGAGTCAGATCCTTCCACTGAAAGAATTTAGTGTACCTCCAGTGAGATTCATTTTATCAATATTCTTGAGCAGTCTGGGGGAAAAGCAAAACAAAACAAAACAAAGCTGGGAAGACATTGGTACTAATAAAGACATACTTAAGGAGTGTAGGATAACAATTAAATTTGCTTACTGGTCCAATTCTTCTAGTTGTGTAGTTGACAGGCAATCCTCCAACATACAGCATTCCTACAACATCCAATATATCGGCCTTCTTGGGGCTAACAGTCCTGTTTGAAACATCATCTACTATAAGGTTTCCTTCTTGCTTCGTTCGAATTATTTTTATCTAAAAAGACACACAAATGCAATACAATTGCAGATAGTTTTCTGATAACTGTTTCTGGATTGTAACTAGCCTTACAATATGGGATAATTAGTAGGAGTGGTTAGCAGAAGTACTGTGGCAGCAACTATGGACAATGTTCATGGAACAGAGCTGCCGTGCAAGGTTTTGTGCAAACATATGACTGCCTTTTAATTAGCTCTGGGTCAGGAGGCATCATGACTATCTTTTTTTTGGAATTACTGAAAGGACTTGGGGTTCCTTTAAAAAGCTTGTTAATATCATAGGCATGCCACAATATTGTTTTTCCTGGAATCAGATACCAATTTTAAGTACTGGGAATAGTAAATGTTGAATGTTAATGGCACCGGTCACAAATCTTTATTACAGCACATGTTTGCAGACAATATTGAGTTTATGATTCCATTAGTTTGGATGTACCTCAGATCATAGTTCATACTAGAATAAACATAATACCAACTATATTCTGTTGGTATTCTGGCTTCTGTTCAGACAAATGGACTGTGAATCACATGGAGGAAGTGCAATTGCTGAAAAGTTGAGAAAATTCTACTCCAACAACTGCAGGCCAATTTCTTTCCAAAGATTTACACTGAAATCTCTACAAATCAGTATAACAATGACTTTGTATAAAAGAGACATAAAATGTAAAATGCAACATGCACATTAGCAGATTTCTAAACAGCCCAGTGGTTAGCTCACCGGAGTAAAAGAGAGAGAGAAACAGCATTTTTCTTTGGCTTTTCTTTAACATGGCTGCTTCTGCTTCAGTGTGGCAGCACATCTGTCATGCAACGGGAATGACTGAACACTGACAAGGGGTGGCCTGAAGGCAAGGTACTGAACTTGGTATTTGTAGACGACTGTAAATTTGAGATGGACAGTTGCAAACTGGGCAGAAGGAGAATTTGGTGAGTGAGACAAGAACTGGGAACAGAAAATCTTACAGAGAACCGAAAGACACAGCAGTAGCACAATGTGGCTTCTGTAGGCCTGATGGACATGTTTCAAGCTAAACCATTTCAAATGGAGAAAAGCTTCTCACTAAAAGGATTATTTAAAAGGAGAAGCCTCTGCTTTCTTAAAAACAAAGACTGTGGTCTTTTATTAAAGAGGTTGCCCTTTTCCTCCTCCCAGAATGGACTTTCTTGTGCTTCCTGGGAACCATGATTTTAGATTTTGTCTCCATTCTTTCCTACAAAAATGGGATCTACAACAAGGGTTCCTCTCTTGCAGAGTGCCAAGCTGCATGCCAAGAGAGCATAGTCTTGCATTAAGAATATATGCTTCAGTTAGTTCTCTTAGAATATAGAGAAATTGGATAAAAGAAAAAAAATTTCTTTGTTCTGTGTCTGTAGAAGGTCTAGCAGAAAGGGGCCTGGTCTACTGCCAGTGCTCCTAGGCATTATGTAAAACAGATAAATATGACTACAACTTTATTTCCCCCCCCCCCATGAAATAATTTGGTTTAGAGCATTTTCTATCTTTAAAAGCTTATGAATAAAAATCCAGTGAAAATAAAATTCCTGTGGAACAGGGTGGGAATGAAGCAGAGAGGGACTACGGATGACTGCAAAGAGGGTGTGGTAGGACCAATTCAAGCATAACAGAAAATGCAATTAGATTTTTTCTCATTTGGTGACAGAGAGGTGGATGGTGACTTTCCAAATATCTCTCAAAAAAGTAATGCCTTTTACTGCAAATAACTTGAAAGTGTGTATTACATGTATTCTTTTCTTCTGTGCCTTTATTGGTGCCTTCAAACATGTTATCTAATGAATATACTGTATGTCTGTTGTCCTTGGCTCAGTAAATACTGAACTTCACGGTTGGGATATTCCTCCTTTGCTTACTGTCTGAAAGCCATAGGCACTGTATATAAATGCTTTCTCTCATAAAGTCAAAGAAGGAGCTGCCAAGTACATCCATGAAGATCATATTTATTCCCTAATGAATTGAATTAATAATGCAGGAAGGATTTACTTAAGTCTTTTTTTTTCTTTTCTTTGTTCTTAGCATTATGGATGAACAGTGACATTATTAACAAAGGAACAACCAACTTTAATGATGTATTCAATCATGATGAGCTGATATTCACCTGAGCCCTATTAGGCAAGATGGAACATTTTCTTCAGTTCCTTACTTATTCTAAATATGTCCAGAAATACGTGTTTCCTGAAGGGCAAATTTCAAAGAACAGCACTAACTGTTTTGTTAGTAGAAAACATACCGTGACTCAACAGTGCATCTGAAAGCACAAATTTTGCAGACTACAGAAATGTAGTTTAGCTTGTATAGACTACATTTTGCAAGTATCTTAAGGCAAAACAAAGCTCACTCTTAGCATTGCAAAGAACAATTTAGCATTAGTGACTATTATACCTTGTGCCACTGGCCATCATTTATTTTGTTGGAAATCGTGGTGGTAGTGTCTCCACTCCCCAGATCATAGCTGAAGTAAGGCAGTCCATTCTTTATCTGAACTGTAGCAAAATCAGCATGGTTGATGCGGGCCATGTAAAACAGCAAGCCAGAATCAGCTGTTGTTCGGACTTCAAATTCAATTGTAAGTCTGAAAACCAAACAAACAGAAAAACAGAAACAAAGGAAAAGATATTCAGAGTCAGACAGTAGCCATATTTATTTGCTTTACCTTTTTGTGTTCATCTAACAAAACTTTATATTTAGTGGCCCAATCTACTTGTCCATCAGGGTTTAAGAAAAATAATTTGGTTACACGAGAACTGCATTTCACACATATCTTATCCCTGACATGTGAGTGTTCATTAGTCCCTTTGCTGTGGAAATACAAAAGTGCAACCTTGGCACAGAATTTCAAGATACAATTTTCAGCTGCAGCTGTACTTGCTAGAAAATCCCAGCGCTTGTAAAATTCCAGCGGCGTTATCCGTCATCCACACACATAGTGCTCACAAAGACGAGCGAGCTGTAGTGACAGCTGGCAAATGTTGAGTTTCTAATGAGTTGTATTGCCTGAAGACAGGCTGCAAAACTTCTAAAGATGCAGAGGGAAGAGTTTACAATCAGGATATAAAACAGTTATTCTGATTTCTCCCAATTGAAAATGGTATTGTGTCTGAGGACGTCTGCTATCTTATGAAAACCACTGACCCCTTGGACCGAATGGTAGTGCCAAAAACCTCCCCTACAGCAAAGAACCTGTGAAGAAATGATTTAGATTATCTAGATGCTAAGGTTGTACTGGCAGCTCATCACTAACCTGGCCCAAGCTGAGCTGTAAAGTCAGTTCCTGAAAGTAGTTGACAATATAGACATGAAACATCATTGCATGAAAACGGACAGCCCTGGATTCTTATTTGAAAAGAAAACATCCGAGGACTGTAGGATTACATATGTCTTTTAATTATTTTCCTAGTTTTATAAAATTAGCATACATGAAAATATGCAGCACAGCATCTTTATAGGTAAAAATAAGTGTGAGGCCGATGGACTTCAAAACCACAAGGCAGCAAAAACGCTCAGTGGTGTGACATGGCACATTCGTTAATGATCATGTGCTGTCACGGCAAAAACGAACAATTAACAAGTTATAGCTTCACAAATCCATTGAAAACAGCTGTATTTTTATAAGTAGCTCCTGAAATTCCTTTGCTTATCAGTGGGTATGTATATATATATTGTTATACTTTGGGAAGGCAATGTCATTTTGCCTGTTCACTGTGCAAGCTTGATCTTAACTATTGAAGGAAAGGGAAAAAAGGTTTGCTTATTACAAGAAATTACCAAGTTAATTAACCATGAAACTTTCTTCCAAAAAAGCAACCTATGAACTCAGTTGCATGACTTGGTTCCATTCTTCTGTTTGTTTTTCTGCAAAGCAGTCTGGGATCTGTATGTACCCAAACCTTTACAAAGAAGTAAACTGTTTTTGTGACAGCTACTTAGGTGGGCACTTCATTGCCTAGATTTCATGTTTTAATGCTTTTTATGTTTGCATAATGAAATGAATTAGCCATTGGATGTGATCTTTTTTAGATTATGCCCATAATTTTGGAAGATGCTTTTGAGAATATTAGGAGGGGCATTTATTTTGACATGATTCCATCAAAACTCATTGCTGAAATAAACAATATACCTGTTTTTCACTTTGGTGTCATCAAATACAACTGCAATGTGGCTGTTCCTTGAAAGACCAAATTGCTTGCCACCTTCCAAAATGGCTGGTTCTGTGTCAGCAGCACAGGAATCCTGCAAAATACACAGCGATCATACAAACTTCACGTTTTACATCTATCTCTGCTGTGCATATGCTGGAAGTCTTCCAGCCACTCAGGATTCAGAATGTTCCACCTAGTCTAGACACTGGCCCTGCAGTTTTCCAGCATATTGATGTGCATCACAGCGGCTGAAGTTATAAACCAGTATGACAGGAACTTGGTGTAAAAGCAGAGCTCATTAAGCTGGCTGTAAAAGCAAATAAAAGTAATATATGAACATTGCTGCTCTCATGCCACCAGTGGACATTTACAAGAGTCTTAAGCGATTTCCAGGCAGCTCAGTGTACTCTTGGCTCGCATAACTGAGCTTTGCACAGTAGGATGCCCTCTTACAGAAATGAAGCAAGACTTAAGTTTTAAAAGGATGCTTTGCTGTCGACTTGAAATCTCGTCACCTTAAATGTAATAAGTTAAAAGTAGTTCCAGATCCTGCACCTGTCAGTGAGTCCTCCATTTTACTTTGTTATACCATTTTACAATTGTAACCTTTGTTTAATGTTTCCCTGGTGCTGTCGAAAAGCCTCCATAAACCATAAGGGAAGCCAAGTAACTGATGGATAGAAGTAACAACTGCTGAACTCCCTGAGCTGTCTAATGTAGACACATTACCCAGGGGATAAAGAAAGAAACCCCTCCCTGTCTGTTCCACTTCTATTAATCTTCAAGTGGTGCAACAGTGGAAGGTAAAATATCTTCTGCCCAGCATAATTTTCGCTTTTTAATTTCACCAGGTTTTTTAATCTCTGGCCCTAAAGCTCTTGTATAGGGGTGCCTGGGGCAATGCGAGACCATGGTAATTACCAGCTCCTACTCTTGTCTAGCTTTTGCCTCCCATTGAGAGTATTGTGAAGAAACTACTCAAAGGATCTAACACAACACAATATCAGGACAATACCGCTGGGGAAAAAACAAACTTTGATGGCTGCGAGCTCTTTTTTTAAGCACTGTGGCTGATATCATTTTGGATTGGCGACAGTCTCTTATTTGAGCCCTGACTCAGCAGGGACCTGCAAAGCACAAGGTGCAGTGCTCTGCTGACAAAGAGCCCTTTCTGTGAAACGTTTTGAAAATGTCATGAGTGACTCATCAGGCACTGAGATTTCAGCCGCTAAGAGGAAATTTCTTTCTCCTTCTCACTCAGTCTTTCAGTAGTGTTATATTTTTCGCTTTCACACGTCACACAAAATCTTCACAACATTATACAGCACTTCTAAAAATTAGTTTTCCACAATGAATGCTCTGGTTTGAATATGACACAGTAGAATGCCATGCATTATGACAAATACCCATCAATGTGCAATGGAGGGAAAACATGGGGAAAACTCAGCAGGACCAAACAAATTTATGAATGTGTGACGGCAGTCTTCCAGTGATCATCAAATAGAAAAAAAATAATCATATTTCCATAATGCTGGGTTTCTAATTATTTTTAGCTTTACAGTTTTATCTAGAAGGTTAACAGCTATGTTAATAATACTGTGTATATAATACTTTCTATAGCATGTGGGCTTGCTAAAATTTGAAGATAGGGACTAACTGTGGTGCTAGAACAATAGGAAAGAGTTGGAAAATACCCTAACGCACACTTTTCTGTGGCACACTTTTACATATTACATGGTAAAATGAGGTATTCTGACAGTAAATTGAATCCTAAGCTGGTATATGTTAGTAAAGGGTCTGGCCCTGGCACTTTAGCTGCTCCCCAGCATCAACAAACACTGCAGTTTTGATTCGTCCCAGCAGGAGGACTGTAAGGAAGGGCAAGGAGTGGGGGGGAGCACTAAACACAGCGTGATGGTTGGAATCATAGCAAGCATACACCGCTTATTTACTGCTAAATACTGATTGATAACAGTGAACATTCATTAGGTTGATGTGGAAATGTCACTAAAGGAAAAAAAAAAATAAATAGGGCATGCTTAAAAAACTTTCAGGTTTTATTCACAAGCCTGTGTCTGCTTTCACTTTATCTAAGGACAGCCAGCTTTACAGCCTTCACGAGACTGTGAACTAAGCATGTATCATCAGTCTATACTAAAATATCCCAGCTTTGTTTTTTCAGTAATGGCCTTAAAGTGTCCTGGGTTTAAACCTGGTTGCTTAATAATCTCCCATATTACCCGAGAGCCTCAAGACTGAACACTCTTCAGCTGCACTTTAGTCTTGTCAGATGTCAGGGACTCGACTGCTAAGTCAAGAAGCTAGCTAGGTATCACAGTGGAAACGAAGAACAGAAAAGCCCACTGGTGGACTGCCACACATTCTGTACAAGCAATGCTGTATTAGCAATTACAAAGAAAGTAATTAGGGGGAAAAGGGAGCACCACTGAAGCAGTCCCCACAGTCCATTAACTAGTGTTAATAAAACAATGACATAATGCATGGAGAAATGGTGGAAGATACCGTCATGGAGTCAAATGCAGAAGTAATGCTGGCGCTCTTCATTTCAGTGGCAAGCGAATCCTGGGAAGCAGCGAATAACACAAGGCAGAAGCAGCAATTACCCAGTGTTGAGAAACATTTTAGCATTCGTTGCAAGCAGCAGCAGCAGACTGGTGACCAGTGTGTTCCCCAGCTGTCCTACTTCTAGATCTTGACTTGCCTTTAGTGGAGGGGAGGGGTTTTTTCATTTGGGATTGAACTCCCCTCACCTTTTATATGCAGATGGATAATAGGAGACAAAAAAGGTCCTAAAAGGACTATAAGTAGAACAGATACCTTATTTAAGCCTAATATGTGAAAATAATTTTTTTCTCCTGTATATTTTCCATATACAGTCCTTCTACACTGAGCCTCTGTATAATTAACTGTCATATGAGTACTGTCTCATTATTAGGCTGTAGTTACTTATTCTGTTGCAACATTCCCCAGAAAAATACTTTGGAGAACTTAGATGAAGGTAAAAACTATCCAAAAGCTTGTCTTATTTAAAATACTTTCAAGTCTTCAGAATACTAAAACGGTTTCATTTTTTTGAAGAGAGAAAGTGGAGTAATGGTCTTTTATTTAGATTTTTATTTTGAACTCCTGTTTCAAGTTATCACGGCTCTAGGTATGTGATATACAAAACTCACCTAGTTACAATGGGACCAGTTTCTGGTATTAATGAGTAGATCTATACCTCTCGATTTTGCTATTTAAAAGTTAGTGCTTAGTCTTGGAAAGTGTGCACTTGCTCTCTCCTGTGCTTCTGTGGTTTTTTTAATTTTGTTTTTAATACTCGATCGAGGGATAATATGCCTGCACTCTTTCACAACAGCGAGCATCAACTGGATAACTCGGTTTGCCTTGTTGTTGCCTGGTTCTTTGTCTTTCTGTGGTAGCCCTACTGTACTGCAAGTTCGCCTTCAACTCCGAAAAGAAAGATGCATCGGGGACCTCGTGTTACAACTGCTCCACCTTGTGGGAATGAATCAAAAATGCTGCCCTAGAGAATTGCAAGGCCGATACAGTCTCTGGGGCTCGTGGCAGGGTAGGAACTAAGACGGACCTTGCTAATCTTGAAACCCAGGCTCCTTTTTCCAGGTCCACAGATGGCTGCGTGTGCTGTGGAGACTTCAGCAGTGCCTGACAAGTCCTTCTAGATAAAGCTATGCCGTATGTTCCTGGTCAATGAAGGTGGCCATGAATCTCAAATATAAGACTAATGTTACTGAGTTAGGAGTTTTGGCCTAATGCTTGTACTATTTTTTTGTAGGAAAACATTGTTAGAAATCCTTCCTATGTCCAAGGAAAACCAGACGTGAATTCTGAAAACAGGTCAGGTAACAGGGAGTGACTACGGCAATGAATTCAGGTTCCTTTGTCTGTGACTGACGGACTTGCAGCCAGTTGAGTCACTGAAAATTACAACCTTCTTTTTCTTGTTGTCTTCATGCAATTGATAACCTCTGGGTCATATAGAAAAATCCAGTACAAACATCTCAGTGTTCTGTAATGTTGTGTCAGTGAGGAGGTGTGAAATGGGAAAGAAGACTAAACCTGACCCAGCATGGAAGTGCCTCCCAGAATGGTTAAGAGATCTTATGAAGCCAATCTGGGAGAAACTGTCAGAATTACTGACTCTTTTGTATTTTATATGTGTCTATAAAGGGAACTTAAATATTCTGTTACCTTTTCAAAACTGTCTTATTACAGTATTGTAAATTATGGTGGTGCAAATAGGCCCCTAACTGGGAAATGTGCAGTCTTTTCACACTGTTTGGAAGCCTCACCTACACTGAACTATATCCTGCATAAACCTATGGGTTGTGTGCAGGTGTAACAAAATGCCAAGGATTCCCCCTCCAAGAATATCTTCCAGTGAATATATTGTTCAGTTTAATACTCAGATATCTAAACATATCTTTTCTGGACAGTAAAATGTTGCATTAACTTGTAAAACTACTACACTTGTGACAGCAGAAGTTTCTTCTTAAATTTTGTTGTAGAAGTCTGCTAGCTGCTATCTAGCTATTGAAGATTTCTGGCATCAACAACTGACCTCGATTTAGCAGTGACTGGGGTTTCAGTTCTTAAGTTCGTAAGTCTCCTGTCTAAAGTTACAGAATAGCAGTGGAGGAATTTCCATATCAAACAGACCTCTCTGGTTTACCTGTTTCTTCATCATGTCACTGACATTGCTGCTATCATATGCTTCAGAGCACAGCACAAGAAATATCATAATGACATGGATTTTCCCATAGGAAAATTTCCCTTCCAACCCTGATCAGAGGTTACTTGGCTTCCATCCTCAAGTGCAAGGGTTTAGGGTTAAGCATGCAAGCCAAAGGGAATTCTGCTGCTGTATCATTCTTTAAATTACTGTTGTGATAATCCAAGCAAATGACATCAACCAGTTTTCCATTATCCACAGGTTTTACTGACCTGCAGCAAGGTGTTCCTTTTACAATACCATGCTGAATTTTTACTATTTTTGTGGCAAATTACTTCATTATTCTTGATGGCTAGCTTTTCCATTTTGCCTGGAAAAAGAAATTTTTCAAACTTTACCTGAGTGAAGTGATCGACACTTACAAGTGCTGAAGGTAGAGCTGGTGTTGGAGGAGGAGGGGAAGCAGAAGGAGTCCTTGGTCTTTCTGTCTCCCCATTAGTGCCTGGTTCAGGCTGGATCAGGACTGTTGTGTGGATTGGCTTATCTTCATCCTCAGGTGGCCTAACCTCTGGTTCTAGAGAGGGACATCGACCAATATCTGCATTTTCAAAGGACACGGGTTGAGCAAAGTCCATGGGGCTGAGAACACACAAGAAATTGATGTCTGTTATTAGTTTTTCTGCCTTTTTACTACCCATTTATAATGAATAGCTATATTCTGCACGGTAATTCCACTTCACAGGACACAAGAGCCAGGATTCATCCCATTTGTTTTAGGTCAGAAGTGGAATGCTTGAATTAGAGGTGACAGTCAACATTGGCTTTCCTTCCGACAGTCCGTGCAGAGAGACAGACATGCTCTTTGGCAAGCTTCACCAGCCCAGGCAGGCTGAGTCACCTTGCGGAGAAGTCCTTCCCTCTGATGTACATTGATGGAGTGTGGGGTGAGGAGACCCTAATTTAGGTAGATCCTAATTATATGAAAGAGAGATTTAGATGGGAACTTTCTATCGAGGTTTCACTTTATTCACCGTTCCCTTTCTTTTTACTTAAATGTTCCTTCCAGCTTCCTGCAGTATGCGCTTTCCACAAAGCAAATTAATTCCCGTGGTGGTTCTCAGAATTTGTATACTCTTGGAAATCAACTTAACTTAAAATAGTGTTATAGTACACCATAAATACCTATCACTGAGGCAAGTCTTACTGCAGCATTACTGTTGCACTTCTTTGATTTTATGGATAAATAGACAGGTGCTGGCTTGTCTGTAAAACAGTTCATTAATTGCATAGCCTATGGAGCATATACTGAAGACAAAAAAGAAAGGAAGGGCATATTAAGAAAACAGATCATATTCTAGGATTTGCTGTTAGTATGACTCCTTGCAGCAATGAAGTTTCTTGCAACAGTCAAGGTAGTTAACCAGACCTCATTAACTGGACATTTGTTGGCATCAGTGAGACTTACGTGGCATTAATGACAAGATTCCATATACAGCCCTCAAATGGTGGTATGTTTCTGACAGGTGCAGTCTGAAACTGAGAAGAAGTACCCCCCACAAAGAGTTTCTTAACAGAGATGGGCTGGTCTGTTGGCAATCTCTGAGTCTGGCCTTTGTCTTCATCTACTTGAACAGTGAACATCCTGTGAAAAAGATTTGAAAGCAAAGAAATATATATTTTGCTCTGGTTACTGCGTGTATTGAAATCACCACTTTGCAGGCCCCATTTACTCCTACACTAGCTGTAACACTGAGCAACCCAAATTATGTAATTAGCAGCACACTTTAAATGCATATTAACCACTAGAATTTTTTCAGCTACTGCTGTGCTTCCGTGGTAGTTGTCTGACAAAGCTTGGCGAAGCCGTGCTGCAGAGAGGCAATAATGTCAGTCACTGGTTGAATAGGAAGAAGTAGTTTGCGGTGTGGCAACACCGACGTGGTGAGGGCCCAGCCTGCTGTGCCGTGATGGTAAATACAATCATCTAGGGCTCAGCAGGATGGGAACAGCATGGGGTCACATTTTGTTTGGGCTCCCTATTTCCTGGTTTGTACGAGTTGTTACCTTCTCGCTGGGGGACAAACACTGCTACAGACTGCTCTGATTGCAGAATTGACCGCAGGTACATACTGTACACTTTTTAAAAGAGCTGGTAGCTTTTTTCTGGGGGGGATGCCAAGAGCAGGAAAATTGCTGGTTGTGCACCATGTACTGATACAAATGCTGTAATTCATTCTCATGGGTAATGCACATGCTACAAGTTAAAGACAAACCAGTCCTGTGGAACATACTGTTAAGGTTGAATAGAGGAAGGCAGAAGCCTCTGAAGCACAGCACCACTGGCTGACCAAGCCAAGGCAAGGAATGGAAAAAAGAAGAAAGAGGAAAGGAGTAAATATGGTGAAGGGCATTATTCTCATAAAAGCAAGAATCCAAATGTGAGAGAAAAGCTGCTCTTGCCTGTCAAAGCTACTGAGATGCAAATGTTACAGGTTTGCACTACATCTAGAAGGAAACATGGTGAAAGGGACAGAAAGTGAAACACTAGTTTGCCAAGCCGTACACTCTGTATACTGAGAAAGCTGTGTTAATGTAAGGGCTGTGGAATTGAGAGACAGTGGATTATTTTGATGGGTAACGTATATAACAAGGTATAGCAATAAGAGTCAAAAATTTAACTGCTGGCTTTGAGGCAATTTACCATTGATGAAACACAGAAAATCTCCAAGTTCTGAAAAAATCCAGCTCAAGGTGAGCTGGGTTGCGAAGGATGGATGAGGACTTCAGTATTTTTGAAGGTGAAAGTAGAATGCTAGTTGGCATAATTTCTTTATGTTTTTGGACTATATTTAATAAAAGTTAGCCATGTTACAGTCATGCTAAATATCACAATGTAACTATTCAAGAATCTCTGACTACAGTTAGTTGCCTAAACCGAAGTTAAGTAAGTAGTTTGATTTTTCACAGTTACTGAGCATCCTTACAACATATCAGAAATGATCCATTTCTGGCAAATAACCTACCTATTTTCATCTGCAAAATTGTATTGAACTCCAGTATTCTTCCTTAACAATAATTACTGTTAGCAACTGAATATTGAAAATGTTTATTGAAAAGAGGCTGGTTTTCATATGTAAAACGCTTGGCTTTGTTATGGACACAAGTCCTAGACAAAACTGCATAGTGACTTAAGCACCTGAATTAGGTAACTGTTGTACCACATGCAAATCGTCCGAGTTCCTCATAGTTTTGGATGGATTCATTTGGTCTAGACAGCTGTAGAGTAAGAAAGTGATTAATTTTTCAAGGAGTTGGAGGAAGCAGATATTAAAAGACTTGTCTTTCGGGGCAATCTCTAGGATTTCCCCAGACCTTTTAGCAGTGGAAACAGGAAAGAGATTTCTCCGGGGGCAGTTGAGAGCAACAGACTGATTTAGGTTCTGCGAAGTGTCCCAGAGAGGACACTTCTCTCCACTGCCTTCAGAGGAAGGGTAGGGAAATCAGACTGTCAAGACTCGAGTTATCCTTTGTGCTGCTGCATGGTAGCCATGACTGCTGATTGTCAATGTTTTCATCAGCATGCAATATTTCATCTCATCGTTAGCCATTACCATAGTAAACATTCTGGCTCCAAACAGAACCATACAATGATGTGCATTAGTCTTCAACAGTATCCTATAATTACCTTGGAAGAGAAAGCAAATACTTCATAATTATATGGACAATTATCTCTCTGAAGAGTTTTCAAAGGGTGTCCTCATATTTAATCAAATAAAGCTTGAGTTTGCAATGAGCAGAGGAGGGGTTAGTCTTAATTTTTATCTTTTCACATCCATGTCAGCTTACAGAAACTGGAGTTCAGACAATCTGTTTTGTAACAGAGCTACTTTGAAAACAGAGGTTTCATCTGAACAAGCGCCATCACTGGATGGCATTGTACAACAATAGTGTCTTGATGTACTCTCACAGGTCAAGCTACTGTTCTTGCTATAGTACTGCACAAAAGAACTTTCTTTGTTGTTTAGAGCTTCTTATTATTATTTGCATATTTGTGTTCTGTCACAGTGACATAAAATGTTTCACAACATGCAGTCATCCATTTTCAAAGTAACTTTTCCTCCCAAGGAATTTAGTTTTACCTCAAAATAGTGATTGAAACTGGGGAGAGATACTGTCTGAAGGCATTATTTACAAGATTTTTTTTAACAATACAATAGAAATTCAGTCAGAAAATTATACTGACAAAGGACAAAGCAAAGCAAATTATAGAGAGGACAGAAGGGTGCCTCAGGACTAGACAGAGAAAAATTGTTGCTCAAGAAGGCTGCAGTGTTCTGGGGGCAAGAGGGCGAAGCATAGTGTTCAGTGTGCTTGGATAAGTGCATTTTGTGACATGCTGGATGCCACATCTTCTTTCAGATTTTTTTTTTTAAACAGAACAACATTGTGCTTAGTGCACTAATCCACTGAATGTCTGTACAATATGTACACATTTGTATGTCCAAGTGTCCACAACAAACCCTGCTTGGAACAAGGGGTATTCCAGGCCATAAATAATACTGACTGCCTGAGTCCTACACACTACAGTAGTGCTGCTTCTAATCACTTTCTGAATGCTGAAGAGTAATTCGCATATTTATATAATGTCTAAGAATGGGCAAAGAATTGAAGTGAAATTCTGTTTAAAACAATACGGTCTAAGAAGGTCTGCAGTGGCTTTCCAGCATTAAGAATGACTGCTTTTCATCTGGGACTGTGTGCCTTCGTTGGTTTACCATATTTACCTGGGTACCACCATAAGCCCATGTATATACACCAGCACATGGCATCTCAAAAAGGCTACAGGCTGCTGTGCTGTCGCTGTTTATATGCTTTGAAAATGGTCTTTTTCTACATGTCTTTAAAAGGTGGTTTACCGCACCACAGCAGTATTTCTTATCCACAAATTCGATTAATAAAATACATTTGTCAAGAACCAGAAGGTTAAAGATTCCAATTCAGACAAATGCAGGCCTCTAGAGAAACAGGCTGACAGCCTAGCAAGGCACATGAACCCACCTCTGCAGAACAGTACGCACTGTCAGAAACTAACTTCTAAAAATTTTTGGATAAGGATGGAATTACAGTAAATTCTTTGCCTCAGCAGAAGCTTTTACATGGATTGCTGAAGACATTGGTACGTTTGCTTTGTTGACTTAGCTGTGCTGTGTGGTCTGTAGCACTTCTAGGTATTTGTTACCCTTTAGCTCGTTCTATCCGGATGGAGTGGGCTCTGCCGTCGTGAAACTCGCCAGCTTCTGGTTTGATGGTGATTCTGTGGGGATCCCGTATCCCTGTGGAGATATGCACTTCCAGTCGACCTCTGTTCAGGAACACTGCATAGTAGGCCTGCAAGGTATATGTTGGTATGAGAAGGTAAGTGACATTTGGAAAAAAAGATGATTTCACTTAGTTTTACATTAGTGCGTATGTTTTATTTTCTTACACCGGCTTTTAATTTGCTCAGCATAGACAAGATACCGTAGTTTCAGTTCTGCAGCTGCTGCTACATTCAGACTCTCTTGTATTTTTGTAATGAGGAATGGGTAAAATGGGGTCATGCTGGAAAGCCTCTTCAAAAGATTTATCTCTCACCATACCTATTTTCTAGCGAAAGATGGAGACTTCTAACCTACAATTCATCTGATTTTTGCTATTACAAGCCCTGGTCTTAAACCCATCAAGCCCTGACTAGCATTGATCTCAGCATGAGTTCTGGGTTTGGAGGGCTGGCAAATCACACTAGTAGTTACTCTAGCAACCAATATCATGTTGTAGCAGATTTCAGGACCTAACCTCCAGTAACTATAGCAATGAGTGTCATGCTCACTTCTGTGATCTGAAGAGCTGGGTAATGATAAAGGAGACCCTACCCTGAAGTTAATGTCATGAGAGTGAGCCATTATAATGCACTGTCCCTGGAGCGTGTTCCTCCAGGTCACTGAGAGCTCTTTTCCAAAAAGGGCAGGAAGGAGAATAATGAAATATCATTTCCCAGAAGACTTGAACAAAGAAAGCACCAAAATACTCTGTTTATCTCTGTTGTGGTATGTCTGTCTGTGAGGTTTTTAATTAAGCAAGATATGAATAATTTCTAGCAGCAATGACACTTTTGCCAGTTAGTCACTTGGACTCTGTAGGTAATGCCTCTGGACAGACTGACTTTATCCTCTTCTTCCGATTTGTATTTTATGGGAGAGAAGAAGAGGTTGGAGCACTCCTAAGTCTTATATCCCACAGTGATCCCGAACAAGGGGCTCATTTTGTACTGCTTCTAGGAACTTTTTTTTTTTTTTTTTTGTCTCACAGGAAACAGAATGATCCTCATTTATGTCTGTATGAACAGGAATGAGAGAGGTTTCCAAGCATTAATAGTGCATAAGTAGTCCTCAGAATGAGTGAAGAACAGTATTCTCTAATACTTCGGTTTAATCAAAAAATCAACATGGAAGCATCTATATGATAGAAAAACAAATCTGTTGTTGTTTAGCAACAAGCAATGGATGCTGTACTGTACGTCTTTAAGAGAAACAGTTACTCCAGTGCAAAAGAACAATTCTGGGCCTATGTCAGATTCTCCGTCAGATAAAGGATAACGTTAGAAATAATTTATTCTCAAGCACTGAATTTTAGCTTAAGTATAAACATCTGACAGTGTCTTGAAACAAACCAAGTGGAAGAAGTTCAGTAAAACTGGGGCTTTGCTTGATGTTTTGTTAGGTTCCCTCGTACCTGTCCAGTCTGTCTGCGCTTTCTCCTCAGAGGGGCAGCGGCAGCTTTTCTTCCAGTGTGCCTGCGCTTTCTCCTGGGGGGGACAACTGTGCCACTTGTGCCAAACAAGATGATCCCAGACTCATTCTTGGTGCTGAAGGAGAGGTTGATCTCTGTGCCCATGTCAAAGGAGACAGGCGGCAGTTCCACAAAACCTGGTTTGGGGAAGCTAACCGTGTAAATGTTCTATAGGAAGAAGAGGACAGGAAAGCGCTTTAATAGGATTAAAAGCACGAGTATGAACACGCCAAAAGATTTCCTAACTAAGATAACAAACTACGTAAACATAACCAGTGTGAAGAGATGGAAAGTAATACTAAACACTAAGCAATTTACTTCTCAAAGTGTTGTGCAAACACTAATTTACCTGTTTACATCTGACATCATTAGAGTATTTCTGGAATTCTGTCTTACAGGAAGGCAAAGTTCCAGTCTTATTTCGGTATATCCTTTTGGATTAAAAACAACTGCTCACAGGTGTTTTATTATATGAATGTTTTCCATTGAGTTAATACAGTGGGATTTTGCTTTTAAGTTAATATAATAGATAACCGCAGCCAATATTAACATAAACTAAATTATATTATTTGTCAGATGTGCCCAGAAAATACTTTCCATTAATCTGTCATTACTGTTTCATCATTATTGCTTCACTAAGCACCACTGCTTTCTTGATGACTCAGGCTCATAAACGAAGCACTCGTTGAGTGTGGCCCAACTCTTTGGACACTGGTAGCCATTAACACAATTTAAAGTGCAGAATATGTCATCAAATAATAACTCAGTGCATAGTCCTGAAGATTTTCTGTAATCACTGCCAATTCTTTTACTCTTCCAGCTGGGGAAGACCACTCTATAGAAACAGTGACTTTTTCTAAAATAACTCATGATTTTTCCGTATGGTGGCACTGATTTTAAGTATAGAGATAATAGACTATGCTAGATAAAATAATTGGTGATGATGTTCACATTTTGCCGAAATCTGAGGACATTTAAATAATTGACCGTATATCCAGCCTGTATCTTCTGCTTTTACTTCACTTCTTTTTCATTATCCTACGTATCCTGTTTTGTACAATTAGGATATTTTATTTAATTCCCCAACAAAATGGTTAATCCAATTAGATTCCAAATTCTGAAACCTCAAGTGTTACAAAATAACATGAAAAACAAATTTCTTTCTAAGATTCATAGCAACAGAAGAAAATCAACACAATTATCCTGCTTTCCTGTTCAGGAAAGATTCTGCAATAAATGCAAACAAATATGAACTGCTGTAGAAAATTTTTGCTGAACCCAGATTTGTAAGATTTAAAAGCGTTTGAGCAATATGGGTGTTTACAGTTTAGCTTTGTCACAAACCTGAGAACTTAAAAATGGCCATCACATGACAGATCCATCTAGTCTAGTATCCTGAGACTCCTATTGATGTGTGCTTTTTGCTCTGATGAAGGCCAGAGACAGAACAGCAACAGAGGGTACTCATCTTTATTTTGGCCAGGTTACTGTTCAAAGGAAATTTTCTGTATTTTGGAGAAAAATGTTTGGAAAGCATTTGTTCAACAGCTCCTTTGAATTTGCTGTAGTGGTATTTGATATGGAACTGTAGATCATACATCTGCTTGCAAAACTATCTTAAATAGCATACATGTCCAGGGAAGAAATACAAACGATTTATTGGGAGACAAATGTAAATGGAAATATTTTTTTACATAAGACTCTTCTTTTCCATGGACAATTACTACATTCCCTCTCAAACTTAGGATCAGATTCTTTGAATTTTGTATGCATTGGAAGCCTGTAAATTAGAAGCAGCAGCAACTGAAAATAAATAGACTTAAGTTGTACTTAAAGTTAAAGTGATGACGCCAATTTTGCTCATTCTTAGTGGTCAGTAAGACCACTAAGCTTCCAGCTCAGTGGTAGTGCGTAACAGTAAGTGCTCTACAGTTCCTATCCTAAAGGTGACTTTTTTTCAATTGCACCCAAATATACTGTGATTTTCAAAGTATCTCAGGTTTTCTGTAGTGAATGATCTTATAATAACAGGGGTTTTTTTTAAAGAAAATTCTTTAAATCCTTGGATTTTATGTGCATCAAAATTTTTTAAGGTTTTTGCAATATTGTCACTGCCTAATTCTATCCTCATGAATGTCAGTAATTCCCATTTTAGTCAGCTGAAACGGAACTAGACCACTGCTAAGCATTTCAGAAATCCTACCCGTTAGTAATAGGGATATCTCAACTGTCCAGGGATACTGTCCAAGAAGTTAGGATGTGGAAAACTGGTCTACTTGCTGATCAGACTCATTCATCTTTCTTTCTTTCAAATATAATCGTTCTGATTTTCAGGTTAGAGCCCTATGTGTGTCTGACTATGCCTTATACAATTAATATGTTATGCCATAAAAATCAGAAACCAGAAAACATTTATACCCATTAAGACCAAAATGGGTGGAAATCAGACTAACCTCTAGTGTGCATCCTTTGGTTAGACCAACAAAATCAGGACTACTCAATATATTATACGGTGTCCTTGAAATTTCAATCTCTTTGAGGCAACCTGTATATTTCTTTAAGTTCACTTCAGGCCTGAAAAAAGTTTAGAAGTACAATGTATTTTCAAAAACAGAGTTTAGGGAGAACAAAGTCAGCCAGACACACACACATGCAGGCACACAGATGCTTGATTTTTGGATTTTTTTATAAATACATACACTCAAATGAATACATCTTGCCTTCTACCACCTATCAGCCCATATTGCACTCTGCCTTCCATCACTCAAAGGTGTAACAGGAGATTCATCTCATCTCCAATCAACAACAGTCCCCTTTTCTATTTTTTCTTTCTTTTCTTTACTCTGTTTTTGGGTAGAGGAGTGCTGCCACCTTTGGTGTTTAAATGCAGTGAGCTATGAAATGAGTAAGTAGTTGTTGCTTAGGCAAAGCAGAAAGATGCAAGCTAGGAAGTCAGAAACAATAAGGAGAGACCTTAACTGGAAGACAGATTTTTCATTCATCTTTTTTACATTTTAGTTCATAATGAAAGAGGAACTTCAGCAGCTACAAACATTTTGGATGAAGTCTTTGCCAAAGACAGAAATGTTTTTTTTTTTAATGCTTTAGGGATTCTTTATGTTCAGGTGGACTGACATTGGTTTTCTGTGTGTTTTATATTCCCAGTATCTTTCCTATGAAAATGGCTGCATATTTTCTTGTGGCACAGCAAGATATTTGACTTTTTCAGGCAGGCAAAGAAAATAAACTACTTGGGTTTGTAACAGAATCTGACTATCCATACAGCGCAGGAAATTATTTTCATAGAATTGCAAAGTTCTATGGTTTGGCTCATCAGCTGGTTGCCAGAAGAAATGAGAAAATCCCTGAAATAACACCAAAGCTAGCATGCTTGAATGCAAAAGTATGATTTCCCAGGCCTGGGAACACCAGCATGAGACCACCACTGCTGGCAACATCTGAACCAGGCTTGCAAGAAGAAAAGCCTTATAAATTCACTTCAGAATAAAAGTTGCCATTCATACCATGGAGAGTAAATCCAAAAAGCAAAAAGCACTTGTTAGTTCACTCACAATATTACGCATGAGTATTGAAAGTTTAGTACAATATCTGAATAATATGAACTTCTCAAAAAAAAAAAAAAGAATTTGGAAAATAATTAAGAAGTTAAAACTGTGGGGAGGAAAAAACCCAAACACTTCAGCTCCCTGGAAGAAAACAAAAGATATTAAAGAATATTAATTACAAAATAACACTATTTTGCACAGGTACTGTTCAGCTGCACGTTTTGGTGCTGAAAGCCATTCTTTGCATTATAGCCATCCTAGCAAGCGCGGTGTATTCTCTGGCAAATTTACATCCCTTAAAGTAAGCATCTGGTTTACTAAAATAATCTGTATTCTGCTTTATTTACAGTCATATAACTATGGTCACCTTTCATTTTTGATTTGTTATTTCCTAGCTCTTCCCCAGTTCCTTCATAGACTCATCTTCCCAACAGCACAGGACTTTTGCCATGTCATTGTCAGCAGTGCCCATAGTCATCTTTGTCATCCAGAAACCATTCATTTTCCTACCCCCTTCCTGCCCTGTCCAGTTACAGACCACTCTTGTGCAACAGTCAGTCAGTGTTACAATTCTCAGCCCAGTTGAACTCTACATCCTTGTAAACATTTAACACTTGCTTGATGTTTTCCTAAGACTTAAACATACAGAACAAGGTCCAAGTTCATTCAGATCTTGCATAAATACTTGTGGGTTTTGTTTGGTTTTTTTTTTGTTTTTTTTTTTTCCTAAACTAGGATAAATTTCAGGGGAACACAAGAAAAGATTTCTGGAGCTTGGGAGAAAATAATGTTTCTCAGGATTGGGGAGGATGAAGCTTCATTTTTGTAATTCCCTCCAGGAATTAAGCTGGAGAACAGTGGAGGTCAGTCAAAGCAAAAGCAATGGACACAGTTGCAAACTGGAAATGGTCAGAAATAGGTCACCTCTCCTATCCCCCTGTTCTTAAACTCAGATGTGGCAAATGGCACAAAAATCTGCACCTAGCTTTTATACCCTCCTCAGTAGCTACTTCACTGCCTCGGAGTGCAGCGCCTGTTGCCCGACCCAGGACTACATCGCTCTTACAGCCTGGAGGTCGGAACCAGGCTCAGCAACACAGCTTGCCGTAGCTCTGCTTCCGAGGCAGTCCAGAGTCACAAACACACACAGCTGTGTGAAGAAAACAAAAGTGGTTGACGTGTGCACAGCATGTAACATGACAGTGTTAAGCACTTGGGAGCAGCTTTGCTTGCTGCAGCAGGAGTGACTCGCTGAATTAACAGCCTTAGCGTAACAGCTGCTACAGATACTGCCCGCACGCTGCTTCTGCGTTGCCGCCTGTGCTTTCAAGCTGCACTTACTAGACACATGCAAGTCATGCAAGTAATCTGATTATTTTTACCTTGCTTTCATACTAGGGTGAGAGAGAAAGACAAAAAGAAAATAATCAAAATTACATTAATTGTATCAAATTATACTTATCAGCAAGGTCCAGATATTTCACAGTGAAGCAGATACACATCATTCACAAACAACACATTAGGGATGGTGAGATTCCATATACGCTATCAGGCTACAATAATTAACAGGGTTACTCTGCAAACATCTACCTTAAAATGTAACATATCAGAGAGTTTTACAATTTGATGCTATATTTGGTTGGGAGTAAAAGCAAACCATGTAAAAGAATTTGGCAGAAGTGACACGACCTGCTAATTACAAAGTCACGGGTACCTCAGTGTCTATTGTTTGCAGCTCAGCTTTGCTCCAATCCTCCTTTCACTATTTTTGACTCTAATTTACCATAACACTCATCTTTCCCCAGCGACTGGTGAATCATAGCTGTAGGCAGAATGGTTACCACAGGTCCAAATAGCTGTGGTACACTGATTTTCTGAGCAACCACAAAGGATTTGCTGGAAGATAATTGCTCTAGACATTTTGTTAGGCACTGGTGCGATTTCACAATTACATAACATAGTGTTATATTTCATGAGTAAAACAGATCTTAGATCTTTTTATTGCTGGGTGGTTTGACATCAGAGGTCAGTTATTAACCTAATAAATTAACAAATACTTCCATTCTTTTAGCTGCAGAACAGCCTGTGGACTAAGCACAACAGTTCCTTGTGCACAAGACCACTTCAAGGTTGTCATCATGCTATGTAGCTAAAGCTGACGTAGATTAATGGGCTCGTTTCTGTGTTGCTCATCTGTTCATTGTAGCACAGAATTATCTTGTTCTTGTCATTGCAAAACTGCTGAATATTCATTTAAACTTTAATTTTTTTTGTCCATTTAAAACTGTGTAATACAGTCACTAAATTCAAGTATCTGTTATCCCATTTCTTTAGTTTATTAAAGCTTGAGTTAAAGTTTGTCAATAATATTACGTAATATTTTAAAAATAAATACTGGAATTTTATTTGTGTAAGAAATCCAGGATCAGGTTTCTGAAGGGAAAAGGTTGCCATATTTCATTCTGCATGCATTAAATATATCCAGAATATTGTATCATGTACTTTAATTCCTGAATACAGGAGGAAATTAATCTAAGGAGTCCAGGAACCTAAGTCTGGAAAGAATTTTAAATGATATCTAAACACAATATTTTTATACCTATTGAAAGTATACTGACCCTCATTATGCAAAAATATGCATACCATCAAACAGTAATCCCATAAGGAATAGTTTGTAGTTCAGTTTTTCTACTCATGCACATAGTAAACTCTTGTGCTTAATTTTGTGAAGGCATGGAGCCATTTCTGTAAGTTTGAAGTCACAAATTCTATTCATCAGATAAAAAAATACTTAAAAAGTCAGCTACATCTTGGTTCCTGCACAGCATCAGAGAGATGTACTGCATGGCTATTTCCACTGTATTTGTGTAATGTGAGCTGTGTGAAATACATTGAAATACATAACATATGCAAATAAAGCATTGGTCTGCTGTGGCAATATTGGGTGTGTTGGGAACTCACCATTCACTTAGTGCCAGTGAACTGGAGAAGGATACAGAGAATAAGATTACACTTCATTTACATCCCCTTACCAAAGCTAAAAAAATTGGTTTGAGCCACATTACCTTAGATTTCTCAGGGTTGGCAATCCCCCAAAATATATTTTCTCATGCCCTTTCAAGTTGAGCCCAAAGTGGCTGCCTGTAGAAGTTGTTGCTAGGGTCTCTTCTTCATTGGTGTCTATGTCTACAATTGATATGTTTGCTAGAAGAGATTTGACATTAGTTGCAAAATATCAGGCATGAACAATGATGTCTTAATGTAAGAAACCAATAGAGAAATATATGGAGGGTTAGGAGGTGAGCGGAGAGGTAAGGAGGGTTGTATTTTGCAATTAAGACACTGGATTTCCAAATTGTCAGTTATGGACAGGGGAAGAGACCTGCACGTTCCTCTGTTTCCATAACAACCTGAAAAGCTATAGCAATTCTGTATGCGTTATTTTTATACATCCTCTAAACCTGTTTCAATTTGGTATGTTCTTTTTGTCAATGTAATTTGGAGCTAACACTTAAGGACAAATTCAAGACAGAAGAGATCATTTTACATTTGATTTGTGATTTCAGTCCAAAGCTTGACACTTGAGCAGGATTTTTTAGTGTACAAGTTTGTTAAGCATTGTCATTATGTGCCTTAGAGGTTGGTGACCATTCACTCTAAAGCATTTTCAAACCCAAAGCAGTCAGTTGCTGTCACATCTAATCTCAGTCCAGAGTCAGTGATGCACTACATCCAACCATCCTGTTTAAATGCTTGTTCCATGTGTATCTTTAATGTATACATTAATACAGAATATGAAGTTCAACGAGAGTCAAGACAGTGAAAAATGCTGAGCAGCCCCCAAGGAAGAAAGAGATATTCTACCATAGGGATGCAAAGAAATGGTTCTTTCTTCCTTCCTTCCTGCCTTCCTTCCTTCCTTTTTTCTTTTTCTTCAGACAGATAAATGCAAGTGATGATTGCTTATAATCTATACCCCCTCCCCCAAATCTACATACCTAAGGAATGAAATGAACCTTTATTTTAACTAAAAAAAGTGACAGCCTGATTTCTGGTTAAAGGTGGAATAGAGTGAGTCTGGAGATAAGAGACCTGTTAACATCTTAGGAGACCACAAAGGGAAGGCTGGCTAGAAGAAGTAATGTGTAATCCATGGAGAGGAAGGAGCAATGGGAGAAGAGTCTTTTCTCATGGAAGCTCTCCCCATGGGTGAGTCTCTTGTAGCAGCAGCCGACCAAATAAATGCCTTGAAAGAGAGAAGGAATGTGTAAAACCTGAAAGGAAACTACTGTTTTCAGGAGTGAAAGAGAAGTGAATGGGAGATAGACTTTCCTGCTGTACCTTACTGTAAACAGATAAATTTTATTTTCATTTCTGTACCTGTATCTTCTTTATAAACACATGATATGTTTGAATGATATAATAAATCACAATTATGTGACATTGTATTTTATCTTAATAACTCCTAAGTTAAGTATGAACTAAGATAACTGGCTAGCAAGAAGGCATTCCTCCTCTAAAGGTGCAATAAATCTGCAGGTGAGAGCTGTGAGTTATTTTGGCCAGTGTCTGCTTCAGCCAGATAAGAGGGTGGCTCTGTGTTGGAGATGTGAAGGCCAGGTAGAGAGCTGGCACTGGAGGGGGCAAGAGGAGGATGCGTGGGTTAGGGGCTCGCAGTGGCCCTGAAGATGCAGAATGCAGTAAGACTTCAGGATACAAAGGCACAGAGACTGTCACAGATGCCATAAATAAAATTAATTTGGCTCAGGTAAGATTTTACCAGTGCTATAACTGGATTAAAAACAAGCAGAAAAAAAGGGGGTTTCCAGCATGATAGCCAGTGCTCTTTGCGATCTTATCAAATGCCATCACTTCATGTTTTGCACCAGTAACAGGTTCAACAATTAGCACTTTTGAAGATGTTCCCAGTTGTTTCCATGCAGGTTCACGTCATGGCACACTTCACATCATTAGGGAATATAAAACAGTTGTTGTGTTTGTCTGCTGAGATGCTGTACCATCAGTACTGAAGTCATTGCTTTTTTAAGCGCTTTGGGATATGCTGAGCATGAGAACTATACAGCATGAAAACTATTGCTGTCCTAACAAAAATCACACAGGTTTGTTTTATATTTTTGAACAACATCAAGGAACTGATGAAAAAGCTTCTTTTTTCCCTGCTCAGAAGCATTTTAGAATGTAATTTAGGCAACTGCAAAGCAGAACTGTGCCTGAAAATTAAGCTACCTGTTCATAAAAGGCCTGTTTGACAGTGCAATCACTCACATGAAACTCAACACAGGTGTAATCTAAGCAAAGGATGTTGCCAAATCACTAGAACTTTATAATTCTAGTAATTTTGCACACCACCTTCCGCATGATTAGGTGGCTAGCTGTGCTGCACAGGTAGTTGGGAAAGCATGGCGTTGACACCACAGGAACTCACCTTGCTTTTGAATTCTTGACAGGGTGAAAGATTTCCATTTGCCATCATTATGATTTTGGTTGCTGATGACAGAAGCTGTACCTGAACCCAGATCATAGCTGACTTTTATACGCCCACCACTGAGTTCTACACTCATGAAATCCTTCTGTTAATGAAAAGGATTAGATACACAAATTATGGTTCTTGTTCATTTTGGTAAGAGGCATATGACATTAAATAAACACTTTCTTTTCCTGGGTGAGAGCAGACAACTTTTTTCAAGCTCTAAAAAAAAAAATCTACTTAGGCATTTACTGCCAAGGACTGTAATGTACAAAAGTCTGCTGCCCACAAATTCTTTCCTCCCCTTTTCTTCTCCTTTGGATTGCTAACTTGGAATTTTGTTAACAACTTAGCTGGACTTTTGATGGGGTGTCAGTACTTTTATTTTCTTAGATTGAAGGCAGAAATGCACATTATAATTACCTGAAACTAAGACTCAGCTTAGAGTATATGTCTGTACTACAGTCAGTGCATTTACCACACACCTCAGCTAGATTGAAACTTGCAAGGTAGATAACAGGAATAGTAAAGATGGTGAAACAGGCTTGTTTTACTAGGGTTTCCAGAGAGCAATCTCTACTGATGGAGCAACAGGGAGCTATGAACTGTTGTTCTCATCAACCACTGACACCAATATCTAAGCAGTAACTGGAGATGGCTAATTGGAGCAATGGTACACGCTGGAATATCTACAGAAAAAGAGTTGGCAGGACACAAAGGGCAAAACAAATAGCCAGGGAACTGGATAGCGTGAAAGGCGTTAAGTAAGTAATGGTGGAACTATGACCCAGAACTTGAATGTACCGCAGAAATTTTAAGTTTCATTATCATTTTGCTCATGGCGAGTTCCACCTGTGCTCAGCCCTCGGGAGAATGAAAATACTTTACCATGTGCTGAATACTTATGCAAAACTGTGACAGTAATGTTACGCATATGAACATCAAGTTAAGTTAACCAGCAAAGAGTAAAATTGAACAGACTCAGTATTCTAGACGCTTATGCATGTCTATCCATGCATCACTAGAAAGAGCATCCTCAAAGTTTTTGTACAGTGGGACAATATCTTAAGAGACAAATTGTATCAGGGACCAGTTGCCTTCCAGCTCCCAGTGCTTTTCAGAGGTTCAAGTAAATATTTATTTCTAGAAAATGACATAAACTAATAATAATTATAATAATTATCCTCTAAAATAATTACATTAATTATACTTTCAATATTCAATTATAAAAATTAATTAGAAAACCTACGTAAGTACTTCATTATCATAATAAAATGTTATCTTCTGCTATAGTCAGTCAGAAGAAGCACCCTCATCCTTGATAATTCCAGCAATTCTGATAATTTTTCCCAAAATACAGGAATATGAAATAAGACTAATTTACAGAAACACAGTTCTTGTAAAATAGTGAGTGCTCAGTAATTCTTCAAGACATCAGTGAGAACTGCAGTACATAATTTCTGGCTCATATGAAAAGGCTGAGGAAAGGACTCTGTTCCCAGTCAGGCGTGCAAATCAATCTGGATCAGGGATGCTGAAGCTGAGTTATTCCTGATTCATATGAGGATCTGGCCAGATGTCTTTACAAATAGCTTCTCCCTGCTACCCACGCAGATTTGGTAGTGTATGTGAATAAAAACCTTGAACAGCTTTATAACTAATGCTTCTATTTTCTTTTTTGGCTGTAAAAGGTACCATGTGTAGACCTTGCAAAAACACCATCACATCCTGTTTGTTGTACCATTCAGTTCCCCTTTAATGCCACTCACATTAAACACCAACTTTATATCAATAGAACTTCTGTCTATGACTGGTCTGTTCCCATATTCTCCTTGCCCTCACACTATGATACTTTAAACCGTGCATCCACAACCACAACTGACAATGTTTGCACAGGTAAACATTTGGGATAAATGAAAATTAATTAATAATTTCAGAAAAGCTGGAATTCCTCTCAGTCTAAGATAATGCTCCCCAGTCATCAAACTCTGGGTAGTCAACTTCCACACTATGACATTGTCTTCACTTGGACAGCAGTGAAGCATCCTACCAGGCAACATCGTACCGGGACAGTGCTATGTTAAATTACTATTTGTTTTCATAATATGATGAATTCACCCACTGCAAAGATAGCATGAAACCTGTAAGAAGCATGGAGGCTAGCTGGTCATTCTTACCAAGTCATCAGTAGCAAGATACATCAGCAGGGCGTTCGATGAGAAGGTCCTGAATTTGAACATGACTGTGGAAATATTGGGGTTCCAGCGGATCGGGCGGCTCACCATGGCATAGCTGTCGCCATCGAACTGGACCGTCCCTTCTCCATCTGCCACCTGTGGGCTGAAAAGGGGCAATTCCAACCATTTTGCTTTGCCGTGTAAGGTTAAAAGAAAAAGAAGTGGGGGGCTAGGAGAGTGAGGGGACACCGCTTGGGAGTCTTCCTGAACTCGGTTTGATTTCATATCAATTCTCTGTGCTGACAAGTGAAGCCAGAAGGTCAGCTCACCGGCTGTCCAACTCAAAAGCACATCTGAGAGGAAGATGGAAGAGGAACATGTCACATATATCTCATGGTCTGTAATGACTCATCATGCAATCCTCAAGGTAAAATAGCATCTTGTAATAAATCTTGGTTTTGTTAGTGTTAGGGATTTCACAACTTCTGGAGGGTCCCAGACTGAAAACCCTGGAAACTGCGATTCTCTCTTTACCCACAAATTACAAACATGGCAAGAGCAGAAGCATCAGTCCCTCCACAGATTTTGGCATCCCTGTCATTACAAAACAGAAAAGATCAGGCATTGAGTTTGTCTGATATGATTTTTATGATGGACTGTTTGTCCATTTCTCTCACGTGGATCAAGCATCTGCAAGACAGCAATTTTTTGGTTTAATCACAACTGTCATTGAATTTGAACAAGGGACCTTCATGTGAAATATTGGCCAGGCACATGTTTCCCATTTATCCTTGCACACATAAAAGCATCTTCAATGTAGTCCTCTCACCTTCCATAGCTACATTTAACGGTTAAGTTTTTGCAGTTAGATTTTGCAGGAGAACAGGACTCCTGGTACTGGAACAATGGGTTAAAATAAAAGGGAGCTTTTAACACAGTTTTCTGCAAATCTCAAATCCAGCATTCATTTTTTCAGTCTCCCTCTCACCTACCTCTACTCCAAGCAAGCAGATCTACACTATCACTAATGAATGAGAAAATTAAATTTAGGCAGACACACATGAAGGTTTAGGCATTTCCATTAGGACTTTCTTGGAGATGAAATGCCTATGTCTGTTATCATGCTCCTTAAATTTCCACCTAAGTGTCAAGGGCCTACAGCTGGAGTCAAGGAAATCCTCTAGTATTTCCAAAATCATTTCAGTTCACAACTGTTAATTTCCATCACTTTCAAAGGGCTAAGCCTTAGCTCTACACCATATACTGATAATGCCAAATTCACTAAAAAACAGGGCATCTAAGACAACTGTGCTGCTTTCATGCAGTGGGTCACTGTGAAAGCCATAAACAAGGATGCGAGAGACCCAGAGTCTGTCTTCCCAGGCCTGTGCTGTAGTATCGGGTGGTGCTTCTGTGTAAGGGCCCTCAGCTTTCGAAGCTGAGACATGGCACAGCAAAGTGTTTGAGATGGGTTTGGTGAGAAAGAGGCATGAAGATCACAGCTCTCTGGGGACAGGGAGACATCTGGAAAGGAAGTAACTTACATTGTTTTAAAATTCCTGAAGAGAGTGCTGAGCCTACACATGTGAATCCTGGTCCTCCCTGGATGGGCCACTTACCCTACGTGGAACCACAGGTCACCGACTGGGACAGGATTTACCATTTTTTTTCGAGAACAGAAAGACCTTTTCCCTGTGGGGGTGTCTGCTCACTACACTGGTGGCTGTGAAAGCCACCTCGAGGCACCTGACTTTGCCCCATGCTGCGTAAGAGGCGCAGGCACCCCCACCACAGCTGTCTGTGAGCCAGACCCCGTCCCACTGTGGATCTCACCCTCTCCCATGTTTTGACTCATCCCAGTTACTGGTTCGCAGGAGCCTTTCCATCACAACACTGTTACATTGTCTTAATTCTGTTAAGATACCGACCATATCTACAACCCAGATTGGCAGTTTCCCTCTTGGTGTAGTTGCAGCCTAACTTTGTATGTCGTACAACTCGCAGCATTGCAGACAGACCACAGCTGTCTACGGGAACTTGATGGCTGCCGTGGAAATTCCCGCTGCCTGCCACAGAATGCAGTGGTCACCACCAGCAAAGGAGCATGAAAGCAGTCAGTGCGTCACCTACCTGACGGCACAGCCTTTGCAGTCACCTTCGATATCCCTGAAATTCCACAGTCCTATGGGCTTGCTGTCCAGAAACGTCTCACCCATGCAGCCAGTGAAGGTGGTGACTCTTACAGCATCTGACTTCTGCAAGAGAAAACAGAAAGCTCATTAGAATTCAATTTGAAGTGATCTACTGTGTCTGAAATCAAAACTGGTATGAAAATCACGAATATCAGAAGATGCTTCATTATTTTAAATATAAATAGTAATAATTAATCTGAAAGTCCTCCTGTTAAACAACTGATCAGCAAAAATGTGAGCAAAACTTCGTATCAGTCAGGGTGGAAAAGCCCATTTATATGAGACTTTTGGGAAGACCTAGGCAGAATGATTCCCAGAGAACGAGGAGCGGCCCTGGTTTCCATGTCACCATCAGACTTCCTGACTATTTCGAGAGCTGCCTACTCCCACTTGTTCAAGGTCTATCTAGGTTTTTGTTTAAGACTTTGTAGAAAGGACTATGAAGAATCTTGCCTGAAATATAATAAGCAAAATGTTTCCACTGTAATTAATGCTCAAAAGCCTGGAAATTGAGCAGATCATCCAAGTTAAAAGACCAACTGTGAGCTCAACTGGCTACACCTGTAAAGTTCATGCTGAATTTGGATGCGTGAAAAGTGCAGATGGCAAAGCAATTAAAACTCATATCCCATCAAAACTCATTAAACTAGGGTCACGCACATGGGGTAATGCTCATTAGATCATAACGTGGTACCATGATCAAGGTAGTAATGTTTGACAGTACAGAGAGTACTCAGCTCAAAATTATCCTTCTAAAAATACCTAGTTTCATTTAAATTTCACTTCATCAATATGAGCTGATTGAAAATCTATATACTTAGCTATTTGAGATAGACAAGCACCTGCTGTTTTCCATACAGCAATTACGAATATTAAGATCTTGCAAGAGAATATGGAGAAGTGCAACTTGAAAACATTCAAGGAAAAGTATGACTCAAAAGACTTAATGTGCTGGTGATATTTTCCAGGGTAATTGGGAAGGTTTTAATTAGCAACAAGTATGAACTTAATGTCACTTCTGAGAAATTCATGACATCTAAGTATCATAGTCTTCTACTCAAGTTGGGTGAAAGATGTTTTTAAAAACTGAAAATGAACCTTCTTTTTCAATACATTGCAAATACTCATGAAAAAAGAGATGTGGACAAAATCCCAGCACAAATCTAAAGCACTCTAAAACCCAATAATATGAAAAAACAGATTTCTGAGACAAAGATTTAAAAAAATCTCAGTGACCTTGATAAATGTCCAAGGAGCTTCAAGGTTTGAGAAAAGAGTCTCAGTCAAGGTCTTCATTTTTTTGAGCCCAACAACTGTACCACATGATGACAAAAACTCCCAGGCAAGTAAAATTATAATTTATCTTGTAATTCACAGACTGTATCCAAACAGAGCAAGTCTGATAGTGTTTAAACCCCTGAACTGCAAATATACCAGCCATACCAAACTTACAGTACCCTGTCTTTCTACCTCTGCCCTTGTCTTTATTTACCTGGAGAAGAAGAAAAAAAAATTTAGGATGATTTTCCTGACTAAGATGAAAAAATGGAGAATTCTCCAGAAAATATCCGGAGAACTCTTCTGAGGTTGAAAACGGCTGTTCCAGCATCAGATTTTTGCAGCATCCATAATTCCTGTTCCTGTTCAGCTTCACACCACATGTTGAATCCTACAACTGTCTTACATGCTGACTTGTGCTCACTACCCACCTCTGCCTCATTGTACCTAACTAAAGGCAAAAAGAAAAACATTTAGGAAAGCGTTCAGATTTAAACGCCACTGTGTTCCAGGTCCTTTTGTTTACCCTGAAACATCGAGAACCCTTGAACCTTTTTCCCTCTAGAGATTCTGCTAAATCTCTTTTTCCTAAATACATGCTTCACAAAGCTTCATTGTTAAGTAATTCTTCTTGAATAAGTATTATTCAAATACTGGTAGCATTTAAGTATAAAATAAATAACCGAATAATTTATTAACATATATTTATAATTTAACTACAACTAACAAAACATGAAGTAAAATAGTACATATGATCTCTCTTTACACCTTTGCCACACTTTTTCTACCATCAAACTGTAATACTAAGAGCTCTTTTTTAACAATAAAATATTTATAAAACTTAAAGCTAGAGATGGTATCGAGTAAACCACACATTTTTATTAGTCTAATATGACAGCTTTGCTGCAGAAATTAGGACTAGGTACAAGACTACTTTATGCCGCGGCACAGAACAGCTGTTGCTGAATTTCTGTATCATCTTTGATTCTCTGGCTTCCTAATGTAAACACCAGATTTTTTTTTTTAAGTGGGATTCAGGTGAGAGGTCTGGTCTGGGAGTTTTGGTGTTCTAGAGCTATGCAAATATAAATGGTATTACTATGTTTCAGTACTTGCTCCACTTGTCTTCTGATAACTCAAAAGTGAAACCCAAAATAAAATGAAAATAAGGTTTGCGTTTAGGCTGGCATTTCAGGTTGAAGCTTAACGACTCCTTTGCAGGATCACCCAAAGAAAACAAGACAAAAACCTCCTGACCATGCATTTCTAGGGTCTCAACTGAGTCAGAGAAATTTAAATATTGAGTAAACCAGACTCTCAAGTGATTTCTAAATGCCTATCTATGAAATGATTTGTCTAATCATAATTCTGGCACTTATGATTGTTACCTGAGCCCGTCTGTCTTCCCGAGCCTGCAGTCAGACTCTAAGAGTTGTGCGTTTTAGTGAGGTGGGCAGACACACAGAGGCTCTGTAGCCTTTACGGACTGGTGTGCTTGGGCCTTTGGTCATCGCAGCTACACAGCACTGCAAGCACTGAATAGTCCCGATGCAGCCGAGTGGAGTGTTTATTCCACTGAGTTATTATGGTGAGTGAAAGCCAGGACACAATGCCAATGTGATTAAATTTGTTACTGGTGAAAACAACACTAGAAATTAAAATTTATCTGATGTAGCAAAAATCCAAGAATGAAAGAAAGCTAAGCAGTAAATTAGGTGTGGGAGATAAAGTACCTCTCCCCATTTATTTCCATTCCCTTTGAAAAAGCAGATCAAAGGGACAGAGTACAGAAAGCCAGGGAGGCCATTCTGGTTTTGTAAGAGTCACTAATCTCTGCAGTACAGAGCCACTTTTAGCAACTGATGATTCATTAATTTTAGAAATACGTGTCGAGGGTTCTTGTTTAGGGCTAACAGAAGAAGCAAACACCTTTAGTTGCCTCTAGATAGCAAGATGGAAGGTTGAGAGTAAACTGGAACCTCTGTTTCAGGCTGTAACGAGAACATAGAAAGAGGTGACAAAAAGGCTGTTTTTTCTAATGTGTAATTCTCTAAGAAATTCTTTATTTTATTTCCTTACCTATTTCCCATATGAAATCAAACTACGTAAATGAAAACGCATGGCAGTTATTTACACCCTTAAAGTTCGTCAAGAGATCTTAAGATTCATTGCATCTGCATCTTGAGAACTTGAAAATGTTTGTGATTCTTTGTGGATCCATTTTGGTTAAAACAGAGAGAGTAGGTCTGAGTTCTACTACTATGGACTGACTTGCAAATTCCTAGCCCAAAATCTCATGAAATTTTTCCCTGTTCCTGTGAATGCTTGTCAAAGTCAGATACCTCTCACTTAAGTCAGCTGCTAGTTGTGCACGTCTGCTCAGAATTGCTTTTTAGTGTGTGCAGAAGGCATGATCAAGTTCTATATGCAGTTGCCAGGCTGTGCTGCAAAACACATGATATCTTTGAAGCTGAAGCTGGACTTCAAGACACTGATTTCTAGCAAGCGGAATCTACGCTCTCTGTTTCTCTTGTAGCCTCTGATTTTGTCTTTGTCTCTCTTGACATGTGCACCCATACTATTCTCTGTAAGAAAGCTATCTGCATATTCCTAAACCAGAACCATCTAGAAGGCTGAACTTTCTAAAAGCTAGAAAGTTGGACCATAAAATACTGTGCTGTTCAACACCTGAGGACATATACAAACTTTAGCGTAAAAACCAGTTCTTTGAGTTCACTGTTAGGGAAAATCTAAACGTTAGCTTTTTTCCAAGGCTAAATGAGGATTTTTTGGTAATGTTAACATTAAAAAAAAATTAAAATATTGATCAGAAACAAAACAGTTCCTTCTAAATTGTTTTGTAACGAATGCCACTGGAAAACATATATTAATTAGTACTTATTGGAGAACATTTTTTGCTGAAACATTTCCATCTGTTCTATTTGGCATAAATCTGGTAGTTCCCATTAAGTTAAGCAATGTAGAAGCTGCCACCAGAAAAAAGAACAGGCAAAAAGAAGAGAAAATAGATCAGGGATATGATGCAGGTAGCAGTTAAAAAGAAGAGTAGTACAGGGAGGGAAAACAGGTACAAAAATGATGAAAATAAAGCAGAAACACTAAAGGTAGACTGCAAAGGAGGAAGTGATACTGCGGGCACGTGACAAGTAAAAAAAACCCTGAATGCAAAGGAATATATATTGTTATGTGCATTGTTAGGAGACCAGCAAGGTATGGAAACAGAAACGAGTTCCTCTCGCTACGATGCTGCAAGCCTGTCGGGGCAGCAGGGTGCTCAAGGCAAAGCCTCCAGCTGTCCGGCAGGAACCCGTGGTTTGGGCTAAATGCTGCGTCAGTGCAGCCAGCCACCAGGCTTCTGGTTCCAAGTTCGCAGCACTGGCAGAGAAACTTCAGGCCTGTGCACCCGCGCGTCTCGGCAGACCCCAGTAGTCTTTCAGGAGTGCAGGCGTACTGTTTGCTACGAAAGCGCGGGCTACAATGATGCCGGCATACTACAGTTTACTATTTGTACTGTGAGCAATGATGAAAATTGTCCACATAAATAGCCAGTTAATACACTAGCACCAGAGAAGACGTTACCTTTATTTTTTCAGTTAAACCACCAACAAACAGCATGGCGTTAGCGTCTACATCCAGAATGGTATATCCAGGTGGAGAGACGGCACTGAAGGTGGCTGGCACAATGCTGGCTTTGGGACCATCCAGAGCTCGCACCGATATGGTGCCATTTTTTCCAGTCCTAGAGATTTTAACAAAATAATTTAAGCATACAGAGTCAGTAGCTAAATCAAACACAGGAAAAACCTATTTTAGATGGCATCTTTTAATGGAGGCATGTATTACTGATTTGATTATGTTTCATTTTGATATAAATGAAGAGAGTCTTCTGCCTGCGTAAGGTAAAGACATGATCACAGAACCAGGTTTTTTTTCTCACCTCAATGTCCTTTTTGAACAAAATTCATTACACAGACAAAGTGGAACTTTCATCGATTGAA
This sequence comes from Opisthocomus hoazin, assembly GCF_030867145.1. Lineage (NCBI taxonomy): Eukaryota > Metazoa > Chordata > Aves > Opisthocomiformes > Opisthocomidae > Opisthocomus > Opisthocomus hoazin. The sequence continues at coordinate 69,389,442 of NC_134415.1, forward strand.
ACAAAGAAGTTGCATTTTTTAAATTATTGTGATTAATTTAGTGTTGAGTAATTGTTTCTTGATGTAACAAATGATGCAGGCAAGGTTCCAAATTAAATTTCTGAATTTCATAAAGTTTATTAGATTATGTTTGAACTGAAATGAATGATCATGTGATAAAGTATTTTAAAAATATTTATAAAGTTTGCTTCACTGTGATGCATAGATTTTGCAGTTTCTGCAGTGGAACTCTCTGGCTGCTTATCAAACAGGCACAAACCCCATTATGTTTAAGGATGTTACCTCTCTGTCCTCTATGAATCATATCAAATATTGATGGTAACAACAACAAAAGAATTTACCATTTGTTAATAGTTTCTGCAGCAGTTCGTTTTCTACTCCTTAGGCTACATTAATGTAGTAACTAGCATGGAAAGAGTTTGCTGATGGTTTTACAATAGAAGGAACAGCATACGGAGAGATATGATTCCCCTTTGTCTTTCAGGTATAGAGACAGCTATTTCAAAGGAAACTTGAATCATTTTGAATCCACTGCAATAATCTGATTAATACTACTTTTGCTTACAGTAGCACGGATAGTAGCTTTCCATGGAAAATCTACTACCTACCTAATAACAGTAAACTATTAGGCATTTGTAGTCTCACCATAAATGAGCATTTCCTCCTGGACAGATGGACCATAATCAACACAAGGAATTTCTTATGGAGCCATAACATGACTGTAGAAATAAGCATGGTGTGTGACCCAAATCCTGCCATGTGGAGATGAAGCATCTAGTATGTTCTGTAATGTGGTGGAGGAGTGGCTGGGAGATGGGGCAGGCAAGGGAGATCACGTACTGTGGATTTATGGATAACTTGGGACATTGCTGCTTTATCGCATGTTTAATAGGATGCTGGATTTCCCATGACCATTGTCACGTTAATTTGGAAATTCTTAACATGGATGGCTGATGTTGCAACCCTAAATAGCACGAAAGCACTCAGCATGGATACCAATATTACACGGAACTTTTCTAAGCTACATGCTTGATACTTAATATGGAAACACACCATTTTAAACAAAACTTGTTTTCTTTTTCTGTAACAGTTTACAAAGAGCGTATACCTACTGAGAGTGACAGCCCATGTTTTAAATTACGAGTGGTATTTCGCTGGCAACCTGATTAGACTAAAAATTGCTCAGTACCCGTTCTCAAGCTAGACAAAACAGATTTTTCTCAGAAAACAGATTTTACATCCATATTTGTGAAAAAGCTTTCTAAGGAAGGGAAGGAAGCCAATTAAACAGAGGTGATAAAATTCACCCAGAAGTTCCACATGTAGCTTTCCTAGATGAAAAGTTACATACTCATCCTATCAAGATACTGTCAAGTCACAGCCAGAAAGTAAAAAAAAAAAAGAAAGAAAAAAAAAAAAATCCCTTTGATTTTCTACAGTCCTGAACTTTGCTGCATGCAAAGTTGCAAAATTGTTTTTTGTCTAATTAGGAAAAAAAAAAAAAAGATTGGCTTGGGGTATTGAAGTAACAAGCAAACTAAAAGTTAAAAGCATATCTTTCAGCAAGAACTGTCATTACTGTTAAATACAGCTTTACTTGAAGAACTTACATTTAGAGCACAGCAAGGAAGACTGCATAATAACTTAGGCTACTGAATAAACTAAATACAGATATTGCTATCCTGTACTTACAGAATTCCTGGATTTAGAAAGTTTACTGCCCAGGGCTCTGAGGGTGGAAAAATCCTGTAAGACTATGCATTTTATGTCTAAAAAGCACTCTGCAGAAATTTCTTTGGCTCAGAACCTCAGAACCTATTATCCAAAAAAGAGAATAAGTTGAAAGTTTTCTTATGAAATAACATAGAACTGGGAAAAAAGCCACTTAAATTAAAAAAAAAGGCAAAAAAAGATTTAGTTGAGACGTTTCAGTTTTGATAAATTTCTCCTGGAAGTGAAGCAGGGTTGGAAAGTAATTTTGAGGGTTTCCAGTCAATTGGGAATACTTTTATAGATCTGTGCTGCCTTGCCTGCTTTGTAGTCAGGGATCTCAAGGCTTTCAATGTGAAAAAATACATATTTGCAAAAAACTCCCAGAGCTTTTCAATCACCCACACGTAGCTTGATCCAGCAGCTCTCGAAACCACATGGATTGGACTCTCAGTTTCCTGAGGAATCTCCTAAGTGACATCTGGGGTACGCGAGCATGTAGTTGCTCCAAATCATTTTGAAGAAGTGGGTTAAAGCCATCCACATTATTCTAAATGATTTTTTTTTTAAATTTCCTTTTAATGACAATATTTTATCTTTTATTCCAAAACCAACTGAATGCTAAGTAGATAGCTTCCTGTGCAGCAGAAATTCCAAATTTTTACTTTATTTTTTTTCAGGTTTATTGATGTGAAGGATAGAAGTTCTCAATGTAGTAATTATTGAAAGACTAACAGTTGCTAAAGACATTTTTTTAAACAGCTTAAGTTTGATGCTCTCTGAAAGAAAGTCATTGGCACTTTCAATCTATATTGTGCTGAAATGAAGATTCCAGTTTAAAAACATCCAAGTGCAATAATGCAGTCTGCACTGAGCAGACTGACACTTTTTAGGGTGTCTAATATGTCACAAATAGGGTAGATGTCTTTCATCTTCAAACAGAGTGAAATGCTAACAATGGAGTCTCTTCCATAAATAATTCTATCTTATTTAGAGGACAATTGAGCTTGAAGAAAGAACTTGGCTAACTTGACAGCAAAAAGACATTGCCATCCTGTTCATGACAAGTCTTCAGGTTAGAAGATATTGTTCTAGTGATAGTCAGTTCTGCAACGCTTGTGGATTAGAGAAGATATACCAGCGCTGTGTGGCTGATCATCTGAAAAATTTACATAATGCCGTGCATGTAGGTTTTGCCTTTAGGAGATACATGATGTAAATGAGATCACTTTTGCAAGTCATCAACATTAGGTTACAAAATACCATGGAGAAACCTCTTCTCCTTGACCCCTTCAGAGCACCAAAAATCTTCACTGGAAAGTACGGCTTATGTTTGCCACAACAGTTTAAGACTGAATTCTTGCTGAGCTGGACTGGATGTGTCTACAGTGAACTTGTGATTCAAGCATCCTTTTTCCTCAAAGGAAGGGTGCTGCTTAAACTCTGTCATTAACAATTAAAACAATGACAATACTTAAATCACACCTGATTAAAGTCACAACTAATCAGGTCTCGCTCCTAACTGAGGCCTGCTGAAGTCACGTGACATTGTTTCACTGATTTAGTGAGACTCAAAAATATTCTATCACCTATTTGACGGTTTCACAAAATCATAGAATCATAGAAAGTTTTGGGTCGGAAGGGACCCCTAGAGGTCATCTAGTCCAACCCCCCTGCAGCGAGCAGGGACACCGTTAACTAGATCAGGTTGCTCAGAGCCCCGTCCAACCTGGTCTTGAATGTTTCCAGGGATGGGGCCTCCACTACCTCTCTGGGCAACCCATTCCAGTGTTTCACCACCCTCATTGTAAAGAATTTCTTCCTTATATCCAGCCTAAACCTACCCTGTTTTAGTTTAAAACCATTACCCCTCGTCCTGTCACTGCTGTCTCTACTAAAAAGATTGTCTCCATCTTTCCTACAGGCTCCCTTTAAGTACTGAAATGCTGCAATCAGGTCTCCCCGCAGCCTTCTCTTCTCCAGGCTGAACAAGCCCAACTCTCTCAGTTGACATTGCTTGCATGTTGCAAACGTGCTTTAAATTATTTTGTCACATACTGTTATGCCATTTTCCTTTGTTAAATGATACTTTGATTGATTGCAGTTCTTGATGCCAATCAGATTTGTTTCTATAAGAGGGTAAGTAACTCTGTAAGTGACATTGGTTATATTCCTGTACCATCAAAGTATAGGGAATTCCTATAGGAATTCCTACAGGCGTAAAAAAATTCTACTTCAATTCCATAAAAAATATATTAAATATTTCCATGATAACCTCTGCATATACAATAAAATGCAAAGTATTAGTAGATTTTAAACAAAAAGGTGACGAAAATTAAAAGAGTCCCTGGAAAACAGATGCACATTGGATTTTGGCACAGACATTAACTGAACTGAACGTCTCTGATCATTAGTCAACAGCCAGCTTTTACATATTTAGATTTCATTCAGTATGCTGAGTGACCTTGAGAATTTCACAAGCTGTGTGCCACCACATCTCCTCTTTTTAAGACCCTTTTGGATCCTTTATTAAGAACTGCTATCAACCTTTAAACCTACCATATCATTCTTATTGTGTGTCAATACCTGTCACCACTGAAATCAGTGGCAAAATTCAGTAAGGCCAGAATTTCATCTTATGTACGCATTCTAAGTGGATGCCCTGCTCCAGCTGCTCAGGCAGCTCTGTCAGGTTGCTGAAAAAGTCTGTGGCTGGAACTGAGCAGAAATTTAGGGAAAAAAGGTGAGGGAATGAAATGAAAAAACTGTTCAGTAGCTTATGACGGGAGTCAGAGGAGAATTAGCAAATGGACTAAAATATTCAAAGCTGAAGAATCTTCAGCAGGGTATGTGATTTAATGAAGCCTATCTCGAGAATGCAAAACAGTCCAGAGTTCTTCATCTTAATCCCACAAATCCAAATAGTGTCTCTGCAACGTAATTCTCCTAAACACTGCTCTGTACTTCAGACTTGTGCGGCTGTAATTATTCTAAATTGCTGATCCAGTGGTTTGTTCAAAACTAATGGCACGCACACCCTATATATCCAGAACAACCAACTTAATAGGCAGTGCGCTTTTGTAGGATGTGTGAATTTTTATACCATGTCCTGGCTCCATATTCTGCTGAAGCAGCTTTCTTGTAAATGAAAGTCTGGCATTACTGTGTCATGAAGCTATTTTGGTATGCATAATATGAACTGGTGAAGAATTCAACAATTTGTATTGTATCCCAGTTTGTATTTTCCGAGCAATAAGGTGTCATTAAGCCAGCTTCTGGAGATGTTCCCATAATTTTATCTAATTCTCTGCTCTGAATGGCTGATTTCTGTGATTTCACTAAATTATTTAAACTGGATGTCATTTCTTCCTCTGAGAGCCATGGATGTAACTGGAATTAGAGTGTTTTGTTTTCTTTCTCCTTCTTTCTCTCATTTTCTGACTATATTATCGCTTCTATGTTTAATACTAAGTGAAATTAACTGTAATGATGCAGGAGAAATTACTCAGCTTCATATCAAATTGCAATATAGATGATGTTATCTAAATTACTAAGATCTATTTGGAAGTGGAACACAAATGATATAAAGTTATGTAATCCTTATGCTGTAATTACTTCGCCATATGTCATGTGTTTGCTATTTGAATGGAAAATGTAAGCTTCAACTAACAAATGTGACATTTGGATATTAAGGTATCTATATTTCTAAAGCTCAGAAGCATTCAACAGCTGATCTCAAATGGCAAAGTACAGTTTAACTTTCCAGAATATTTCATCCTTGACTTTTCATAAATGGTATCTCTTTAAATATCTCCAGTTTGAAGAGACATTCTGGCTATGGAAATGACATTTTGAGTAAGACTCAAGATATTGATGTATGACAGACTATTCATTTGCAGTACAGTATCAAGACCAGAATTTCAGAAAAGCTGCCCCTCTTTGAAATTCAAGGAGCAAAGAATAGTAGTTATCTGTTTGAGTGTCAAAACCTGTAATCGATTTTAAAAAGAAGCTTATTGAAGAAGAGAATAGATAGAATGATAGGTAAACAGAAGGGAATATAAGAAGTCATAGACTGTTGGTGCTAGAGGGGAAAGATGTGATGAAAATAAATTCTTGACACAGAACAATTCACATTTCAACAGTAATTGTAGCATATACACTTTTGGTACTATTGGAATTAAGTTCAAAATCTTTTGTTAAACCACACTAGAATTTCTCATATTTATGACATAATATTTTTTTAAAAAGTCGATGTTTCGAACGTAGCAAACATTTCCATCTAAACCTGAGGTATGCCAACTTGAGGACAGTAGATTAGAAGCAGAACTTGTTAATTTTAGCCATTTTTTCTTTGGGAACCAAATCCTGGAAGTGAAATATATACTTGCCTAGAGGCTTCAATCCGGTACCAAAACCCATCATCAATGGTCAGATCTGGATACTCCACCCGTCCAACACCAGATCCCACATCCCACAGGAAGCTCACCTTGCCTTTGCGCATCTCTATGGCCAAGAAGTCAGTCTGCATGTAAAATATGAAATTAGAAGCAATCTCATACTTTAATTAAAGGAAGTTTTCCAGATTTCTTCACATTTCAGAAGGTCTAATGAGGCATCAGAAACAAATATACAGACAGAGAAGTATGAACACTAATTCTCACAGTGGTCTAAAAACAGATTTTCTTTTTCCTGCTTTCAGTGGCTTAAACTAGGAATCTTAAACCAAAGATGGAAAATTACTCCTGTCAGTGATGTGCAGTAAATGGCTCCTAGACTTACAGAAATGTTAATATTGTAGCCATCAACGGAAGGATTTAACTTGGAGTAATGTTGTTTGTAAAACATCCATTGGATGGCAGAAACATGCCAGGATTCTAGGCTAATACATGATGCCATCCAGCCTCTTCATTTTGTATTAGGTAAATAAAATATATATTACAAACTGTTAGAAATAGAATACTTTTCCCATTTACTGAATTATCATTGATTATTCTGGAAGTTTGTCTGCTATAGGGCTCATGGGAAACCGAATCATTCATCATTTCTATGCTTGGAATGGTAGTCTTAAAATTACAATAAATAAGAACTTTGACTGATGCAAGATGATTAGCTACTTTATTCCCAAGGGAAAACCCACAACCAACCCCAAAATTACCCTGGTTGCACTGTTAATTTTAAAGCTCTAATGTAGTCCATGTACAAATCTTCCATTTCATATTTAGTTGAAATAAAAAAAAAATAAAAAAATTATTTTCTGGTCATATTTTAGAAGTCCCTATATTAATACTAAAGACAGCAAATGTCTAGATTATCTTAGACCCTCTACTACTGCTTTGAAGCCTCTAGGAGGGGAAAAAAAGTCTTTCTCATCTTCTTTCTTTGTCAGTAGTCTGATTTGATTGAGCAACGCTGACATGAAAAGCAGGAGACAGACTTACAAACTTGGCACTTCCAAGGTAAAAAAGCAGGTTGTCAGCAACTACAGTCTTCACATTGACAATGACGGTGTTGTATGTTCCCTTCTTTATTTCTGGTCTGTATGTGCGAATACAATTGCCTCCAGAGGACACGGATACTTTGATCTTCAAAAAAAGCATAGCAGAAAGAATTCAGTTTACTGCTTATCATTCCAGAATTAACTTTAGATGCTTCCAATTAATTAAAAGCACATTACACTTTCTTTTTTCTTCCTTCCCATTTATGTATTACACGTACCAGGAAGTTGCTTAGGTATGCACAGGAGGTAGAAATGGAATTGTCTTTCTGGGATTGTTTATTAAAAGGCAGTAAAAGCTTTTTTTGGCATTCAGATTTGAATGGACGAACAATATGGACTAAAAATAGCTAGAAGATATGCTGGTCTGATGCACACAGCAGTGGAATTCTAGTAGTAGAGATAGTTTATAAGTGGAATGTGTAGCCAGGAAAATAAGCAGCACTCCTGAACGGATTACAGCACCTTGCTATCAGGTAGACAGGATGATCTGGTTTTTCCTTATAATATCTTTCATTATGTCAATTTAAGACACCTTTTAACACTTATTTTTAAAGCAACAGTTGTGTCTATCACTGCTTTTACATAGCCCCTAATGGAGTTGGTATTCGTAATTAAGTTGCATTTTCACAGCTGAATGACACAGGCATCTGGATGTATGTGCTAGTTTCCTCAGGCTCTGAGCACAGATAAAAACAATATACTCTTCACTTTCATAATGCCGGAATGCGCATAATGAGAGTACAATGGCATTTCAATTCCAGCTAGACATGTTTATGTATTGGAGTAGATGTACGTAAGGGTATCACCTTATGCTTAGGGCACACTTTGTCAAAAAGGAGATCCATTATATGACCAAACTCACAATTTCCCTATCTCAGAAATGCTGAGCAGTTAAGTACTTCAAAGCCTTCAGACAGAAGACGACTACACCAAAACCATATCATCACTGCAGCCTGTCTTTCTATTGTGGTCAAATTTCATCCAGTATATGGAATACACTTCTTTCCCAGGATCCTACTATTCTGTAGATTTTTTTTTTCCAGTCATTTTCCAGGAAGTTTTCTGAAGTACCATCTTCAAGAATTTTTTTCCTTTTGCTACATTAGATCACAAGCTGAATAACCTTGGTATTAACTAGCTGATCCTCGAGTTTAGATTATTACTGAGTCAGGGAGATGGACTCCGAACTCATTAAATGGACTGGAAATACAGTCTTAACTCAAGCTTGCGTCCTCAGAACTGCTACTGGACAAAGAAAGCCAAGAATACGGGAAAAGCAAATATACTCCGCAGTTTCAGTGAGTTTGAGATGGTGTTATTCTCAAATAATTCAAGTTCCATGAAATGAAATCAGGGGATTAGTATCAGTGCTGAGGCAAAAAACCACATTTTTGCTTTCACAAAAAATCAATGATGTTGTGACTCTTCTGCTGTACTATCATCCACAATACTTCTTAATTAATAACCTTTCCAGATATGTTGCTACATATGTTATTCATTTAACAAGGGCATGTTTAAAATGAAGAAACAAGACAGAGAATGAAAATCATCAGAATATTCTCTGATTATCTGAGAAATTATACTCCATTATTTGCTCTCTTTACACATGTCTAGAACTGGGAAGGATTCACCCGGTGGAAGAGAAATAGAAAAGTAGAAAATAAAATCCTAGCAATACTCAGAAGGTCGTCTTACTGAGTAAGAGGGCTTACCGAATTGGCTTGCTTCCGAGCTTGGTTTATCAGTTCTTTTATCTGAGAAATGTTTTTCCCTAAGTTATCCTGAAGTTCTTTGATTGGCTTGATTTTATCTAGCAGGCGATCTGCTTCCTTTTCTAGGGTTTTAATACTGGAATCTGCATCAGCAACTTCATAAGAAAGAAAAAATCAGAGTTTTAGAGAAGAGTGGCAGGGAGTAATTATACATTGCAACAATAAAATCCTAGAAAATTCTGCATACACAATGCTCAGGTGATTGTATACACTACCACAACGTATACACAGACCAGGAAGTTACCTGAACAGAATAAGATAATTTATGAATATTTAGAATCAAGTTAAAGTAGCAATAGTAGCAAAGGCAGGTGTTAAAGCAGGCTTTTGAGGCAGTGACTATGCTTCAGGTCAGGATGATACTAATGGAAAACATTTCCTGTATCAAAATACACTTACAAATGACACATTTACTTTCTTTTTTTATGAACTCCAATTTTGAAGAAAAATGCTAGATTAATTAAAACTTGTTAGTTTCCGTTAGTAATTTCTGAAACAAGGTTAGAATTAACTTGCGGTTAATTCTTTAATTAATTATAATGAACAGCTGGACGGTGGCTTTATTCTGATCACAAGTTTAAAATCCCATATGCGTACTGAAAGCAGAAAAAAAACCCAACAATGGCGGTAAACTGCAAGTGTTTTCTTTTTTTCAGGTGAATTTAGTAATTTGACCAGGATATTTTTAATCACTTTTTCTTTAAGCTTCAAATGGCTTTTTTTCTCTCAATATACAACCAGTGAACAATGCCCTCTCTGACAATTCATCAGCAGATCTAAGGATTGCAACACTTGGCTAGCATGAGGGTATGAGTTTGTGTGGATGACACCGAAAGAGAAAAACCTGCATTTACCAGAAGAATGTATACTGAATGAAAAGAATAATAGTAATGATAATAATAATGACAATGCTTAGATAAAGCATGAAACTGTGGATATCTAGTTTTTGAATAGTCACCCAGACACTAATACCAAACCTTCAAGATGATTCTTAAGGTTTCACATAAGTGAAACCAATTACCAAGTCACTTCATCTCAGAGCCTTCAAAAAGTAACTATTTAACTATTTCAATCAATGTGAAATGGAGAGCACCATGCAGAAGCTTTGGTGGTAAGCAGTGAATCACTGTTTACTGGAAAAGGCACAATAAAAGCGGCAAGAAAGAAAACGTACGTACTGATTTCTGTAGGCAAGATAGGGAGACAAAGAAAAGAGAAAAAATGGAAGATAATGTAAGAAAATGTTTTAAAGACCGAACACAAAAGTAAAGTAAATTAAGGGACAGGATTAGTCTAGAAAAAATTTATTACCTTTTATATATTGCATAGCTGCAGAATGAGAACTCAGAGCCAGAATTTTGACATACGAGAGACTATGTCTACTTTAGCATGGAGTTGTGAGTGCCAACATACTCACTATATACATCTGGAGTGGTTTACTCTCTATTTACTTTAATCTCATTCTGTAATCTGAGTATCCATTAGCAGTTGGAGAGTGGTAAAAGTGTAATTCTGGAGAATAACTTCCAGTTAAGCTTTATCTGACATGAAAGAGTTTGGAAGTGTTAAGACCACTCCTCAAAGTGAACAAAATAATGGTGACTGAGGACAATCAAGAGATTGACTTCTAAATTATTGCTTCTAACCTCAACTAAAATGCTAACGCACACATAGTCTTAGAATACTTGCGCTGGGACAGATGGCCTGGTCTACAACCAGCAGTGCCAAGAAATTACTGCTTTTAGGCTGCTTCTCAGTTGTTCATCACTACTCTGCCAGAGGTTGTTGCCTCACAGATCTGCTTGTTCCATAACCCACCGTAATTGAAACACTCTGTTTCAATACATAACTACTTTTCATATTGTGTAAACTAGTTTGGACCCGTCTGCCTGATGGGGATTATACCTGTGGCTCACATGTGTACATCAGTTGATGAAGGGTCAGGAACTTGCAATACGCAGGCAGTGACAACCAACCATTGGGATTAACTCCTTTCACTGGCACAGCTACAATCTGAAGAGGATATTTGCCCATAGAATGAGAACGACAGCCTCCTAAACTGGATGTTTTTGGGTGCCCAGCTTCATCAAGCTGACCACAATCTGGGGAGCCCAGGTCAGTTTAGAAATTAGTCCTATGGCAGTTTTGTAAAGACTGGTTTTGTGGTCAGCCGTGGTTGTATACTCCTATATGATGTGTTCCAGTAATCTACAATAAAATGTGTTGTAATTTAGAATTCGATTCTATCCATCATAGCCAAAGTAAAACTGCTAAAGCAATTGTCACATCTGAATAACAGAATTCACTGTCAAAAGAAAAAAGCATACGAAAAACCATTCCCAGGATCTTCTTATTCTCTTTCTTCTCGCGTGTCTTCAGTATTCTACCAAAACAGTAACATATATGACAGAAGTCATGCATTTCTCCCAGAACTGATTATCTGACTGACTGAAGACAGGATTAGTGGATGGAATTTTACCTGATTCAAGGGGTGAATTTCCAGGCATAATCTTTGATCATTCAACTCCTAAATACTTTAGAAAGTACTCTGCAGAACAAATCTATCCACAATATGTTCACCCTGCTGACATTAGCTTTTTTTCCAACTACTAGCAGCAGTCTTTTAACATTTAAAATTCTTTTTATATTAAAGTCAGGAAAATAGAAGTGATAGAGATTTCTTTTATCCCAGCATACTGTAGTAATGCTATGTGAGTGAAATTCTGGAGTGTCTCTCTTTCATTTTCCAATGTGAAATGAAAACCACAACCTAAAAAACCCACCACCAAATGACCTAAAAAAGATCTTACTGTTCTTGATAGGGTCCTTCACAACAGCATTTGTTTTCGCCACATCATCTGCAAGTTTACTATAGTTGTTTCTCAAGCCCAGGAGATTCTGGTTGAGGTCTTTAATCTGGGCCAGGACGTCATTTGCAGTATCGTTGGCTTGTTTTGCTTTATCTTTGGCTGCCTGTACCTTTATAGCTGTATCTGTAGGTAGAAAAGGATAATGAAATGATTGCCTGAAGTACAGAAGTTTCCTTCACACATCTTAAGATCAAAGCTGGGTCAAAATTCTACCATCTTCAACTGTATTGTGTAGTTCTTTGAGAGCTCCTACTTCACATGTAGTAAGACATTACTAATTGTAAGCGTGGATTTCAGAATCTGGCCCTTTATGTCTTTTTTGAAATGTCAGATGCACCTGAAGAAGAGAAAATGCTCCAGCTCCATTTGCATGCAAAGGACAAATAATTTTTATTAGGTAAATATTTGTGCAATTTTGGTTTTGTTGTTGACTCACTGCTTAACCTCTGACCAACTGTCAGATATGTGTGATGCTTCTAATAGAAACAGGACTTTCAAGCTCTGACATACAGAGCACAAAAATCTAACTCCGCGTGTTTCAGTTGAAACTGCAACAAATAATCTTGTGAATCAGGAGACCAAGGGTTCATTGACTGCATTAATCACATATATCCATAGACATACCTGGTGACCTTGAGCGAAACAATTAGTCTAAGGCTGTCCCACCTCTCTGCCTGCAAAATGGAAATGAATTTTCTACCTTTGGGGCAAAAACATTCTTTTTTTAGTTCTGCTATTGATAAATGGTAAAACAGTCAGCTAGGTATTCAAGTAGGTGTTTATTCAAATTCTGTGTTAGTAAATCAGATTGCTTTAAGGCTTATCCGGCAGCTGTTGAGCAGCTCATGGGCTGTTGCTATGCTGGGATTACACCGCATGGTGAGCCAGCATCACCGGTTTTACTGTGTTAGGGAGCTACCAAATTTTCTGAATTCCCACAGATGGCAGGAAGTGAGCAAGCAGAAAATGTTGTGGTGGACACTCCAGCTTGCAAGGGAACCCATATGAACTCCCACTCTACCACCACACCGCAGTGGAGTCTTGGGACCCGCAGGAACCTGCTTTGCCATCTGCTTCCTGTGAAACTGTTCTTAGGGTTGCTTTCCCCTTGTGTTCCCCAAGGTATCCTCATGTCCCTCAATCATCAGAGAATTTAGGAGTGCAGCTCCGAAGTCTGGACACCTCTGAAAGAGCCATGCAGAGATAGTGCCACTTCTCATACTGACTGGGCTTCCTGTGGTAGTCCGTGAAGTTAACAGACTGCATTCCAGTAGTGGGGAAGGCACACGAGGTTGTAATTTCTTTCTGATTCTGACCAAGAGATAGCTGATAAGAATTAGTTTATACCAACATTTGCTTGAAGCAGATTGCATGTTCCTGATTCTCTGACTGTGTGAAGACATGGGAAACATGGACATTTTCTCCATTTGAAGGGATCAACAGTCTAGGTTTCCAAGTGGTCTCCTAGCTAGGTGCTTCTCCTTCTGTGGAACATCTGATGTGATCAAGCCTGTGACCTGGTGAAGCATGTGTTGCTTCCTAAAGCCATAGAGAATTGGTGGGTTTGTCCTGCACGCTGTAGAGTTACATGACGCTTTTTACTTTCTTGAGTAAAGATATATTATACCTGTGCTCCAAACAAATTCACCCTTATTTCTGAAGTTTGGGCTCTGGAAAGCCCACAAAATACAATAGCACCTTGAAAATAGAACTGAATCTTTAATAAACCATTTTCATCATCAGTACTGACAGGTGAAAGAACAGAGAGCTCCGATTGCCTTTTCTCACTTCCTTTTTTCATCATATCTCAGTATCTCTTTTTGAGGCCACTATTAGAGGTCATGCACCTTTCTGGCAGAGTGAAAGTTGGAGTTACTGTGTTACTTCCCTCTGTTGGTCACACAAATTATATTTATTTTCAGCCACACTTTAAATTATGACTATTCTGCACATGTGGGTCCTTGTCCTAAGGTGACTACCCATCTATCCCATTTTGCATCTTTCTGCTTTTATTTGGCTATTAGTGTAGCATGGACACAACAATTATTAGTTTAAGCTGCTCTCTGCTTTCTTGAATCCTTGAAGAAGAAGATATATGACAGGGTCATTTCCACCCCCATCCTCATTGGTTATTTCCCTGTTGGACAACTAATTTACTGCATTTTCTTATCCACGCCATTTGCTTGCTCTGAGTTTCATTCTTAATACACACCCACTTGTTTATATGAGTGTCCTTGTCCCAAGCGCAAGCACCCTGTAACTCTAATCTGACAAGAGTCCATTACACTGCTAATGGTTGCATATTTCATATTTCTTTTACTTGTTCCATATTTAGTATTCTGTGTCCTAAGGTCAACTGGCCTTAGAGGTCCATTTTGTTTGACTGAGACATCCATCTGTGCACAAGGAGAGAAACAGTCATGTCAACACTTGTGGCCAAAACCCGGCAAGTGGCATAAGATGAGTATGACATATTGAAACAAATTTTTGTGAATGCCTGATTTCAAGGATCTCTAAATCTAAACCAACACTTTTCAGTTATCTGTAATCTTAAAGCCACAAAAATGTGCAAGATGAATAGTAAATTGTTTTTCATGCCCAGTTTTTACTTGCAGTCTGAACCTTCCAGACCATCACAAATCAGACAGAATATAGATTTTCTTTAGAGACTTTTCTTAAAGCACATCTTCAGTTTATAAAGTGCTCCTTGGAAAAAACAGCTGTAGCAAATTACATTGATAAAAAACTTTTTCTTCTCCAAAACAAACATTCACTGTCCATTATAATGAAACTACGTTGAAGGTCCCTGTCTCTCGCTATCACAACACAAAGTAGCTGACATCCCAGGACTGTGGGATTTTAATGCGTGTTACATTTTTTTTTCCTAAATCTTTTTTGGCTATACAGAATTACGACTGTGCATAGCACTTCAGAGTTCACTGAGGAAAGCCTATTCCAGTTCTAAGCAATTTACAGTCTGAAAAAGATGTACAACAACAAACTGACTGGAAGTGATACTGCAGCATAAAGCAATGAGAGTGTGGTAGAAAGGTATGACAAGACCCAGCAAATTTCCTCCTGCTTTTTCTGTAAAGTCAGTAAGTCTTTATTCTCCTTGTGTTAAATTATACTGGTTAAATTATAATGGTTCATTAAACAGTAGCTTCATAAAAAGACTTTTCACATTTAAAGACTATTTGTCTCAGATTGAATCGTAGTTCCTGATGTGGTAATTCTTTTCTTTCTGAAACCTTTTGCAAACTGCAGACGTATGGTACCTTTTACCATGCCAAAATACAAACTGATACCGTGTATCTGTTTTCAGTTCAGTTCTCTCTCTCACATTGCTCACCTTCTCTTATTACAGCTGCCAATGGTCAAAGGAGATGTAGTGTGGACACAGGCAAAAATTAATCAGACAGATGTTAAGTGATGGAAAATGAAACAAAAGAGCAGGGATGAGTCAAGTGTTGCAGCACTTTTCCAGCTTACCGTTAGGAATGGCTGACAGCTTTCCTAAGGTTTCATTCAGAGCTCTCAGGAGAATGGAATTCTTCTCATCTGCATCTTTCAGCCTGTTCTGCATGCTGTCCAGGTTGTTCCCCTTTTCTATAAAAAGTACACATAGTACAGAAGCTTTCACTCTTTGTTTCCACTATCTTTTCTTTGCACATAATTTAAAATGCATAATAATAAGCAAGCCATTTATCATGAATTTATTATCTTGTGTATATAAGGGAGTCCAGTAAAACTGGTTGTAGGGTTCACTGATAATCTTCTTCTGTTTCTTTAAGTTCCCTACTTCCATGGTATCTAAATGCTTGAGTTCCTTGAACTGTTGTATACTTATCAAGGGATTTCCTGTGGTGTACAGAGGAAAGAAAAAAATGACAATCACAGATGGTAAGATTTATGCAAATTCACACAATGTCCCACTGACAGATTAAACAAGTGTGATGTTTAGTCATAGCTTTGATTCTTAGATTAAGCTACTACTGAAATTTTTTTCTTAGGAAGGCTGTCTGGGATGAATTGAGTCGAACATAGTGTGAAAGAGGTAAGATCGATTAGGTCAGCTTCCTGTTTCAATTAGACTGGCCAGACACCAGTTCTCTTGGATCTTCTCAAAGACAGCCAATGTTGACAGAACATCTGAGGAAAGCACATGAGGTCACCCTAGCGCTGATCATCAATACGAAGAGAATACATTAACAACAGGTTATTATGAAATAAACACACTAATTATTCTATTTTTTTTGGGGGGAAAAAGCCCATCTAGTAAATAAAATTCATAGCTAAGAATTTGTTCAAATCGAAGAACTAGTACAAATCAAAGGCACAGGTGTGTCACATTCAGTACATTGCAGACAAAACTGATGTTACCCTTTACACAAAAGTTCTTATTCTTCAGCAGCTGCTTTGAATAAAAATTATGGAGTTTTTTTTGAACCATATCCAGCATAGCAATAATTTTTCAAACTCTCAAAAGTGAGATTCCAGATAAGGTTATTCCAGATAAGCTTTACAGCTATTTAAACAAACATTATTTCAAAATTTAAAAGTAAAGTTTTGCACAGAAAATGGTACTTAATGCTTAAACTACTATCTTAGGGGATATTTTTCATCATTTCTTCGTATCAATATGGAGCTATTTAGAACAGACAGCTGGTAATTTTTTACCTTAAAGGCATGCCCTAGTGGGAAACTAGTTCAACATCTGTGCTTGATAGCAGGAAGATGAGAATAATTTGTAGAAAAGGAGCTCAGGACACAAAGTATGACTGTGACCTTTAGATATGTGACAGGTTATTGAAAATAAACACCTAGTTTTTGGATATTTATCCCAGTAGATACTGGTGATAGGTAAAACATACTGGAGATGAGGTTTCTCAGTGAATTATAGTCACATACTTGTCAAAACCAAAAAGCATTTCTTTTTATTAAGGGACAATAATTAGATGTATCATTGGTACTCCATCGTCTGGAACAGCATAAGGGCTGTAACCCTTTTACGAGAGAATAAACAGAATAATAGATTAAAACAAGGGATTGTGGTTCACATTTGACAAACTCTAAAAAAATAAGGTTTCTTAAAACTAGATGTGCAAGAACCAATTTGTACAGAGAAAAATAAAATAAAATGTGTATTACCTACAAGAAATCATTAACTAATTTTCCCAAGACTACAGCAAGGCTGAAATAGTGAATGGAATTTAAATGAGAATCATACTTTTGTTGTTAGACCCTTTGAAATGTCATTCAGGAAGAAATCCATTTGCTTTATTTAAATTAGAGCAACACACAGGACTGCAAGAGTGCCCGGAGGTAAGCCTTTATGTCTGAAAAATGTCCTGCAGAGGAACAGGAAATTTGTGTGAACTGTAAGAGGCACAGGTAACACTAGAGTAAAGTTGGGAAGAATCATATAAATCATAAAATCACTCTTCTCCTCAAAAACACCCTTGTTTTTAAATGACAGCTTTTGTCTCCACTGCTGAATGAGGCTACTGGTAAAGTGATTTTGTTAAACCAGAATAAACTCATGAGATTCTGGTCTTAAATGTTCTGAGACTTTATCTGAGTTCATTACTTGTTAAGTAATAATACTGACAAAACTGTTTTAATTTCCTCCATTTAATTCTGAAGATATTTCCTTGGTGTCTCTGGTGCCTTTTGGGATGTTAGTGTTTATAAAGTGTGTTAATATTTCTGAGATATTTGATTCATTTCCAGTGGTGGTGTACGACGTTTGTTGCATGCTCTTAAATTATCTCTTTTCTCCTCTTTACTCTGCCAGATCCAATATTATGCTAATTATCCCCGGTTATTTTTCTGAAGAATCATGTTTCCAGACTTCTGTTTTCAGCTTTGTAACCATAGCAGCAAACCCATTTTTATGGGTTTTAATAAGGGAAGTTTCCCTGGAACTTCTGAAATTGAATACTGAGACTCCACCTGTTTAATATTTTTTTCTTGTTTTTCTTTTCTTTCCTCAAATACATTTTAACTGTGTTTTTAAAACATTACAATAATAAAACCATAAATAAGTTCCCCAAGGGAGGCTCTTACACAAAGACATGTGAGGAGATGCCAAGATCCTAAGGCCCATGTCAGCTTTTCAAGGAAATTGTTCATTTTGCACAGTGGTATTAACATGAAGTTATAGTTTGCAGTAAATTCCCATACTGTAATCCAGATGGGTTCTTCACTAAGCACTAAGGTAAATTTGTGCATGAATCACGAGCTGAACTGACTTCATGTCAGCTTTTCCCCATCCTTTAATTATTGGCAGTTATGAAAAATGATGGAGCTATGATTTGAAGGCCTGAGATCCTCCAGTTAATCATAGAGGCTAGACAAAATATCGTCAGCTACAACCTAAGTTTCTCCAAATTCTATAGCTTATCTGACTTGGAAGAGGTTAGTGGGTCTGCACTGAAAGACAGCAGGCACTGTCAATTCACACTGAAGTGTAGATTGAGGAGTATCCTGAGAAATTTCTGTCAATCCCGCTTCCACTTGGTTAGCTCTGCACGGAGATGGCACAGGCTGACAATCAATGCACTGTTTATTGTTCAAATCAACAAAACTATTCATGCATCACAGAAACTAAGCCCTAAAGAGTAAGCAGAATCCTGAACGACTTTGCAGGTATGAGCCTTTAGGTTTTCTGGCTTTGTTAACATGAACAAAGATTTTCAATTTCTGTTTATATTTCCACGGTTAAACACAGCGTTACAGAAGAAAGCATCATCCCTTTTTCCTCTAAGTGAATAAACTGAAACAAGTCAAATGAAACTAAAAAAAAAACCTCAAACCTCTACACTCGTATGCTTCATTAAGAATGCACTTAAGAACTTAGTTGGAAAGTCCCTTCCAGCTCAAACCATTCTATGATTGTACGACCTGTTTTCACAAGACACAAGTATTTACAAGTGTCTGCGGATCACATACATAGGTGGCACTAGTTAATTATTGATGATGTGCCACCATTGCAATGCTAGTGGAAACAGATGTCTTCTGATAGTACGAACAAATGCAGTTTTCCATGTGAAACTGTCCAAGATGTCACAGGGCTATGCTACCCAATGCATATCCCCCAAAACCAGAACAGAGGAATATATGCAGATGTTTTTATTGATTGGATACTGCACAAATGAACTGGCAGTTACACACATCCCTTTCTGTTATCCTTGTTTTGCTCCTTCCAAATAGCATTCTTGCTCTTCACAGTCTCACCCTATAAAGAGGACGATGGGTCACAAGCTAATTTTTTTTCCCCTAAAACAAGAGAGACTTAGAAATTGGCATTAGAAACAAACAGGGGAAGGAGATATAACTAGAGAAATGCAGCTAATGATGGTTAACTTTTTAAAAAGATTACTTTCAGCACTGACTGCAGGTTTTTAATGAATATTCTGTTGGTCATCAAACTAATTCAATAATTTGCTGAATACAATATGCCAGGTCATACAAAAAAACAAAGCAGAGGACAAGACACAAATGAGGGATTTAGCTGTGCCTATCTTCTAGAAAATGTTTTAGCTAAAAATATTCACATGTTGTGAGACTAGACGAGTCCCCCTCAACTTGTCAATTCTTAAGCAAAAGAAATGACATGAGTTGATTTTCAGTAGCCATCTGACACCAGTCTCCAGCTGAAGAGGAGTTTATACATCTTATTTTTGCTTTTCACTGATCAGTTTTGATAAAGTATGTATATAGTCTCAAATCTGCGCTGGGGCAAGTATATTTTTAAAACAGCAAATTCAAAATTATAAGGAAGAAAAATTGCTCCTGGCAAACTGAAAATCCCTCAAGGCACAGAGAGAATGAAGCTGGCAGGCAGCAGCATTCACTCATTTGCAGCCAAAATTTCAAAACTCCTTCTTAGCCAGAGCACTACATACAGATTTTGCTTCTCCCAGCAGGGTTATTCCTTCTAACTCCCAGCCCCACAGAAAGAGCAATGACTAAATCTCCATCTTAATAGCTTTTGTCAGAAGCTTTGCTTTGTAAGGACTGTTTCAGCAGTTTTTGGTGGTAATATAAAACATTTCTGTGATTAACAGCCATTTTATAACTAGGGTAATTGGCCACAAATCAGGGCAATGTCATACTGTAGCAAGAAAACCCTCCCACCTCCATCACAGCCCAGCCTGGATTTCTGGAACATATATTAGTTGAGTGGCTTACGGGTCTTCATTACTTTAACTAATTTACCACCTGTAGTGCAGACAGAGAAATTTTAAACTAATAATTACTTCCGTCTACCAGATTTTTATAGAGTGCCCATCATCCACCCAGCACTTCCCGTCCAGACTCTGAACAGGGTGGCTTTGTAAAATTGTAAGAAAATATTGTTCTATTGGTTTTACACTCAATTCTCACCTGCTATCCTGGAAACACCGAGACATCGAGAAGGGTTTATGCTCATTATACTAATATCATCAGCCCTCTGGAGCAAAAGAGGGGTGGGGGAAAAAAAGAAATCTGCAATTGTGTTTTATCCTTATGCATCTGCATTCTGGGCACAACGTTAACTGATCTCTGTGGGTCATGCCGTGGAGCACGGCCTTGTTTTATCAGATGCAAAAAGGCATACTGTGAAAAGTTCAGAATGTTTGTCTGTATGAAGCACTTTAAATCTAAGACATATCAGAGAGCATTAAGGAAGCTCCATCTCATTACCCTTCATCATGGGGCAAGAACATGCACAAAGATCTAATACGTGCATTTTAAGCACTGCTCCCTGCTTGCATTAGGATTGCTTTATGAATCTTTAGACCATTTAGACCTTCGTTTCTGAATTATGAAATGATTATCAACTTCAATTCTCACTGGTGTAAAATCGGAGAATAACATACTTTTTTTAAAAATCTCTGAAGTAATCTCTAATCGAGGTTGTAATACATCTTTTCTCAGGGTTAAACTGGACAGTCTTGTGGCCACACGGAATTGACATCTATCCAAGTACAGACACTGTTTTATTTTGTCCTTGAAGACAGAGCACTGTGCTATGTGGAACACATGATTACTCCGATATAACTGCCTGGGGAGCACACAAAGTGATGGACTCTGCTCTGTGGCACCTAGTCTGCTCAGAGCAACGCTGCGGCAGGGAAGCGGCAGCGCTGCCGATTTAGTGTTTCCTACGCACCAGCCACAGCAAACCGCAGCAGTTTGCATTCCAGAAAGGGAGGCTGACAGCATCCCTATATGTTCTACTTCAGTCATGCTACTTAAATTGCACACTGGCCTGCCCTCGTAGTTTTGTGATTTTCTGTAACTTATTTACTGAAACATGCCCCTCCAGCCCTAAATCTGCACTGAGTCCAGCAGTAAAGAGCTGCAATAAAGAATACCCTAAATATACATCCAAGATTTACTAGTATCTGTAGGCACGTTTTTTTCTCAGAGCTGTTACAAGAAAACAATAATGTTTTAAATTTTCAAACAGTGAATGACAATGAAATGTAATTAATGACCTTGTGAAACATTTTGCTTTATGACCTTATTAAACATTATGTTTACTTCTTAATGAGTTCTGCAGTTGGAAATCCTAGAGCTGCCAAAACTAAATGAAAGTGTAGTAATAGCCAAAAGATGACTCTAAGCTGCACAGATCTCATCCTTCATGCTGCATGCTTTTTGTAATGCATCTCCCAGGAGGCCAATGAAAATTTTGTATGTTAAAACCTGAAAGACTGGGCTCTATTATAAAAAAAACCTGTCTTGTTTCTAATAAAAAGTATTTTAACTACTCTAGCATGACAGGGAAGCTTCAGGTATCATCTCTGTGACAAGCAGTTTAAATCTCAACCTCAAATATTTACTGTGTGTGATTCTGGTAGTTCTGATGCATGAAACAAAAAAAAAAAAAAACCCAGCTTGATTTTCAGATCCTATGACAAGCAAAAAAATACCATATCATAGCTGTTTTCTCACCTCATCTTTACTCCTTCCAAGTCCTAAATCTGTTTTCTCATATAGGTTTTCAAGTGCTATGCTTTTCCCATCCTTGTGGTTAATTCCAGGTTAGCCCTATTATAGCTTCAGCCAATTGAATCAGATTAAACTACAATGTATCTAGTATGAAAAAATTTTTGAAAAACTACAGTGACTGGACACAAGCTTCTCAAAATATACACAACAAAATTTCAGATTACAAAAGGGAGGGGACTACAGTGAATTAATTTGGAATAAACCACAAAGTTATCAACTTGAACCTATTCTGTCTAGACTAATCAAAATATTACTGAGTATTTGGATGATAGACCTTCAAAACAGTTGCATGGAGGACTCTGTTAACTGATCCTGCTCTCAGACTTTACTATACCAGTGGCAAAAACACTGTATACTCCTAAGCTGCTTTCTTTGTTATATATAAAAACAAAGCAATTAAAGCAGTAACATTTAACATTTTTCACAAAGACAGATGTGTGAAACTCAGTGTTGGCATACTTGAAAGTGGATAATTGTATCATGCTTATTTCCCCTCAGGTTTAGTTGATATGAATTATTTTTTCAATTCCTTTCTAAGACTGTTGTGGAAGAAGAAGTGTTGAGTACTGTTAAACAGATGCTTCATCAGCACTGCAATAAGTTTTTTCTTAGAGGACCTATAAAACAATCTGTCTGGATAAAGACACAAGAAATAAACTGCTTTTGGTCGCAATGATCAGAAGATCATTGAATCATAGGCTCAGAACAAATGTTTGTCCAAAAAATCATTTTTCTCCTTCTGACCAACAGTCATTGCTCACTGATGTTTGTCTAAGCTTTTTTTCAAAGATTTTCAGAGGTTGAATCTCCCTAATCTCCTCAGAAATCAATTCCAGTACTTCTGCATTTTAATTACAAGGAAGATTTTTCTAGTATGTGATCTGTATCAGTGCATTTGAGATATGTTAGTTCCATCTTCTTTGTAGAAAACTTGACAGAACAAAAGAATATTAAGTTCTGACTCAGTTGGCTCTTTTTCAGTCCACACATCTAAATTATTTCTATCTTTCTCCTCATCTCTCCTCCATTAGATCTCCAGTTAGTCTTCATGATGTCTTCAGGACTCCCTGCAAACAACTTCAGCCATCATGAAGTTCAGTGCCAAGGACTGTAGCCAGTAACTTAGCTAAGGTACTAGGAACCCTGAACAGAGTGGGAGGACTGTTTCATACATTCTGGAAAGCCATGCTCCTATTCATGCATTCCTCTGTGACATCTGCCTTTTCCACCTCTACCCGGCACATGATCCATGCTTCTCTCTAGTCTTATTCTAGAGAAGACAATTGTTCCTCATCCTGCGTTTCTCCAGCTGATTATTGATGTATGCATGAAACACCTCATATATGTCCATACTGACTACTGCCCTACCTTCTCACACTATGGCATTCACCAATAATATTCTCATTTATTGATGAGAAAAGGATATTATAAGCACAGTCAGACTCGAATTACCAGCTTTTACATCTCAACAAAGAGCATAGTTCAAAACATTTTCTTTTTTTTTCCAGTGGAGAATATTGAATAGAAATTAAAGACATTTTATTTTTCATTGTGAAACCAAAGTATTTGGTTTGGTATCTACAAACTTTATGATCTTAGCTGCATTTAGACATGTATTTACGCTTTAGGAACAAAAAAATATTTTGTGTGTGTGTGTGAAAATACTAATTTTTCTCTAGAGACATAGTTTCAATTTCATTTTTTTCAAGAAAACACTTGGCAATTCCCTCCCATTACTTTCTGTTTGGCAAACATCTTCATTCTACTTCCTCTTGCTTCTCTTATCTGGCACAATCTCATAAGCATCCTGAAGAGACGTGATATGTCTGTCTGGAATTGCAAACCCTGCTTCTGTATTGACAAGATTAAAAATTTAACGCTGGACTGTTTTTTGTACTAATTTTCTGCTAGAGCATTTAGTAAATCAGGACCAGTATTTCCATCTCCCTCTCCTCCCCACTGACTCTTGCCCTTACTGTAGTTTGCAAGAGGAGACCAAAGCTCCATCCTCCTCAGCCTTCCTGTCCAAGAAAAGGACAGAGGGGAGAAGCATCCCTGGATGCCTGGACCCAAAACAGGAGAACCTTTTTCACTGATACATTGTTCAATTTCAAATCACATAAATAATTATACTTTTTTCTGCTGATATGGCTTCTTCATACTGGAAGCATAGCAGTATCACAATGTTTTTCTTGTATTTAATGGGCCTGAATGCCATATACTGCACATACCTTTAACATCGTTTTCTAACATCTTGGCTTCATTAAGGACCCTGAAGCTTTTCTGAAGAGAGCTCTTGGCACCATCCTTCAATGATCCTTGAGGACCAGATGTCTGTAGACAAACAAGCAGTGTCATACATACAGGAAAGTCTGAAGTCATAAAAGATACATGAAGATGATCTAAGTGAGTGGTCATCTAAATTTTAACTAAACATCAGTGAGCTCTGAATTATATCCCATTGCCCTTATGTTGGTCTGCAAGACACACAAAAACAATTACTCTAATTAATTTCCTTTTGTTTTTACGGGAAGCCAGATCTCCTTTGGAATACCAGTGATAACTTTAATAAGAAAAGAAAATATTTATAGTGTTAAACAGGTTTGACTCTAGGAGCAAAACTTTGTCCAAAACAAGCAAACAAGAAGATATTTCAACTTGAACATGGGTTTCTCCCTCCAGCTATGGATACAATACCATTCAATACATTATTTCTCCCTAACAACAGCTACAGCACCTTTAGAAGCCAGACTGGATCTGATGATCCAAATTCTAATATTGGCAACAGAAATACCTTTGTGGTTAAATTCAAGAACTGTAATTGCTAAGTCAGTAAAGAAAAGATGATCTAAAAGAAATAGAGTTTAAAAAGAAGGCCAAATTGCAGTTAATGTGAAAGAGTTTTATTATTAAATAACCATCATTCATCATATCATGCTACTTAAAGATCTGTCTTTTGAAAAATACCCATCTCTCTCTCCAGTGCAGAGATTGATCAATAGATAGAATAATTTTCCTAAATTAGATTAGTATTTTTAGTTGGGAGCAAATGCTCTAGGTTCTGAACAACTTACTGTTCAATTTGTAAATCTGAACTCATGTCACACATCATACTGAATACATTTCTTTGAGAATACTCCTGACAGCCAGATAACATTCTGTATTAGTCATGGGTCACAGCCTTGTAACTAGTATGTAATTAAGAAACAGCTACTTTTCATTTTCCAGGGCAGATACATATACTCAGAAATTAACTGTGTGACAATTAAATGACACAGTTATTATTGCTATTCATTATTTATATAATGAGCAAGCCCAGAGGTGATATTTCGCATACTACTGAATTTTTGTTGGTTTTTGATGACACTGTAAAAACCATATATTGGACTTGCCCATTTCTTTTTCTTTTAAAAATCTTAGGGAATAATTTGGATACTTTCAAAATCCAGAAGCAAGTTTTCTGTTACAGGATATCTCATAGCATATGTTCTCATGTCACATGGATATACCTGTTAAAGATTCCTTGTATTCAGGCAGGATGTAAATGTATGCTTATCTTGCATCATAGGCTGAGTGATTTTAAGAAGTAAAGCCTACATGACTGCCGTATTTCCAAGCTCATCTGAAATATTAAACTATGTACACAAATTCCTTTCAACATCACCAGAAAACATACATTTGAAAGACGAACAAAAGTAGTTTCTTATAGATTTTCTTTATCATGTAATACAAGTAGCATTGGTAATAGAAAAATACACATAAACTCAGCAAAAAAAAAAAAAAAAAAAGACTATCCAATTAAGCAAAAGACTGTTCCTGAAGTAAGAATGTTTGGCCAGATTTTGTGGCAGATGCACCTGTCAAATCAGATAATACTTCTATATTCCTTTTCCCATTAGCAACAGAGCTGAGGGTACAATCACTCTGTGACCATGGACTTCAGAAATAATGATTGTTATTATTAAATGACTAGGCACGGTTGAATGGCTGTTTCAGCAGTTTATACTCAATATAATGCAGTTGAAAGGCCAGATTTACAATGCAGAACCAAAAAGTTTATCAAATCAGGGACAAAAATCTGGCATGTGCTGACAATTAGTCAGAAACAGATTTCAGTGTAAAGTTAATACTAGAAAAGCCCCTTCAGAGACAAATACACGTGCACTGATTAAAACCTTTATTTTATATTTATTTTTAAATGATTCTGAAATTAAGGATGTTTTAGTTTCGGCTGCCGCCAGCAACAAAAGCGCCACGCGGCCGCCCCTCCCCCCGCCGGGGTGCGGAGGAGAATGGAAAGAAACAGGCAGAAACCGGTGGGTCGGGATAAGGGCAGTTTAACAGAACAGCAAACAAAGGGAACAGCAACAACAATGATACAGAAAAGGGGATTACACAGAACAAACCCGCAGAACAGAACCGCTCTCTCGGACCGCACCGCCGCTGTGTCCTCCCGAGCCGCGAGTGAGTTCCCCGCCGCGCCGCCCCCCCCACCGGAGCCCAGCATGACGGCACATGGTATGGAATACCCTGGTCTGTTTGGCCAGGTTGGGGTTGGGTCAGCCCACCCGGCTGTGCCCCTTCCTGGATTCCGGTGAAAATTAACCCTGTCCTGGCCAAACCCAGGACATTATCCACCCCTTATTCCATACCATCTACGTCACGTCCAGGTCCCCCATTGTCCAGTTGATCACCACCACTTCTCCTGTCTCCAGATACCTTTCCCTTCGTCTATGGATCATCACTCTAAAGTGTCCATTGAGTTCATTTAATCCATGACTTCGGGCTCCATCTGTTGTAATGGTCTTCCGTGGCAGGAGAGGTGATGTGTGGTGATTGGCGGTCACTTGCTGCATCCGGAGCTCACGGCTGATGTATCTGGTGCGGCCCGTGCCCACAGTCTGCAGGTTGGAGACGTCGATCTCGATGAAGTTGCTGGGTGCCAGTTGTTGAAAACCAGGTCCAGTTCCATCACCGCTGTGCTCTGCTAGGTTTTCATCGAAAAAGTCCATCCTTCTTTAATCTGGAGAATTCTTACTATGCTACTACTGGTATAACAATTATATAACAATTATAACAGTGATAACAGACAGTGACAGGGTTATTTAACAATTAACTTTATACAATTTATTTATTTATGGACTATTCTCACCCAAAATCAAATCCCCATGAGGTACACATGGGACTTCCCCATCCTTCCGCATTACCCACCAGGTACACCCAGGTCCTTGAGCAAAAGCAGTCCCGTGGACGGGCTTGCCTTTGCCCGAGGCAGGACTAACCCAAACTGTCTTCCCTAACATGTTCCGCATGTGCACTATAGGGACTTTATCCCCTTCTACGGGGCGGTGAGGTTTTGACTGGGCAGGACCAGCCCGGTTGGTGGACCCTCTGGTGTTAACCAACCAGGTGGCCTTTGCTAAATGGGTATCCCAGTTTTTGAAAGTCCCACCCCCCATTGCCCTCAAAATGGTTTTTAGCAGCCCATTGTAACGTTCGATCTTTCCCGAGGCTGGTGCATGGTAGGGGATGTGGTAGACCCACTCAATACCGTGTTCTTTGGCCCAGGTGTCTGTGAGGCTGTTACGAAAATGAGTCCCGTTGTCCGACTCAGTTCTTTTGGGAGTGCCATGTCGCCATAGGACTTCTTTCTCCAGGCCCAGGATGGTATTCCGGGCAGTGGCATGAGGCACAGGGTAGGTTTCCAGCCATCCGGTGGTGGCCTCCACCATTGTGAGCACATAGCGCTTGCCTTGGCGGGTTTGTGGCAGTGTGATGTAGTCAATCTGCCAAGGCTCCCCATATTTATATTTTAGCCATTGTCCTCCATACCACTGAGGCTTTACCTGCTTAGCTTGCTTGATTGCAGCGCATGTTTCACATTCATGGATAACCTGTGTGATGGTGTCCACGGTCAAGCCCACCCCTCGGTCACGAGCCCATCGGTATGTCGCGTCTCTTCCTTGGTGGCCCGAGGTGTCATGGGCCCACCGAGCTATAAACAGTTCACCCTTATGTTGCCAGTCCAGATCCACCTGAGCCACTTCAATCTTAGCAGCCTGATCTACCTGGTAGTTGTTTTGATGTTCCTCAGTGGCCCGACTCCTAGCGACGTGGGCGTCCACGTGACGGACTTTTACAACCAACTGCTCCAGACGGGCAGCAATATCTTGCCACAATGGGGCAGCCCAGACAGGTTTGCCTGTGCGCTGCCAGTTGTTCTTCTTCCATTGCTGCAGCCACCCCCACAAGCCATTGGCCACCATCCAAGAGTCAGTGTAAAGATAGAGCACTGGCCACTTCTCTCGACTGGCAATGTCTAAAGCCAGCTGGATGGCTTTCACCTCTGCAAACTGGCTTGACTCACCTTCTCCCTCGGCAGTTTCCGCGACTTGTCGTGTAGGGCTCCATACAGCAGCCTTCCACCTCCGCTGCTTCCCCACAATGCGACAGGACACATCTGTGAAGAGGGCATACGTTTTCTTATCTTCTGGCAGCTGGTTATACAGTGGGGCCTCTTCAGCACGTGTCACCTCCTCCTCTGGCGATGCTCCAAAATCTTTGCCTTCTGCCCAGTTCATGATTACCGCCGGAATTCCTGGGCGACTGGGGTTTCCCATTTGGGCACGCTGGGTGATCAGCGCGACCCACTTACTCCACGTAGCATCAGTGGCATGATGCGTAGAGGGGACCCTTTGAACATCCAGCCCAGGACCGGCAATCGTGGAGCTAGGAGGAGCTGTGCTGCAGTGCCGACCACTTCTGAAGCAGCTCGAACGCCTTCATGTACTGCCAGAATCTCTTTTTCAGTGGGAGTATAGCGGGCCTCTGATCCTTTGTATCCCCGGCTCCAAAACCCCAGGGGTCGACCTCGAGCCTCCCCTGGTGCTTTCTGCCAGAGACTCCAGGTTGGGCCATTCTCCCCGGCTGCGGTGTAGAGCACGTTTCTAACATCTTGCCCTGACCAGACTGGACCAAGGGCTACGGCATGAACTATCTCCCATTTAATTTGTTCAAATGCCTGTCGTTGCTCAGGGCCCCATTCAAAATCATTCTTCTTCTGTGTCATGTGGTACAGAGGACTTACAATCTGGCTGTAATTTGGGATGTGCATCCTCCAAAAACACACAACACCCAGGAAGGCCTGTGCTTCCTTTTTGCTGGTTGGTGGAGACATAGCTGCTATTTTGTTGATGACATCCATTGGGATTTGACGGCACCCATCCTGCCATTTTATTCCCAAAAACTGGATCTCTTGCGCAGGTCCCTTGACTTTACTTCGCTTAATGGCGAAACCAGCTTTCAGAAGGATCTGAACTATTTTCTCCCATTTTTCAAAAACTTCCTCCTCGGTGTCACCCCATACAATGATGTCATCGATGTACTGCAGATGTTCTGGAGCTTCACCCTTTTCCAGTGAAGTCTGGATTAGTCCATGGCAAATGGTGGGACTGTGTTTCCACCCCTGGGGCAGTCGATTCCAGGTGTACTGGATGCCCCTCCAGATGAAAGAAAACTGTGGCCTGCACTCTGCTGCCAAAGGGATGGAGAAGAATGCATTAGCGATGTCAATTGTAGCATACCACTTGGCTGCCTTTGACTCCAGCTGACTCCAAGTTCTAACATGTCTGGCATGGCAGCACTCAGCAGTGGTGTGACTTCATTCAGGCCACGGTAGTCTATTGTCAGTCTCCACTCTCCAGTAGATTTTCTCACTGCCCATATGGGACTATTAAAGGGTGAGCGAGTTTTGGTGATCACTCCTTGACTCTCCAGCTGGCGGATCAGCTGATGAATGGGGAGAAGGGAGTCTCGGTTGGTACGATACTGTCGCCGGTGCACCGTTGTGGTCGCGATTGGCACCTGTTGTTCTTCAACCCTCAGCAGCCCCACAACGGAAGGATCCTCCGAGAGACCAGGCAAAATAAACAGCTGTTTAATTTCTTCCGTCTCCACAGCAGCTATGCCAAAAGCCCACCGATACCCCTTTGGGTCCTTGAAATACCCTCTCCTAAGACAGTCTATACCAAGGATGCACGGAGCCTCGGGGCCAGTCACAATGGAGTGCTTCTGCCACTCCTGCCCAGTGAGGCTCACTTCAGCCTCCAATACACTCAGCTCTTGGGACCCCTCTGTCACTCCAGAAATGCAAATGGGCTCTGACCCTTTGAAATCTGATGGCATTAAGGTACACTGTGCACCATTGTCCACTAGAGCTTTATACTCTTGTGGATCTGATGTGCCAGGCCATCGAACCCACACCGTCCAATAAACACGGTTGTCCCTTTCCTCCACCTGGCTGGAGGCAGGGCCCCTCTAATCCTCGTCAGAGAATTTGCTGCTCACCTGCTGTAAAAATGACTTGGAGGTCCCCTCCAGAGGATCGGAATCAAGATTAAACTGTCTACCTGGCCTGGAGAGCTGGCTGCTGGGAACTGGAGTGGCATTTTTCCTAAGAGAATCCCCTTTGGTGATTGTTTTACCTCGCAACTCACGTACTCGTGCCTCTAGACTTGAGGTGGGTTTTCTATCCCACTTCCTCATGTCCTCTCTGTGGTCACGCAGGTAAAATCACAGGGTGCCCCGTGGTGTGTAGGCTCTGTATCCCTCTCCTGAGCAGAGAAACGCTTGCCCCTAATAGCTGAGACACTGGCCCGTACAGGTGGGGAGTAGGACGTGTTCTCTTTGATTTGCCGCACCTCCCGGGCCAGTTTCTCCACAGCTGAGACAAGGGAGGAAGAGAGACTTTCCTCATATTGCCGGAGTCTGACAGCCACCTCATCCACTGTTGGTGCCTCTTTACCTTTCCAGTTTACTACTGTCAGTGAGTTGGCATATGAGGATGGTGCGCTCCGCACAAACTTCCTCCACATAGATGCTGTGCACTGGACTTCATCTGGGTCTGTGGGTAACTGGTCATTGTCTGGTTCATAGTAAACCAGCTCCCACACAGCTAATTCCCTCAAGTACTGAATCCCCCTTTCCATATTTGTCCGCTTGCCAGGATAACATACAAAATCGTCACTGAAGGGGTACCTCTCCCTCACGCCTGAGAGAAGTCTCCTCCAGAGGCTGAGGACTTGTTCCTTTTTCCCAATGGCCTTGTCAATGCCCCCGTCCCTGGCCAGGGATCCCAGCTGCTCGGCTTCCTTGCCCTCTAAATTCCAAGCTGCTGGCCCCGTTATCCCAGCACCGCAGCAGCCAGGTGGCAATGTGCTCGCCTGGGTGGCGGCTGAAGTCTTTCCGCATGTCCCGCAGCTCGCCCAGGGACAGGGACCGGGTGATGATCTCTGTCTCTGTCTCTCGTGATGACCCTGGCTCACTGTCATCCCTCCCGGAGCCATCTGCTCTCTTTGCATCTTTCTTTAGTTTTACAGGGGCGACTGCTACCGGCACAGGTTGGTCATTGGGCTCAGCTGCGATGCCTGCAGCTGGAGCTGGGGCTGGAGCAGTTGCTGTGCCTGCCGGGCAAACCGGGGGCACCCCTGCGGCTGTGGCAGCGGCAGCCGTGGTGCCGCTCGGGGGGGCTGTGACTGCCTGCTGGGCTGGAGGGGCTGCAGGGCCGGCTGGGGGGGCAGCGCCAGCCGCAGTTCCTGCCGCTTCGTTTCCCTCCCCTTCCTCTTCAGGGCTCTGAAAAGTGTTGAACAAGGCAGCTCGGTAGGCGTGGGCCAGACCCCAGCACGTTGCGGTGATTTGTGTCTCTCTGGAGTTCCCAGGGTGGCAGCACACTTTTTGCAGATATTTTACTAGACTGTCTGGATTCTGTACTTGCTCAGGGGTGAGTTTAAAAAACATCGGGGGTGTCCACTGCCCTAGGTACTTTCCCATGCTGTCCCACACACGCAGCCACTCACAGCTATCCGGCCCCGGGGCAGGTCTCTGCACGATGTTCTTAACTACTTGTTTAACCCTAAACAAAACCTGCAACCCATTCAGGAGGCAGAACAATAGAAACCCGCTGGCCTGAACATCCCACGGGTACTCGAAATTCTCAAAAGCAGTTAGGAACAGCCTGAAGGAGAGAGGGGGGGTGAAACAGTGGGGGAAGGTATCCCCTTTGGTTTTCCCCACAGATTGGGTTTGATTACTAACAAAATCTAAGACATAGGATCCGAGGTATGGAAATGACCGCAGTGCCGCATGCAAATACAAGCCTAATTTCATGCACAGTGATGTTATCATAAGTCGATATCGTACAGTACAGCAAAATCATCATCCTAATCCTTTTTCCAGTGACAATGAACAGCATGGCAATGAATACATAGTGCAAGTACGGATTTACATAGCAGAGCCACTTGATCAAAGTCAGAAACATTTTTTACCGGTGACTATTTAACACAGAAAAATGCGTATAACAAAATTTAACAAAATCTAAGAAAGCAGTTTTAACACCCGCTGCTCAGCCCTGCCGTTATCCCCGCCCCACGCTGGGCGCCAAATTTAATGTTTTGGTTTCAGCTGCGGCCGGCAACAAAAGCGCCACGCGGCCGCCCCTCCCCCCGCCGGGGTGCGGAGGAGAATGGAAAGAAACAGGCAGAAACCGGTGGGTCGGGATAAGGGCAGTTTAACAGAACAGCAAACAAAGGGAACAGCAACAACAACGATACAGAAAAGGGGATTACACAGAACAAACCCGCAGAACAGAACCGCTCTCTCGGACCGCACCGCCGCTGTGTCCTCCTGAGCCCGAGTGAGTTCCCGTCGCGCCTCCCCCCCCCGGCCCCCCCGGAACCCAGCATGACGGCACATGGTATGGAATACCCTGGTCTGTTTGGCCAGGTTGGGGTTGGGTCAGCCCACCCGGCTGTGCCCCTTCCTGGATTCCGGTGGAAATTAACCCTGTCCTGGCCAGACCCAGGACAAAGGAATAATCAAGACATCTGATGCAAAACAAGGTTTTTGCTAGCTTTTCTTGTGGTTGACGGGACATCGAGTTATGATGAAGTCAATAATGAAAAAAACAAACATTTTCTGATTTTGTGTGAGGTGAGTTTATGTGCTTGTAGCAAGCCTGCGTCATGATGAACCCCTTTATGATTTAATAAGACTGATAGACAAGGGTTTTTGATATAATTTTGTAAATTTGAACACCTGCTGTAAAAAACAAAAAAAAAGTAAAAAATTAATGTGATTCAAGATAAATTGGAAAATCACAGGGTCTCAGAAATCTAATTTGTTCTAATTCTGTCTCTTCCAGAGCGTCCATAACTTGGGGGTAGTACCTTCCTTACCGTGTGCCTTCCTTCATGCCCCCTACCCTTCCCATGCAAACTCTGTGCAGCTTGACTGCTCGTAGCACCTTGTGGCAGAAGTGGGATCTCATTAGATGTCCAAATAACGCAATCTCAATCATGGTTTAGAGGCATAAGTCCTGTTATGATAATATAATACAAAATGCTGCCACTGAAACGATACATCATCCTCAACAGGTTGTTTTTTTTCCTGTCCATGAGTTAGCAAAAACTTTAACCAAGTTTAACATCAAAAGAAAAACATCTATTAAATTACAGAAGAATCGTAAGGAAAGAATTTAGGAAGACTATCCTCTCTGTCTTCCTTTTTCTGGTATTTCAATGAATCTTGAACTCTGTTTTAGTCAAACAGCCCAGCTTCTGCAGGAGTGGCAGAAAGATTTCCGTTTAGCCCATAGTCTGGTGGGTTATGGCACTCTTCTGGGATGCAGGTGATTCCTCCAGATCTCCCAGGGATGATTGCATGAATCACTGACTTATCACATTAATAGGGAAATGTGCTACACACTGCAAGTTTGAATAAGGTCAGTCATAGTCACAGCATTCTGTGAAGACTCCCCCGACAGTGCGTTCTGGGCATGGTCTGAACACATATCAGACTGAGAATTGCTGGGGACTTTGCAGAAAGGAATGTTTTCTGAGGTTTCATGGATGGATGTGAACATGAAGTAGGCACTCTGTTGCCCAGATCAACTGACATGTTGGTGATTTTGGTCTCACGCTGAAAGTACAGCTCCAAGCACAGATGTAAATGCACTGGGACAGTTTTGAGGATCACATACTTGAACTTACACAAGTACAAGGCACTTTATAGACCCAAGTGCTAATTCACATCAGTTAAAAATAGTTCTGCCTTATTCTTAAATTAAATTCTTCTCTTTTCACATATGCTTATATTCTGGGAAGTTTTTACCTATGCAAGAGTTAGGGCTACTCTCATTTCTACCAGTCCTGAAGATCGCTGAGCATTCTGAAGTACCAAAATGTTATGCATGATTTGTACCTCAGGACATCCCCACGAGGAGGATGGCTAGGCAGCTTTATGCCTTTACCACGTAAGGAAACCTAGATATCCAACATAACTGTTGGGGTACCACTACAAAGAAAGTCAAAAGGAAAGGAGGAATTAGGACCCTAAATATTTAGCATGTCCCCTGTGGTTCCAGTTACTAGCCCATAAGCTGTCACAAAAAAGCCTAAGAATAATCACACTTTTTCAAGACGTATTGTAAAACTGCTGTGATTCTGATCTGTGAGACACAACCTGGATCTGTTAACATCACGTCTCTCTTCAGTCAGTTACTGCCTTGGCCAAATAATGGGACGTTGAAGCTGCCTGAATGCTAGAGAATTCTCATCTGTGATAAATTTATTTTGCTTTTAAAGTGGAGAGAAAATCCATCAAAAAAAAACTCCGGAGGAATTTTTTTGTCATATTTTTAATACATTTTTGCCAGTCATTTATCAGGCTTCCTGTAATCATGATTGATTTCAAGCATCTTTTTGTTCTTGCTTTTAGCAACATTAGCTTCATTTGAAAACACAGTAATTTTCCCATTACAAATAAAAACCCCCTGAGATATCACTAAGGTTCTTGTAAATTATTCGTTCCAGTGACATACAGGGTGGAATCTAAAACTCCGTCCTGTCCCTACCATCTCTAGTTCATGCACCAGCTTGCTGCTGTTGGGAAACCTACCTCCCCCTGCCCCAAAATTACAACTGGTCAATGGGAAAGGCTTTTCTCCATTATCTTCTAGCATCTGGAGATCAGAGTAGTTTACAGAAGACAGGCACCCACAGCTGCTCTCCTAAACCAGAGAACCTGGCTCCACCTTTCAAAAGGAGAGGAAAGACATGATCTCTTTCTTCTACACAGGGTCCCAAGGAGCACCTTCTCAGGAAGGAGGGGACACAGTTTCTAGGGGCTGCTCAGTCTGAGGGGGCTCAGATCCGCATATTCTGCCTTCTGCGAGAGTGCTTGAACCACGGTGCTCTAGACAGCCCTGAGTGAGGGTGCGGTCATGCTCTCATGCTGAAGCTCAGCTACAAGTAAGTTCCTTGGGGCCTGCAGAAAGAGGGAGTCTGATTTACCTGGTTACTAACCAGGTAAATCACTGACATCACTTAGGATGAGCAGTCAACATTCTTTGCATGAAACCAAAAGAAACAGAATAGCGAAATGATGACTGAACTTCACCATTACCATATTTCTTAAATCTGGCCTGAAATCCTCACATGATCATTCACCAAATAATGGTTAAACTCTACCATGCTCTGCAGCAATTGGATGGTAAACCACTGATTATGCCTACTCTGTATCAAGTCAATTACATTTAAAAGGTAGCAGCTCCCTCCATTTTCTGCTTTATGAACTAGATCCCTGTTATACATATAAAGGTCATAACAAAAACAAGCTCTCTCTAACGAATACATGCAATGGAGATGCTTAAAACCTCACCTTAATAACACCTTAGTGTCTTTCGCTGCTACTGACTTGCCTCTAATTACATCAAGTTGTCCATCTTCACCTTCATCCCTTTCAAACTATCTATCCACTTTCTCTCCACAGTATAATCAGCCAGTTCACTGTCTGATATATACACTTTTGTAGCCATACTGTAATTGCTTGCTTTGTTTCTTGACTGCTGTGTCTTTTTTTTCCCCTATTGAAACCTTGAAACAGCTGCCTGCCTCACTTGCTGTGAGTCATCAAAGGAGCAAAAGATAGCTATCTGTATTAAATCCTAATGAGAAGAAAAAAAAATTCCACAGCTCCTTATTTACTTCTGCAGTGTAATTAGGAGTTCTGGTGAAACAAATAACTATTTACAGAGAACTAGCGCATACTAATATGTGAGGTGAAACTTTTTCATCACGAGAGATGTACAGTGATTAGTCTTATTTGAAATATAGAAGTTGACAATCTAAACAGCCTAAAAATACTAAATTTTTTGGGCTGTGACTAGATCACTTTATCCCACTTCTAAATACAGACCTTTACAGCATGTGATTGCTTTTGCTGTTCTCAGAATCCATTTGACTGCAGTAGCTCTCTGCAAGCTACCTTTATTCATGTACAAGTGCTGTAGCTACAAGTTGCTTCTGTTCATCTGTATGTTTCTGTAGTAAGTATAGAGTCTGGCAATTTCATATTATGCTGTCATTTCCTCATTTTTCTGTGTGCCTGTGAAGTGCACATCAGCTGCTCTCTGACCGACTTCCACAAATTAGCCATTAACTCCTTTGATATTTGACATAAAAAATAATTCTGGCTATGCTCAGAATGCTTCTGCTCACAGTATATGCATTAAGGAGCCGAGTTCCTCGTTATGACTCAGGCTGGAGACCTGGCTTTACCTTACAATCCTATTTTGAGAAGTTCTCTCTGTTTCCTTCAGAAATTTGCATGCAGTACCTCATAGAGAGAATAAGATTTCTCTAAGAAAAACGGCAGAGTTCACAAAAGAAGCTATATGGTTTCTATGAACAAAACTTTCTGCTCCCCTACAATTCTCCACTTGTAGAATTCTGCTAGGTGCACGCAGTTCATCTGACCTGCAGAGAAGTGCCTCTGGGCATTTTTGTGGAACTAGAGGGTGAAGAGTTAACTACAGTACAGAGTTCTTCAGATGTGTGCAAAACATTCGTTAAATATAAACTAGCCTTATTGAGTATCAAATGACCTACACTCTTGACTCAAATCTTTCCTGCAGCAGCTGTTGGCTTGAGCCATAGACAGAAACTGAGAGGTGGAAGACAGAGGGAGGAAGAATATTAAACAAAAAGGGAAAGGAAAATAAGGAAGAAGAGTTGGGAACAAATTGGGATGTAGTCTGAAGGTACATGTAGGTCTGACAGCGGCATAGCTTTCTGATCTCAACACAAGAATCTATGATGGTAGGAGCCTCTAAATAAAGTCGTAAGATGGCAAAACACGGATACAAGATAAGGTGCAGCACAGTTCCACAGGAAATCTAAGCCTTCGTCCCAATTTAGTTATTTTTCTTACCGCTTGCATAGCTTCATTTGCAAGAGCCTTGGCTTCCCTGGCAACTTTTTCAGCTTCATCTGTGTAATCCTTGATGTTAGTATAAGCATTGAAAGCAAGTGTGGCATTGAAAGAGAGGTTTTTGGCTTCAGCAAGGATTCTGTTGGGAAGGGAAAAGTAAACACACTATTAAACCTGCTATCAGAGCTCAACAGAACATAGTATCCACTTTTTCAAACCCAACAGCCTGTATTTCTAAGGCTATTTCTAAGGCATTTTTTTTAGAGAGCAATGCTACACTTGAGATTTCAAGAGTTCTGGCATCATGTGTTTAACGGAATCCATATTTTGTCTGTGGAGAAAGACATAAAAAAAATGTTCACTTAAAGAGGAGGTTCTGTGAGATAAAAATGGCTGAGACACTGGGAAAAGATAGTGTAGTGCTTAACACTATAATCCAGATAACATATATTCATAATGTGGGTTTATAGGTTGTGTGTTGAGCCAAGCAGCTCAATGAATTTTGCACTGTATGAACACAGGGGGATCATCACAAGCATGTTTTGAAGTAAAATCTATGAATAACTAATTTCTTTTCTGACTGCCAAACACAGAAACATCAGGTTTCAAGGAGACCTCACTGAACCAAACCCTAAACTTTAATTTTGCTGACCAAAATGAAAAACATAACCAATAATGCTTCATATTGAATGGGGTGTTCCATTTACATGAAATACTCCATTCTAATAACTATAATTAGATTAAAAGGTAATTATAAATGAATAATATTTCCTGGTGCAGGGACTGGAGCTCAGCTAACCCCCTTTCAGGGGAATTTCTAGCCAGCAGGCTTTTCTACAAAGAATTACTGCACCTACAGAATTAACCTGAAGACATCTATCTCAGAGTACATTATGCCTGATGCCTATGATGCTTTTCCTGAATAAAGGGTAAATGGGCTAAAATCCCTGCTTGAACTGGACAAGAACGGATTTGAACTTGGATTTTTGCCTCTCTGGGAGATGTTCTAGCCATCAAGGTATATGGCAATATAAGGGAGGCAGGGATTACGCCTGCTGGACCTATTCAAGCTTGTATAAAACGTCATTGAGACGGTGTGTGTGGAAGAAAGAGAAATTAATTCTCTAAGCTAATAATTAACCTATTCTCTGGGGACAGCTGGGCCCCAGTCCTCACTTCAATGAGTATTTAATAATTTCTACAAAATGCAACAGGAAAGACAAAAGGGACGTAAGGTATACTCCCTGGACTCCACATGTAGTTAACTGAGGGAGAGAGAGATTCCCTGCAGGCTACTGCAGGAACAGCATAACCGAGCTGCCTCTGCATCACTCCTGGAAAAGCACAACTCTTTCCTCAACTACAGATGGAGCTCACCAGACTTTAGTAAGTTTTTGTGATGCTCTGTTAGAGAAATGCGCAGCCCAGAATAGCTATCTAGCTAGTATCTCAAGTATTGGTTAGAAATACAGTTCAAATCCCTTCTGGTTAGGAGGGAACTGAACTGAATTCTCCAAATACCAACAATATTTACTCATCAGCAATGACCCACAAGGGATATATAAGGCCTATTATAATACTTCCTTGTATACAGGAAAAATAACAATTTTTTCTAGGTTAAATTCATTAACTGTTCCATGTTCTAACTCTCAAGAGAACATCCTGACCATCAGGTCAGTATACTATTTGAAGCCCTAGGGGGTGATTGGAGAGAAAGGACTCTCCCTCAATTTCTCCTGTAAGACGAAATAGTACTTTTCAGTACATTTAGTATTAACTGAAAGACACCCAAGTGCCAGCTGTGAAGTTAGATAACTTTTTGAATTTCTAAGACAGATAGAAACTGCATATTCCCGTAAACTATGACTGTTTAATGTCACTGCATGAAGTAAACAGCTTTATCCTGATGCAGCATTACATAGCACTTTGATATTTCTTTCTCCTTTGAAACTGTGTATTTGACCACATTAGAAATTTTAATTTTGAACAGTTCGCTTTTAGATATAATTTTCAATGTCCTTGATTCTGCATTTTTTGTAGCATATCTTGAGAAACTGAGGTTGATGTCTGGATCAGATAGAATAATACGTGGCACTGCTATACAACACTGAATGCCTACAAATATCTGAAGGGTGGGTGTCAGGAGGATGGGGACAAGCTCTTTTCAGTGGTGCCCAGTGACAGGACAAGGGGCAATGGGAACAAACTGAGGCACAGGAAGTTCCGTCTGAACATGAGGAGGAACTTCTTCCCTCTGAGGGTGACGGAGCACTGGAACAGGCTGCCCAGGGAGGTTGTGGAGTCTCCTTCTCTGGAGATATTCAAGACCCGCCTGGACGGGGTCCTGTGCGGCCTGCTGTAGGTGACCCTGCTTCGGCAGGGGGGTTGGACTAGATGACCCACAGAGGTCCCTTCCAACCCCTACTATTCTGTGATTCTGTGATTCTTTAAACACTACCCTAAGCTCCCCAAGGCCAAGCTGTCAACCTACGTTAAGACAGAAGCACATACATGCACCCATAAAAAAGCCTGTTTAGCATAGTTAAAAAGCTCTATCTCAAAATGTCTTGCCAACATTTCATTAAGGAGGCGAAATATTCTTTCTCTGTCTACATTTTCTCTGCTGCTTACTTCCTCCATGCCAATTGTCCATCTATTTGGATATTTATATACAAATTCAGTACTGTGGTTGGATGTGACATTAGTCACCTACTTTAGGCCCGGAGGTGCACCACAAAAATGACATGTCCTATCAGACAGTGCACATATCATTTACAGAAGGCACGTTTTGCTAGAAATAGTGCCCTTCAAATCGTTTTTACTCAGGAAACCACAGCTGTCATTATTTTATGTACTCCTCAAAACATAAATTATACTGAATATCCAGAGTGGTGTGACTACTCTGTATATGAAGCCAGTAATTTTACAAGTATCAGACACTTCATCAGAGATAATTCTGTGCCTTTTCCTCAGAATTACAGATACTGGTACGAAAAAACATGTTAGGTGTCTGCTCACAAGTCTTTGGGATATTAAAGTCTTCAGGTGGATCTAAAAGACATCAGTAGTAAAAAAAAGGAGCATATAGTTGATGTTAAAAAAAAATATTATCTCTGTTTTATTCATACAGTGCTTTTGAGAAAATAAAACTCTGAAGCTATGCTGGGGACAGGTCCAAGAAGCAGAATATCAATGATCTATTTCTGAGTATTACTGTTGCAAATTACACTTCGTTTTTATGGCTTGCTTTCTTAAATGCAAAAACTGCAATATAATGAAAGACACACCCCCCTCTTCCCCCCAAAGCCCCAAAAAACCCAAAATAAAAAACCAAAAAATCCTTTACCTTCTATTCTTTCCAGGAATCTACATTCATGATGAGTTACAAAGCATCATTCTTCTGAAAAGGCTGTGGTCATATCAAGCAAGGGCATTGCAATTCTCATTTATATTTAGGAACGTGATAGTGGTAAACAGAAACTGAAGTTTCTGTACTTAGGTTTAAGTATTTTAGCCCATGACACCTACTCCTTTTGGGAGGGCATTTTGAAACCACTAGAGGGATTACTGTCCATCACTATGGGGTATTTCTGACAGTAAACAAATTAGCATCATGATAAGTGCGTGCTATCAAAAAGGTCATCTTAAAAATAAAAATACTGCTTGTTTTTAACAAATGTTTATGAAAAGACAGCATTTAATTTTTTCACATAAACATAGCACTAAGCATATGGTAATTTAAACTGTGTTATGAGTGCATCTGAGGGCACTGCTCACAGTTAATGCAACCTATAAGCATCACAATATGTATGAAATGGTTTACAAGAGATACACACACAAATTAACCAACAGGATAGATGTATGCTCATATAGAACACTGGTTATTTATATACCCTCCAGTGACAGATGTCAAAGTCTAAGAAGAATGCTCTTCAATTTCTGTCAAGCAATTTTACAAACCTGCTTCATGATTTTATCGTTACCAATGAATGGCTGCCTTACCCATCCAGTATTGCAGATGATTCATTCAGCTGGGCTGCATGGTTTTCAGCTTGCAACACCTTTTCTGGAAGCCTCCTGTCATGAATTTCTTGTGATAAGTCATCTATTTTATCCTTCAGCTGATCAGACATTGGCTGCATCTTATCTGCAACACCTTCTACATACTGAAAATGACAAAAGAAACACCTTTAAGTGGCTGAATGCAAGCACTCTGTAGCCCTTTGTGTGTATATATATATATATATACACACACACACACATATAATAGAATCATAGAATGGTTTGGGCTGGAAGTGACCTTTAAAGGTGATCTGGTTCTAACCCCCCCTGCCAGGGGCAGGGACACCTTCCACTAGACCAGGTTGCTCAAAGCCCCATCCAACCTGGCCTTGAACACTTCCAGGGACGGGGCAGCCACAGCTTCTCTGGGCAACCAATTCCACTGTTTCACCACCCTCACTGTAAAAAATTTCTTCCTTATATCCAGTCTAAATCTACCCTCTTTCAGTTTGAAGCCATTACCCCTTGTCCTATCATCACATGCCCTGCTAAAAAGTCCCTCTCCAGCTTTCTTGCAGACCCCTTTCAGGCACTGGAAGGCCACAATAAGGTCTCCTGGGAGCCTTCTCTTCTCCATGCTGAACAGCATCAACTGTCTCAGCCTTTCCTCTGGGGAGAGGTGTTCCATCCCTCTGATGGTTTTTGTAGCCCTCCTCTGGACCTGCTCCAACACATCCATGTCTGTGCTGAGGGCTCCAGAGCTGGACGCAGGACTCCAGGTGAGGTCTAACCAGAGTGGAGCAGAAGGCCAGAATCACCTCCCTCGCCCTGCTGGCCACGCTGCTTTTGATGCAGCCCAGGATACGGTTGGCCTTCTGGGGTCTGAGCACATACTGCCGAGTCATGTTGAGCTTCTCATCAACCAACACCCCCAAGTCCTCCTCCTCAGGGCTGCTCTCAATCCATTCTCTGGCCAGCCCGTATTTGTGCTTGGGATTGCCCCGACCCATGTGCAGCACCTTGCACTTGGCTGTGTTGAACTTCAGGAGGTTCACACAGGTCCACTTCTTCAGCTTGTCCAGTTCCCTCTGGATGGCATCCTTGCCCTCCAGAGTGTCAACCGCACCACACAGCTTGGTGTTGTCATCAAACTTTCTGAGGGTGCACTCAATCCCACTGTCCATGTCACCCACGAAGATGTTAAACGGCACAGGTCCCAGTTCGGAACCCTGAGGAACATCACTTGTCACTGGTTTCCACATGGACATAGAGCCATTGACCACAAGTCTTTCAGTGTCAAATCCATGTTTCTCCAATTTAGAGACAAGGATGTCGTGTGGGACAGTGTCAAAAGCTTTGCACAAGTCCAGGTAGATGACGTCAGTTGCTCGTATATTTTTTCTAAGGCATTGTAACTTACCCATGCATTAAGACTTCAGGGAACTAATATGGAAAGAATAAAGGAATGGCTGGACTGGAGTGCAGAGTGAAGACAAAACAATATTCCAAGCACTACTTACCTCTCTTTAGCTTAGTAGAAGTTTTTATTTTACAATTAAGGAACTGCACAGTTTAAAAGCCCATAAACTCTAAGTAGGATTTCTTTCCTAAATGTAGATGCATACATAGTTATACTAAATTGTCACCATGCTCCACAACAGTAACTAACCAATGACAGAAGTTTCATGTTTCAGGACCCTTTGAGTGAATCCAATGTATTTTTGATTGTTAAAGTATCTTAATAAGAACTACACTTTTTGAAGACCTGTCAGTCCTGTTCCAATGAACCATCTCAAAGTGTTTCCCTTCCCATTTCTCCAAAAGGCATTTTTCCATTCTTTATAACAAATTTCAATGCGAGATGGAAATATTTCCAGAACTAATGATAAAACAAGTTGGGTTTAGGGTTATTTTTGTTGGGGTTTTTTTGGTTTTCTTTTTTTTTTTTTAGCTAAGGCACTGATCTCAAATTCTGTTGATAAAATTTTTAAGGCAGAATTTTCAAAAATATTATGCAAAATGAGAGTACAATCCTCTCCCTGATCTATCTAGACTTCAAATTGTTGCCACAGGCAACAAATGATATCTGAATTTTTCTTCTGATATGCACACACAGCTTTTGTGCATATAAATTACATCTAGATCAGAGTTGCGCTAAGATTGTGAATGGGTCTCCTGCATCTGCAATTCTAAAGATAAAGTCAGTGCCATAACCACAAAACCCACAAAAACCTACTCATAAAACAAGGCCAAGTCCATGAAAAATTATGATCTAGCTCTTTATGTAATCCAATGAATCATTTCAATCTCAAAATTAATCATTCTTATACAGCAGATTAGCTTTTCTGCCATACAGCAACGGAAAAATTTTTTCTTCCAGTTCAAATATTCCAACATTGATAAATGAAAAGAAAAATCAGGTGTTACTTTAATTACCTAGTTTGCTTCCATACTGATGCTTCGTTGTACCAGTTCTCAGATAAGGATGATAAAACACTCACCACTACAGCTAAGCTGATTTCATCTGCAAGTTTGTTGGCTTCATTAAGGAAATCGTTCCCTTCTTGCAGGCTCTTCTCAACATCTTGTCTGCCATCTTCCACAGCTTGCTTCTTTTTCTATAAGATGTGTTCACATGAAGTAAAATATGAGTTGTTTACTAGAATGGGGATGCCAGTTCAAATACCAGCATCCCAATACGAGACTGCATTTTGTCACCAATGCCACAATGCCACTTCTGGAATTCTCTGAGATTTCAGAGCAAAGACAGTGACAACAATGAAGCACATATAATTAGAAGATATCTTTTCCTTCTCCTCCTGTCCCCAGATTTGTATTCCCCCTCCCACATGACAGATTTTTTATTGCTCTGTAGCAGAGGTAACAGGCTGTAGTAACTATTGCAACATGAATTAGAAAGATGTTGGAAATCCTAATTTAACACAGACATGCAAGTTTCTCATTTTGACAATTACCTTCTTGGGCTATGGAGGCAAAATTTATCAAAATATTCTGCTGCTTTCCTATTTACATCCACTGGCATTTCACTAACTACTTGAACGTAAAATAAAAGATGATGGTTTGGAGCAACCTTAGGATTCTTGATTTTCTAGCCAGTAAAAATATTGCATATTGTGTAGTAAGGATGGACTTCTGAATAATGAACTGGCAATTTCCTGTGCAAGATCCATTGAGTATCACAGATTAGTGTGATAGGAGACCATGGCTTTCTAGTGTTAAGCGTGCTGTGATGGTTTCTCGGTCAAAACAGGGCCAAAACAAAGCAAAAAAAACCCTCAGAACAACCAAGTGGGCAGGTCTGTTGGAAAGGATGCCTTCAGGCACTCTGATACTGGGATGAAGAGAATATTTTAAAAACTGAGCAGGTAATTTCTCCAACCTTTATCCATCCACCTTTGGGAAGAAAATGCACAGAAC
Organism: Opisthocomus hoazin; assembly: GCF_030867145.1. Taxonomy (NCBI): domain Eukaryota; kingdom Metazoa; phylum Chordata; class Aves; order Opisthocomiformes; family Opisthocomidae; genus Opisthocomus; species Opisthocomus hoazin. Next base: position 69,434,003 of record NC_134415.1, read on the forward strand.
AGAGATCACCTAACTTCTTTACAGCACTGCATTTCCTTAATTCAATCAAGCCCACAAATCTCTGCTGAGAACCTAGGTCTCGGAACTCTAACCTCATCCTTGTATATGAGGCAAAAGCTCATCGAGACACAAACAGAGTTGAAACATTTATCTTCATTACGTTGACTCTGCTCTTTATGTCTTGGTTAAATGCTTGTTAATGTACAGTATAATATGCTCTTTATGTCTCTGCAATTTAAATTAAATCACAACCAGACCCCTCTGCTATGAGGGAGATCATTTATAACAGCTACTAACTACAGAGGATAAGAGTTTGATTTGTTACTCTGTAATATCCACATACCCCCTTCAGTCTTCTTCCCAGGGGTTGGAGAGGGAGATGAAAGTGTAAGTTTTCTAGGAGCAAATATATGACAGCAAAGATTTAACTGAACTCCTATTTAAATCTTGAGCACAGGATCTGAATTTTACATGACTATTTATACTGGAATTAATTTAATCTCCCCCAGAATAATAAATCCAATCCACCCTCCACTCAGTGTTCAAAAGCAGATGACATTATTTTGATAAAGCTGTGGAGTAATTCTATTTTTAAAAGCCAATGCATTTCCTTATTCTGAGGAACGTTTCCTTTTAATTACATCAGATATCATTATATTTTAACAATATTTTTGTTTTGCTTATACTTTTGTTTCAAGATTTAATCATGCAAAGTTTCAAGCTTTGATCAGACTCCAAGTAATCAAAGATACAACTTGTCAGCACTCACCTCTACCATGGTCATATTTTTTTGGTTGACTGCAGATAAGTGATCAGCCTCCCTAATTTTACTCATAGCTTCTCTCAGCAGATCTCGAGCATCATCAACTTTGGTGTGGTAGCTTGCTAGCTTGTCCTGGACCTCATTTTTGAGATCCTCATTTTTCTTACTGGGCTCACCAAATAATTTCTTCACCTTGTCCAAAAGGTCTTCTGCATTCCTGCAATACATCACCACCCATGAAGGCACTAAGTTCATATTCCCTACATTGAATAATCATAATATTTTTAATAACATGCAAATGAAATAGACTTCTAAATTAAATCTCAAAGTAACTTTCAAGAGAACACATGCTTAATAAAGTGAAACAACAGTTGTTTTTAAGCCCTTTCTTAAAGAGGTTTTTAAATGCCACTGAGGTCCTATTTATGAAGTAGAAGATATTAAAATATTCTCCATTGAAGACTGTTTTGTCTTTTTCTTTGGTAAGTTGCCATTCTTGAGATTTGACTAGTAAAGCAAGGTTTTCTGTAAACATTTCAACTTGTCAAAAAGATTTCCTTCATTCACATTAATGTGACACAAAGTGGTTTCCTACCTTGAACTGAGGGGAATACGTATATAAGCCTAATTTCAAGCTGTCTCGGAACAGAAAAACTGCTTTAGACAGTCAAAAATCATAAAGACGTTACTGTGAAACAAACAGCCCCCAGGATCCTTGGATTTATGACTTACAGTAGCCAAAGAATTTTGGTTATCTAAAATAAATGCTGGGATATTTTTAATGAACTTTGTCAACAGAAATAGAAAGTTCACACGTGCGTGCTTTTGGCAGGGGATACAATATTTCTTGACCATCAGACAGTTGCTGCACCCAGTTATAAAGGACTGGAGTACTGGAGTCTTTATGCCCTGTCATTCCTCTGCCTTGTGATACAAGGCCATTGAATCAGTTTCATGTAATGCAACACCACTGCATTAATACAATAATACAGGGACAGCAAAAAAAAAAAAAAAAAGACCAAAAAAGAGGCACTTCCAAAATGATGCTTCAGAAAGAAAAATCCTAAGTAAACAGGAATCTGTGGGATACATAATATCTGTAGAAGAAATCTGTCACACTGCCACCTAGAACAGATTAAGTTTTTCTTCCTTTCTGATTATGGCAACGGGTCTGAAGAAGCTCTGTGGAAAACAAGAACCACATTTTCTGAAAAACACTGCAGTTTGGCCTGCCTATAGTCAGTTCCACCAGAAACCTTCTAAAAATAAACACATAAAAAAATGTACACAAAAAAGAAAAAGTATCTGACAGGTGGAAAAGATATGCTTCCACTGGGCATGATTTAGATGAAGGATCTGAACTGGACCCAAGGAAAGCCAAATTGTTACCTTAGCTTTGGGATTTTCTGAGGTGGATTTTTTTCCTCATCTGCCCTGCCTTCAATTTTGATGAAAAAAATTATTCATATTGTGAATTTGCAACTTCTAAGGTCAAAATATTTAATCAAATGTTAAATCTTGGTATTGACACCCTGTCACAGAAGAAATGTAGAAGGGAATTCAGAATTTCTCCCGTACATCCTCCATTATTCTCTGGATAAGCAGCTACTGCCTTACACTTCTGGCATATTTTGACACCTTTATGACTCTGCAGTATTGGAGGAACAGTACAAGACAGACGGATTTCGTTTTTATGCTCTTGCCTGATAGCACAGTCCAAACTACCTAGCTGTCCAGTAGTCTACTTCAAAATTCATTATTGGTGCTCTGAAGATAATAATTCCTTATTGACCTGATGTGCATTTTCCCCTCTGCTCTTTCTAATGAAGTACAAGGCAGTAAAACTGCTCCACGTAACCCCTTGCTTTATGTACCAGAATTTCTGTGTGACTGGACTACATCACATTTCTAGAAATACTATCTTGCACATTTAAGCTGTGCTACTTTCATTGGATTCCTTCCTAGAAAAAGAACAAAACTATGCAAAATGCTTGCAGTGTTAGAAGAAACAATCCCAGGTCTGGTCTAACACCTGGAATGCTGTATGGTCTGGATCCTCAAAATGAGTACAAGTGAACAAAACAAAGATTAGAAACTGATGGCAAAATTATCAGAACACCTCCCCTCTGACCCCCCCCCCACCCCCTTTCATATATATATGAGAGTCTAAATATGTTAGAATTGTCCTATCTGGAGAAGAAATGAGGACCATAACATCAAGAGTAGCACAGATAAGGTGATCAACTGTCCAATGTCTCTCCAAATATAAAAATGAAAATATCAGGAAGCAATGTCAAAACACAGGAGGCATCTCTTCAAACACTGTGTGGCTGAGTTATGCAATTCATTCTTACAGGAAACTGGATGATAGAAGTTCACAGTGTCTCAAAAGCCATCAGATAAATTTATGGAAGAAAAAGTCACACAAAAACAAAGGTATTCAGCATACTAAATAGAAAGCAGAATTCTGGCTCACAGCATCCCTTGATAGAAACTCAGTGGCATCCGAGAAAATGTGTAGGAATATTAAAAAATATTGAAAAATTTGTTTCATAAGTATGAAAATCAGGGCTGTTTAGGACAGAAACTGGTGTATTTTTAACATGCTCTTCTTAGAGAGAAATAACTGCCTAATATGCCATTTCAATACACTAAGGCAATCAGATTACAGACTTGACCTGAAAAAGTTTGAAGGAAAATAAATTAGGGAAAAAGCTGCACATGTAAGAGAAGTTTGGCAATCTATGAAAGCAAGAAGACTTTACTTCGTTTGTCTTCTTCGTTTAACTTTTGAGAATTCACTGAAAACATAGGAGAGGTATGAAGAATCCACTGATTGTTGTCATTCTGTTCTTGGACAAAATCCTAAAGGAGAATACTATCACTGCCAAAAGACATATCACCAAAGAGTAAACATGATTACTTCAAAGTGATCATGAGACTTCCAGCGTTATTCAAAAGTAAATACTTCTGAAATGAGTCTGTAGGAATACATGTGAGCATAGTGATGCATATACATGCGTGCACACACATACAGTTTTAAGAATAATTAATTTTTATTTAATTTTCCTTCTGTTGACTTCACTGCCAAAATTTCTGGGATCTCAATGACTTGTCTATAGAGGTAGACCTATCCTTAAGAAAAAACATACAACTTTGAAGTCAGTCAGTATATTTGTGTATTTCTTAGTATAAAATCTTTATCACGAAACGAAAATGCTCACTTTGCACATTTGAGGAAGAATAGTAGGAGGGAGAGAAGTTCTTTCCCTCAAAAAAGCCCTATCGAATTTCCTACTCTAGCTATTCAGCTAGAGTAGGAAATGATTTCATGCTAATCTGACAGTTTCATGTTGGCTGCAGCATTTGAGGACTAAGAACACCTTGTTTGAAAGGCATCTCCTAAGTCTGCCCTAAAATTGCAGGCAGTACTTTCAAAGGTTTGGCTAAATTTTTCTCATGTCTGCTTTTTCCAGGTTTATTTCTATGTGTGAGTGGAGAAGGGATAGAAAAGGCTTACTGGCATCAGAAGAAAAAACAATAAAACATTGCTGGAAAATAACGCTGAAATATGTGTTTTCTCAAAAGAACAGAAAGCGGAACCATCAGAATCATGGGAGGAAAGACTGTACTGGTAGGATTTTCAGAAAATGATCTGTTTTATAAAGTGCAAGATAGGCAGTACAAATCTGATTCTATATTGCTTGGAATTCTTAGCTAATCTTGTATTGTATTTATGTCTCCTTACAGCATGCATGCACCTGGTAACTGACATTTTCAGGCCTGAACTTCTACCCCAGACAGTTTTCTGAGCCATCACAACTTCAATGGACCACGTAGCTGCTCAGCTGGATTACCTGCTAGTTGTTTGCTCTTGTGAAGTGCTAAGCAAAGCCTAGCTCTAGGAATATGCCTGGTCTGACTGCTACAGAAATAACAAACTACCAGAATTTTAACTTCAAACCAAGTATTTTTCTGGATCAGATAAGTTTTCAGCATTTTGCCAAATGCTTTATAAGAAGCTGCTAATATAATTATACATACGTACATAGTTTTTATTTTTACAGATAGCTAAATAACCAAACCCTGGGCTTCTGAACTGTGCCTCAGAGTTTGAATATTCTTATCTATACTATTGTACATATGGCAACATACATCCTTTTGAATGTCTATGCTACTGGACAAACTTTGCAGACAGATAATATTTTTATTAGACTAATTAGCTTTCCAGAAAACCCCCAAAGCTTCTAGACAAGCTTTTTAGTACAAAAGCTATTCATCAGGTCTGAAGTACAAGCTAAAAACAAACTGAGAAAAATTGCTTAGAATTCAATTAGAAATGTTGCTGGTACCTGTGGAGCAGAGAAGTAATTTCCTAGGGATTGCTTTCTACATATGTAAGCATTTCCAAAAATGCAAATGCTGCATTAACAGATATGAAGTATTAGACCTTGCTTTCCTTCACATTTCTGTAAGCCCCAGCTTGAAAACTTGGTTGTAAAAGATGACGATCACATTTACTAGAGTCAGATATTATCACTGGGAGGTTGAAGACTGAGGTCTCTCTACTCACTTTAACTCATCTTGAGCTATTCTTTCTTGCATATTCAGCGCTCTGCTTCTCAACTCTGCGATCATTCTGTCAGCCTCACTCTGCAGTTCTGGAAGACTCCTCTCCAAGGTCTCATCTTGGGTTCTGAGTGTCTCGTTCAGTTTTATAGCATCTTCATTTGCAGCTGCAGGAGAGTAAAAAAATATTTATGTAGGGAGATAGTAAATAAAAACAACAGAGAAGCTTTAAACATCTGCCCATTGACTCTATTAGTAAGTGGAATGCAACTTACACTGGTTATTCCTGCTGTGAAACATAAAGGATGGTTAACCCAATGATCAGTAACAAATGAGAAAATGTTATATGTTTCATCAAACCTTTTATTATCGCTCACTTTTAAGCACAGTAATTAAAGTGAAGAGTCTTTATAACCAGTATAAGAAATATATTGCTTGCCTCTTCATCCCCCTGAAAGAAAGAATTTGCACTGAACCTTCAAAACAGCAGAAGATAATCTGGTATATTGCCCATAGAATTAAGGAGCAGGCAGTACAAGCAATGAAAACTAGATTTAAATAACTTTTGGAGAACTTCAAAATACGTCATTTTTAGCATTCAGTCTTAATAGTGCTCGGAACAATAAATAATTGGGAAATTTCGGAAAAAGAAGGAGGAGGACTGAAAAGACACCCACAGATGCCTAAACCCACTTACATGTTTAGAAGCAGATACCCAGAAATGGAAAAGAAGGGTATGAAGGCTGGAATATATGATGGTACACTCTAAATGTATTATGTGTTTGGAATAGCTGAATTATTCCTAACTGATAAAGCTGTACACATGGTATCATATTTAAGGACTGGCTGAAATCTTTCTGCTGTAGCACACCACAACGTATTAGAATATACACTTTCAGAAGCAACTAGGTCATTTACAACAATCAGTTCCATCTTCAATTTTAAAAAGTACTGCTGCCTTTCCAGGCACAGGGCTCCCACGTAACTGATTTCTCCAAAACAGCACAGTTCCTGGTTGCGTGGGTACTTCTTAATATTTTAAGTTAAATCTCCAATTGAAGAAATGAAAATCTGTCTTTCAAAATTCAAATAAATGACTCTTTCATCTATGAATTGAATAGGTTTAGAGCAAATTATTAAGAAAATTCTAATCCAATGCTGTCCTCTATTTGCTGGTGAGAACTGAGATTTGGATCTTTAATCGTGAATAGTTATGTGTGGGGTAGTGAGGACTGGAAAAAGACAACACTTTGCTTAAATGGATCATGGATCACTTCTGTGAATTATGTTATCTATTATTACTAAGTTACCTCAGGCCAGGAATAGGCATGTATTAATTTTTTTAAAATCTGGAATAAATAAATAGTAATCTAGCCTCTCTGAAATTTACCTTAAAAGAGAAAATGGATATGTTATCTCAGCTTTTATTACGTTCAGGAAAATTTATACCTAGCTTTACCTTTCTCCTCCATCCTCCTCTTCTCATAACAATCTTTACTTCCGAGTCTTAGTATACTGCAAACTATCAGAGTCCAGTGGTGGTAATAGATTTGAATGCACTGACACAGGCAAACACAAGGAAGTGCAAAGCTGGGGAAGTTCCATAGTTACGAGGAAAACAAGTTACAGGTAGTCAGAGGTTCAGAAAGTCAACAATCAGTTCAGCAGAAATGAATCAATGGTCAGAGTATGGTTGTTACAAAAAATCAGTACAAACTTCTCACTTGTAATAAGGAGTTTTTATGGCTTGAAGAATTCCTTGATTCCCTGACATTTAGGGAGGCATCTGTCAGATCTACAATCATGTACTTCTGAGCACTGCCTTCTCGAGCACTACTTTTAGTCTATGGAAAGAAGTAGGTACTTCCATGGCATTTCATCCTAAAGTTGTTGTCTGATGACAACAAGTACTAGGGAGCTCAGGGTCACAGACACGGGCCTGCATTCCTAGAGATCCAAAGTATTGTAACTTTCAGAAATCTATAATCTAGGCATGGGGGACAAGGAATGAGCATAAAGAATATATGCAAACTGGTTGGTTATCTCAATCAGAACATCGTGAGTCGATACAGTCTTTAAGAAACAATCTAGCAATGTGTCATAGGTCAAAAAGAGCAGAGACAAAGAACGTACAGGGCCAATATGCAGTTAAAATGCTGTCAAATTTTAAAATAATCTAGGAATGATTCCAACATAAGGTGAAAGTTTATCCTCATTTTATCCTTATTTTCTGAAAGATGGTGATCTTGAACAGGAAGACAACTGAGGATGGCAATCAGAAGTAATGATATAGAATATATCTCAACCAGAGGAAGAACATTTTGAAGAACTCAGGCTGGAATGGTCAGAAAACTGCCATTCTAGAAAAATGAAAGATCTGGTGCACAGCATTGAAATCCAGAAGGAGACCATTTGACTGAGAACAATCAAATGTAGTGCCTGTTTTGAAGAAACAGGAATTCCATTAAGGCCTGAGAACTTGCTTTGGAAGTAAGTGGAAAACAGGTTGTGGAATAAATGATGTTTTTATTTTTTTTTCCAAAGGTAGCACATGTGATACCATATATTTTAATAGCAAATCCAGTTGAATATTTTCATTAATGATCGTGGGGGAGGCAGGGGAAAGGAAGTCTGCTGAGAAAATATGCTTATGAGGAAAAGTTGTGGAACAATCTTAGTCGAGAAGGATTGGAATGCTGTGCAGAAAGAACTGAGTGACCTTAAAAACTGAAGTAGTCAGACTGGAATGAGATTCAGTAGTAAAAAATATCAGGTTGTGAACTAAATAACAACAGAAATTTCAGCTGTAAACTATGTCTTTGCAAGTTGGATATAAGGTATGGATGAGAAGAACATAGCTATATTATGAATCTCCAATGGCACCCAGATGTGAAAAAAAGGAAATGCTATTGCAGAATCTATTAGGAAAGCTGACATAGGCAGGTTTTACTGCTACTGAATTGCAATACACTGTAGCAACCTCATTTCAATGCTTGTTACCTGTGCTCAGCAAAGATGAACCTAATATTGAACAGAGGAAGGGAAATTACCGGTACTACTTGATATCTTCTTCAATGACATAGACAGTGGGATCCAGTGCACCCTCAGCAAGTTTGTAGATGACTCCAAGCTGAGTGGTGTGGTCAACATTCTGGAGGGCAGGGATGCCATCCAGAAGGAACTGGATAAGCTTGAGAAGTGGACCTGTGTGAACTTCATGAAGTTCAACAAGGCCAAGTGCTAGGTGCTGCACATGGGTCAGGGCAAGTCCCACTATCAATACAGGCTGGAGGATGAAGGGATTGAGAGCACCCCTGAGGACAAGAACTTGGGGGTACTGGTGGATGAAAAGCTGGACATGAGCTACCAATGTGTGCTCACAGCCCATAAAGGCAACCGTATCCTGGGCTGCACAAAAGCAGCGTGGCCAGCAGGTCGAGCGAGGTGATTCTGCCTCTCTACTCTGCTCTGGTGAGATCCCACCTGGAGTCCTGCCTCCAGCTCTGGTGCACTCAGCACACAATAGACATGGATCTGTTGGAGCGGGTCCAGAGGAGGCCACAAAAATGATCAGAGGGCTGGAACACCTCTCCTATAGGGAAAGGCTGAGAAAGTTGGTGCTGTTCAGCCTGGAGAAGAGAAGGCTCCAAAGAGGCCTTGTAACAGCCTTCCAGTACTTAAAAGGGGCTTATAAGAAAGATGAGGACAGGCCTTTTAGCAGGGCGTGTTGTGACAGGACAAGGGGTAATGGTTTTAAACTAAGGGAAGGTAGATTTAGACTGGATATAAGGATGAAATTTTTTACAATGAGGGCAGTTAAACACAGGAGTGTGTTTCCCAGAGAGGTGGCAGATGCCCCATCCCTGGAAACATTCAAGGTCAGGTTGGATGGGGCTCTGAGCAACCTGATCTACTGGAAGATGTCCCTGCTCATTGCAGAGGGGGTTAAACTAGATGGCCTTAAAAGTCCCTTCCAGCGGAAACCATTGTATGCTTCTATGATTCCATAAATTATAAGAAGGTGAGCAGGAGCCAAAGTAAAGACTTTAAGGTGTTTTATGCTGGAAAAAAGGGGCTATGATTCCTCTTTACAAAGATAATTGGGGGTGGGAGAAGGAGGACAAGCACGAGGGAGAGGAAAAAAACTTAGAACTAAAGAACAAAGGTGGCAAAAGAACACATGATGATAACCTAAACATTAATATTTTTAGCTAGAAATTAGAAGGTCAGTAGTTATGCAGAGTCCTGAAACTGCCTCCTATTCAGATCGTGTGTATTTTGCGGGAACTACTTTGAAGATGATAGTTAGAAAGTTTGTGATAGCAGGGGAGTGGATGCAGCAACCCAGCAGGTAACTTTCAGTCCTGTGCTCCTATATTTCATCTATTCTTAAAATGTTAACTTGGCTACTAGGCAAACACATTGATTTTGAAGTCTTTGTCTACTTCTAAGATACCGCATAAAGTTATTTCACCCCCTCAATGTCTTCTAACTCTGTACTTCCTATTGCTAAACCTGCTTGAGGAAATTTTTGTTTGGGTTACAAACACAGGGCATAAATTTTGTGGAACAAAAATTGGTTTAGCCCTTGTCATCCCCAATTCAACTTGAAATATGAAGAACCTGGTCTTTTGTTTAAAAAACTTGAAAACTTGCTTACTTTTTCTTGTTGCTCTCCCCACGTTTATTTCATGACAAAGCTGCGTGTCCTAAATTGCTGTTCATTTCAGCTACAGGGCATGTACTGGGATGTGTTACATGAAAGGCAATATAAAATGCATTTTATAGCACTTTGTCAAAAGTGAAAGCTTTCCCTTTCAATGAAATGGACCTTCAAAAGCATAACTACTGAAATCAGTACTATAGTGGGAGTTTTGAGGAAGAAAGAACAGATCATTCAACTAAAAATCCTGCCTGTGATTGCCAATCTTTTTCATATTTTTCAGACATTACCTTACTTAATAGCTTCATGAATATACAGGTCTTACTTCTCAAAGCTATCTGCAATACTTTTGCTTCTAAGTCTTTACTGCTTTTGTCAGTGCAGTGAATCATGTGGAAGAGAGCTGGCTGCACGTCACTATTTAGGTAGGGTTAGGAGTCACTTGCAGATTCCAGGCAGCAGATGTTCATTAACAGCAAGCAGTAATGCATTTCTGAAGTAATTTTGGGGAATTAAGATGCAGTGCTAAAATTATATCAAGCTTTTTTACCAATGCATTTTTTAACTGCTGTGACAATAAACAAAAGTAAGCCCTGTTAGTTACTTCATGATAGTAGCTTTTCTTCAAATAACTGCAAAAATCCTGAAGGAACGTACTCAATATTCTGCTAGTCTTTGTTCATGACCAGTGCACTGTTTATATAAGCTGCATCTGTAGATTGCAAAAAGCCTGAAGATAGTTGACCATAATTTCTTCACTCCACATTTAAAGCATGTGACATTTCTCACTAAAGAAACTCTTCCTCACTGTCTCTCAGACCCCCTCTTCCCCTCCGTCTTTCTGAGAAAAAATTGGCATATTTTGATTTTTCCAATACCTTCTGCAGATTGGAGAATGCCTTTGATGAACAGTCCAAGAGATTTTGCTCTGTCATTAGTCCTCTCAGCATCCTGCCTGGTTTGTTCACCATCTGCTGTCACCTTGGTAGCCTAATGATCCAAATTCAGGAAAAGTATAATTAATAAACAGAATAAAGCTACACTATGTGATATTCCTACTGGCTGAATCTATGTACAAAACTTTCCTCAGGCAAAAGGCAATCAATGAATTATTGATCAAATGCACTGGAAATGACATGCTCTGTTCAAGTACACAATTAAATTTTATTACCTTTTCCTTTAAATGGAAACTGGAAGGCTTCATTTAATGTTCTTAGAAATCCTAGTTGTGTGCAACAGCACACAAAAGGAGACAGGATGAAATTTTTCACTGAATTTGCTTAAAAAAACATTGTTTGGAACCTTTTAATAGATTCTTCAGGGAATACTTTCCATAGTTCCACAGTTGTGCACTTTTCAATGGACAAAGTGCAGCAGATAGCATGACCTCTTTGCTTCTTCCCTGGGGGCATTGTCAAAGAGACAGTTCATGCCAACAAGCAAGAAGAAATTTAAATCAATACATTAATTAAAGCAAAAAAGAGAGAGAGAAAAAGTTGTTTTTTTCAGGTCTAATGCTTGCAGTTGTTTGTTTATAACATATTGGGGTGCTCAGTAAAATTTTGGCTTTGCTTTATAATTTTATTGAATCACAGCAGCAGGATGAAGACAAACGTCTGCTGAAGACCTGAAAAACATCCTAAGGAAAGGAATTGTCTTAAGACATTCTGCTTAGCTCTCAAAGTCCCTATTTACAAAAATGTACCCATTTTTTATACAAAGCAGCTGACCATTTCAAGGAAGAAATCTTGTCAAACTGTACTGTAAAGCAAAAAAAAACCCCAGATTTTTTCTTTGGGGACTGCATTGCCAAGAAGTGTCTCAAAGCAGGGCATTACGATCTTTCTAGTCTTTGGGAAACAGCTAGAAGGTCAATAACTAAAAATGAGCTTAGATTTTCTCTGATTTGTGCTGCACAAACCATTGCTCAGTTACACACCCCCCCCCATTTCAATAATAGTCAAAGAGAAACAGTATCACTTTAACACATCTATTTTTGCCTAATTATCTTCTAGATTGAAACCCTGAAGATACATCAGGACAGCTGGGTTTCTGAAATGAAATCCCTGGCATTATCATACCACTTACAGTTTTGGTCTATTTCAGAGTAGGTACTCTGAAAGTAATTTAGATGAAAATGGTTCAGGTAAATAGAATTATACAGGAAGAATTAAGAACCCCCACTGACTGGGGGAAGCTGATTCTATTTCATTCCTATATGAGCAGAAGAACACAGCTTTTCACATATATCCAGCTTCAATCATGCTACTGGTTACTTCCTGTAAGATTTACAAAACCCCTTTACCTGCCTGGATACAGAGGCCCGGGTTAGGGATGTTGCTAAGAAACTCCCTGGTCTGGTGCAGCCTTCTGATTACTACCCCCTCTTGGTAATGCAGGTTGGCGGGGACGAGATAGCAGAAAGAAGTCCCAAGGCCATCAAAAGGGACTTCAGGGCACTGGGGCGACTGGTTGAGGGATCAGGGGCGCAGGTGGTGTTTTCCTCCATCCCATCAGTAGCAGGGAACAGCACTGAAAGGGGCAGGAAAACTCACCTGGTTAACAGGTGGCTCAGGGACTGGTGCCATCGGTCAAATTTTGGCTTCTTTGATCATGGGGAGGTGTACACAGCACCGGGCCTGCTGGCAACAAGTGGAACTCGGCTATCTCAAAGGGGAAAAAGAATTCTTGGCCACGAGCTGGCGGGGCTCATTGAGAGGGCTTTAAACTAGGTTCGAAGGGGGAAGGGGATATTGCCCAGCTCACTAGGGATGAGCCTAGACTTGGCGTGCCAAGGCCAGAGGTGAGATTGACAGCCCAGCTCAAGTGTGTTTACACCAATGCACGTAGCATGGGCAATAAACAGGAGGAGCTGGAAGCCATTATACAGCAGGACGGCTACGACTTGGTCGCCATCACAGAAACGTGGTGGGACAACTGGCATGACTGGCATGCTGTCATAGATGGCTACAGACTCTTTAGGAAAGACAGGCCAACAAGGAGAGGTGAGGGAGTTGCTCTGTATGTGAGGGAGTAACTGGAATGCATTGAGCTTGGCCTGGGGGTAAATGAGGAACAAGTTGAAAGCTTGTGGGTTAGAATTAAGGGACAGGCTCATAAGGGTGACATTACGGTGGGTGTGAACCACAGGCCACCTGGCCAGGAGGAGGAGGTTGATGAGGCCTTCTACAGGCAGCTGCAAGCAGCCTCACAGTCACAGGCCCTGGTTCTCATGGGGGACTTCAACCACCCTGACATCAGATGGGAAGACCATACAGCTAGGCAGGCGCAATCCAGGAGGTTCCTACAGAGCATCGATGATAACTTTCCGATGCAAGTGGTGGAGGAACCAACAAGGAAAGGCGTGCTGCTGGACCTTGTGTTAACAAACAAGGAGGGACTGGTGGAGGATGTGAAGGTCGGAGGTAGACTCGGCTGCAGTGACCGTGAAATGGTCGAGTTCAGGATCCCGCGTGGAGGAAGCAGGGCCACAAGCAGGATCAAAACCCTGGACCTCAGGAGGGCTGACTTTGCCCTCTTCAAGGAGCCACTGGGAGGTATCCTGTGGGCCAGGGCTCTCGAAGGCAGGGGGGTCCATGAGTGCTGGTCGCTCTTTAAACGACACTTCCTCCATGCTCAGGAGCAATGCATCCCCCTGAGAAACAAATCGAGCAAAGGAGGCAGGAGACCTGCATGGTTAAACAAGGAGCTTCTAGCAGAGATCAGGCAGAAGAGAAAGGTCCATGGAATGTGGAAAGAGAGGCAGGCCACTTGGGAAGAGTACAGGAACGTGGTGAGAGCGTGCAGGGATGCGACGAGGAAGGCCAAGGCCCACCTGGAATTGAAGCTGGCAAGGGATGTCAAAAACAACAAGAAGGGCTTCTTCAACTACATCAGCAGCAAAAGGAAGGCTAGGGACAATGTGGGGCCGCTGCTGAATGAGGCGGGTGTCCTGGTGACGGAGGATGTGGAGAAGGCAGAGCTACTGAATGCCTTCTTTGCTTCAGTCTTCAGTGCTAAGACTGGCCCTCAGGAATCCCAGGCCTCGGAGGTAAGAGAAAAAGCCTACAGAGAGGACGACTTTCCCTTGATCGAGGAGGACTGTGTGAGGGATCGCTTAAGCAATCTGGACGTCTACAAATCCATGGACCCTGATGGAATGCACCCACGAGTGCTGAGAGAGCTGGCGGATGTCATTGCTGAGCCACTTTCCATCATCTTTGAGAGGTCCTGGAGGACAGGAGAGGTGCCCGAGGACTGGAGAAAGGCCAATGTCACTCCAATCTTCAAAAAGGGCAAGAAGGAGGACCCAGGGAACTACAGGCCGGTCAGCCTCACCTCCATCCCGGGAAAGGTGATGGAGCAGCTTATCCTGGAGGCCATCATCAAGCAAGTGGAGGAAAAGAAGGTTATCAGGAGTAGTCAGCATGGATTCACCAAGGGGAAATCATGCCTGACCAATCTAATAGCTTTCTACGATGACATGACTGGCTGGGTAGATGAAGGGAGAGCCGCGGATGTTGTCTACCTTGACTTCAGCAAGGCTTTTGACACAGTCTCCCATGATATCCTCCTAGGGAAGCTCAGGAAGTGTGGGCTGGATGAGTGGTCGGTGAAGTGGATTGAGAACTGGCTGAATGGCAGAACTCAGAGGGCTGTCGTCAGCGGCGTTGAGTCTAGTTGGAGGCTGGTAACTAGTGGTGTCCCTCAGGGGTCAGTACTGGGCCCAGTCTTGTTTAACTTCTTCATCAATAACCTGGATGAAGAGTTAGAATGTACCCTCAGCAAGTTTGCTGATGACACCAAACTGGGAGGAGTGGTAGACACACCGGAAGGCTGTGCTGCCATTCAGCGTGACCTGGATAGGCTGCAAAGTTGGGCAGAGAGGAACCTGATGAGGTTCAACAAAGCCAAATGCAGGGTCCTGCACCTGGGGAGGAACAACCCCGTGCACCAGTACAGGCTTGGGGTGGACCTGCTGGAGAGCAGCTCTGTGGAGATTGACCTGGGCGTCATAGTGGATGACAGGTTAACCATGAGCCAGCAGTGTGCCCTGGCTGCCGAGAAGGCCAGTAGGATCCTGGGGTGCATCAAGAAGAGTGTGGCCAGCAGGACGAGGGAGGTTCTCCTTCCCCTCTACACTGCCCTAGTGAGTCCTCATCTGCAGTACTCTGTCCAGTTCTGGGCTCCCCAGTTCAAGAAAGATGAAGAGCTACTGGAGAGAGTCCAGCGGAGGGCTACGAGGATGATGAGGGGACTGGAACATCTCTCCTATGAGGAGAGGCTGAGGGAGCTGGGCTTGTTCAGCCTGAAGAAGAGAAGGCTGCGAGGGGACCTAATAAATGCTTATAAATATCTGAAGGGTGGGTGTCAGGAGTATGGGGCCAAGCTCTTTTCAGTGGTGCCCAGTGACAGGACAAGGGGCAATGGGCACAAACTGAGGCACAGGAAGTTCCGTCTGAACATGAGGAAGAATTTCTTCCCTCTGAGGGTGACGGAGCAGTGGAACAGGCTGCCCAGGGAGGTTGTGGAGTCTCCTTCTCTGGAGACATTCAAGACCCGCCTGGACAAGGTCCTCTGCAGCCTGCTGTAGGTGACCGTGATTCAGTAGGAGGGTTGGACTAGATGACCCACAGAGGTCCCTTCCAACCCCTACCATTCTGTGATTCTGTGATTGCCACAGTGAGCTGTAAGGGGCAACTGGGATTGGAAAAAGGCAAAAATACAGAATGGTCGTGATGGACCACTGCTCTAACCCAGCTCAGCACTCCTGACGTCATTTCTTACTTCATGTAACTGAGAACTACCTTATTATTTGTCAAATCCTCCACAATCAGCCTTTTATTCGTTGGGTTTTATGTGCTTGGAATTTCCACATTCACTTTTATTCTATTCTATAATATTTCTAAGTCCTTTAATACAAATGGTGTTTTATAACTCACATGTACTTTTCTTAGTTTTGATTACTTTTTCCACATTCATGTTAATTCCAATTGGCCACTTTAACCTCTTAACATTTATGACTGAATGGCATGTACTACATTTTCGTGCACGTGAATCTGTCATCAAACAGTTTTCATTTCCTCTCAGTGACAGTTCTCTTTAGTACTTAAATCCCATTCAGCTCCACTGAAGGCTTTCTGTATTTTGCCCTAATTTGCTTTGCTGAAAAATAACCTTTTGTTTCATTATCTGGTCTAGCTTTAACTCCATAAACCAAATTAAATGGCAAACATCCTTCACACTGTACCTAACCATTCCATGGCTAGTTAATTGTTCCCATTTGTTAAAAAAGTCCTACTCATTTTCCATATATTGAGTTCACCATTTCTATTATATCAGTCTTCAGCATCTCCTAACAGTTTAAACAGGCACAACAAATATTTTCAAGGGAAGCAATAAAGGTGAGGCAGACCGGACCCAGAGCAAGGGTTTGGAATGAATATTCAAGATGTCTGGACACAGATAAGACTTTTTAGCATAAAGGAGACCCTTACCACGGAAATCTAGTAAAGAAAGTATCTGAGATCAGTGAACCTGCTTTGATGATGTTCACAGCTTGTACTTATTGATGAAGGTTCCATGGAAGGCCTTGTCCCAATCTGAAGACTATTAGCCACTTAGCAACTTGGACTATTAGCAAGTATTAGCGATTACACACACATTTTTGTTTTGATTTTGTGTGTGTGTTTAGTCTGAGGTCTTAATCAAACCATAAGAAACTCCTCTGGATGGCATCTGGAGGGAAGCCCTACAGGAATTTCTGCAGCTAGTGAGCTGCAGACCACTGAGGGAGGAGTACACATAGACCTCATTGTACAGGTGAAAGTTCTTGGCTCTCCCCCCAAATGCTTCCAACTATTGCAAACTAAGTTGCCTTTGGTACTACTTCCAGCAATTTTTGAGCTTGAGAAATTCAGTGTTATGGGAGAGAAGAAAATGTTTACAAAGGCAAAAGAAGCATTTCAATCAAGAGGAGTGAGTCTGATTGCTGTCTTTCTTGAAGGCTCTGAAGGTACCTAATCAGAGGGGAAGAGGGGATTTTGACTAAAAGTAGTGAACTGAAAGGAAGTGAAGAGTCCGAGGTCTGCCTCTGGTGGTAGATGTGGGAATGTGCATGCAAACATGTAAGAACGTAATTAGTGTGAGAAAGATGTGAGGATCTTCTGTATGGCAGAGTGAATGAAGAAAACAATATGATGGAAAAAAAAGGAAAAGGAGTGCTGCACTGATATAAGAGATCAGCAGTTGAAAAGAGACCACAAGGAAGCAAGACCCCCAAAGATTTTGTAGTGACTAAATACTACTGTCTTCTACTTTTTATCTTAAAATGAATAGATCTTTTTTTTTCATGGAAATAGACTCCACACCAATCCTCATAAATCTTTTTCTTCATCACTACTGATTTCACTTTGAAAATTCAGTCCGCCTGCAAATCAGATACAGGGAAAAACTTTGCAACATTCAAGGTCAGGCTGGACTGGGCTCTGAGCAACCTGATCTAGTTGAGGATGACCCTGCTTGCTGCAGGGGGAGTGGACTACATGACCTTTAAAGGTCCCTTCCAACCCAAAGCATTCTATGGTTCTGTGATTCTATGATTCATATTTTGGACAGCTGTATTTTTATTGTGGCTGGTCCATTTCCCTATTTTTTTTCTCCACAAGGTGGCACAATTTATATTATTTTCTTTAATAATGTCTTTTACTGACCAAAATAAGGTCTCTATTGAAATAAAACTTTCCTAATAAAAAGAGTAAATAGCACATCGATTGAAATCCAGAAGACTCTCACTACCCTCATAAATGAAATAGAGAACACATATATTTGAATAAATCCACATACCTTATTTAAATAAACTTACATATCTTATGCATATATTTGAATTCTCCCTTTACATATTGTCCCCATTTCAATTACTTCATTCATTGACTCTTAATGAGAACTTGCTGTTTGTTAAGCCAGGACTTCCAGTGCCTTGCTATAAAATGTCTTTAAAGTGAATCAAGCTAGGCTACCATTTGCTCTACAACTCCTGGAGAAATAAGCCAACACAACAGATAATCTAAAATGAAAAATGAGACTGGAAAACAGCAAAACTTTTCCTATAATATGCTTGAGATGGTTGGGCACTAAGTAACTCTGAGTGAAGCCGGGCTCCTTGTCTTGTAACAGGCAATCTTAAAAGAGAAACAGGCTGAGAACTATCTCGAGACAGTCAGACTCAAGAGATTTGAAAGGGAATATGATGAGATGATGTCGCTGATGCAGCAAGCATACAGCTTTACCAGAGACAATATTAATGTTCAGAAGAAAAGGAAGGAAACCAGACAGTCCAGTTTCTGAAAGCCTCAGCCAGTCAAAGAAATACTTCAGGTGTGAGAAACTGTGTGGTAATCCCATGTTTTTTTTACCATTGGGTTTCTAACATAACCTGCAACTGAAGTCATGGGAAAGCCCATAAATGCTATATCAAGAACTCTCTTTCCCTTAATGTCGGCTTTTCCAAATAAGCTCATTCCCAAGTGTTCTTTATGAGCATTATAAAGTTTTCTTCCATTATTGTAAAGTTTTGCAGAAAACGTATCTCAATGTATTGGCCCACTAAAAAAGGTTGTTCGAGGACTTGCTGCCATTTCAAACATTGAGACTGAGAAGCATCTTATAATTCATCTATTCATTCATGTTTAATTCATATTCAGAAGATGTCTGTCATTATGCAGCCTTAACCAAACACGTAGACCCCAACGTGATCATAGGCTTACTCTTGTCAGTAGTTCATCCATTTCTGTCACCAGGGTATCCAGATTTTCTTGTGCTAGCTGAAGAAGTCTCTCTGGTGCTCGCTGAGGTGAAAGCAAATGCTGTTGGGGAAGAGAGAAGGGAGAGTCAAAATCTGTATTTAATGGATCTCAGAGCTTCCAAATATTGTAAAGAAGAAGCATCAAATATTTCCTTTTCACTATAGTATGCAACTCCTTTTTGTCATTGACTCTTGTGTCACATCCATCCCACATATTTTTCTCAGGAATCTTGACAGCTCTGCATAGTTTAGTTGAGAACCTATAAGTATGGTAGGGAAAATACAGTATATAAAATACATAACTACTTTATGGACCACCAACATGAACACTATTTTATTTGTATGCAATTTCACTTTTTATGTGCCTGCAGTACAGTTCCTTGCATATACATACACAAATTACTGCTGTGAGATTTATTTGTCAAAATAAGTCAAATTAAATAACTGTATATTGTGGTTTAACTGCTGCCAGCAACTAAGCACCAGACAGATGCTCGCTCACTCCTGCCCTCCCCCCTCATGGGATGGGGAGGAGAATGGGAAAAATAAAAACTCGTGGGTGGAGACAAAGACAGTTTAACAGGAAAGTAAAGTTAGAGATAATAATAATAATATATATATATACACACGTACAAAACAAGTGATGCACAAATGCAATTGCTCACCACCTGATGAACAATACCCAGCCCATCTCTGAGCAGCGATCACTCCCCCTAGACAGCTCCCCTAGTTTATATACTGGGCATGACATCATGTGGTATAGAATACCCCTTTCGCCAGTTTGGGTCAGCTTTCCCAGCTGTGTCCCCTCCCAGCTTCCGGTGCATCTGGCAGGCCAGGCCACCATGAGAAGCTCAGAAATCCTTGACTGCCTAGTAACAATTAAAAACTTTGTTAGGGTAGCAACATTATTTTTATCCCAAATCCAAAACACAGCACTACACCAGTTACCAGAAAGAGAATTAAATATATCGCAGCCAAAACCAGGATACTGTAATAAATATATATCAACCAAAACAAGTTTGAAGTAATTATATCTTTAATTTTTCATCTTCCCTGAACCTACTGATGGTGGCATGTTTGAACAGATTCAAGTACAGTTGTACTGAAGCCCTGCTATTTATGTATGTGAATACTGTGAACATACCTTTAATTCCTGTGTCATGTTCTCAAAACCATGCAACATTTTATACGGAGCAGGCAGTGGACCACTAAGGTTAACACTCAGGATCATATGGTTTAGCCGATCCAGGCCACTGAGAAGGAGTCCTGTGCATTCATCATCACAAGCTGGGGGACAGAACAGCAAAGCTTATTTAGTGCTGCTAAATATTTAAGACATAAATTTGAGTTAGAAACAGTTAGAAATTATATGTGTGTTAGGGCACACACATACAATTCTGTGAGAGGTAATACTAATTTCAGATAATTTACCCCAAAAATACTGGGAGAAAAAAATGGAAACAACAACTAGGGAACAGGAAAAAACTTATTGCTTATGTCTTGGTAATGGGACAGTTTAATATAAAACACCAAGAGCAGAACTGGTATGCTTACCTCACCAAAAGAGGAAATAATTAATGTTGTCATTATGGACTAGCAAATATAAAATCCTAAATTAGACAAACAATTGGGATGAAGTCTGAGAAAAGTGGACAGATAATTTGGAAAAATTTTAGGAAGCATAGTATGGTTGTGGATTTGAACATAAGAAAAAACTAAAGAAATCTTACAATTTGCATACTTTGTAGTGACATAACAGCATGGCCAAGCATGCTAAACCTGTAATGCAGACAGTAGAAAGAGTTCAGGTAAAAATACTGGTAGTTTTCTTTTAAGAAATGCTTTTAGCTACCTCCTTTCACTAACCAGCTTATAAGTTTTTCATGTATGCTTCCTTTCTTGCAAATACTCTTTAGCATGAAAAATACTGGTGTGTGGTGCATATACCGAAAGGATTTTACATTTCTTCCCCTCTTGCTTTCTATGAAGTATCACAAGAAATTCTCATAACCTTAAACTCTTGTATCATTCATGCTGCAGACAGGAAAATTCTTCATCCTTTAGAACAGAGATGTGGGAATGCCTTTCTGTTTCCCTGCGTAAAGATGCTACAGAGGACTGGCAAACCTCAACAACATCTCAGGAGATGGAGCAAACTGTGAAATAATGAATTCACTGGTGATGTTAAGAGACATGGAGGGTTGTACCTAAAGTTTTACAAGTATGTAATTATTTATTTCAGCAACACCCCTAGGCAGCTCAATGGCTAAAAACCCACCAAACAACATGTGTATTTCTGTAGAAAAAGAGAAGTAATTTTCAACAGAGCACTACATTTCTTTTTCCTGAAATCTGTTCTTCAGGTAGATTAAATCTTTTCTGTTCTTTAAAATTTTCACCGTTTTCTAAATGTTGTTCTTATTCTGTTCGTTGACTGTTCAATATAGCAAAGAGTTGAGTCAAACAGAGAAAAAAATTAATGATTACTAGTTTAATACACCATGAAACTCATGTGATGATTGAAGAAGAGACAAGATAGGTGCTGGATTAGTGCAGTAAGCAGTGGGTGCTGAAAGCTAGATACTGTTATTTTAAGACTTCCTTTTGCATTTTCATTGCTTCCATTTGCAGACTTCTTCCTCCTGTTTCACAGTATTTTGTTACATAAGCTGATCTGCACTTGTTCTTCTTCTGCAGTTGTTAAAACTGTGGGCACAATACATTCTGATTTATGTTTCTATGTGAAATTAAAAAAAAAAAAAAAGCTTATTACCATCCCAGCTCTTGTCATCTATGTGCTTGCTTTTAGAAGTCTGAGAGAATTAAAGGAAAAGCAAGTTTTAAAACCAACTAAATGTTTTATGTAACAGGCACCTGTTCTGTAGCTGCTCAAGAAGGTAAATACACCTGATCATCATTTTGCAGGATGCAAGTAAGTGTTCTTGTACGTGAAGAGAATTGGTTTTTGCCGTTTGTTTTGTTTTTCCTGATACCTTATTTCACTTATGAAACAAGCTAAATCTATTCACCCTCAAAATTGCCAGTGGTTGGTAATAAAATGCTAAAACTTTGCGAAGTGTTAAAGACAAACTCAGTTCACACCAATGAGAAAAATACTGAACAGCTGATGAAGAGATGAAATATTTCAATGAGTAAACAATTGAGCATTCAGTATAAATTAACACCTCTTGCACAATAATCAGGATGAAACTACACTACATCAAGTGAGGACCACAGTTAGGTAGATGAGACAGGACTAAGCTACTCCAATATGCAGTCTGAAGTGTACTGTAGCTATGGGAAATATTTCAAGAGCATCATTATATTTCGCAAGACTAAATATTTCTGTGTCTAGCTATAAAACTGTCAGGATAAATTTGTGTCTAATATTAACAAATGCAGCACTAAATTCAGATCATTACAGCAGTGCAAGCATGTAAGAGGCAAATCATGCAATCAATATGACAATAGTCCAGCAAGCAATTAATGCAAATTACTGCGGTTTCCATTTTCACCACACTTTCCCATGCACAATAAGTCCTGTAAGGATTTTAACTTACCTCGTGAGAAGCATCTCCAAAGTATGCATGCCAAATAATTTTTTTTTTTAAATAATTGCTCAAGTAATAAAAGACACTGTAAGTTTCTGGACATCTAACCACTTACTCCATCTTACAAACAGAAAAGAAGGTACAAGAAAGAGATCACATATCTGAGCCACAATGTGTTCCTCCAACTGAGTGATTAGCTAACACAATTTTGCCTGAATAAATTCATTGTTGTTAAGATTCAAAAGACTGCATTACGAGTAGGTAAAGACAGTTGGTCTAAGGGCAACCATGTAATCTCTGATATGAGGTGGTATCCTATGATAGTCAGTGACTCTTCAGTATTAGTTTCCAGTTGCTTCACAATAAAAAAGTGTTGAACTATTGTTGGTGTCGTTGCTCTGGTCTCACATCAAACAATAAACAAGTCCTTCTCTGCCTCCCAAAACAGAATCCCCATGGAGAGCTAAAAGCTGTAGCTTCCTTGTCATTGCTGCTCACTTCAGTGAGTTTGCATTATCAATTTTTCTCCAAAATCTGGGAAAATTCAGATCTAGATTAGCATCTAAAGTACTGACTCAGGTTTATTTCTGATTTTCATTATTTATAAAGCCTCATTTGCTGGTTCTGATACATACGAGTACTAGTTAGGTTTATATAGTGCGTGAGTTGGGCAAAAGATGTTGCAATGTGAGTCTAAACTCAACAGGGGCTCACATATCAAAAAATGGGAGAACAACGGATAGCTTGTCACCTTCTAGGCCACTTGTCACCTTCAAGGCCAAGCAGGGGTGCCCGTCCCTTATTGAGCTCATGCAGACAGACAAGCAGTTGGCCAGCACAGAGGTAAGAAGAGGTAAGTTTAACTCTTATGGCTGTGCCATAAGGGCTCTCAGCTTCTGTTAAACTCAGAACATAGCAGAAGCTAGTCCAATGCTTCATAGATCTGGTGTTACACACAGTATCTTTCCTTTCAGCTCGCTCTGTGAAGGCTTGTGATAAGAAGGTCCCAGCCCCTGTCGAACAAAGAACTATGTAGGAGTTAGGAGATGATTCTTTTCACAGATTCTTCAAGATCTGCCTCTGACAGAGGCAGCATCTCTGCTTAGTTCTCAATTTGTGAGGGATGAAATCATGGAGCTACTCCCTACTTTAGAGGGAAAACCTTGATTCTGCCAGGACCAGTGGCTAGGAGCTTCCTCGTTCTCTTGGGTGCAGAACTGAGTGGCTGGTGGGAAAAAAATCCATCTCATTGCAAGCACCAGTCTACTTAGAGTACCATATTTAAGTGACCAAGACCTGGTATTAAAGGAATCTAATTATATAATTTTCTCCTTCTACCAATACTGAAGATATTAATTCTTGAAGACATAAGTTTGTTGACTGCAGCACAGCTCAAGGTCCTTTTTTTTTCCCCACAAGACTGAGTTAAAGAAAAATTCCTAACAATGAAATATCTGTTTGATCTCTCCGTGTCATGATTGCATCCCGTTCCCTGTTAATCTTGTACAGCAGAACCACATTGACTGCTTCACATTTAGGTTTTGCTTGACCCCGAGGAACATTTGTGACGGGAGCATACATCTGAGGAAAGGTTTTGCAGTTTGTGTTGCAATAGAGTTCAAAATATTGAAGCCAAATTTTTTTTTTAAGTCCCCACTGTAGTTAAGACTGGTGCCTTGAAAGCATTCAGAAGGTGAGTTCTGACTTGCCATATGTTTAACAATAAAGGCTTGAAGTTCTCACTAGGATCGTTTTTTTTCCCTAAACACTGCACAGCAGCAAGCACAGTCACTGATTCAACGACATTGCAATCTAAGGTTCTTCATTTTATGTACTACAAATTCTGCTACCGAAGTCAAGTGGAATGTCACAAGGTATTAAAAAAAATACACAAGAGAATTACTAATCTAAGAAAATTCAGGATCGCTACAGGCTTGATCCAAAACCCGTTGCAGGTCCTTCTTTCCACTTCAGCTTGCTAAGGTCAAAGCTCTTTGGGAAGGACGAGGAGAGAGCAGTATATGCACTGGCTTGTTTACATACTTCTGGTATGTATTTGTAAAATATGAATCAAGCAGATGCTAATGATCTCAGTCTGCCTGAGCATGCTGGGTACAGATGAACTGAGGAAAGGCTGCTCCTGTTCGTCATACAAGTCAGCTGTGTTCTGGATTGGAACCATATATGGGGTTCAGCTAAGAAAACAAAAAATATATGTCTTCAATACTGTAGTGATTACAGGCCAGTCAGCAATTGCCAGTTGACAACTTTCAGCAGAATAAGCATTGAGATATGCATCACTCATTTTTACGGTAATAAATATCAGGGACCATCAATTCATCTGTAGTTACAAATAAAAACAAAAATCTGTAAGCATAGAGAAGATCTGGGAGAACTTTTGTCATATCTGAGAGTATACAAGGATGTTGGCAACATTATTAAAATCAGTTTGCAGTCATTACAAATTTTCTTACCGGGTACTCACTGCTTCAAAACAGAAAGGAAATTGAGCCTAAGTGGATTATCTGAGACTAAAAATTATAAGGAAGTCTTCAGCAGCCGAGTATTATGAGTATCACTACATGATGATCTAGATGGTCACTTTAGTTGGGGAAACAATCCAGTTATTAATTGTACTAATGTAAAAAAATTAGAATTTTTCTGGTGTGTAGTAGACCATCCAGGGTCTTCTATTACTTATAAAAAAATCTAGCTTTTGGATATCGTTTTCCATTCCCTAAAGGCGTACTAGAGAAAACAACCTTATTCTGTTCTAAGAATATAATGGGAAGTGAATTCTGCCTGTGCCGCTCACCTGTAATTATCTTTCCATTGTTATTTAGTAGTAAACAAATTCTTCTCCTTTGTACAGTGTCTTTAAAAAAATATATTCTCTTTCCATTCTACCTGTAGCTTTCTAAAATATAACTGTTCTAACATAGCACTGAAAAGTGGTATGCACTAAGCAACTGAAAAATGACACATTATGAAAAAACCCAGTAAGAACCTGGTAAAACCGATTTCCAGGTATATCAGAAATAGACCACTTTAATGAACATGCACACTCCTCTGGATTTTTTTCTGTCTTTGCACTGCGAATTTTCACTCTAAAATCTTTAGAATACTTATGATAAGGGATATGTTAAAACATAAGTGTTATCTTTAAACAACAATAAGTTACAATATTGTGGCTAAAACCTCTCTAATTGGATTCAAATATGCATTTTTTAGTTTTCATGTCATACTCCGTGGTGATCTTTTATAGAATTTGCCAAAAATTTATTATTCAGATGGTTATTCTTTGCTAAATATTCAAAATCAATTTTCACTTTCCTAAATATTAACCATAACATACTAACATTGGACAGCTTCATCAAACTATGTTTTATATTAGTCACAACTACATTTTTTCAAACATGAATGATTGTATTTGCGTGTATTTTCTTTAAACTAGACCATTTTACCACCTAACTTGGGGTTCTTCACACTTCTGACAGGTACAATTGCAGTATTTGAAATGGAACTCTGCAAATGAGTATAAGTAGATACATGCCTACAGCTCATTTAAAATATTGAATGCAAACAGGATTCTGCATATGACTTTAATTTTCTGTAAATTAAGAGTACTTAATCATTATTATTATTACTATTAAGTTTTCATTACATCTGAAGCTAGTCAGAAGGGAATTTACTGAGTATTTTGGAAGTGGTTGATATATGAAAGTAAAAATATATTGTATACAGGGCCAAATTCTCAGCTGCATTCTCACCAAATTCTCCAATATCTCAACTCAAATTGGAACAGATAAATGTTCTTGGAGTAAAGAAGGAAAGTTTCAGGGTTTCCTCAAAAGGTGTTTATAGTGGTTATTTGACAGTACAATGACTATTAAAGCACAGTAGGGGCTGCAACAATGAATCCCTATCAGAAGAAAACAGGTGTACTCTGAAGGTTGTGACATACTAGGCAGTGTTAATCACAGGCAAATTCCCACCAAGTCTATGTTTACCATACTCTTTTCATCTGCCACAGCCCCTGTATCCACCACAGGCTACAAAGGTAAATGGTTTCTTGATCAGGCTGGTTTTCTACCACGTCAAGGGTATTTCCCTGCATTAGCAAAGGCATGTATGGAGTAATATGGGGGATATTGCCCTACACTAATAAAGTTGGCTTTGGAGTAATATAGGGGTTGGGGAACCTTTAAACAAAGGGAAAATCATATAGCAAGAGCAAATACACATAAAATGTCTACTGAATATTTAATTGCAGTTTTTGTAAGTTATGACATGAATGTTACTGATGTGGTGCCAATAGTAACAGACTAGTCCCTGTGAGAGGGGAGATTTAATGTACCTCCCATCTGTTCCTATAGGTGGTTCCTATTTTTACGACTAAAGGAAAGAAATCTTTTCATTTGATTCCTCAGTTTTACCAATCATAGAATCATTAAGGTTGGAAAAGACCTCTAAGATCATCAAGTCCAACCGTCAACCCAACACCACCATGCCTGCTAAACCATGCCCTGAAGTGCCATATCTACACATTTTTGAACACCTCCAGGGATGGTGACTCCACCACTTCCCTGGGCAGCCTGTTCCAGTGCTTGACCACTTTCAGTAAAGAAATTTGTCCTAACATCCAATCTAAACCTCCCCTGATGCAACTTGAGGCCATTTTCTCTAATCATATTGCTAGTTATTTGGGAGAAGAGACCAACACCCCCCTCACTACAACCTCCTTTCAGGTAGTTACAGAGAGCAATAAGGTCTCCCCTTCAGCCTCCTCTTTTCCAGACTAAACAACCTCAGCTCCCTCAGCCACTCCTCGTAAGACTTGTTCTCTAGACCCCTCACCAACCTTGTTGCCCTTCTCTGGACATGCTCCAGCACCTCAATGTCCTTCTTGTAGCGAGGGGCCCAAAACTGAACACATTACTCCAGGTGTGGCCTCACCAGTGCTGAGTACAGGGGCACGATCATCTCCCTACTCCTGCTGGCCACACTATTCCTCACACAAGCCAGGATGCTGTTGGCCTTCTTGGCCACCTGGGCACACTGCAGGCTCATGTTCAGCCAGCTGTCGACCTACACTCCCTCGTCCTTTTCTGCTGGGCAGCTTTCCAGCCACTCCTCCCCAAGCCTGTAGCGTCGGATGGGGTTGTTGTGACCCAAGTGCAGGACCCAGCACTTGGCCTTGTTAAACCTCATATGACTGGCTTCAGCCCATCAATCCAGTCTGCCCAGATCCCTCTGCAGAGCCTTCCTACCCTTGAGCAGATCAACACTCCCACCCAGCTTGGTGTCATCTGCAAACTTACTGAAGGAGCACTTAATCCCCTCATTCAGATCATTGATAAAAATATTAAGCAAGAGTGGCCCCAAAACTGAGCCCTCAGGAAAACTGCTTGTGTCCAGCTGCCAACTCGATTTAACTTCATTCAGTACCCCTCGCTGGTTTCGGCCATTTAGCCAGTTCTTTATCCAGTGAAGAGGTGCCATGATGCGGATCTTAAAGGTCTTTTCCAACCTAAGTGATTCTATGATTCTCTGATATTTGCAGCATCTCCTACTGCCAGTTAGTAACAGCAAACATTTTTTTCAGTGTATTTGCTGACGTGCAACACTGAGAAGCTTGGTTGATCTTGTTCTTTGCAACTTGAATGTTCTTTCTTGATGCTAAACGGTAGAAAACATAATCAAGTCATAACATTGATAAAGATATTAAACAAGAGTGACCCCAAAGCTGAGCCCTGGGGAACACTGCTTGTGTCCGGCCACCAACTGGATTTAATTCTGTTCAGCACCACTCTCTGTGCTTCGCCATCCAGACAATTTTTTACCCAACGAAGAGTACATATATCTGAGCCATGAGCTGCCACCTTCTCTAGGAGAATGCTGTGGGAGACAGTATCAAAGCCTTACTAAAGTCCAGGCAGACAACATCCACAGCCTTTCCCTCACCCACTAGGTGGGTCACCTGGTCATAGAAGGAGATCAGGTTGGTCAAGCAGGATCTGCCTTTCATGAACCCATGCTGGTTGTCCTTCACATGCCTGGTGAGCACATGCAGGATGAATCACTCCAAAATCTTCCGCGATACAGAGGTCAGGCTGACAGGCCTGTAGTTCCTGGGATCCTCCTTCCGGCCCTTCTTGTAGATGGATGTCACACTGGAGATCCTCCAGTCATCTGGGACCTCACCTGTTAGCCAGAACTGCTGATAGATGATGGAGAGTGGCTTGGCCAGCTGCTCCTCCAGCTCCCTCAGTAGTCTCAGGTGGATCCCATTCAGCCTATAGACTTGTGAGTATCCAGGTGGCACAGCAGGTCTTTAACTGCTTCGTCCTGGTCTATGGGAGATTTATTCTGCTCTCCATCCCTGTCTTCCAGCTCAGGGGACTGAACACCCTGGGAATAACTGGTCTGACTATTAAAGACTAAGGCAAAGAAGGCATTAAGTACCTCAGACTTTTTCTCATCCTTGGTGGCAATATTCCCCCCCACATTCAATAGAGGATGGAGATTCTCCCTGGCTTTCTTTTTGTGGCTAATGTATTTGTAAAAACATTTCTTGTTCTCTTACAACAGTGGCCAATGACATGAAATGTCCATATGCACATGCAAAGGACTGTTTTTATGGCAAAAATTGATTATTTAGTTAAAGTAAAAATGCTGCTAGAGGTAGTATAGATACATTTCAACACCAGCACATGAATATGTTGCAGTTAAATCAGAGATTATAGCAAAACCACATGGTTCACAACAAAAAGGTAAAAAGTTTGATTTGCCTGCACACAGCTTTTGCCATTTATAGTGAGGATTTTTAATCTTATTATCCACACAATGAAACAGTCTGATTAACAAACTGAAAAACAACTGAAAAACAACTGAAAAATGAAAACTTGCATTTTGGCTGTTTTGTACAAAGAAACTCTGCCATCCTGGATATCCAAAAGACTTTTCAGGATACTGACAAGGTAAACGACCAGTAAAAAACATACTAAGCAGTGCCTGAGATTGAACACATTGGCTAATACTGGAAATAACAGAACAGGTATTCAGGGTGTTGAAAAATTAAGTCATTTGCATTTAGATGCCACTCTGGAAAACGCTGTCCTTATTTAAAAATTTTGTGGCTGTAGCACTTATAGACTTAACTCATGACTACAATTCTGCTTGACATTTAGGCCAAAAAATGGAATCCGAATCGAAGTTATTTCAGCAAAGTAGCTATTTGCATTCATTTTGCTGTAGTTTAAAATAGAGCTTAAGATATATGATAGTTCAGAATTAAGTTCTGAAGTACATCACAGTGCAGAATATTAAAACTTTATTTCCCTTAAGTACACTAAGCTTTTCATCAACGAACCAATGTCATCTTATTAATAATGTAGGAATAGAAGTATTTATGTCTGCATTCCCAGTAATCTCTCTATTCATTTTCAAAGAAGAGTTGTACCTGGGAATCAGGACTAATACAAAAGCACTGAACTCAATAGTTACATTTAGAAGCTTAGTTCTGCTAAGACCCGATCACTATCTGAGAGCAGATCACAACTGTTGAGTGAAACAACGTACCACACTGCATAGTCCCTGACACTACGTGCCTAATCTCTTCCTCTTTAACCACTCAAAGGAGCCACATATTTCATTCTTGACTGATACGATACCTTCAGCCATTTTTAGCACTGCTTTGGTTTCTCTGTTTTTCCAATTTGCTTTTAAAAAGTTTGTCATTTTTTGGAGGTGTACTAGCTGATTTAAATATTAGAGAGCTATACACCTCTGGGTATTGAGGTAAAGACGACTGCATTCTGTGGAAAAGAAAAAAAAAAGAGCCTTTTTTTGGTATCTGCTTGCCTTGATGTTACATGTCCCTCACATAGGCAAAAAAAAGAAACAAAAATGGAAAAGCTCCAGTTAAAGTCCTATAACAGATATACAAACCAGGTAAAACATTAAAATCTGTTCATTTTGCCTTGCCAATATATTCAAAGATGCATAGGATTAAGAAATGTTATATACCAAGGACTTACTGGGTCCCTATCTGTATTGTACTTTAAGAATGATGGCCTCAAGGGGGGGGTGGGGGGGTGGAAATCACAATAACATTAGTTCCTACCTCGTTGGTGGAGATGAAGGAGAGAAGAATGTCTTATTTCAGTCAGGATTTACTAAGCGTTCTAGAAAGGTTTTGCTACCTGACTTTTTTTTCATAAGACATAAGCATACAGTATCATGGGAACTGAGATTGTGGGCTCAAAACAAACACTATCCAGTTTTATGGAAAAAAATTCCAAACAGTAATTCCAAACAGTAATTCTAAACAGTAATAAGATAAGACACTTCGTACATATCAAAAGAGTGAAGAGTGTGGCCAGCATGTCAAGGGAGGTTCTCCTCCCTGCCTACTCTGCCCTGGTGAGGCCTCATCTGGAGTACTGTGTCCAGTTCTGGGCTCCCCAGTTCAAGAAAGACAAGGAAAGACTGGAGAGAGTCCCACAGAAGGCTACGAGGATGAAGAGGGGACTGGAGCGTCTGTCCTATGAGGAAAGGCTGAGGGAGCTGGGCTTGTTCAGCCTGGAGAAGGTTGAGAGGGGACCTTATAAATGCCTATAAATTTCTTAAGGGTGGGTGTCAGGAGGATGGGGCCAGACTCTTTTCAGTGGTGCCCAGCAACAGGACAAGGGACAACGGGCACAAACTGAAGCATAGGAAGTTCCTCCTGAACATGAGGAAGAACTTCCCTCTGAGGGTGACGGAGCAGTGGAACAGGCTGCCCAGGGAGGTTGTGGAGTCTCCTTCTCTGGAGATATTCAAGACCCTCCTGGACAAGGTCCTGTGCAGCCTGCTCTGGGTGACCCTGCTTTGGCAGGGGAGTTGGACTAGATGACCCACAGAGGTCCCTTCCAACCCCGAACATTCTGTGATTCTGTGAAAACTGAAGTTAGGGCAAAGATACCAGTACTGTAAAAACTAAGTTGGTGTTTTAGGCTATCGATTTTCTATTTTAAATAAAGGAGGTTCTTTGTTCCTGGATATACTGTACTGTCATTCCTTATGTCTTTCAAATTCCAGTGGGTGGTTGTTGAACCAACGTGACCAAGCAAACTTTGGTAACAACTTTCTGTGTGACTGATGGCATAGAGCATTGCAATTGCTGGTTAAATATTTAGGACAACACTAAAAAATTCACTAAGAGCAAATACTGTCACAGCAGTTACAACCTTTAGGAAAACTACAGACTTCAAAAAAGCACAAAAAGAAATCCTTCAAAGGTTTGTTGTCAGTTTTCAGTGAGCATATTAAAAAGTATTGAGAGTTTTCCTAACATCTCAAGGCTTGTGAAAAACATGGTCCAGAATGCCAAAGGAGAAAGAAATCTGTCAACTATTTTCAAAGAAACCCACACAACTGACTGATGCACAAGCAGGGTTGAATTTCTGAAATATGACAAACACAATCAAAAATTCTCCAAAATTACATTAGTATACGTACAAATGCACTTCGTGCCATCACGTGCATGCAGATGTTCACAGCCAACACACTTCCACCCTGTGAATCCAGGCTTGCAAGTGCACTGTCCAGTGACAGAGTCGCAGGGGACAGGCAGGGAACCGTATTGATCACACTCACATTCCTGGCAGGACCCTCCTGGAGTCTGTGGGTTTCCAGTGTAGCCAGAAGAACATCTAGACATTGCAAATACAAAACCAGGTTTGGCGAACTGACATGCACAGTGTATTACAATGAATACTTGGCAAGACTGTAACCAAAATGTATATGAACATTCATTCACAAACCATTTAAAAAAATCTTTGGTGCTTTATGACACAGTATACATTTGTAGAGAGAGAAATGTTGCAAACTGTCCAATAAACTGATAATAACGTTTAACCAGGACATGGAACAGTCTGGATGGAAGGAGTATGCAAAAGTGATTCCACACCTGTAACAGCTTTCAGTTAATCTTCTCTTATACCATGACAGAAAAGTTTCTGCATTAGCAATGTTTGGTCTATAGACCTTTCTTTTCCCCACTAGCCACTTGTGCTTTGCATCAGAAATCAAATCGTATAGTAGACACTTGCTAATTCTGATCATCTTAATCCCATAGCATTGCTATGGATGGGGCAACAGCTGCTGTTTAGGTTATTAATTTGCAATTTGGTCATCAATATGTTTGTAAGCGTCTTGTACAGTCAGTGCCCTTGAAGACACAATAGTCATTAGAACACAGGATACAAGCGACATCAAGACACACTATAAGCATCGTATCTAATTTTAGATAAATTTCCTATATTTCAGTTTAACTTCTGAAGCCCAGGTGAAAAAAACCTCCACAAATCAGAAAGTAAGACTAGGACAATATGTGTGATATAAATAACACTGATTATCAATTTACAGTGGGTGTACATAAAAATTGCCTTTTATTGCTGAGTTTTAACAACATATAAAGAGGGAACAGCTTACCCAAAAGCATGTATTTAAATATTAGTAAATATATATTTATAGTATCAAAGGACATTGCTCTCCTTCATGTCTTGCCCACCTTTCATTTTCCCTCTTTATTCTTTTTCCATTCATCCTACCTTTCACAGTACTGGCCTTCATATCCAGGTGGGCATGCAGTACACCGGTAATTACCAGGTCCTTCCGCAACACAAGAAGGGCTAAAACTAAAGCAAAAGCAAATGAAAAAGTTTTTTCCACTCAACTGCATCATTTCACCCTAGTCAGCTGTGCAGAAGTGCCCATGGTAAGCTCCACTCTTAATTTAAATGGCAGTATTTTCTTATCTATTTATAAACACCTTTGGGAGATCCCTCCTTTCTATTAGGAATTTTGTGAATGCCTTGCTGTGATACCGGCACATTTTAGACGAATGCTGGAAGGGCAGAATCAATGAGGGCTGTATCAGAGGGGATGGAGTCAAGAATGCCCATGTTGTAGGCTTGTGTGAGTGAATGGTGCTGTCACTCATAGTGATCAAGAAAAGGTAGTAATGGGAAGGATGTGAAGCAAAAGTTAAAGAAACTGAGCTAACAAACATCCATCCTTTCCAGTCTAATTTAATTTTAGTCTGAACAAAAGGAGATAAGCTGAGAAGACTTTACTCAAAGGTAGGACATAAAGAGGGAGAAAGGAAACAAAGTCAACAGCCACATGGAATCTTCCGAAAAGGCAGCATCAGATGGTCTTCTCAAGGAAATACTGAAGAGAAAAGACTGGCCTACAGAGAAAAAAAACCTAAAAGCTATCTTCTTCATGGTCAGGGAGGAGTCGTATTTTAATCACAGAAGACACTAGAGTATTTTTACTAAGCCATGATGTAGAAGAGTAACTAGTGACTGCAGTGTGTACCTATGGGAGCTGTGTGAAGTAACATGCTGCTGAAATAGTGGTGCATTAAGTGTTTGCACAGACAGTTAAAATGAATGAAAAGGGTAGGCAGGGGAAAAGAAACACAACTAAGTATTAAAATGGCGCAAGACTGTAAAACTCACTCCGCTCTTTGTGGAAGAAGAACCAGAAAAGCACAGAGGTGGCTAGCGGCGAGTGCAGAGCTCTTTCTTGGCACAGTACAGTCAGCAACCTACCCTAACTTGCTTATAATGCATTAAATCAATAGTGCTTGAATGAGCATATAAAATTACACCTTTGCAAAAAAAGGTAAACAAATTGATCTGTTACTCACAAACTCATTATCCAACACATTTTCAACTCTACAAAAATAGACCCACACCCCCAGGAACAACTCATTCTCTCTGTTTTTTTTCCAGCTTATCATGTTTGAAGCTGACTGCTGACTGTACAGGAGTGTAAAAACAGTATTTAAAACCTTAGTGGAGTTTTGTAAACTTTCATAAATAAAAATAATTGCACTATACTAATTCACAAATATCATGTCAGTCATGACATAACAAGCTAATGAGATAGCTCATTAGCTATCTGCATTTTGTGCAGATTATGATTACTCAACTATCATACAATAGCTGCAGGTTGTTATATTTTTTTCCTCCATAGTATCTCAAAGAGCTTTCACCAAGCTGAACCAAAGTGTGCAAGCAAATCCAAGGTGGGATGCCCTTGTTTTCCACTTCATTCTGTAGCTTTATGAAATAGATCTATCCCACCTTGGCCTATTCATCTAAAAGTTAGGCACATAGTCTAAGCTAACTGTTAGAGGCATCCTCTATCAGCTGTGGAAATTAGAGATGCACAGACAGGCATATACACACACATTTGAAACATCTCCTCCCCCGCCCTCTCTCCTATGGTGGTGTCCCTCGGTTTTAACATGTGTGAGATGCAGAGTTGTCTGTCCCTTCATTTACTATACAGGTACCAAAACTCTTGATGGCTACAGCTAACAGAAGTAGAAATCCAGTCCATGACATCTAGAGACATCTGAGTTAAGTTCTGTAAAACCCACACATTTCTGCTTCTGGACATGCTCAGATCTGACTCCTCTTTCGACAGCACTAAGAAACTGGGCAACTATCTTGTGGTTAAGTGTATTTACTAATTTCAGACTAGTTGCTACTCACTTATCTCCTGTGAAGGCTTTTGAACAAAAAAGCCTCATGAACACTTTCATGTGAGCATGACACAAAAGGTCCTGACATCTGCAGCCATGCCAGTTGTGTGGCTGCGTGAGACATTGGTGCTTTTCTTGCTCGCCCTTCCACAGGCAGCTCCACAATTGGAGTGCGCACTCGGGACACATGGACTGCCTGGAGTCCACGCGTTTCTCAACTGTAGTGTACTTCCATGACATCCACTTCCTGTCTTTCGTGTGAGCCTTTAGATCAGATACTGAAGTGATTTCTGGAGCAGAGTGTGGAGAATATGTGTAAATTCTTGTAGCAGAGTGCCATAACAATCCAGGTGAAGAGTCCTGCTCATTTTTTGATCAGACACCTGTGCTTCTGGGCAACCAAATGTTCTTAAGCCCCAGAAAAAAAACAGACTCTTCTCTGGACACACTCCAGAGTGCCACTCAATGTCTTTCTTGTAGTGAGGGGCCCAAAACTGAACACATTACTCCAGGTGTGGCCTCACCAGTGCTGAGTACAGGGGCACGATCACCTCCCTACTCCTGCTGGCCAAACTATTCCTGACACAAGCCAGGATGCCGTTGGCCTTCTTGGCCACCTGGGCACACTGCAGGCTCATGTTCAGCCAGCTGTCGACCTACACTCCCTCGTCCTTTTCTGCTGGGCAGCTTTCCAGCCACTCCTCCCCAAGCCTGTAGCGTCGGATGGGGTTGTTGTGACCCAAGTGCAGGACCCAGCACTTGGCCTTGTTAAACTTGGCTTCAGCCCATCAATCCAGTCTGCCCAGATCCCTCTGCAGAGCCTTCCTACCCTTGAGCAGATCAACACTCCCACCCAGCTTGGTGTCATCTGCAAACTGACTGAGGGAGCACTCAATCCCCTCATCCAGATCATCGATAAAGATGTTAAACAAGAATGGCCCCAAAACCGAGCTCTGGGGAACACCACTCGTGACCAGCCGCCAGCTGGATTTAACTCCATTCAGTGCCACTTGCTGGTCTTGGCCATTTAGCCAGTTCTTTATCCAGTGAAGTGGTGCCGTGATTCAGATCTCAAAGGTCTTTTCCAACCTAAGTGATTCTATGATTCTCTGATATTTGCAGCACCTCCTACTGCCAGTTAGTAACAGCAAACGTTTTTTTCAGTGTATTTGCTGAAGTGCAACACTGAGAAGCTTGGCTGATCTTGTTCTTTGCAACTTGAATATCCTTTCTTGATACTGAAAGGTAGAAAACATAATCAAGTCATAATGGAAAACATTAATGAAAAAGAGTACAACTCAGAAAATTTGCAGTTAAGACCACATTATGACTTTCTGAGATAAAGGGTATTTCTTTAAGCCTCTTTTATAATTATTTTCGTTGTTCTCAGTTTGATATTTATGAGATTTGGAAACACTTAAAAACATTTGCTGTGGATGAATGATCATGAAGTGTTTAGCTACTGTTGTCTGAGAAAGGGATTCCCTCCTTCAGAATTAACCTTAGACCACCCCAAAATGATAAAATGAAGAAGAAAGAAGAACAAGAAAAACCCCTTTCATATATACTGGCTGAAATACTCACTAAACCATCCTATATGTCAGACAAAACACAGAAAAACGATTTTAAGGAACACTTTCAACCTTTCAAGAGAACAGTCACGAAACACAAACCTTTTCAGAGCAGTACTACAGTATGATTCCAAATATCAGTAAGAGCTTCTCAGCAAAACAATAAACAAGCTCAAGTGCTAAAGTATAATCTGTCGGGAACACATGCGGAGACATCATGGCAAGGCTCATTAGCATAAAGCAACCAATAAAATTTATGCTGCAATAACTATATTGCTTTTAAATTATTCTATCTTTCACAAATTGCCTAAAACTCATGTAACATTAAATAAGAAATCAATAAATTCCACAGTGGAGCAAGAAAGGCACTGTAACACATTTATACCAACTTAATATATGAGCATAAGACTTTTTACAGCTCCCTTGTGGCTATATTGTACTTGAGTTCTGTTCTAGCTTCGTTTATGAGAATACCTTTATAACACACATTCATTATCTGTTGAGTATTGCATTTTCTAGCACTTATTAATTTATTCATCACAAATTAGCAAGGGAGCAATTTCTGACTTTTAAAGGAAGATCAATTAACAAAAGTAGATATGAAACTTTTTAGTATGGCTTACATGACGCAGTTCTCCTGTAGCCATCTGAAAAAGGACACAGTGAGCCCAAAACAAAGTTCTTGCTTGCTGGAAATGTAATTCTGCATCATGAATTTGCTTACTTGTTACTAGAAGTGGCCAGGGGACAAGCACAAGGCTGACAGTCATTTGGAGAGCCTTGGACAATGCCATAAAATCCTAGCGCACATCTCTCACAGTGGTGACCAGCAGTATTGTGCTGACAATTCTGTGGAGGAAGGAGACAGAATGAAAGCCATATTTGATAATTACAAGAAAGCAGAAAACATTTTGTTCCCTGGGATTCAAACTTATTTCGATTCATAATTTCTCTCTCCCTGACATGATTCACAGTGGGACTGCTTGCTTTAAGCACCTATCAAATGCCTGCTGAGTTATATATGGGTTTACAAGGAGAAAGCATGGAGGCCTGTAGCTAGCCAGACACATCCTATGGAATTTATTATCCCATTCGCCCTTCCTTCCCTCTTTTGTTCCAGCCATTGAAGCAGGAGAAAGAACCAATTAAAATTCAATCTTACTGTATCAGGTCATATGTATTATTATCTCTAAGAGCAGTGCTCTGTTTATTGCATGACACATGGTACATTGCCTCTTTAGTTTGTGGATATTTAGTTTTTCTTTTTACACAAATAGTAATTCAGCAGCAATACAGCACTGCATAATCTGAACTCCAGGAAATCAGAATGGAAAACTTTAAAGGTAGATGGTTTGCTTTTTTTGACCCCCCCTTTAACTTTGACACTGAAGCTATTTAAGCAAAATTGGATTAAAATATTGTCCTCTATTTTTTTTTAGATCAGTTACACAACTTGTGAATTTTACATTAAGATGAACCTAGTGCATAAATTCAGAAACATAATACCTGACAAACTGATGTTTCAGGATCACACATAGTACTGTGTCCATGACACTGACATATAACACAGGCGCCTAAGGACTGAGCAGGTGTCCTTCCTGCGGGTGAGGATGGAAGCCTATAAAATCCTGGAGAGCATGACTGCAATAAAAAAGATGGAGAAGAAAACAGATCATTACAGAGTGAACTAGGTACGGGAAGCATTGCAAGATCATCTTTCCAATCACCAGTTTTTACAAGTTGTGAAAAGAACCTGACAGGCTTCCAGCTGTGTTACAAACAATATGCAGTACTTTACAGATAACAAGAGCCAGCCCTAATTGGAAACATTGCGGAAAAATCCCGGGAGCACGCCACTGGCACCAGACTCCTTGTATTACAGCTTGAGAGACCTTTCATTCAGATGCAGAACACCTCACTGTTCTCACTGTGCAACAAGCATCGTTCCTTTCATTTCTTAAGAATAAGGTTTGTTTCTGAAATAATTTTTTTGCATGGACTGTGGAGAGCAAGCATTATGATTCTGTTCCCTTCACCCTTGGTGAGTATTTCAGGTTTGACAAGCTAATATCTGCCTACATACCGCCTGATGGACAACAAGCAAAAGCCAGATGACAATAATCAAGAAACTGGCTGCATGGCTGCATTATTTATAGCTATATAATTTGAAGACCGTAAAAATAAAGAATTTAAAACATTAAAAGTTTTACATGTCTTGGGACTATTAGCCCCAAATCAAATTTATTGTCACTAAGTCTCCTCTAGCCCAGCTTGGCAATAAAATTCTGAGAGCAACCCAAAAATTGCTAGCAAAGCTGACGCATGAAAAATCAAGTACTTGATCTTTATTTCAGGCTTATTATGCAAATGTATGAAAGTGTCTACATAGCTCCCAGAAAGCACACAGCTATGGCAGCATAAAAATACAAACAGGACCATTCTGAGAGTTCAGACCATTAGGGGTAAGTGCTACAGCCAAGTCACTCCGTCCCAAGCATGAATCCCACCTAACTGCTCATTTGTGACAGTGGTGCTGGGAGCCTACGAAGGCTGCCTCATGAGGTCATTTCCTACTGTGGACCACAGTTTCTGCTTTTTGGAGAGAATGTGAATAGTACACTCTTCATAGAGCAATAAAATGGATGCAAAATATAACAAAAGAGAATCTGGAGTAAGTAACTTATACTGATCAAAAGCAGGATTCTTCGGTCAGGCACTAGCTGACATGTTAGATTCTATTCATATGACACCAATCTGACAGTTTTATAATAATTGCCAAAACCTCCAGGAGTCTAAGCTATGAAAAAAGCATAAACACAATTATTTTCTTTAGAATCACAAAGAAAGTAATCTAACTCACTTCTGCTCTTCCCCTTTTATTTTGACTTAGACTACATTAAGATCCCTCAAGCATAGAAACAGTCTACCTGCTTTTTCATGGTTTGTGAAGAATTCCAAATTAGATAAATAATCTCATATGAAAGTAATTTTTTTTCTTACTACAGTTTTCTAATTTTTTCCTCCCTCTCCATCCCCGGAAGAGTCCTTGTCCAAGGAAAAAACGGTACAAAGCACAGCTTTCCAAGTTCTAAGTAACTTTAGGTTCAGGATATAAATATATGGTACATCATCACACAAATCTAATCTCGAAGTGTTTTTTCTGATATACTATTGACACTCTTGTAATCTGTTTTGATTTAAGTATTTCTGAGATGAAACAAGACACAGACAAAAGATGAAGCAGACTATATTTTCATCACTAGTTCAGAAGTTTTTCAGAAGTAACCATTAGGGAAACTCTTACCACTGCTTTTTCATCTTGCTACTGGATTTAAAAAAAAAAAAAAATGAGTCACTTCCAGTAAAAACTGCTGCACATATAGTCCTCCAAATGCAATTATAGGATAAATCATGAAACAGACACATATACCCTGTTAGCATTTGCTTAAAAAATGCCTGAGTATCAGATGCTTTTTTCTGCTGCTGAAATTAAACAAACCTTCATAAAACACACCATAACCTTCACTGAGCACACTAGAAATAAACTAAGTTATGAGCATGTGACAACTGCACAAAGTATGAAGGTTGCAACTGAGACATTTATTCCAGCCTGTGGTGGGTGTGAATTAAAATAAAGTTCTAATTACATTATCATGTATTTTCCTTCAAAAATGCAATTTGTCACAGTATTTTTTTAAAAATCTGTACTTCTGAGCAAATGCTGGAGCCCGTTAATTTCTCATATGTGTATTTACGCACGTTCAGGTGTATGCTCTTACCAAAACAGCATGCAAAGAAAATGACTTAATTCACTCCCTTGCACACATTTCCTATGAACTCACTGTTCCTGTGTAACACAATCCTGTAAAACATCTGAAGGGAGCAGAGTTCTTGCAGATAACAATGCACCTTTCCCTTCATATACTCACTCCATATTTTCTCCCACCACTAGCCTGGGGAAACCCTGCAGAAGATCTCACTTAGTCAGGATGTCTGAGGGGTTTGCAGAATACTCAAGGTGATATTCCCTGCTACCTCCACCAAGCAACTGCAACAAAGGCTTTTGGAATTGCTAGCCCTGCTTAATGATAAGAACATGCTGGTTTGCACACAAAAAGACTGCCTGTCTCATCATCAAGAGCACATACAGTCAAAAATATTAACTTCTATTCTACAATCAAAGTACTAGATTTTAAACACTTTCTCTGGTACCTATCACAAGATACATTTTACAAAAGCATACAAATCAGCTGGTTTTCTATGAAACTTGGGCACTTGTCAAACATGATCTTTAGCATGAAAATATTTAGACAAACAAAACAATAAATTAGTACAGGTATCCTTTGAGGAAAGGCTGAGGGAACTGGGCTTGTTCAGCCTGAAGAAGAGAAGGCTGAGAGCAGACCTTATAAATGCTTATAAATATCTGAAGGACGGGTGTCAGGAGGATGGGGCCAGACTCTTGTCAGTGGTGCCCAGTGACAAGACAAGGGGCAACGGCACAAACTGAAGCATAGGAAGTTCTGTCTGAACATGAGGAAGAACTTCTTCCCTCTGAGGGTGACAGAGCACTGGAACAGGTTGCCCAGGGAGGCTGTGTAGTCTCCTTCTCTGGAGATATTCAAGACCTGCCTGAATGAGGTCCTGTGCAGCCTGCTGTAGGTGACCCTGCTTCGGCAGGGGAGTTGGTCTAGATCAGCCACAGAGGTCCCTTCCAACCACTAACATTCTGTGATTCTGTGATAAAGAGTACCAAACTCACTTAGTTGACCAACACTTTTCTCTCAATGTTAGAAATTTACCAGATGTCAACAGTTCAAGACAATAGTTTCCATTAGTGTCAGATGTAACTTATTTTATTTTCAGACACAGTGATTCAACTGCTTCTAAGAATAAAGCAACAGCTCCCTGTTCAGCCAGGTGAGTCATAGAAACAAGCTGCCCAGGGAAGTGGTGGAGTCACCATTATGAAGGGGTTCAAAAAACACATAGATATGGCTCTTCAGAACATGGTGTAGCAGGCATGGTGGTGTTGGGTTGACGGTTGGACTTGATGATCTTAGAAGTCTTTTCCAAACTTAATGATTCTATGATAATACACTATTTGGATTATGTTCCAGAATTCCTGCTCCTCTTTACAAGCAGCTCCATCACTTATGTAAGGGGTACTGAAATTTGATAGGAAGCAAGCTTTTATGTATGAATTGAGCAAGATCTTCTTATGGGAGTTCTAGAACAGCACTGGAAGAAGAATAATTGTGGGGGAGTAAAATGGAAGGATATTTGCCAGAACTCAGTGGCCCTTTTCAATATATTTTCATAGATCCACTTGGATAAATTTTAAGTATTCAGAAAACTGACAGTTTAAACATGTGCAGTAGACATTTCCTAAAGCTTTGAAAACATCTTCCGTGAAGCTTTCTTTCATGAAGTACAGGCATGCTACAGAATGTCTCTCATCTACATTTTTAATGCATATGCAGTGCTAATTGAGCAGTCAAGCATGCAAAATAAAAG
This sequence comes from Opisthocomus hoazin, assembly GCF_030867145.1. Lineage (NCBI taxonomy): Eukaryota > Metazoa > Chordata > Aves > Opisthocomiformes > Opisthocomidae > Opisthocomus > Opisthocomus hoazin. The sequence goes on from NC_134415.1 coordinate 69,475,987, forward strand.
CAAAATGGACTGCTTTCATCCTTTTAGTGTTGGTCCACAAAGGCATGCTATTGGAACGGTTTCAAGAGGAAAGATCGATGTGAGGAACCTACAGGTTCTCAACTATGAACTGCCTTTTTGACCAACTGTTCAGAATGCATTGTTTCAAGTTTTGCTTTTGAAATGACTTGTCTTTTTAAATTTTATTGTTGTTTTAGTTATTCATTATAATACACACATTTACGAAATCAAAATTAAAATGCTGTTTAGCTTATTTTTAAAACAAAATATTTCAGTCAGTCATACAGCTATTAAGACTTTATATGGGAATTTAAATGTCAAGCCAGGCAAACTTAAAAATCTGGAAAGCCTTTACAGAATAGGATTTTAAAATTCTGCGTGGCTCTTTATAGAGTGCTTGGTGCTACAATTTTAAATACATTCTTTTAACTTTTTCATTTTCTAATATGTTTCTACACTTTATTTGGTGAATTTCAGTCAACTGACAGATTTTTGACTTCTCAGGATTAAGTAGTATGTAATATTTAATTATTCACTATTATAAATGTTAATTTGTAGTTTACTTATAACTATCAATAGTTTATAGAATCAGTTGGGGGTTTTGTAATGTGACATAGAGGTTTCCTGTGTTTTTCTCCACAGATTCCGTGAATCGTGGTCATCATAAATGATGCGTGTAGTTCAGTCTTTTGGAAGATATCATATGGTAACTGTATTGTGTATTATAGCAGCATAGTACATAGTACATTACAATAGTATTATACCGCTATCTATCCAAAAAGGTTTGATCAGTCAGCATCAGTCACACAATTCAGACTCAGAGATGCTGACCCAGTAAAGCTCACTATCCTGTCTTCTAAATATTAAAGTCATTGCCATGGTTTCAGTGGCATACTTGTCTAAAGCAAAAAAAAGTGCTTAAATTCCTTGTAGAGAGACACCTGAGAGAGAAAGAATGTAAGTAATTAAATTAAGGGAGAGTTGTTGCCAGTTAAATGAACTTACACTCTAATTACTTATCACACCTTACAAATGAATGGACCAAAGAAGGTATAAAAAGTTTTACTGGAGTTCAGGTTAGCACCTTACCTCACAGGACAAACCAGAATAACCGAAGGGGCAATCACATTTCTCAATCAAGTAAGCCTGAGGAGTCATCCCAGACACAGTGCCACCTTCAGCAACTTCCATTGAGATCTCAGAAATCCTGAAAAAACAGGAGTAAACATCTCTAATGAGATTAGTCAAGCACTAACTCCAACCCAGTTAGTTCATAGTCAGCTGGCATGGCAGAAAATGGTCTGATTTGGCTGTTTGTAGGCTTCTTGACCTACAGGAGACAAACAACACTATTTTTGCCTCTCTTAAGGGAACAACAAAGCTACCACCACCTCCAGTCTCATTTGCAATTTCTAGGCAATAGTATGACTATTGTTTTTCTCCTGCTTGATTCTATCATCTTTGTTAATCTCTTTTCAGCCAAACTATTAACAAAAGCTCATATCTGATTCTTCATTTGGAGAGACTCATTAAGAAATTGAAGTCACATACTGAACGCAGTTCCAGTTCATGATTCTTATAGGTACAGCAATAAATCTGTTCACTAAATGAGCTTTTAATGAGGCAACTATTTAAAAAAATAAAATAAAATCTATCCTCAACAATTAAAGCAATCTAATAAGCTCTAGAGCAGACTTCAAAGACAATGGACATTTGCCTTTTTAGCAGGAATTTCAAGATCTGTAGCCAGATATCTTTTTTGGTTTTCCTTAGGATCATTTAGACACACACACAACAAATTCAGAGCAAACAAGAAATCCTACTACAGAAAAATCTCCTAGTATCAGAAAAGGATATGTTTCACGGTAGCACTTCCAACCTTTTAACTTTCCAAGAAATTGGTTGACTGTATTAACAATAACATCCCTACCTCTCGACCACTGCCTGTCTTTGCAGTATGCATGCTGACCTGCCAAATATGGTTGAGTACTTGATGGACAAAGGCAACAAACATAATATCTAATGAAATACACTTAATCATAATGTACTGCAATGCTGTTCTTCTAGCTTATTTCTTTATTTTGCGGGTTTGTTTGTTTAGATGAATGCTATGATCTGGAACCCCTTACTGTCTTTGAGGAACAAAATGGGTAGAATAGTGTAAATTTTAAATCTTCAGCTATATGGCCAACCTAAAAGAAACTGTTGAAGAACGTGTGACTAGCTGAATAAGTGTCAATAATGCTGCTAGAGTCTATTCATGAAGAAATTGTGCATAAGGCTAACTCAGAGGAGCTCACAAAACTGCTCAACTCCTCCTCATGCTCAAAGTCTGTTCAGCTACTCTCAAACCTCGATTACTGAGTGACACTCTTCTGCACATTGGCATACAGGCACAGATGTCAGGATGACTGTAGGAAAAGCAAACGCCCACTGCTGAGCCTTTTGGGATTGAGTTTAGGTGACCAGACCCATACCTCTTGCCACCTTGTGTCAATGCAAAATCCCCAAATTGTCTAGTAACTTCAATCCTGTGTTGCCTTCTTTACTGTCTGAAGAAAGAGGTTCAGTGGAGCAGGGAAACCAAACAAAAAACCCCATGCAAACAAAGCCAAGTCAAAACAGCAAACCAAAAATAGAGAGGGCAAAATGATTCAGATCTGATCTCTCAATGTAAGCTCACACTGAAAACTGTACATTGAATGGAAAAACAAAATGAAATCTGCCTCCCCATCATCTTCAAGGCTGAGGCAATGGTCTGTGTGCTGCAAAAAACTATTTACTGTGAGAAATCTGTATTTAAATAATAATACATTCTGAGATCACAAAGCTACCTGTTGTTTGTGTGAAAATGTTACTTAAGCAAGGTCAGGCTTGGTTGATTCTTGGAACATGTCTAATAGGCAGCAGTCCAACAACTGCTACCTGATCAGTGTCAGGGATATCGAAATAATTCACAGACAAATTGAAAGCACACTTCCAATTCAAAGTAATTTATTACCACAGCCCAGTTGCCTGAAAAGCAAAACAAAATCTAATAAAAGATATGTTTCAATTTAGAGTGGTGAATGTGAAAATGAGGGGAAAAAAATGAACAATATAGGAGAAAAATGTTTGGCTTTGGATTCTGAGCAGAAATCTCTAAATCAGTAGTAATGCTGCAGCATTGAAGCAGAAACAACATTAGCATTGCTGCTAAACTATACAGCTAATACAGCGCTAACTCTAGCACTAGGCTATTTTTATGCTTCCAGCTGCTGTTGCTGCTTTATTTTAAATGTTTTTCCTGTAGTTTATCACTTATCTGCACCTTTTAAACTCTGCAATTGAAATTAAGACACTATTAAAAACCTTAAAAAATTTAAAATGTCTTCTTATATAATATTTTCCTCCTATCCACAGCTTCTTTTGCTTTATATTTTTCTGCTATGCACAGTCAGGTAGAAAGAGAACCTTTACTAGTTTAGAACAGGACCCTTATCTAGAAAGCACAACACTATTTAAACAAATGCTTTAAGTCACTGAATTCAAACGTGTTTAAAGTTGAGCATAAATATTGTCCTTTAGAGGGTCTCAGACTATTTTTAATAAAAACCTTCAATTCTTATGCAAGCTAATATTCCACTAACCTTTAAAAAACATTTTGGGGGATTTATTTTATGGTCTTAAGCAAAACTTCCTCTGAAATCATTCAAGGTGCTAACTTGAAAAAAAATAATAATGTATTCCTGCTGTTTATTTTCTACTTTAAGTTTCAGATACCATGTGATGACTGTTACCTATGTAACTAGACAGACCATAAAAATCTATTGCAACCTAACCACTTCCAAAACCAAACACGGTATGATATGCAAGGTTATGACTTGAGATGGAGTATTATCAGAAAGGAGAGATGAACTCTTCGCTAAGTCCTGCTGTCATATAAAATGTCACATTCTGAAATGCGATGCTGTAAAAATACATTTTGGTTCTTTAAGTGCCACCTTGCAAAGCTGCCCTGAAACTGAAAAGTCCTCTTCTGTTCTGTTATATGTCTCATTACCAGGCAGCCTTTATAAAATAGTGATGTATTTAAATGCACGTCTAGTTCAGTCACGATGGTCATACGCATGTCAGACCAAAATCGTGAAAACGGAGGTTCATGCTCATAACTTATGCTGCTTGAGTTGAGATAGTATTCAGTTTTTGCTTCCACAGCTGAACTAGGATCTGTATTGCATAAAGCAAAGGAAGAAACAGACACAAACCATGGATATGCTTCTCAAATTTTGCATGTTGCACTGGAGTTACTCTACTATCTCTTTCCACTGGAATTCCCTGTGCTTGTAATACAATATCCTAAACTGACTATGCCAAAAATAAATGAAACCAATGTATAACATTTATGTTGTTAATATTTAGCAACTAGCCAGTGCGAATAGGATGGATACTTTCTGTAACTGAGATACTTTACAGACAATAGCAGAAATAACGAATATGTTTTCTGTCACACAATGCTGCAACATTGAATTGTGTCTGCCCCTACCATTCACCCTCATAAACTCCAAAGGTCATGATCTTCTAGATCTATTTGTGACCTAGAAATCTAGAAATAATTTTAGCCTATTACTTTTATGACAGAATCTTAGAATAGACCTCTGGAGACCTTTGCAGTTTATCTCCAATTATTCCTGTGTTCTTGTTAATAAATCTTGCTTGCAAGGATACTGTGAATTCATTAGCAAAAACTTTTAGGAATAGTTTATGTAATCTGTTCCAGAACTTCTTTACCCCCAGGAATTTTTCTCTTGTTCTTAATGTGACTCTTTCCTGCTGAAGTTTAAGCTCATTTATTTTTTGACTTACCCACCATGGCAACAGAAAACAGAAGGTTCTTTACTTTCTCTTTGTGACAACATTTTATGGATCTTGTGGCAATTTCTAATTTCTAAATAAATCTGGTTCTTTATCTCTTCTCTCACAGGTCATATTTTCTGACCTGTGATCACAGAATCATAGAATCAGAGGTTGGAAAAGACCTCTAAGATCATCAAGTTCAACCGTCAACCTAACACCACCATGCCTACTAAACCATATCCCAAAGTGCCACAGCTACATGTTTTTTGAACACCTCCAGGGATGGTGACTCTACCACTTTCCTGGGCAGCCTGTTCCAATGCCTGACCACTCTTTCAGTAAAGAAATTTGTCCTAATATCCAATCTAAACCTCCCCTGACACAACTTGAGGCCATTGCCTCTCATCCCATCACTAGTTACCTGGGAGAAGAGACCAACAGCTGCCTCACTACAACCTCCTTTCAGGTAGTTGCAGAGAGCAATAAGGTCTCCCCTTCAGCCTCCTCTTCTCCAGACTAAACAGCCCCAGCTCCCTCAGCTGCTCCTCATAAGACTTTTTCTCCAGACCCCTCACCAGCCTTGTTGCCCTTCTCTGGACATGCTCCAGCAACTCAATGTCTTGTAGTAAGGGGCCCAAAACTGGACACAGTGCTCGAGGTGTGGCCTCACCAGTGCTGAGTACAGGGGCACGATCATCTTCCTACTCCTGCTGGCCACACAATTCCTGACACAAGCCAGGACGCCATTGGCCTACTTGGCCACCTGGGCACACTGCTGGCTCATGTTCAGCTGGCTGTTGTCCAACACCCCAAGGTGCTTTTCTGCCGGGCAGTCTTCCAGCCACTCCTCCCCAAGCCTGTAGCATTGCGTGGGGTTGTAGTGACTGAAAGTGCAGGACCTGGCATTTGGCCAGTGATGATGTTCACTGTTATGCTCTGAACACTTTTTTTTTTTTTTAAATTTAATTCTGATATCCAAAATTTGATGCTTAGGCTTCCCTAGTGTTGAGTGGAAGTAAAAGATTAAATTTTTTGCACTTTGCAGGCCATACCTGTTTATACATGCAGCTAGAATTTTAGCATTTTTCAACAAGAATATCATTACTGAATCACATTCACCTGGTGATATGTTGTAAACTACAGACCCCTGTTTGAAGAACAAGGCATCTAAGAGGTTGTTCCTTGTTTGTTCAGTTGACTATTCCTTTCAAAGTGTAAAATCTTATAGCTGACCTTTAGATTGCATCAGATTTCTGTATTATTCCTTTTGTCCTATGTCTGATGTCCACTTCAAATTTAGTAAAGCGTTATCTTCATTTCATCTAACTTTTAATGAATTAACTGAATAGAAAATGTTGAATATATCTGCCCCTAACATATTGGATTAGGTAGCATTTCATTAAAGGGAGTACTCTTTCATCTTTGACTTTTTACCTCATTTCCCACTTGCAAGAGAAAATTCCTTCATATGTTAACATTTATATTTAATTACAGCATCATGTTTTCATGAAGTAGACATTTAGTCAAAAAATACTTTTGATTTCTTTCAGGATGTGTGTGCTTACATGTGTTTTCTGTTCTAGCATCCTGAAAATAAGGATTTCATTTGCCTATTGTGATTTAAACTTTCTATTGAATAAAATTTCCCTCTCCTGCGTCTTCTGCTATGCTGAATGCTAACTCCCTCTGTGCTTCTCAGCAACTGCTTATAGCTTATGTTATGAATAAAAATTCTGCTGTGAAGCTCTATCAGGTTTTCAGTTACTATTGCACTACTTCAGACCACTACACAAAGTAGTTACCTGCTCTGCCTCATGATATTGCCATGAGTAGCCTTAATAAGAATGTAATGAACATCATACAACACATTCAGGAAGTCTTCCCGGGATACAGCTCTACTTGCTCTTGATTCATCTCCATAATACTTCCATGTGAAATCTGCCTGGGACATGGTCCTGTTGACACCAGGGTCATCATGAGAATATTCCCAGAGCACAGTGTCTCTGACTCTTTGGTCATCACCAAAATATTCCCATTCATGCTGAAAGACAGTAATACGAAACCAGATTATTAACAGTATTAAAAAGAACCAGATGCTTAAGTTCTGGGGAAAAAAGCAGATGGAAACGTTACCTCTGTCATCTCTATCTCGTGCCTTGTCAGTTGCCCAATCAGAGGGGCAGCCATATGCCGGACAATAATTCTTGTATGGGTGGGAGGTCCACCTCTTATGATGACTTGCGGGTAGTAAGTAGTAAACCCAGTCTCTTCTCGTGCTTCAAAGTAGATTGCATATTTCAGTTTCCCTCCATAAGCAGTCAGCTAACAAAGCAAAACACAAAGTACAAAAATAAATCTCATTTTCCGTTATGTAAAAATAAATTCCTGGGCATATGTAGGAGCTCAATACTCTCTGCACCTGTGCGCAGTCTGATGAATGTGCATGTAGTAGAAAATAGCAATACGTGCTCGTGGAACTCTCTAGGGACATGGGCTGTGTTCAGAAATACCCATCAGCAATTTGTTATTGTACTACACTAAAACCAAAATGTTATCTACTTCTTTATATGTGCCTTGGTGCTCCCCAAAGTTTGTGTTTAGAGAAAGAAACATCTAAACTTTCCCAAGCCAATAAAAAGTGCAAAATAAATTGTCACAGAGGTGCATGACTATATCCGAAAGGAGGGTTACTTCAATAATTTTCTCCCGTGTAACTTATAAAGATCAGGCTTTTTTTTTTTTTTTCAATGGACAGAAAAAAAAGTTACAAGAGAGTTATATTAAATGAATACAGCTTAACTTTTCAAATAACATTTTCGTAAGAGAATCTACATTGTGGAAAAATATTACTTGTTACTGTGTGTAAATACATACGTTTGAAAATAGTGTTTCTGTTACAGACTTCTTAATTTCCATGATAACAGAGCAAATAATTTGTAATAATGGAATGACATTTATTTTCTTTTGAAGTACCTTCCACTGTGTGAGGACATGCCTATTGAAGGGAAATAAGGCATTGCAAAATTCAAATATAAGATTAAATAAATATATAAATCAATGTCAATATTGAGTTGAATTTTATGTTTACCTTTCGACCCTCAAACTGCTCTGGAAGTCTCCAGTAAACAGGTTCTGACCGAAGATCCTGCATCACCTGTTCTATGTTTGCTACTATTTCAGGAGGCTGGAATGCAATCCCTGAAAGAGTGCTGCGATGAAGGTTTTCATCCACCAGTGGCAGAATCATTTGCTCTGGCTTCAAGGTCACCTATACATATTCAAAAAAAACAAGAAGAAAATCAAGTCTATTTTTCCCCCGTGAAGTGTTAGTCTTTAAATTCTAACTCTTTAAAAAATTATTTCTAGGTAATTTAATTTCACATCACAAGCAATTTGTCACAGAACAGTTTTACTACTCCTTCAGGTATGAACAGTGACAATAATGACTTCCCCCCTCAAGCCTTTTGCACCTTGTCCTCATGTTAACAAAGAACATACTAGCACTGGTTAAAATAGTGTCATCAGCAAGTGATCCCAAGAGTTTTGTTGAAGCAATTTTTATAGTACTATTTCAGTCTTGGGTCTCTTCCGTTTGGATGGTGAGAAATGTACCTTACAAAGAAGCATACTTCTCACCAACACTTATTATACATCACTGGGGTTATGGAACACAATGCCTGACCCCTTGGTACTTTTTATGCAATAAAGCTAAATGTCCTGTGGGCAACATGCAGAGAGTGAGGGCTCAGGGTTTCTGTAACTCTAAATTCAGATCTAATAAAAAAATGTAAGGATGCCACTTAGATACTTGTAATTTTCTTAGACTCAACAAAAGAATGAGTCTCAACAGTATTCTATAGAAATCATTATTTACATCAAAAACTGTAATAAAAATCTTAGTAATTCTATGCAGATGAACGTATCACAGGAAGTGTGTGAACAAATGCAAAGGCCTGGTATCAAAATTGCTTTCTCCCAAAGGGTAAGGAAAACAAAGAAAACAAATGCAGAGTTATATCTCATCAGTCATCCCATCAACATGCTATTCATGAGATAGGGATCAGGTAACGCAGAATCAACCAACCCCTGTACTGTAAGCATCTTGGTATTTCTATTTACAGCAGCATCTGTGGACTGACCAGACATGAAAGCATTCCTAACATTCCCAGCCTCGTGTGAGATTTCCCGAGTTCCTATCATAACCGTATTTTACTGTTTACTACCTTAGACATCAAGAAAGTGGTCAACACATTCGAATTTCAGATGAGCCTTGCTTTATTGTCATATAAGACAGGATTTGCTTGTTTAAACATGTCTAATGACATTTAAAGCACCTGAGAATATCTGGAATAGTCACCAGCAGTTGGCAAAGCCCCGTCTCACTCAGTTTACAACTCTCAATCAATTCTGAAATAGACCATATTACCAAAAAATAGATGAGATGCAGACATACACTTGTTTAGGTATGACCACAAATAGGAAAGGACATTAATCAAGAGACACAAAATAATCAGGAGGTTTAAACTATCTTTCTGCTTTGTGCTGCCACAAAGGTCACAGTATAATTTTCCAGAACTGCTGCTGTCATGGAACCTGATTAAATTTCATAACTTGTCAGCGTTTTACAGCCTTTTACAATCTCCAGCCTACCAGCATAAGATGGGCAAAACTGAAATAATGAGAAAAACTGGGTCAGATCATGATAAATCCCTTCATCCACTGGGAAGGGAAAGAGGTGCTATTGGACTGAACAATGAAGGGGAGAATGGGTGCTATTCATATTACTTTAACCAAGAGATACGAACTCTTTAGTAAGAGATCACACCTTGATTTCAGCCTTTATCTTTATGCAATTGATGTTTGTGCATGACAAGTCAGGAGCTTTGGCTGATCTGCATTAGGCAGAGATTCCCCCTGTGGCTGACATGCTTTCTAGCAGAGATGATTGACCATACATGGGGACTGAAGTAGTCATTTTCCATTAGAAATAGCTCCACCAGAGTGTAAGTAACTAAGCAGTGCAGCATTGGCCTCAATGTGTGTTTTGGGCTCGTTGTACAGATAAATGGAGGCATCCAGTCTGCCTTCTTTGTCAGGCCAGCAGAGGTCCCAATGTCCTCTTCCACAAAAAGGTGAAGAGCTCTTTGTTTGCTCTGATGGATTATACCCTCCCATTCTTGGATTTGAATAGAGCTTTATTAAGCTACCTTTTTAAAACTTCAAACAAACAAACAAACAAACAAAGAAAAAAACCCAAAGAAAATAAAAGATTAATTGAACCGTGGGAAATCTGTGCTGGACAACAAGCATCTGTGACCCTTGAATACACCTGGGTAAACTGTGTGACAGATACCAGAGATTACATTACAATGCACCGGACTGCATAATTTCCCCACAAAGAGTTTGCCTTTCCCTGGGTTTTAATAGCTTTACTTTGGCTTGATGTCAGCTATCCTATCCCTGGTTTTCTTACCTACTCATGTACTTTTAATGCCCTGACCCTGATTGTCTAATGGAACATACTGCTCTCTCCACTTCTCAAAGTATAAAGACAAAAACCATTGCTTAAATGTTTGGCCATTTTCTAGCTACCTCTCAGTGCCTGACTAAAAGATGCCAGCAGGAAACAACATTATCGCATTACATGGCTCAGCAGTTTCCTACTCACCCACATGCGAATCAGCCCCCTTGCCTCACTGCACTGTGTAGTCAGGCCAAAGCAATAGCAACTGCTGCAGCCAAGTGGGTTTCTGGGAGAGAGACCAAATGTACCAGACTTGCACCTGTCACAGTGGACACCTTCCACATTAACCTGGAACAGAGAGAATATTTTTTTTAAAAAAGAAAAGCAAGCCTTTTTTCGAGGTAGTAACAAGAAAAAGAAAATCATATATTAATCATAATAACAGGGTGCAGAAAGAAATAATTATAAGAGCAATGGAATATTCAAGGAACTTTCCAGCTACTTATCATGTGTGTATGCAAACATATGCAATTAATGTAATTGATGCATTTGCATTTGTATCCACTGAGTAGCTTTGAGCAATGGATGCTGGCTTCATACTGACAGTTGTAAGCATAGTAAAATCAAATGGCACTTTAGGCATGACATGCTCAATAACTGATTGATAAGATAACAAAAAATGTGTCCTTCTGAAATTGCCAGGGTTAATCAAGCCTTTTGTTTAATAGGAATTAGCTTTGACAAGTTAGAATGTTTAAGGTTGAGTACTAAGTGTTCTTGCTGAGAAACATATTTTAATGGAAATACTGTAGAGAAAAGCTTTCCCCTCTTTGTGATTGTTTTCCACATCATTGAACAGTATTAACAAGGCTGAAATGTTTCACTGTTGTAATGTCAATGCTTTTATTTTCATTTTTCAATTAGTCGAAATAAAAAGCTATACCAGATAGGGCCAGATACACAATAATTTATGCATAGCCCTTTAAAACCATTTTCATACTGAGACCAAGGTATTTAAATAAAAATACTAATACGAAAGCACTGGTTGGCTTTTCCTTCCCTCTTTTTTTCTCTTGAGAGTAACGTGAAGTCAATCTAAAAAACAAATTCAACTTCCCAAAGCTTATACAGGAAACTAACATTATCTCTGAGGATTTACCATTTTTAACCCTCATTTCCACATGTAACTCTATCAGCAAGTGTGCCTACACTGTATTTAGCTTAGATTTTGCTGCTATTTGTCAGGTCTAACAAAGGGGCTCCTGAGCCTTTGAAAGCTCATTTCTGCAGCTATAACAGCAGGTTTAAAAGGGAAGGATTACTGTTTTATACAAATCTCACTTCTTCAATACATAACCCTTTCCAAAAAGTTACACAGTAGGTTAACCAACCCCAGATTTAAATTCAACCTTAGATTTAAATTCTGGGGGAAAAAAAAATCTGCTGACTTCATTCAGTATAATTTGTCCATTTTCTGTCACAAACTGTGAATTTTACTTGCTTTGCGTTTGGTTTCATGTCAATTGCAGTTTCTTATCTTTAATCATCAGCTATATATATACTGTTAATATGCACTCACAGAAACACAGAAGTAACTGTATTAGCCTTGAAGGAATCAACAAAGAAATATTTCTATTAAAAAATGCCATAAACCCCATTCTTTCTACTCAGTGTTTACAAGAGCTACAAGACATTGACATGCTAGACCTAATCAAGTAAAAGGGCACCAAGATGGTTAGACAGGTTGGTGCACATCATGTATCAGAAGAGGCTGAAAGAACTGAGATACTTCCATTTTTCCATTTCAGAAGATGACATTGGACAAATCACACTGACCACTGGGCTGAGTATTATTTAGATGGTCCACGTGATCAACTCACTCACTTCAGCTTTCTTATGGTCCCACCATCAAATGAATCAGTATTTATGAAATAGAATCTGATGTCTTCTGTTCAAATGCACCATAAAAACAGAAGGGTGGTCAAGCAGTTTGCACGGAGAGGTTGTGAAATCCCCTTCCTTGGAAACGCTGCCTCAGCAAGGCCTTTCAAACAATGCACTGGTCAATATGACCTCCATAGGTCTCTTCCAATCTAATTTGTTCTACAGTTCCTCCACTGAGTCTATCCTTTAAACTCAGAATGAAGTGACTGGTGCCTATTTAACAAAAGAATTTTCATTCTTTTTCCTCCCAAACTGTACTGATTCTTGAGGTTATTCCACTCCAATCCATGGCCTTTTTACTTTGTCAATCATCAAGCTTTTCAAGGACCCTCTAGATTGTAGTTCTGCTGTTCAGCATGTCAACCTTTACCTCCTCCAAATGAGCAATATTCTCAAATCTGCTGATAGTGAATTCTGTCATCTGTGTCACTGACGAAGGTATTGGCTCTGGAATACTCTGCTTGCTGGCTACCAACTGCATGTCAAACCACCAGTTACTGCCCTTTAAGCCCAGCAATCCAGCCAACTTTCAAATCACCTAAGTGTGCTGTTCTTCCAAGAACAATTCCAAATAAGAATGCTGTGGGTGATGATGCCAAAAGTCTTCGCTTTAGTGATCCTGAATTGGATGCTGTTTACTCAGAAGCACAGATACTACTGCAGTGAATTCTACTCATAAAATGATCAATGCTGACTTCCTCTAAGTCAATGTACTATAAAGAACTAGCACTGTGCCATACTGTTATTACTGATGTGTTTGCTTTTAATTTGCCAAATATCTTAACAAGAATTGTATTGAATGGAGTTAAACTGGCAACAGTTCTGTAAGAACAGGACAAAATACAAAGTGAGAAGAGAGTCTAAGAGGATGCTATCCTGGCAAGTGTTAGTGTGTGAAAAAGCAACAGATAAGCACTTCAGTCTTCCTTTATGTTAGACTCCTCCCACAGCTGTTAGCAAATGCACTATGAAAACCAACTAGATTTGTTAGAATCTATTGTTGGAACAGGCAAGTGCAAATGTCAGTGAATTTTGGAATAAACTTCTCCGCAGCTATAAGACCAGTTTACGACCTTCATTGTCCTACCTTGCAGCTGCATTGGCCAGTATGATCAATGCATGAGCACTTTCCCAACTCTGTATCACAGCTCTGTGGATCAGTCCCTGCCAGGAAGCACTGGCAAGCAACACATTGTGGATAATTCCAGTAACCCAACCTGCACTCCGTGCATTTATCCCCAGAGAATTCAGGGCGGCAGAAACAACAGCCTGTATCTAAGTCACACTGAGAACTCAGGGCTCCAATGAGGCTGCAGTCACATGGCTAAAATGGAGAAAAACAAGAAGAAAATTGCAATTGTGCCTCTGAAAAAAAACCCCAAAACCCCAACACCAACAGAAAAGCAACTCACTTCTTTCAAGTATCTATAAATAAAGTACAGCAGTGATTTCCACTGTCTGAAGGTAACATACTTGAATTACAAGGCTAGGCATTCATCTTTATTCAACAAGGGTCAAGCAATTACACTAAATACATTTACAACATTGTTTTCTTTTTGAACAGATATTGCTTATCACTGATAAGTTAGGCAGTGAAATCAAATAAATCCAAAAGGGTCAAGACACTGGTATACTCTGTGGACAAAATTAACTTAAAAAAACCATAAGTGCTCTCTAAAAAGTTCTTTCTATGCAAATCCCCTACAGGGCATGTTCAGACGACTTTGCTAAAACTGGAATTGCTCAGGGACAGTGGTCCCAGTGGAATCTAGTTCGATGTTTATTACTCATCCATCAGATAGGTAACTATCTTCTTTGTACAAACAGGACTCATAGATGACAGTAATTTACACAGTAAGGGATAGAGATTTAGTCATGTGGTGTACTGGGAAGTAAACTTGCTCACAGAATGAGACTTGTGCGGACAGGTAAGGATAGAAATAGATGATTTGCCAGGGGGTCTACATATTGAGTACAGAAGTAGCAGGGAAAGCTGCAGGCTCCCAAAGAACAGCAGAATCCTTCAGTACTATTATTACTGTGACTGTACTGCAAAGTTAGCACAGGACATTTGCCGTGATCACTGGTGTGACCAGAATCTCATATGGAGAAGTTCAGCTTGCAAAAGCAAACTCAGCACCAGCAGTACAGGTTACCACAGTAACTGACATGGATAGACTTGCTAAAATTAAGGACACAAAGCTGAAAAAGAGAGGAGGAAAATGTGGATGCAGTTTCTAAGCAAAACTGTTTATTACATGAATACTTAAATCACCCTTCTTCTGATCTGAAAAGACCATTTATAAAGAAGGTGATTATATACTGGAAACATTCAAATTCAGTCTTTACTGAATGCCAGAGAAACTATTTCACTACTGGTTAAATGTTAGACTGCTAGACTACTACCTAACCCAAGAAATAAACCTTTTGACAGAAAGAACCTTATTCTACAAGAATCATTTGAACATAAAGCTTAGAAAGCAAATTGTTCACCATACATTAAAATAGCTTGGTGTGCACTATCAAAACTTAAATTACAATCAGACGTTATGTTTGCTATGTGAGCAAGCAGTTTTATGCAACGCTCTCTATCCCCCTGAGTTACGACAGCCCTGGAAACCGACAAAGAGTGTGACCAGGAGATACACATCTCACTTTGCAGAAATTAGCTGCAACATACTGAAAGAGATGTGGGCTGATAGATCATTATTAGTTTAGATGATGCCACTGAACTGCCATACTAATGCACTCAGAAAAAAGATGATCAGAGAATACACTCCAGAGCTCAAACAGAGGTCTTCAACCTCATTAGGCTGGTTTCAGAAGCCAAGAGTCTATATCACAGAAACATAGCAGAGGTTTCACAAGAGGAGTTTTCCATACATACAAAAAGGAAATCTTTCTTGATAATTAGTCTGCAGCCTGAGCTACCTGACAAACAGCTTTATAAGAAAGAGCATTGATGGTGTATGACCATGTTCAGACAAGACATAGTTTATGGAATAACTGCAGTAGTGCTATAAATCCCTCATCATCAATGAGAATGGCAGAGAGGAGAAGGCATATGAACTTTGCACAATATTCTCTGTCACCAGTTTTCAACCTTAACTGAACACTGCTCCCCTTAACTCAAAAGAAGGACAATAACAACAGCTTTCATACCCTCTTTGACATACGATCATTGTTTTCCTATTTCTTCTCTCTTCTTCCCTCTCCTTCAAAATTTTTTTAACTGTGTCAAACACTGAAATAAGAAGGATTTAAAGGCTAATGAGAAGGTTTATTTCCCCTTTAAGAACATCGGAAGAAAGTGCATTTTACAGCTAAGGCGCCTGTTTCTTTTATTCTCTCTTCACTGTCTTTTATGCACAAGTTGAAGCCCTTCTGAAGCAAACTTCATATACAAATTCCTAGTGCTATCACGATTAGGGCCAAAGCAAATTTGTTCTGTGAAGGCACTGGCAGTTACTTGTAACGATACGTCTACATACATTGTACAATAATGTGGCAATCTCCTCAGTCAAGTTAAACACAGCTATAACAGAAGGAACCAGGCTCAAGCAGGACGCTGACTCAGGATGACAGCAGTATAAACAGGGTGTTCAGTGTTACAGGCTGCGTACCTGAAACAAGGATCCATAGTGCTCAGTAACAGGTTGCCAACATTTACACCACAGTCTGACACCAAAACTCACAATGCAGAGACAAACAATGATTTACAAACCTAAAACTGTGTTCCAGCTACAAATTACTGTATTTACCCCATTGGAAAGATGTAACATACACAGAGAAAAGAGATCCACTCACCTTACAGCCACTGACAATGTCATGGCCCCAGTAGTTTGGTGCACATTTGTCACACATCTCTCCAACAGTGTTGGGAGGGCAGATACAGTGGCCACTGATGGGATTGCAGTTATTACCAAAACGTGAACACTCACAGGCTTCATGGGAAACAGAAAAAAAAAAAGCAGAAGAAAAGTTACCGCTTTATGCAACACCTGGAGAGCTGACCCTAACAGGGTTAGGATCATTCCATCAAAGCCTTTACCATACAGCGAACTCTCAGCAGGCACAGCAGGGCAGGAAAGGTAGAGTAAACTCAAAGAAACCCAAACCAGGAGCAGTGCAACACAGGTTAACTGAGGTTAGAGTAACTTCAATGAGAATAGAATGGGAAAAATAAAGGCACCAACTGTAGGCGTGCAGAGACTTCTGAGAGGGTGGACTCGTGTGACATAGCTGCAGGAGTACCACTGTACAACTTTTGGGCCCATGCTGTCTTTTGCAAGAAGTCACAGGTGTGTAAGTGATAAGTAGCTATGGGGCACAAGACACTTAATTGCCTGAAGGAACAGAACTGGTGCATGGTTATTTTCATATCCAGCATCAGCATTACCCCTGAGGTCAGAGCAAAGCATCATAAGCAAACTATGACTCTCTGAGTGACAATCTGTTCCTTGGGGTGTTTATAGGGCAGTGTAACATAACCATCATTGCTGAGGGCTGTATTTATGTTCTTCGCCTTTACTATACAAAATACTTCAATTCAGAGTAAAACTAGAAAGTAAGAGATGTGCAAAGATGGAACTCATATCTATAGTTCAAATAAGAAGTGACCTTTATTTTTCCCCATCAGTGCTTTCAAAGTAAGGTAACTGATGCGAAGAAGATAGTAAGTTTTGCCTCCATGATGCCAAGAACAAGACGTTTTGCATGCCACGTAAAATCTTTCGAGACATTGTGGCTTGAAGATGTTTCAGAATACATCTCTCATTGGGAGACTGAGGCTTTCAGATATGACAGCTCTTCAATGGGCTTCAAGTTCTTACACAAAATTGGTTCAAAAGGCATGGACAGGAAAAAAGAGATACACCAATATTTTTGCATTTTTACTTTTACCATTATTAAAAAGAATATGGAAAAAATACAGCACATTTGTTGCAAGAAATAGTGAAACAGAAATCTCTTTTGTATCGTTGCTGCTAGAATGTCAATGCTAACTGATGATGCTTTAGGGCTTTTTTTTAGGCTTTATGGGTTTTTATTGCACAAGAAAAAAAATCAAATTATATTCCTTTTGTATAAATGCTAGATAAAAGAGGTCCAATATTTTATTTGATACTTAACTGTCACTATGGAATTCATTTTCGTGCACTTTCTTCCTAGCACGATTTGATATACTTTTATTAAATTTCTGGTTTTCTCTGAGATTCATAATTTAATTCTTTTTTTTTGTCGTTTGAAGGAATACATAAAAAGCCTACTAAAAATAAGTGGGGAAAACCAGCATTTTGAAAACAGAATTCCTCTCCATCTTTTGTATTAACTTCAGAATGATAAAAAATCTGAGTTTTCTGGACATCTTTAGCTGTTGCTGTTATTTAAAATATTTGATGACCACAGGAAGATACATTTCTATTTTAAATATTGTTTGGATTTACACTACTTCCCATTTCATCACTTTCTTTAACTGTGTCATTTCAAGTTGGGCAAGAAAGCAGTTAAAATTTTAATGTGGAATGTTGTTAATTGCCCTCTCATTTTCCTTCCTCAACTGGATGAAATTAACAACATTTGGTAGTATTTCACAACAGTGATGTGCTTTTAAACTGTGAGATGTTAGGAGACTAATCATGAAGAAACTATAGTATTTTTCTCTCTCCATATATGTGGTAAGGGCTTCAGGACTGCAGTTATCATTTGCATTTTATTTCTAGCTCTCTTATCAGTGAGCCTATGAACCAACCTTTCCCTTTTCCAAGGTGCCAGAGTGTTTGCACTTTTCAAGGTGGTAAACATTTTCTGAGCCCTTCCTTGCCATGAGAGAAAATATCATAATGTTTTCAAATATGATCTATAATCCACCCTGGCTCAAGGTTTGTCAACACTACAGGTGAATTAATTGAATTTTGCTGCATAGACATGGGTCTTGAGGCCTTGATGCTCCTTCCATAAAAAAAAGGGAGTAATAAAAGGAAAAGAGCTAGGCTTGCTACTTCTAATGCTGTTCTGGATGGGGAAGGAGCAGGAATAGGATACCGGGCATGGTGATCTGTGCTTCTGGAAAGAATACAGCTTCTGTCTGAAGAATAATAACAGCAATATCCTTGACTTTACAGCACTCTGCCATCAGGAAAGAATGCTGCGGAGCGATCACTATTCTGGCGTCCCAGCAGCCAGCTGCACTAGACAGCTAGCTACTTCTCTAGTGACCACACCTAAATCAGTCTTTGAAACTTTAAACATACAGTTCTGCTAGCAAATATGGATATTTCCCTGTGAAGAGACCTATTGATTAAGGTCTTTTTGATGTAGTAGTCTGTGCTGCTTTAAGGACAGGAAACATTCATTTCAGTGTTTGACCTGATGTCCAACAGGACAAACACAAATGTAAAGAAGTGGCTGGATATATTTATGTCTGATGCTAGAGTTTCAGCATCTGAAAACCATACTTTTCATGTGTTTACACAAGGGACACAGTAGAGAATTTAATCTGAAGTCCTTGTTGTACACAAAGTGTACAAGTAAGCAAGATTCTAAATATTACTGTACAGAAATTTAATAAAAAAGGACCAACCATGTAAGGAGAGTGAAAAAGTTTGGGATAAAACTAGAAGCAAAGGAATTTTTGTCTGCTTCTTTTTTTTCCATTCACATCCCTTCAAGCTGATGTGATTTGGCAAGCACCTTAATCGGCTTTCTATGATACTCTTACCATACCTAAACTATACGAACTTCGTAGCAACTCTTGGCAGAAAGTACTTGGAGAAAAGGACATTCTTGTTCCTTCTAAATGTGGTAGATTAGCCATAAATTGACTTTAAAATAGTAGAAATTGCTTGGGTCTTTTATTCTTGCTGATCACCATCCTTTCCAATTGACTGATTTACAGGGCTGCCTATGAAAATATCTATCTGTCAGGAAAATTTATTAGGCAATCCAAAACTAGCCAAAATAGAATCTTAGTGATAAATATGTGAACCAAATAAAGAAATCTGCAATTGACTGCAAAGAATTTACATACGAGTGCAGCCTCCTTCTTCAAAGTTGTAAAATCCATGAGCACAGCGGTCACATTTCTTTCCTGTCACTCCAGGCTGGCAATAACACTGTCCATCTCCATCACAGTCGAAGGACTTGGAACCAAAAGAGTTGCAGTTGCAGGGAACACATCCTCTTGAAGACTGTAAGCCAAATGTTTCAGGCTGTCACGGAGAGAGGAAGAGCAGTTAGTATGTGGAATGATTACTAGGAGAAAAGAGGAAAAGCTGAGAGTGTAAGGAGATCAGGGTGGTTCTTTCTTCTTCATCACCAACATACTACTCTTAGCAGATTGCAGTAAAACACTGGGGCAAGGGCACTAAATACCCTACACAATTGAAACAGAATAAAGATTTCAGAATGTTACCTGATGCTATAATGAATATTCTGCAATGTAGCGCATTTCCTTTGAGGTTGTGTTTCTGTAAATACAATTCCCATGAGAAATGGAATGCCTGTCAGCACCATACACATATCCTGTGTCTGGGTTGTAAGATTATGTCAGACAGAGTTTGTTGCTAAGAGAGTGAATTCAAATTCTTAGTTATGAATGGAGATTGATTCAACTAGAAGGCCTCTGAATAACCAGATTTTATCTCCTCTGACCAGGGGCAATGTCTGTATACAGTATTCTGTAACTCAAGGGCATTTCTTTTGAATGATACTCAGGAATAACTTGAAAAGAACATAGGTGTTATGTATTTGTGTATATTACAAGTAAATAACAGGAATTCTCTTTTTTTTTTAAGCTGAAATCTCTGTCTTTGGGTTAGATCTAAGACTAAGACAGAAGTAACTAATGAGCCTTTGTTTCTATTCTATTTTCATTCTTCGTATTCTTTTGCACTGAGTACTGTAAAGTTCCTGCAGGACCAGAATCGATGTTATCAACTACAGTAATAAATTTCCTCCTTCACTCCACTAGAGGAGTGCAAAAAGTATACTTGTAAAGAAGGGAAGACACATGCTTATTTGTACACTGTAATAAGGAGTTCTGCATGAAGCTTTTAACAAGGACCCCATGGGTTTCTCTGCACCACCTAACAGATGCCCCTAGGAGTAAACCGGACTTGCTATTAAAATTCTGAACTCAGTCTTGAGCTAAGGTGACTTAAAATGGGAGTACTTTTCTACCTTTTTTCAGTTATGACGATTTTCAGAGGACATTGAAATCCAAGTCATGTTATTAACTTCTTGAAATTGATATTACAGCATTTAACAGTAAAAATCTATAAAAGAATTCACTAGGAAAGGAAAATGTTAAAAATGAGATATTAAAAGGATCACTGCTAATGAATATAAGGGGAACAAACTGGAAAATATTTACTTTTACAATGTGCTACTGTGTGGTCCAGGCACGTGGTGTTAGATTTCTACCTAGTACACATCAGTACAGATTTTTCAAGTCAGTGGAGCTGCACTGACTTACATTTTACATGGATTTGTTCCACAGTGGAACCCCTAACCTCTTGTGTATGTGAATTCCCAGAGACTTCAGCAGGTTCAGCAGAAGTCCTGAAATCTGCTCTCTGAGGTTAATATTGAAGTTCCACATTCCCACAGAGAATCTGCTGATAGGTATCAGAACACAGGACCACCTACAGGACCACCCCTATTGTCAGAATTTGGCCTGGAGAATCATACGAACCTAAGCAAATGCTTGATTATACATATAATAAAGAATTACACTGCTTTTCATTTCCAAATTCTGTATTGAAGTGTTTTGCCAATTACATACTTCTTCATGAAAAAACATGGTGTATCAGAGAGAAAGAAATACCCAAACTCATATAATTAAACTCCAAGGTTCAATTAAATACACAGACTATCTCTAAAGACTTCTTTTCTACAGGAAGAAACACACAGAAATGTGAATACGCAAAAAATCTCAGGACAGACATTCAGATTAATGCGGCGAAGTAACCAACACACAGCATGCACAGCTCAGCTCTCAACAGGAAGTTTGATATGATCTAATAAATTCTGTTTATAAGGGCAAAAGCCAGAAAAAGTCTGATATGCTAGCACTCCACATTGCGTGAAGGGAGACAAGATCACTAGCATGCTCGGTTGTATTCTGTGATGAGCTCTGCACGTCCAAAGACATTTTGACCAGTCATGTAAACCCCTAAGATGAACTCCCAAGTTAAGCCCTCAGCAAAGACTGTTTACACACAGAAATTCTATGAATCACATTTACTGAATAAGTGATAAGATCCCGTATGACAATGAGAAATACAATGAATTTTCTGAACTTGATGTTACATTTTGTCCCTGTATCAGTGTATGTTGACTGTTTGTGTGGGCAACACAGTTGTGTGATATATGTTAAATGGGTAAAAGCTCATGTTCTTCAAGGGAAACCATACAAGCAAATATGGGATGGGTCCTGGAGTCTGGCTGAGGAGGAAAAACATTACCAGGTATATTTCAAAATGGGTGTGATAAGCGTGGAGGTTTTGAATTGCAAGGAAAAAAACCAACATTCCTAAAACACTGTTCTGTTAGAAGCAGGTGCATCATAATTACCTCATTTTAGGAAATAAGCTGCTTTGTTGGTATGAGATAAACAATGAATACCTCTGTCATTTGGGGCATTACATTCAAATAACAGGCACTTCACGTGGGTAAAAATGGCTCAGATAACTGGCCATATTCACAAATGAGAACTTTTAACACCAGTTATGTTTGATATTTCAAGATCAGATCTTAATACTTTCCCTCTGTGGCTGATCCTTCTCGCTAATTTCTTAAGCTTTTGGTTCTTGAATTGTTAGACAAGGAAGTCTTCTCCTGCTGAAGGCCATGAAAATCCCACGGACGCCACTGATGTATGTACATCACCCATACATTTTGTGCATACTGCTGTTGATGGTGCGTCTTTTGCACTTATTCTGGTATTTGACTTCCAGCCTGCATTGTCCTTTGCACTATGAGAAGCCCTAGAAGCGGGGAAGTATCTTAAAAGGCTGCCTGCCTTCTGAGTCTGTGTGTTTCTTGACAGTGTCTTATGTTGTAGCACACGTATTATAAATAAATAAAAAAAGAAAAAAGTCTGCGGGAGGACCAAACACAAGCAAAAACAGGATTTCAGCCCATGCAATGCACACAGTTTCTGATTACCGGAGTAGCAGGCCGGTAAGCACCCCGTGGGCACCCACTGGCACTGCTGATGCCCCATCTCCGAGGCGGGACTCGGATCTGCTGACTGCTCCGTGCATTTTCTTTCAATTTAGGCACCTGTCTGCTGATTTCACAGCGTCTGCCCATGAATCCTGATTTGCAGATACACCGTCCTGACATATCGCATTGCAGTGACACGGATCCTAAAGCACTGCAGCCACAGGGCATACAAAACAGCTTTTCTGGGGCCCAGAAGTAGCTGGGCTTTAAGAATGAAAAGTAAACACTGTTAGAAAGTGAAGATAATGAAACTATAACACATGAAAGAGTACAGGAATAAAGATAGTAGTAAACACAGTAGTAAACAAAGATTAATTCCAATCAACTGCCAACACTGTATTAACAAGCTTGAGATATTTGCTGTGTACGTTATGCAATCTGTGCAAATTCCATTGATACCAATGATTTTTCTTCGAACGGACTCTTTAAAAAATGTGTTATAAATGGAGTGCGATCAAACCACTTCAGAAATTATGCAGTTTTAAATGGTGAAAATGATCCTTGTGATTTCTGCAGAATTATTTATGTGCTTTAAATTACACACATGTGGAGGTGTTCTGAGGACACGGGCCTAGTCCACGAGTCCTCAGGCTGAACTATAGAAATGTGCGGCCAGCTGTAACGTATTCCTTAGCAGTCTGAAGACAACTCTGTGAAAGTTTATGAAATGCTGTTTTTCGCAGTGATTTCTGAGACAGCAAAACAACGTCAAGGCAAAAGACACTTTCACCAAAAAAGAATACACTATGTGGACAATACAAGAAGAAACTATAAGAAAAAAAACCACAAAAGCGGAACATTCACAGCAGAAGTAAGCTAGCATCCGGCTTTCTTTGAAAAACAGATGCTACCAGATATTTTGAAACTTTCTTCATAGAGGAATTATCTCCTAGATATGTAATATTTAAAATTAATTTATTTATATCAAATATTCAGAATATCAAGTGTTTATACCATATATAAAAATGTGCTTATAGGTACAGTGAGGCTTCAAATCTAGTCATTGCATGCAAATGCACTGTTCTGTGTTTTGTTCTAGAAAACATTTTTTAAAAAGCCATTTTACCTTTCTGTATATGAGAACAACCCATATGTGTTCTTTATGTGAAAAATGAAGAAAAAAGAAAAACCATCCAAAACCAAACGACATGCTGTTTTGACAAACAGCGAAGCAAGCTGAAAGGAAATGCCGTTCCTTGCCTCTCACCTTGCAGATGTCACACCGGCGCCCGATCACGTTGGCTTTACATGAGCACTGGCCTGTCCGAGAGTCACAGATCTCTGAGAAGGAGCCATTGATGTGGCAGTGACAGGCTGCAGAGGAAGGAGGAGAAGCTGTTAATGTGTTTGCTGAGGATCAATTTAATAACCACATGTTTACGGCGCAGCTTTCGCCACCCTGACAAATCCAGGAAGGCAGGTCTGAGTAAAGCAGCAGTAGCGTCCTTGGTCCCCCAAGGGCTCCTCCTCACAGGAGCACCCTGGAGTACAGCTAAGGAACAGACCAAGGATTATCTGCTCCCGTGACCCGCCAAGATCTGTCTCAGCAACAGCGTCCCAGTCCCCAGAGGAAACGCAACCCAACTGACCAGCCTGAGTCATCATAACACTCTCTTAAGGACTTAAAATGGCAATGAAAAGGAACTGCTGTTTCTTGAGGAAAATAACAATGCTTCTGGCTTCTGAATTCTTATATTTTAGGAGAACAGAAATGTTGGGGAAGCTTTCTATCACCCTCTATGTTCTTCAACCTCAATTCTTTAGGCATGCAGAAATTAAGAAAAAAACCCCTTTAGCACTCACAGTAAAGAGGAGGGATGTGACTGGTGGCACAGGGACTATAACCATACCATCACCAATTCCATCAGCGTGAGCTGGTTGCTGCATGTTCCTTTTTTTTCCCCAGAGGGGAATGAATCCACATCTCTATACTGATTATCAATCTACTCTGTAAATGAGGGCTCCAGTCCATGCTTATTGGGTTTTTTTCTCAACCTGACAGCTTCATTTTAACAATCACTTAAGAGTCCCAGCAGTGAACACATGGTGGTCACATACTTGCATGTCACAAGGTGCCATTTGAGACAAAGCAGTCATATTTTTCCTATAGATAGACAATTACAACAGAGCTTCCTCATAACTTTATTGGACTTGATAATTTACAATTTTAAATTGTAAATCGAAAGTATTTTGGGGGGTTTTCTCCCTACTTCTGAGCTATTCTGCAAACATTGCTTCTTTTAAATGAAAGTGACTTTATAGCCTGCCAGTCTGTTCATGGCATTATTTCTTAAATGTTTGCAAAAATTTCTCATATTCTGGAGTAAGTAGCAAAAATATGTTGGGCTCTCATATCAGTCTTGTAACACCTTCAGAGGTTCTGATTTCTTTCTGTTTTGCCATATATTTTAAAAATGTAAACATTTAAAAACACTTCTACTGGAATTAACATTGCTTCTCTTTTCCATTTACTCTCATTTTTCAACGCTAACTGAATCCATAACTTACCAGTTTCATCCTGTATACAGCCCTCTTCTTTACTATAACATTCATGTTTTAAAACTGCTGACGCTCCAAACTGTACACTGTTGTAAGTATCACATATATATGTTTTGAGCACCTTTCTAATTAAAACGGTCAGCAGTGAAAGATCATGCGAAAGCCGAGACCAAGAAACCACAATTCTCAATGCAAATTAACAGTATTTCACCGACCTTTTTATACAGGCCTCAAGAACCAAAGTGAGTCTTACTTGAGTCATTTTGCTTATCAGGCATATGACACCACAAGAATCAAAAAGAAAATTTATACTGATTTTATAAACAGATGAGTTTGTCCTATTTATATTACATATTACTGCAATTGGCATACCATGTATTCTTAACTGAGCCAAAGCTGACTATGTGCAATGCAGTGGTAAGGCAGAATTAGGAAGCCAAGACTTTGATTGTTTTTCTGGCTCTGGCAGTACATACATACAAATGAACATACAGTCAGGGCCATTAATCTAATAAACTATTACTCAGTCTGATAAATTGCATTTATCTCACCTAAAGCCTTCCCATTCATTCATCTCTACCAGGAAAATTAGCTATTGTCCAAACATCCAAATAGTTGCTACAATACGATACAGCTTCTCAGAGAAATGTGTCTTACTTTCTCCCAAAATGACAGTGGTCAAGACCCTTCATTCTCTCTAGATTTGTATAAATATTTCTGAGTGTGCATTTATAATCAATCTACACACTTCTTGTCCTCCAACAGTAGTACCTATGCACTGGCACATGGGCACACTTGAATATTTGCTTTAATTCATCTCATGTCATTGAGCTCTACTACCATTAGCATAACCTCCAGGTATTTGCTTTAGCACGCTGTGCTGTTTTGCACCAAAAACCAGTCTACTAGAATCAAATCAAATAAGCCCAGGACATTTGCTCGTTGTTCTTAGATTTATGGTTTTGTACAGATGCACCAAGAAATTCTGAGATGCTACAGTGATATAAAGTTGTACTGTCATTTGAAATGGTTAATGCACATGACAACAGCACTGTACTGAGAAAGAAGCAAGAAACATTTCAAACAATAATTTGAAAGCAAAATTCATGCGTTGCAATACTCTTGGATTTGGCTTTTTAATAAGGAACGAAATTGAAAACAACAAAGTAAAGGCACAGTCCCTCTGATATTGTAGCTGCAGGGCAAACTTCATGGAAGTCTGCAAAGGAAATAAAAAATTATATGCAAAAAAGAAAACCCACGTGAAAGACGGAGAGTAGATGAATACAAGGTAACCGTGAGCAGAAGGCTATGAATACATTAGGGGGCTCTCCTTGTCAGTGATACTAACAATAAAAGCAAAGCTTGTAATTCTACATTAAATATGTATTTAATACTTTTTTTTAATTGTACATTTTCTGAACTGTCCTCATATTACACCTCTTTCTCATGCAGCTGCCAATACTGTAGAAATGTTCAAAGCAACAGTCTTATCGATGCCTCAGGAATGGTGACAAGCAGTAGCAGGAAGCTATGATTTTTGAAATATTCTTCTTTTCACATTACATTACATGCTTAAAACCCTAACTCATGATACCATTCATCATGAACTGTTAACTCATGCAGAGAGTATATGTGATTGTCCAGCTTTTGTCCAGCATTATACAAAGTAGATACAGAAAGTATTTACACAGGTATATGTCTTCATGGTTACCAATGATTTTAGATATATCAGTGTTTATTAGCCTTAGCTGAGAAACCTGGTGATGTTCTGCATCTCACTGGCTCGCATGCACTCTTAGGTGGGCCAGCAGAACTTAGTATTCTCACCGTCAAACTGCAAGACAAAAATAGAACAAATCCTGGAAACGGATGCCAGTGGCTCACGCTTCTGTGCTTGCCACTCATACTGCAGAAGTGGTCCCTGTGTTCCTACACACAAAGCAGTCAGAAAATGGCCCAGCTCTTTTATTTGAATAATTTTATCCTGATTTAACACCTTTGTACTCAATGGAGTTTATTACAGTGAATAAACTTTGGTTGGACTAGATGATCCACGAGGTCCCTTCCAACCCCTCCCATTCTGTGATTCTGTGAATCAAAAAGCATTAAATCCTTGTGACAGTGTAATAAAACGCTCTGCTTTTTCATGACAGTTTATAACCTGTTGTATTCCATTCCTCTGTATGGGGCGGAAGGGTAAGCGAATACTGTTTTTAAGTTAAAAGCACTTGTTCTGCCTAATAGCTGCATTCTGAATTGTGCCAGCAATGGCTCAGAAAGAGCCACTGCCTCCTACAGAAGCAAAAGCTCCTGTTCCTACCAAATCTTCCATCTGCTCTCCATAATTTTTTGCAAACATTTTTTGCTGATACTTAAACAACATGCCACCACTCACCTGAGAAGTGGTAGCTTCCTGCAGTGCCAGGTATCTTCCTTCAGAGCACCTTAGAAAATTTGCCAGGAGATTGTAGGCTGCTTTGCAGGAGGCAGGAGAATCTTGCCCTGTAAGAGGCAGGACCTCCCAGCTCTGACTGAGGTCATGTAGGTGAGAAGGAGGTCACAAGTGTTGCCAGAGTTGGACCCTGCAGTAACTGCAATATCACTCCCTGCTTTCAGCACCAATCTCACTAGTTAATGGGATTTCCTGGATGACTTATAGCATTTTTAGTGAATCATTTCCATTTTCATTTGTTTGTATGTATTTTTGTAGATCTGACATTTAGTATAACCTTTTGTATCCATGTAATGCTCTGCTCTCCCAGGTTTTTTCCATATCTGCTTCATTACTGCTTCAACTACAGCGGGAAGTTTTTGAATAGGTTCTTCTTTCTATTTATTTTGAAGCCTCCCTTTCCAGATGCACATGCAAGTAAACCACTACTATTATTAGAGGCGTAAGTACACCATATCATCCTCCTGTTCACATACACAGAGGCACAGTCTTCCTCTCAGGAAGGGTATAGATCAATACTGTCAGGAGCAGTAAAAGTTCATGACTTACGTTGACAGTTCCTTGCATCAAGAGCATCACCAAAATATCCATCAGCACACCTCTCACAATATTGGCCTGTTGTACCTGGCTTACATATCAGGCAAGCACCAGACAAGCTGTCACAGCTGCCAGGAATGGAGAAGTCAAGGTTGTCATTGCACTGGCATGGCTGGCATGATCCCCCGGGTGTTAGAGGTTGTCCAAAATAGCCTTCTGCACACCTAAGGTAAAAGACATCACGAGTTACAACCCTTAAATAATTGTCTTATTAGAAATATTTCATTTTGTTGCCTCACTAATCATCAAAAATAGTTTGCTCTTCTTTCAAGTATTTCTTAAGCGTCTTTTCTCTCTCTCCCTCCTTCGCCTTTTTAACAACACTGTAGATACAGTACCAGCTGAAATCCTGCCAGCTCTGCTAGTAATTAGATTTCAGTGGGAGAAAAATCTTGTCACTGGCACTGAAGACGAGACAAAGCATAACAAGAAAACTGTCTATTGGCACGCTAGAGGAATTCAGGTCCATGTTAGATAGGCTTTCTATTTCAGCACATCATGTCTAGATGTTCTGTACTCATTTACCAGCAAGCCTGATGATTTTTTTCCCCTCTACCTTAAAAACTTGTTTAGTTTAGCAAAACAGGTTTAGAAAGCAATACAGACATAAAATTTTTTACCTAACAAGACCCTCCCCTGACTTAGCCTTCCCCCGATCTACTGTACAGTCAGATTTGTTTAATTAATGGATTGCTAATATCTGCATATAGGCAGGTAACATAAAGATTGCTCATTATCACAGGAACTATGCTGGTGTGTACTATACCTTTCATATTTTAACAGAGATATTTAAAAATATCACCTTCTTTTCCACGTTGCCCACTGGCATTTTCCTGTGAGTATCATGTAAAACAGGTTAGTCAATCTGACCTACCATGAGTGTGTATTTAAAGCAAATTTCTGCTTGTCTCACAGCCTATTTCCTATTTATATTCTGGTCTGCTTTCCCTTTCCATTACCTTTGCTTACACTTCACAGTAACAGCAATTTGTAGATAGTGAAGAAAAAGAAGAAAAACTTCCCAGTAGCAGCTAATGAAGTTATTCACATGCATCTCAGATGAACTGCAATTAGTATAAAGAAAACAGAAAGTACATACAACACATTGCACAAATTAATGTTTCCTACTGTTTTAAAGTCGGTCTGAATGCAGTTATAATGTACATAAATATAATCTCTGCTTTGTAATAGTACTGGATGCTATGGTCAATCAAGGGTTTTGTGTACCAGTGCTTTTGTTTTATGTAAGCACTCAAGAACATGAGTAAGATTTTCACAATCTAGCCCAGTGTGTTCTACTCCTTTAGCATTGCCATTTCTTACAATTACCTCCTCACAGCAACAATATATCAAAATCTTGTCATTAGAATAATTTAGGCATTTTATTTTCAGAACCTGTTACAAATGTAACCAGTACCATACCTCCTTGTCTTCCCTGCAAATAAATGGATATTTTTTCCTTGGATGGAGGATATCTCAGCAACCACAAATGATTGATTTTTAGCTTACTTTCATCAAAACAAGTTGGCTTTTTTTCAGCTATGATTTCTCCATTACAAAGGCCAGGAATGTCTCTTAATACATGTAACAATTAATAGTCATGTTTTATCAAAGACGAAGAATAACTGAATAATTTATGCAGTTATTTCACCTAAAACAGATGATGTGTGAAGTTCATCCATGCTTTGCTGAGATCCTTCTCACTGACTAATGGCGTATTTGTCATAAATCTGTATCTTTTGGTACTACTAATCTATCTGATTTCACTTAATCTGCATTAGCTTTCCTGTTTCACTCTCATGTAGGGGTTAGTTCTGTATCTGATCGCATTTGCAGAAACTCACCAAGCAGTTCACAGAAAAAATACTCCAGTGATTTGTGAGAAATGCACTGCTAATCATTTCCTTCTATTAATAGCAGGAGAGCTTGATAACTCTTTGTATTCTCATCAGTTTAGACTTTGCTAATTAATATTAGAAAAACCCACTACCATCACATAGCTCTGTTCTACTTATACACATACATAATCTAGAATCCAGATTTAAGATGATCCTGAAAGTAGGGGTAAATCAGTTAAGCTTAAAAGAAAACTGTGTGCACGTATCTACGTGTAAACTCTTCCACTTTTTCTCTCACTTCTCCTGAAGTTGCAGGGGAAGATAAAAAAATCCACTCTCACTAATTCCGTCTTTACTGCCCTAAGGACATTTCTCCTTCAGCTACTCTTCTCAGATTCAAAGCATTACATGTTTGGCAAGGTTCATATCAAAAAAACCCCAATAATGTATGTGGCGTGGAAGATTACACTTTTGTATTACACAAAATACATAGCAGTACTTACTTTATTTAGATAAGTACAACAGAACACCTCTGAGATTAAAAAATAAACAAAAACAGGAGTAAAAATAGCAAAGGAAGATTGTTTCCATATTTTCTTTTCTTCCTCTATACTCACCTTCACCCTCAAATGCAAGTGTGTCTGTGACTGACACCGTTTGCTTTTATTTGGCATAACTGGTGGCAAATACAGGGCTACTATATAAATACTGGATCTGGCTGGAACGTAGTTAATTTTTGTCATAGCAGCCTGTATGGTGCTGTGTATATACACATGTGCTTGCAAACACAGGCCTATTTTATACATTTCTTTATATTTACTGGATAAAACCCCTTGAGACAGAGTTAATTTAGGTTGCAAATCCAAACACTTTAAAGTGTGGAAATACTATTTTTACAGTTGCTTTGAAAATTATGTGCATTCAACCTGTGTACAAGCCCTGTGGAGAAATGGCTTGTGAACATGTAGGTAAAAACCTTAACTTGGGTGCACAACACAGCTGTCATTGTTGTACGACCAGCTATAAATCTTGCATTTTTCTAAAGTCAGAGTGCCTACCTTTGCAAGCTGTAAGCAATCCTGCATAACACAGTTGTTGTATCAAATGTCCCGTATGTTTGACCCTTCTCCCATTAGCACTGCAATACAGACTTGTACTCCTGGTGCTAGTGGGAGGATTCTACTGGCTAGAAGGAGCAGGAGGTTGAAACCAAGGGATTCACAAGGGACTGTGACTGGTGACACTCTGGGCTAGACCTCAACAACAAGGAGGGGGAACGGAAGGAAAGACATGACACAGCTCACCCTTCTCCTCCCACTTAAGTTACGCTGACCTCTCATCTCTCCTTCTAGGAGGAAAAGGTCACTGGAACCATTGTCATAAATGAAGCAGTGCTCCAGGAGAAGTTAGACTCTCGTCCATTTTCTTTATTTCCCCTAAAACTGTGTGCTTTTATCTATATCAAGACTGTGTAGTTGGAAAATGCATATCATCTTCTGGTGAATGTGCTGGGCTCAAGGGACAGCTTTTTGTCATTCTCATGCACCCCTTCTATGGAGTTTGGAGAGGGTCTGTCCTACCTCACACCCCTTGGGAAAGTTAGCAGTGAGCAAAGGAAGAACGTATGTCTATTTTGCTGGGGAAAAGGATTAAATGGAGAAGGAAGCTGGGCTTCCTCTACAATTACCGATACGTGGGAAATCCCAACACAGTTTATAACTGCAATTATTTTGATGGTGTTATGAGTTAGACCCCAAAGAACACCGAGCAATTTTGGCAACATTTTCCTGAAAAGTTCAAGTGAGGGAAGTAGCAATTTTTTTGACATTACACAATTCAGGTATAAAAATACATATATAAATAAAGAAAAGATCTTATTTCCCTAAGGGGTAGAGGATTATATTGGAGGCTAAATAAGTAGAGTACTGTCTATGGTCACTTCATGATATTTGGTACTTCATGATAATTTAGGACTGTTCAGTTAATGAATCATGTGGTTCATATCACTTGTCACTTTGCAGTTGCTAAAATGAAAAAGAATTTCATGTAGACTCTTTTAGCAATTATACAATCACTATTAATAGCAAAAGGCAACACACTTTCTCCTGTTCACTATTATTGACAGCTGCGGGCATTTCCAAGCAACTTGTTACAATTAAAAGTAAATAGTTCTACGAGCACTGGAATTAATTGCCTAATTTCCAATAGATTTATATCTCATGGTTACAAGGCTAAGGGCTGATTATTTGGTGCAGGATATTGCTATTCACCAGGGAGTAATCCCTCAGGCTACAGCAGCACTTTTTTCTTGCCCTGTGAAAGTTTTCTTACAGGCAGACCATTTAATAATCTTTCTCTGTCCCTCTTGTGCTCTCTGTCTCTCTCTCATGTATTCTCTGCTTTTTAATCAGGTGTGAGTTCACACAGTGTTCTCCCCCTTAGTTACGACATGTCCTGATCTATTCACCTCTGTTCAGCCACTTCATTCCACGAAACCTTCAGGAAAAATGATTACCTTTGAGACCTCTTACCCTTCTGTCAAATTTGGTTGAAATTGACCTACAAGTTCAAATGTCTTTGCGGGCAGCCAGAAAGACATGCACAAAAAGATCACACTAGCCTCATTTCCTTAGGAAATCAGGCTAAAATGCAAGCCTGCCACTTATTCAGATCCTGTCCTACTCCATCCACAGCCTGTGCTCCACTCAGAAATAGCACTTGTTGCTAATGGAAGCTGTCAATGACCCTGCATTGACAAACTGCCACCGAAGTGCTCTTCTGATTTATTCCTGCCGTCATTAACTTCACAGCCCACAAGCCGAAAGAAGGTGATGACTTCCAAGATAGACAGGAAAAGACAGGCAGAAATAGCACGCAGCGGGAGCAGACTCAGTGATGATGGTTGGAAACAGGTGACAGCCTGCACTCTCACTTTAGGATAGATATAGCACAACAGGGGATTTAAAAGGAAGTAGTTGTAAATGTAAATTGGAACGACAGGACTAGAGAGCAATTCACAGCATATGGTCAGGTGCCTGCTTTTCTGGTTGGATCTTTCTCTTGGTTCTTTCCTACTTTTCCTCATCCCTGTCTGAATATTGTAAGTCTTCATTCAGAAGCCTTACCTTTTTTTAGGGTTTACATTGGAAAATGCTGCAAGCAGCTCGCGGAAATGCCAAATGGCAAAACCCTACTAAGAAACAGAAGTGCCATATTTTCTTGCCCCATAACTGTCTAGCCAGGTGTTAGACAGTTATGTGGCTCCCCCAGCCTCTCTTAAAAAGGTGTCACTTGCAGGGCCACAGGGGACTGGGATCTTGGAGCCAAAGCCCATGCTGATTCATCATGACCTCCAAACAACGAGCAGAGGTCCCCTGGCACACTAACTGCTCTTAAAAGCAGTTCCATCCATGTGAAATCCCAAGGGACCGAAGGCATGCAGACACAGTGATGATATTCCTTGTCACTGCGGAGTCACCGCCTGTGCAAAGGGGTTCCCGGGAGCTTAGCACCAGCACTCACACCAACCTTCCGTTTCATTTAAATTCTCCATGTAATCCTTTCAGAATAACAGGGTATAAGAAGGGGAGAGAACATTCTCTCTCAGTACTAACATGTCACTCAGACCTGTCACAGCTGAAGACAGACTAGACACATTTTTTTAATTTGTCTTTTGTATAGGTATTAATATGTGCAGGAAATACATATTGAGATTTTCCGTGTATTTGACAAAGAAGAATTATCTTTTTTTGTCATTAAAACCTAGCTTGTTCTACTTGCTAAATAAAGACTGCAATGGGAAACTAGAAGCAGAAAAAATGTAAAGTATTCTTTTTAAAAATAATTAAAAATCAACAAATAACTTCTTAGAAGAGCTGTATCTCACTGCATACTAACTTTTCTAAAAGAGGAATCAGTAATTTATTGCATATTTGATTCACCATGCTCTAAACATTCAAATGAAAAAAGAGACAATATAATTATAAAAATCTCAGAAGAGTGACAGAAAAACTAGAAGAACCATTTTAAAAAAAGACTCTTACTTTTAAGCAAATGCTTCTCGGAAGCTCTGCACTTTATGGTAAAGTAATAAAACAAGCACAAGTGTATAGACGCAGTATCAGAGGAAGATGCACAGGAATTTCTTCAGTAAGTTTCAAAACACAGGAATGGGGATGAGAAGGAAAAGTAATAAAAAGGTAGAACAGTTCCACAGGATCAATACTTCTGTTCCAGACCTCATCTGGTTAAAAGCATGGTGCTTGCTTACCTTTCACAGCGTGGTCCCATGTACCCAGCTGGGCATTCATCGCATATTACTCCACGACTTCGGTCAAAATGGCATGTTGGGCTAAAGCTGTGTTGTTGATATTGGGTAAGAAGAGGGGCAAGGAAGAAACATAAAGAAAAGATAGTTAGCTGCATAGCTCTCTTCTCACTTCAGAAGTCGTTAATTTGCAGAACAGTGCCCAGGAAAAGTGATTCTAGTCTAGCACATGGGGCTTAAGTTTGACTCCAGCAAATTGAATTTGGAATGACTCTGCTATTTCTGCGACACTGAATATAGAGTAACGGATGGCAGCATCCCAATAGCCTGTTATTACGGGACTTGAGCCTGCCACCGAGTGGTCTGGATACCATTAAAAAGGCAGGAATGTACAGCTGTTTGTTTGTGCCCCCAGGCGCCTGGCAAACAATCTATGCCATAATGTGGCCCCTATAATAAATCTTTCTGAAGGACAACTGCTTTGAAAGCTCAGTTAACTTTGTGTATAATCGTCTGTGAAAGGAACCCAGCGAACAAGCAAGGGGAGGGGCAAAAGGGGAAATCTCTGGTGCAGCTTCCCAGAGAGTGTATTTGAGTAAACCGAGTGCCAATGACCTCAAGCAGCAGGCCAGACGGGCATGCTGGAGTTTCAGAATAGCTTGCAGAACAGAAAGCTTTATCTCTTTGCTAAGCTCTAATTATTTTTAGCTGAGTTTTTTAATAAATAAGGATACCATAGGCATTTGCAAGCTCCAGCTCTCTATGTCCGTGTGTAACTCTGAACTGTGCTCTTCCACTGTTTAGTATTTTGCTTTCTGTAATTTTTCTCCCTTAACACACTTTTGTGAGGAAACCTCCTGACACACTAAAAGACAACGCACAGCAGAAGTGCTCGTATGTCTCTGTCTCTAATAATCATTCCAGAATGACAGAAGCACGAGGACTCATCTAAATAATGGTAAACAATTCTGGTCAACCAAACAGAAAAATAGAAAAACTTAAAAAAAAAAAAAGAGTGGGAGCAGGTGCATAGCAGGATGACTACTCACAAAAGATAAACAAACCACCTATCTGAAAAGAAGACACTGAACTAATCTTTTGTAACATAGGAAAACAGTAGTTCAGAAGGAATATAATTGCTGTAATAAAGACATTAAAAGGAAGGTATATTCAAGGTAAAAGTTCTTGCTACAATAATAACAGACATAATCCGACCTCGGATAAACTAAAGCAGAATATATGATGAAAGTTTCTGGAAAATAATAGGCACAGTAAAGACAGAAAAGCATAATTAGGATCATGTAACGTGATCACCTGCTGGTGACTGGACCCCACTTCTCAGGAACCATCCATCCTATGATCTGACCTCAGTTACTCTTTATTCTGTTTCTGTTATAGATTATTTCCATTCATAAATACCCTGTCTGTCACAGGGTAAGTTATCCCCCCGACATAAGAGATCAGTAACAAAAATGTGGGAAGGTCAGATCCAGTAAACAGAGGTATTGGGGTTTTCCTCTTTCCCATAAGTATTATGTCTGTGTTATTTTGAATTGTCATTCAGTTAGTAATAGTTTCACGAATGCACGAGGAACCAGGCGAAGAAACAATAACTGTTCATTCTATTTTTAAATAGCAATGAAAGCAATTTTCAACTGAGGCACACATTATCATTCAATTTAATCAGCAGCACCTGACTTATTTTAAATAAAATCCTGTTTGTCAGTCCCAACCTCACTCTTTCTAAGAGCTACGTGAGAAACTTTTTGGAGATGCTACCACAGCTCATTATAGCATTGCACAACATTGACTGTACCACAGTTCCATCAAGAGCTCTGAATTTAACTGCATAAATTTTAAAGGTATTAATAATAAAGTACTTAGTATTACTAAGCAATAATAATGACTAGCAGAATTTCCATGTTTTAAGGGTTCAGCTTAGGCCTAGCATCCTTTGATCCCTTCTCTGATTTAATAGTCAGTCCACATGTCAACACTAAACATTAATATATTGAGAAATTCCCATCTGCATACTATAAAGAAAATACGTGATAGCAGAGTGAGAAAAGATCAGCTTACTTTCCTGATTATTTAGAATCTCATTATTCACTAGTGATAAATACTAATGAACAGTGTGTATTGATCTGTCAAAACAAGCTTCAAAAAATCTTAATCCCTGATCATCACTCTTTTCAGTTTTCACGTAAGGTAACAACCTTAATATCAGTCAGGACATGGGACAAGTATAAATACACAGTATGGGTATATATGTGATACGTCTATGTTGGGAGACAGGGCTTCCTAAGGGCTTACAAGTATGTTATAGAAAGCATCTCTTGGGAATAAGCTTGTGATTTTATTTAATTCTCAAAGAAAAAATTAAAATTCTGAGACCAACTTGAATTCCTAGTTCACATACTATGAGTTTACTTGTGACCTTCCCAGGCTGAGGGAGACATCTTCTATCTCCCATTTCCAGTGACAAAACATTCCTGTCAAAGTCTTCATTACCCATATTAAATTTATTTCTGCTTCAGGAGAAAAGCAGTAATTATCCCAGACATCTACATTTGGTAGAAAGAATTATCTAGTAGTACGCCTGATAATTTTTAAGGTAAAAAAAAATCAGTTTATTCAAAAATCCTTAAAGACTTCGAATGTTAGAACAGTTTGTAAGAGTGATGCATTAATGAGAAGAGCTAAGACGAAGAAGTGTGCGTTACACATGCCATTTATAATATGGGTATTGATCTCATTTGCATCATGTAAGTACAACTATGGGGATACACGCAAATAGAGGAAAATATAGCCCAGGATCTAGAAAACAAGCTTAGACAACTTAATTTTAGTTTCCTGATTTGGCCAAGCATTCTTTTCTGACATATGGCAAGTCACTTCTCCCTGTTGTGCTTCAGAAGGCAGTTTTATCATTGGCTTCTACGATTGCATATGGAAACTGCTGCCATTAGGCAACAGGAGAGGAAATGAGCAGCAGTTAAATCAGCTTAAGTTAACTATAGAACACCACCATGACCACCACATTTCTAAAATGGATAGAACAGTTCTCCTCCACATTATGTGGCACTGCAAAGAAAGAGACTCAGGTGCTGTGAAAACAGTGATAAGAACCATTAGAAACACCATAAAGAAATAAGACACTGCTATAAAAGACAAAACTAATTTCTTTATAGAAACGTATCTCAGAGGTCCATTACATGAACAACATTCTGTATGGAATGTAGCAATAAGCTTAGAGACTTACAGATGCCCTATCATGCCATGTTAGATATAAAAAGCTACGGGAATTAAAATCTATAGACAGCTATTTATAATCATTTATACATAAAGTAGCCACTTGTTAGGTTATTCTGAAATAACATGACATATATTACACCTGTACAGTGACATAAGCTTGGCAGAAATTTCTTTATTTCTCATGTGAAGGAATCTGAATTGTTTACATATATTATCCCTAGCATACCAAACTCACTGCCAACTAAGAAAGGAAAATGAGTATTTTAACAGGTAACACACAAAATCTTTAACAGCCTACATTTTTTGCTCATAAACAAATTTAATAATTAGTCTAGAACTGTGAAGTGCTGAGAGCTTGAACCTTACAATGAGTTCTACAAAGCCTGAGGATGTTGTTCATAGTTTTGATTTTGTCCATTTTAGAAACAGGAAGGCATTGCACAATTCTAACGCAGGGCTGAACTTTGTAGGGTTCAGGACACCCACAGTTTCACAGTTCGAGAACATTTATATTCTGTGTTTGTTTTGTAGCTATATTTATCAAGAAGACTAAATGCTAAAAGGAGGACTCTCTTGTTCAGTTTCAAAGAAGGAAAGTAAAGCATCTAGAACTCTGACAAATACGTAATAGAGGTCTCCAGGCATTTTGCCAATAAAAACCTAAATTCCATCTATTTGACTTGATTTGTTGCACATCTGCACAAGATACAAATGTGATAGTGTTTTTCCTGCTTTGTCAGTACAGTGTTCTCAAAGAAGAGAAAGAGAATTAATTAACTATGAAGAAAATACTAAGTATGTGAAAGCAATGAGGTTATCAGAGGAATCATGCCTGAGCAGCAGACATAGTAAACCCACGTATATCTAATAAAACCAACTGAAGAGCTGTGATAACAGGAAGGCGGGTTCCCATTCTACAGTCCCCCAGAATTTCTGCTGATAAGTGCTTAGGTTACTCCTGCCCTGATCAGTGCAACTTTAATAGGACACAATGCCACTGTAGGCAACAGCATTAGCCTGAACTACTTAAGAGCAAAATCTGGTTCATCTGTGCCTTATGTTGGCACACTGCCATTCAGGTGATGTTCTCCCCTTTGCTTATACCTTGCAGAGCTCTCTCTCTGTGCGGGTGGCAGCCACACATTGTGCCCTGTATAACTTGAGAACAACTCTTTAATTGTAAAGTGCATTTCATTGACAGAATCTGACTTCTGTTTTGGGATAAATGGGGTGAAATAGCAGATGCAGGGCTAAAGGGAGAAAAAATAAATACTCCAGTGGATTTATTAGCTCTATAGCCACTTAAAACCTTTAAGCCATGTGAAGAGCCTGGGGAGGGGCAGCTTCTGTGCATAGTTTACAGTCTCCCAATACAATCCTACAATCCTTCTGAAATGCTTATATGGACTAGCAGTTATTCTTTTCAGAAGGCAGCCACATCCAGTTTGTGCCTGGAATTCGGGCAAGCGTTACTTCTCCCTGAAGCCATACTGAATGGCATAAACCAAATGTGCTAATTCAAACTGATGCACATAATTTCCTTTTTTTTACATGCACAAGAAAAGCTAACCAGACAAGATTCAGAACAGTTCTCTTAACTACATTCTGTCAAATGATTGTGATACCATTATTTTCTAGATACTGACTGCAACAAAACCAATGAAAACATGTCCAAAGTCACTTGGTCTATTAAATCGTAGGTAGCAAGTAGTGCAGACAAGCTTTTGTAATGAAGGAAATATTTGTCCTTAAATCAGAGTTTTGATTAATTTTTTGCTATTATTTTTATTTAATAAAAAAAATTTATAGTGATTATTCTGAGATATGCTAACAATATATTTTCATTTGTAAGATCTAAGGCTGAATTCAGACTCCAAATAAATCAATGTTGTCACTGAATGTTGACTGGAAGAAAAGGAAAATTAAAAGCCTAAGAAATCACTATTTTATCTGATCAACAGAAATTGATTTTAAATTCAATTATCAAAAAACCCCACATGTCAAATCTGTAAATTAAGCTTTAAAACTAGACACAATTATTCTTAAGGGCAGAAAAGCAAATGCTAGTTATTGATTCAAAGGGCAGTCATCCAGATTCTGTTATTTTTTCTAGCCTAGTTTCATCTAGCTTTTGTCTTGATCTTTGCCTCTCTGTGAAGCTAAGCACTCTGTACAATTGTAAAAAAAAGAATAAAAGTTTAGATTGTAGAATATATTCCTTGATTCTAACAAAAAAATCTCAAGTCTACATGCAAAAGTATAGATTAAAAAGTTATGCAACTTACTAAATGAAAAAGTGTAATATGCAATAAATATACATCTTACTTGTTAGAAGGTATATTTAGGGGGCAAGCACACAACTGACAGTCTTCAGCAGTCCCTTTAGTAGGATCCCCATAGAAGCCAGGAAGACATCTATCACAATATGAACCACCTGTGTTGTGTTTGCAGTCCTAAACAGAAGATGAAAAGTACAAATTAACAATTAGAGAACTTACACATGGGAAGTCTTTGAAGGTTGTTCACCTAGCCCATCCTCTCAACAGGATTGTAAGCGGTCTGCAACATGTATTCTAATTTTCTGCTGCTGGTTGAGAAACAGTTCTAGAGGCTAGCTATCACAATCAGTGTCAGGTATTTGTGTTCTTTTGTATCATTTTGCTCTACGTAAAACAAAAAGAATATTTAACTGCAGACCTTTATCCTTCTACTGTATAACAGCTGCATTATTGTTTTATCTTGCTTAAAGAAAAGCAACCTTCAGAGCATCACAAAACAGGTTTAGTACTGCAGTTTTGCAACAGGCCATATTTTGTAACAGTTTTCAGATGTTGATCCCAGAAATATAGCCCAAACTATATAAGTTATGAAAATGAATTACTACATTTCACGTCTAAGTGCATTAGCTCATTTTACATGGTATATGACTAGCAGTATACTAAATATGTTTCTGAACAGTAGCAAAGCCTGAATTACTTAATTAATACTTGTTTGCCAGAATAGCATCCAGACTCTATTTTAAGAGTAAAAAAGAAGGATGAGTGTACTGTATATATGACCCTATCCAACAGTTTGTGTTCCTCTGTGTGACTGGCTTTCATGATACAAGAGACAGTTTGTCTGAGCATATGAAACATCAACGTAAAAATGTCAGTACTAGATCTGCAGTTTTATATGTTACCTTTGGCCTGATCACAAATTAAATGATCTTTTGTCAGAATGGGAATTGGTCCTCTGAGAATAGGCTTCCCACGATGACTTGTAAGAACTGAGATTTAAAGAGTAATTACCCCTTCTATTCTTCTTCCCCCTCACCATATAGGATTTAGAAATTCTACATAATTTGGCAGGATCCATGATAGGCTCAGCAAATTAGTTTTCTGGCTTATACTCTGTCTTTTTTTTTTTTTTTTGCTATATTTTTAGCACACCACACTACTCCTTTCACTGCTATTTCCCACAAGATGATACTCCAGTGTAGCCCTTTCACAGTGTAAAAACAGAGAAAGCAGGAGAAATGTTTTTGGCTCTTAAATGCCACATTGATGTGCTTGGGTATAGACTGAAAAAGCATATGGCAGCCTGAAAAGGCCAAAATGAAAGCCATGAGAGAGATTTTATTTCATGGGGTGCATTCTGATCTGATTCAGACAGTGGGCCAGCTCCAATCTACAATCTGTTTCATCCAAGCTGCTCCTTAAGAACTCATGAGGTTAGGTTTTTTTAAAGGTGTAGGTATTTCCAAACTTTTGATTTAATTTAAGATTTTTTAAGAAAATTTTTAGATTGTTTTCTCATTTTAATAAGTAATGCATATGGTACTGACTGATATTTAACAGCCTTACTGTCTGAAAGACACGATGTATCCTCAATAAAGGATAAAGAACATGGCACTATTTTAAGAAACACTGACTTCTTCTTCATGACTTTGCAGGATGGCAATGATTTGCACAAAGTTTTTGTTTGCATTGTGCTCTGCACAGCCAGTACTATACATTTGGGCAGCTGAAAAAGCACAATCACAATACCCTTTTCAGTCATAAGTGCACCGGAGTCAAAAGCATCTGTGTCCAGAAATGCTGTTTGCTGTTTTAAAGGGTGCATTCTTATTGCTTGTGTATACAATCAGCACATCTTTGAAATCAAGGCATTAGTAACAATATTATATTCTCACTTATTTGGAAGATTGTGAGCTAATACTAACTATTAGACTCCTGGTCAAATAAAGTTATAGCTTTAGAACCATCAGCTGGGTTAAATTCTACTTCATTAGGTCATTGAAGTCCATTTGAAAGTTACTTCAAATGCTGTCATTCAAAAAGAATCTACGGGCCATACTGAAAAAGTAGCTGGGAACATAAAGATATGCTTTTACAAGAAGATGTGACAAAAATAATTTAAATATTTCAAAAGAAAAATCCTTGGCAATTCAACTTTTATAAGGCATCATGTCAAATTATTTGTACTTTTTCTGAAAAATAATGGATTCTTCTTTTGTGTTAAGTTGAGCTTTAAATATCCTCAGATATATCTTAATGTTTTTGAAGAATATGAGCAGCTTATATGTCAAGGATGTTATTAAAGTGAAAGGAGCTAACACATTATTTTAAAGCTACACTTCTCTTACAGAGTGGTATTTGCTGCTTCTACTTTTTTTAAGTAAAAAAACTTGAAACCTTCCATTTTGTAGGAAAACAATTCATGTTACAAAGAGCTGACCTTCTCTTTGGTGAATTATTTTCTGAAACTCTAACGTCAGTCACTTCCCCATACTATGTCTAATTCTTCTCAATCCAGATCTCTGTATTTGCTTCCTCCCTCACTATGAATCAATACATTTAAAAACAAAAAAAGAACCCCACACATATAGCACCAAAATCCGAGCATACATTGCACTGTGTATATGTTACAGTTTAGCTGAGAAATAATGATCTTGTGTGGTCCTATACTCTTCTACCTTAGCCAGTCTGGGTTTTGCAGGACAATGAACAAGGATTATGTAGTACGTAGATGTGACATAATTTTCCTGTTCTCTTCAGTGATGCATTATATTATATTAATTTGCCAAATTTATAGATTAAGTACTGAAGTAGATGAGTTATTGGCCCTTATAGATATAATCAATACTCATGAAAAATTTGTATTTTCTTGATACCCTCTGCTTGAATCTCAGTTTGAAACTTGCCAAATGTGCAACAATGGTTTTGAGCATCATATAGTTTGAGCAATGTCTACTTATACTGACATTATTTCCTTAAAACATGCTTAAGCCTGTGAAGTCTTAATCTCTTGTTCGTAGGAACATTTAATTACTTTTTTGTGTCACAAGACTGAATATAAAGAAGATCATGATCAACTATTCCTAACCTGCTCAGTACATTATATGCACTTTCTTTTTATTCCCTTGGAAATATAGTTTGTTCCAACACATTGATCTAGCGGTTTTGGTAAAATCAATGCCTTGTTCTGTAGATCCATATACTTAGTGGCCAGGAATGATTTTATACCAAATCTTTATGCTTTCAAACTCCAGGTACTGGATCTCAAACTATTTTGAATGCATCAATTTTCTTTACCACTTTTATCTCCAAACACCATTAAACTTCACTTTGAGAACCTCTGAGTAAGCAAGATAGTGGAACTTATTTTTGTCCAAAATTTTATATATGACTCAGACCTTGTTGCCCAAAGACTTTATTGCTGATGTCCTGGAGTGTGTTTTCCACCATTTCCTACCAAGCCAGTTTTTCCCCCCTTGGAAGAAACCAAATGAACATTTTTATGCCCAGTACCAGGGGACACAGAAAAATACTCCTGCTTAGCTGCATATGCAGCTGAGTGTATATGAATACAGAAAGAAACAGTCTGAATAGAAGGCTAGTGATGAAAATAAAACTTTAATCAGGGAGTATGACTGAGTCCAAGATAGTGCCTTTGGCACGCTGCTGCCCATTCTCAGCATATCTGTCACAGAGACAACCAGGGAAACTGCTAGTTTAAGCTAGTTAAAGAAAGCAAAAGGGCAAGCCTGGGTGCCTATTTTAGTATGTTGCCTGGCCGTCTAGACCAGACAATGGTATTATGTCTTTTGAAGCATGAATATGCTCTTCTGGCATTTTTAAAAGTACTGTAATGTCAAGATTAAATGGACAACTCCCTTTTCTGGTGTTACGAATGCAATCATGATGTTGCAGAGGCTTTACATAATTTTCACCTGTACTATAACTTATATTGTATTTAGCTTAGGATCTATCATTTTGTTTCTGTGGACATGAAGATGGGTGAAGACATTTTGTCTCTCCTGTGATGAACACTGTCTAAAGCAGACATCCATTAGCTCTGAAGCTGGTCTCAACATACTTGGTATATGCTGTTTACACACAAAGGAATAAAATACAAAATGGGTGCCATTGGGGACTGCCCATTTAGCAATTTGATAGTATCTCAGGGGAGAAAGATCTGATTTCTC
Source organism: Opisthocomus hoazin (assembly GCF_030867145.1). Taxonomy (NCBI): domain Eukaryota; kingdom Metazoa; phylum Chordata; class Aves; order Opisthocomiformes; family Opisthocomidae; genus Opisthocomus; species Opisthocomus hoazin. The sequence goes on from NC_134415.1 coordinate 69,519,838, forward strand.
TGGGCTTATTAATGGGAACATAGTACCCTGCAATGAATGAAACACCTTGAAATGTGTTTGCTATTCATAAGGTTTAGGATTAACCAACCTCCTAATGTACGTAAATGTATGTGTATAACAATACAAAAGAGTATTTCTGAATGTTAGAACTTGCCCTATGTACCAAAGCAGTTATGTATATCACAATGGTAACAAGAATGATGTATCATGCACCTCTCCATATGGTTGCTGTGGGGATCAAAGGGCTTTGCAGGTTACCCGCAAGATATGCGTTAAAATGAGCTTTTTATATAGGCCTATCTTCAAGCAGATGATTTGAGCTTTTATCACAAGTCAAAACATATTTCAGCTGCTTTTCAACTACATTTCAAAGCTAAGGAAGCGCAAAAATAAGTATCATATCAGTAAATTAGGTGCCTAAATTGTCTGTTGTATAACTGAAAAAACACCATGAATAATAATAAGGAGGGCAAAAGGCTGTGTAAACCTCAATAGAAAGAATGTCTTTGATGTGAAACATTTCTCTTTTTCAGCATTCAGACTTCTCTCTCTTTCACTTCAAAAGGCTTATGATCCAAATTGAATAGCAGCATTTAATAGCCTGCATGGATACTAACCAATCTAACTTCACTTACAGTGTTTTCAAAGTAAGCTGCAAGAAAATCCAGAACTGATTTCAAGCTCCCTGTGCACCTCTTCTTTATAGCATGATCTAGTATAAGCTCAGACAGAACAAATAAAATACAGAATGCTTGATAACGCATATAGATTAAAATATATTTTCAGCTGGTTATTTTCCACTTCCTTGTCAGTGCTGTGTTGTCTTTACACCAGCACCCTTGAAACATCAGAAGAGGGAGCTCTACTGTCTCAGTCAATAGTTCACAGCTGAAAAGTGCAAAAGCACTACAGTATGTAACTTTACTGCCTTCTCTGACATCCAGGATGGTGCTACAAACAAAAATAAAATGAGAACTTGTGCAAGGGCTAAAATTTGAAGACACAGGCACAAGCAACCTCAGAATTTGCATCTGGCTATGTACCCCTAAGCAAAATAGTCAATGGTTATGATATACCTTAAACAGGATTCTCCCCTCCCTTTCTTTTCTGTTAATTAATTTTATCCCACACTGATGTTATGGACATCATAGCTGGATGCTATGTTCATTAATGCAGTAAATCTTATCTTTGTCGAGAAACATAAATCCCTGTTACCCTAGTGATAAACAATTTCATTGCATATAAGTGAAGGATTCAAAACATGGTTGTCATGTCATACATTTTTGTCATCCTAAGTCCTTCTTTAAGGCTTACAGCATAATTAAACTGAGAATAATTTTAAGCTTCTATTCATGAAAAAGCAGTTTAAAAAATTCACTGATCCCCATATTAACCATATCTTGTTTTGCACTACAATGCAATTAAACATCTTGTCTGGGCAAAACAGGAAGACCAGTGATAATTCCAAGTGTCAAATTACATTGAAAAAAAGCCTGATTTTTCCCAGCAGTTATTTCTTAAGGAAATAAAAGGGAACATTTAGAAACATGCACAATACAGAGTCAGCTTGAAATTCTGCAGGGAAATGAGAGTATGATATCCCACTAAACTGGCACTGGTTCAAATTGTGTTTCTGCAAGGCTAATGAAATGAGAAAAGTTGTTTCAAGCTTCATGCCACATCAGACAATATAAAACTAAAAATGCCCTTGAGTTAATCAGAACAGTCTATTCAGCAAAATTCACCCATTCCGAAAGGCTACTGAACGGGTCGGAAATAGTGGTATGCTGGTAGGCTTGCTATGGATTATATCACAGATTTAATTGCTGAATTACTACATAATGACATAAAGTCTTCATAGCCGTTAAGCAAAAAAGTTGATTTAGCCAAAATCATATGCTTTTATTATTTTTTTAAAGTACAATTTATTAAGTGTTTCTTCAAGGTTTACTAGGAATTTAAGATGAAGGAAGCCACTAACAATATCTTCTTGTCGTACTAGAACAGAATTTACAAAGTTACCTGCTACATACTACGAATTGAATATACTGGAGGAGACAGATGGGAGGGGGAGATAAATCTTGCATGGAAGAATACTGATATATTTGCTGCTTTCTGCGTGCCATGCCTTATTCAATTGATTCTATTTCAAAACACATATTTCACGTGAATAAAAAATTCCCTGTATTTATCTGTAGAAGCTTGCTATGAGGTGATCCTTAACTTCAGCAACAGTTCAACATAAAGATGTCTTCTGTTAATTGCGGGCTTTTTTCTCATTGACTATGTCAGGTCTCAGAGGTTGTTAATTCAATTGCACAGGTATATTGAATTGGTGTTGGCCCTATCCATAAAGTTTACTGTAGTGACACTTACCAGGCATTCTCCTGTGATATCATCACACAGTTCTGCATGACCAAAGCATGTACATGGTGCACAGACTCCACCAAAAATTGTGCCATTCACACGCCTGTGTCGAGGCCAGCAAGACTGCCAAGATAAATCAGAAAATAAGTTAAACTCCCTTGAACAGAGAAAGGAATGAGATTTTTATAATAGTGTTGAATTTGATACTTGCACACACAAAGTCATTCTTGCCAAATTAATAAAAATACCTACATTTTTCTAGAAAGTTGTTCTTCCTGGTACTATGGCTTTGCACTGATGTTAGCCTTATTGGCAAGTGTGAAATTAGAGGAAGCCCTAACTTGATTATTCTTCAATGGTAAAATAAAGCAGAGATATGAAGACCTGAAATATGACAGCATCAAAGCAAGAGGTACAGACTGCAAAATAGCCAGAAGGCAAAATGTTGAAGGAGAGAGAAGCAGGGAAGAAAACTCCAAAACAACAAAAACCTTTTCTGAGAAGTTCAGGTGCAAAGAGCAATTAAAATATCATTTGGTCTTTCTTGTTTGAAGCCTACAAAAGGCTACACCGATGTAAAGCACAGACTGCAAACAAAGCCATCCTTTTATTTACAAATTGTGCTTCTTAAATACAAAGTATAGTCATTTCCTTTTAAGAAAGTTCTCTGATTTTTTATTTTTTTAAATGTTAAATTCAGATCATTATTAAATGCATGGCCAGTTTTTTCTTAGGAAAGGTGACATCGTACAACTGTGATTCATCAGCGAAAATTCAGCTATTCCACATCTTCATAATAAGATGTCAAGCAGCAATCTTCCTTACTATATATCTGACAAATGGCTTTATAGATTTTGCAAACGTATCTTTCCTCAATAAGACTGCTCATGTGATCCAAGGATTTTGCATAATGTAAAAAGTGCATGACAGATTGTTGACCTTCAAAAGCACCTGGCTAATACAAAGTTTTACAGTGATACAATACTAAAAGTATAATTTCATAAAGAAAATCCCTTCCATTTCACATACACTCCCCCAAAAGGTATTAAGAAAACTCTCCTTTATAAAAAGAAAGATGATGCCCCTTTTCGTCTTACTCCTGCATAACATGAAAGTAATTTGAAGAGGAATTGAAATTATCTTTTAAAACCACATTCCAAAACCTAAGACATTATCCTTATTTTTCCTTCTTTTCATTGTTGGTTATGCATTCCTAACAAAACCCATAAATACTAAAAACTAAAATTCAGAGTTATAAAATCCAATAACGAAAAACAGATTAAAAGTATTTGCCCTATTTTTTGCACGAGGTGCAACTGCCTAAGCTGTTTCTATATAGATCTATAAATCTTTTTCCTCTTTCAGTGATTCTGGAAAGAATGATCTCATGCACAGATATACATGATATTGCACAAGATAAGGCTCCAAAAGTTGCTTACTCTAAGTGCTTAGACATGGGATATCAACAGCAAGGCTCAGAACAGAACTAAATTAGAAGATTGCGGATTGGGATCTTAATAAAAGGACTAATGTAACATTCAAAAGTCAGGAAAGTTCTTGACCATCATAATGATGCAAGTTAAACACAACTTCTTCCACAGTAGAAGTAAAAGAGTAGACAGAAAGGGAACAAATCTGGTGGAGAAGAGCAAATAGATGTTAAGATGTTGACAAATAAAGGCCAGAAGATTCACGTGAGCAGAGCAAAGTAACTACCACAAATGGTATTTGAAATTTAAAATTTGACCTGCTTTACCTACGTTCATGCAATTCTGTGTTCATTTCTCTGATGTACTAGCAAAAACCTAACAATTTTCTTTGACTGCAATCTTGTGGAAAATTATTTCTAAATTTGTGTAATGGAACAATCTCACAAGAGACAGCATATTTTAAATGGATTGGTTGTCTTCTGAAGATTGATTGTGCCAAAACATTCACAGCAAGAAAATAAGAAAATAATGTGGTTTTTTAGTGCTGAAGTGTCTATGCCATGTACCACAATATCATTATGCGGGAAACAAACACATATTAAATTAAATGAAGAGGAGAAAATGAAACTGAAACCCTGCACAAAATCAGTAAAAATGAAACTCTGCTAGGTTGAAACTGGAAGAAGCAAAGAGTTGGACAAGGCCAAAAGTATTCAGAAGAAACAAATATGGTAGTCTAAAAAAATCCACATTTTCATTTTATCTTTACATACTTTCTCAACTGCTGGTTTGCCTGAAAATCTAAAACATCCCTGTTTATTTTCTTGCTTGTCCATGTTACAAAAAGCACGAACATCTACTTAGAACACCAATATATTTCCCCATTTTTTTCTATCAAGCACAACTGTTCAAGGCATATCATATGGTATGCACACAAAAGACTCATAAGAAATTAATTCAGTGAATAAAGGCATGGAAACTAAAACTCTTAGCTCTATCATTGTTATTGCAACATGTGCCAGCTTTGTCACATGGCATTTCTGAGCTGTCCAAAATGCTCTGAAATTCAGTGAGGGGACACGGGAAAAGTGTGCTCATATCTAAGTCTATCATATCTTCTTGGCCTTCATGCTTCGGAGGAAAACGAAGACACAGGAAGGGACTACAACATGGTTTAGTTCAATAGGTCTGTGGTTAGCACTCAGCCAGGGCAGGAATCAAAGAGTGTCCACACCCACTAGTGTGCATAGAGACTTTAAATTTGCAGCTATCTATACAGGTACTTTCTATTGTGGAATATGATCTTAAGTATGTAGCAAATTTCAGGTATTGTTTTGAATTGGAGAGAAAGTTTAGCATTGAAGGACACAACGTTGGACAGAGCAGCATCAAGGCAAGAATTCTACCCAAGTCCTTCAGCTTCTACAACAAAAGTAGGTATTGAAACAACTGCAGTCAGGGCCTTTCCAACTGTTTTCTGGGAAATCACACCAAAATCTGAATTGAGAGGAAAAATAGACAAGTAAAAAAAAAGTGTGAAGCACAATGACACTTTGTCCAGCTTTTTTCTTCAAATAATCGAACAGACAGACAACGGTCAGACTTCAAAATTATTTCTCAGCCAAGGCAGGCAATATTCTTCTCCAGTATTTTTTTCTGTCTGTACCATTTTGGAAGTGATAGGAATATCCATTAATTCCTTCAGGCCTTCTTTCTACATTAGTTTATCTAGCCCCAGCAACAAGCAACCACATTTGGCATGAAACTAGACTCTAAGCCCTAAGTATCACATACAAGCATGGAAGATTTTAAAGAAAAAGAGAGTTGACAAGCAAATGCCTAGAGTGCCTGTGTAAATGGCATACTGTTTGTAGTTCTGTGAAGCAGAGCATCTTGGTGTTTGAAACTATTTCCTTAAAGGCAAAGCTTTTGAAGAATTTTTTTTTGGCTTCTATTTACTCCAGGCTATGACCACATGAGCTAATTAATCACATGTATACTTGTATGAACACATTCTGTGTGAACTAATGAATTTCTTAGGAAAGTGGGTATTTTCTGAGCATGTGTGCATGTTATTATCTGTAACAGGACCAGACTAAATTAAAACAATCCTCACAAGAACACACACACAATCCTCAAAGACTCCAAAGCAAATGGCAAAGCCCTGGGAAAACACAAGAGGAAACTACCACATTAACTCATAATTTGATCCGGCTTTGCTGTCCACAGGACAGATAACTGCCATTTTCCTTCTAATTGTGATAGATTCATGCATTTGTAATATCAGTTGGCTGAACAGTACAAATACTGCTTCCGTTTTCTTTTTATTAAGAGAAATGTATTTTCATAACTTAGAAATCACCACAGTTATAAAACTTCAGATTTAAAATATTATCAAACATAATGAACCACCACCTACAGGTAAAGGTAACTGGACAAGCTATACTAAATTCCTAATAGGAATGGACAGCTCTCTTACTGTCTTCCACCAACACAGGACCACTGGTTGCTTACAGCTATCCCAGTGTTAGCACAATCGATCCAGACTGCATCATGATACTCACCTCACATGAGGTACCATCATACCCCGGGGGACAGTCACATAACTCCACTGCAGGTGCTACCTTTCTCCCCGCTGAACTGGGATCAGCAGCTTCAATACTAACACTTCTTAGTCTGGATGTAACAGGAACAAAACAGATAAAATAGCAAATTAGATGGAAGTATATGTGCAGCTGGATGCAACAAACAGTATATAGTGACATTTAATGGCTTGTTTATGTTTTCCTGTTTAAAAATAAGGAGGTTTTCATATTCATCTATTTCTTCCTAAACTACATGTTTGTATGCTTGTTACTATTTTTGTCCATCATGTGAGAGAGGCTATGGTCAGACACACTTTGATAAAAATAGATTAAAAAAGTCTCACAGCACTGTACCAGTAGATGGAAGGCTATTCCTGGCCTGCAAGCCACACGTGCCAACTTGTGTTGCAGCTGCATATACAGTAAATTAGACACTAAGCAGTGTCTTCGAAATAAACCTCTACTTCAGCTTTCTAAAATATTACATTGCTAAGTGGTCATAGGGCACTTTTATTCTGGAGATTTGACCTCTGAAAAAGATTTCAGCTTTGTCCAGAAGGACGTAAGTATTACATGTAAGAAAGAAAAAGATATGTACGTGAAAAAAAGGAAATCTTCTACCATATACCTTGGTTTCCCCAATGACAGAGAAGACAGAGTTGGACAATTTTCTGTTCCATGCACAATCATCCTTAAAATGTGCTAGACATTGTGTTTGCATAGACAAACCCTGAACATGATTTTTATTTAAAAAAACATGGAAGTATGATGAGACATCAAAGTCTTTTGATAATCTTACAGGTAATATGCGAAATAGATGTAGTTTACGTCAACAGTATCCATTCGGGGAAGGAAATTCGGATTTGCGTATTTAATTCTTACGAGAATTCAGAATGAACATTAAGGCACTATAGAGGCTCAACGACTTCCATTTTCCACCAGCAATCTTAACAGAGTGTTTGATTACTAGAGCTACCGAAAAAGCTTCTTCTGAAGTCTTTTTCAGCAGAAAATACCTTTCTATCATGACATGCATTTTGTTAAAAAGTTATCAATTTTCTTTGGAAAATGTAAACCAACCTTTTTTTCCTCCATACTAAGGCATTTATCTTTTGGCTGCCAAAAAATCCTGAAAATTATTTGGATGAACTTGGATAAGAAAACATCCAAGAAAAATATTTTGTTGTTACTGCAGCGGTTCAAGGAAAGGTTAAAACAGGATATTTTCCCACTCAATTTTACGACTGCTCTTCATAAGACAGACATAAAATTGAGTGGAAAAAAAAGGAAGGTTTCTGAAATTAGGATGGAAGCTTCAGAAAAACAGAAATTTTACCACCGCTGGGGATTTGAGTGCACTTTGGAGGGACTACCATTGCGGATTATGCAGTTAGAAACTTGAATCTAATTTGGTGATACTAGAACCTCTGTAAAAGGTTCTTGAAACTATTTTAAGAGAAGGATGCATGTTCCTATCCAGATCTTCACTAAGATCTCTCTCACTTTTCAATATTTTCTCTTCGCTCCATCGCCGCATGTTTTTTTTGCAATCATCCTTTTGAATTTTCCTTACCATAACAACCAATTTCTAGGATATTAGATATCAAATAGTGATGACTTTAACAGTAAAAAATCTAATAATTTAAGGAGAAAAATCTGTAAATGAAGAAACAAATTGCTAGTAAAAGGCCTTTGAATTACAACTAGTTCCTTCTCAGCACAGATCTTGGAACAAAGAGAAGCACTTACACACAGAAACAATCCGTCCAGTATTATCCCACATTTGTATTCACTGAATTGTTCCAATTTTCATTACGTTCTGCTATTTGCTAAATGGGATTTTAATGTGTTTAACAATTTTTAGCATTAACAGTTACTCAGTGAGGAAAGCTGCAGTGATTTTTTTTTTCTCCCATTTTGATGTTGCAATTTTGATTCCTCAATGCCATTCTGCATTCATTAAAATACATAATGCTGGTAGTAATGGGGCACTGGATCCTGGAGATGCATGAACAATTTAAGATTCGACATCGAGACCAAATATTTAAGCTGACTGTTACTGTCAGCAGGCAACTGTTGACTTCTAAAAACAAACAAGATTAAAAGGGAAAGGGACGTTTCAGGCAGTATCAGCCTAGTTTCCTGTCTGCTATGCCAGGCATCTGAATCACATCAGCTAAATAAGGCACATGAAAGTACTGACCCAATCATCGCTCATTTGTCTTGAAGCCAATTCTGCATATGGAAGAAAACCCTTGGCCTTTCCTTCCCTCTTGCTCCTTGTGTCTAGCACTGATTCTATATGTGGTTGCAAGCAATCCATTGTTTTTAGCACCACAACTTCCAATGCCCATCCGAGTATCTACAATATTTATCATCAGTGGCCACTCTGAATATTACAACTGAAGAAACAGTGCTACTAAACTTTCTTTGAAGCACAAGCTAACAATATTAAACAAAACGAAGAAAGAGAGCTGTCTTATCCTGTCCTGTTTCTTCTATCACAGATGCACTTAACTGAAACAGTTTGAAAGATCTGTCAAGTTAAAGCAGGATCACAGAATCACAGAATCACAGAATAGTAGGGGTTGGAAGGGACCTCTGTGGGTCATCTAGTCCAACCCCCCTGCCAAAGCAGGGTCACCTACAGTAGGCTGCACAGGACCTGGTCCAGGCGGGTCTTGAATATCTCCAGAGAAGGAGACTCCACGACCTCCCTGGGCAGCCTGTTCCAGTGCTCCGTCACCCTCAGAGGGAAGAAGTTCTTCCTCATGTTCAGACGGAACTTCCTGTGCCTCAGTTTGTGCCCATTGCCCTTTGTCCTGTCACTGGGCACCACTGAAAAGAGCTTGGCCCCATCCTCCTGACACCCACCCTTCAGATATTTGTAGGCATTTATAAGGTCCCCTCGCAGCCTTCTCTTCTTCAGGCTGAACAAGCCCAGTTCCCTCAACCTCTCCTCGTAGTGGAGATGCTCCAGTCCCCTCACCATCCTTGTAGCCTTATTTCTCAATTTAAACCCAGAAGCTATAATCACTTTCAAATTGATTGCTGCATTTCTGTGTTCTCATTTTTTATCCTACTTGATCACCTAAATGAAAGCACACTCACTTGAGGAAGCTTTCTAATCATGCCATAGAGCAACAACAACTTTTTAAGCTTCAAATGACCCAAAAAATATTCTCAGAAACATGCTCGCGTCAAACTCACCGCTGCATAAATATTGTTTAGTAACTACTTGAAATTGCTAATGATTAACTAAAGTTTCTAGTAAGTTAAACTAAATAAGGTTGAAAAAATGTAATCTTTAAGATAAAGCTCTTGGTAACTGGAGACAACTCCATTGAGTTAAGTCTTTTTCTACACAACTGCAAGAAATCTGCTTAATCGTACCACGCCTCCATTCTGGCCTCTTCTCAAACACAGATTATAAGAGCACCCTTGGACATCCTTACACATGTGGTGTCATTATCCATTTTGAAAAGTTTCAGTATTTAAATGAACAGGCTGCTTAATATAGCAATTTCTAATTAGTACGTTGCATAATTCTACTGATGCTTCTGATGCTTTGAGGCAGAAGTTGTCATTCATGAAGGATCTAATAACCCTGTAATATTTCTGTCTCTTTACCAGACCATCTTTGCTCTCTCAGAGGAATATCCATCTGTCCACCACACATACCTGTTTAAAAGGCAATAAAAACCTTCTAGTTCATCTCTACTTATCTACCAAGGCTTAGCTCTACACTATTTCTTTGGCAAGCATGTCTTCCTTTGGAGCCCATCAACAGTAGTCCTTAATCAGCCCGAGATATCACAACAAATGTCCTCTTCATCACATCTGGACATTTTCCCCGCAGTACTAAAGTGGCAGAATACAGAGAAAAGAGTTGTTTTACATGACCTCATTGTTACCAGCACAGTGCTGCACCTGGTATGTTTTAACATGAGTGAAAGTCAAAGAGAATATAAAAAATAGTCAGTACTGAGGCATACCCTGAAAATCAACAATATGCCTACAACAACAGATCATAAGCTGAGTGGATGACAGTAGATGCTGTTGTTGCTACATCATGAGAGTGGGAGCACGCACTGTTCTGAGAAGATTTAATTCCGCCCAGTAAATCCCACCCTGACAGGTGAAACTACAATTCCTCCAGTTAAATCAAAGATGAAAAATCCAATTCATTTAATTGTGATTGGAATTTCACATCCTCTGTTCTGTCACACTAGCTTGCAATAAGCACCCTGACAGCACTCAATAAAATGGGTTTACTTTATAGCAATCTATTTTCAGAGACTTCTAGACATGCTGATGGTAATCACAGTAACACAGTAACCATTGCTTTCTTCTCTGCTAAGAGACATCATAGGGACAGCTAGAGATATACTCGTAATATAAAACCATTTCTAGAAAAAAAGGTATTCTTCAAAATTACTTCAGGTCCTTGCCCTAATTGCCTTTTAAATCATTGTCTTTAAGAGACCAACCTTCCTAACTGTAATGTCACTACATCTAGAAGATGATGGCTACTGACCTGCAAAGCATATATTAAATATTTGTGCCGGAGGTCTTCTTGAACAATATTTCGAAGACATGTTTTCAGAAAGTGATCTATAACACACCACTAAAATGTTCCAAAGGCTGAATATGAGCAAGACTACAAAACAGTGAGGCACTACGCATGGCCAAATGGCTAAAGCAGTACTTTGGGATGCAGGTGGTGATGTGTAGCCTTCCAAATATGCCACTGACAGGTCTGCCACTTCTCACTTACAAGGCACGAGCTAGAGACTGTGATAGTTCGACATGTGTGTGCTGACCCAAGCTCTATGTTGTCACACAGAGGGGATTTGATCTGTCCCACCCCCACTGTTCCACAGCAAAGGTAAGATGGAACCTGTGCATGGCCAGCAATGCATTTTCTTCACAGATTTTAACTGCCTAGCCAAAGCGATTTTTGAAAGAAAGCTCCCCTTCTCATTCTAATGCAAATGTCAGTACACAGATGTATGTAAGCCACTGATAGCTGAAGTTCGCATTTCGCATAATACTCAGTAAGACCTTTGGCCCAAAGAAAGGCAGTCAAATATATCTCCTTTAAAACAGCATAGCTTAAAAGCCACTGTTGTTCACCCAAAAATTGCTCCTGCACTTCTTCAGTTTGGAAAATTCTTTTTTTTTCTTTCTTAGAATGAGAACGGAGTGGAGGAATAGCACTCACTGAGCTCCCACTAGTCTCAGCTGTAAATTGTGGATTAACAGCTTCTCTTGCTCTGCTCATAGTGCATAAGAGGTGAGCCCTGGCCTGGTGGTTTGACTCTCCTCTAACACCACGGTGGGAAGGTGATGGGCCATGAAAGCTTTTCTAACTGGATGCATGGAGATGCGAGATTGATGACCAAATGAGCAAACTAGGAAACAGTTTGGCTCAAACTCAAGCTAGTTATGATTCACAAACTTATTTACAGAGAGGTAATACATAGTAATTAACCACAGAAAGAAAAAGAGATTCAAGAAACGTGAATTCTTTTTGCAAGGAAAAAATATACAGTGCCAAAGCTCGAATTAGAACACTGCATGTTGTTGACACAAAGTGCCTTTCAATTTAGGATGTATTTTAATTACCTAACTATTCAAATGATGGTTGGATTGCTTCAGAAATTTCACAGTAGCAAAAACTGTATCTATGCTCTCAGCAAATAATCACTAACGTACTATCAGTTCCTTCCATTCCAAAATGCCTTATGCCACTGAATCAAGTGATGTGTAGGTTAGAGAACATTTCAGGTTTCATGCCTTGTGAGTAGAAAACTACTATATAATCAATTCCATTGCACTTTAAAAAAATATTATTTATGCCACCTAACTATTACTGTACAGACAAATATGAGTACAATCATACAGTATCAAGAGAGAGGCTGTCTTCTAGCCCACCTGGAGTATTTGCTCATGCACTTCTGAAAATTTTAAATGCACGATGAGCTTTACAGGTTCAACTACAGTGCAGCCACAGACATAGAACATCTGTGTCGTCTCCTATAACATGTCTTTCATTTTATCAGAAGAGTCAGAAGAGTTCATATGAAATCAGTGGTTTTAAGCAGTCCAGGCAGCAACCTGACATAAATCAAGGCAAAGTCTTTAGGATTAGCCGGTTCTGTGTGTGGTACTGATTAAAAACACAGAAAACTTCCCCCGAGACACTTTTCCAGCTTAGACACTTAGGATATTATTCACTGGTCCACTGCTAATGTGGCCCTGTATGCTCATTAAATGGGGAAGCCAATATATAAGCAATATATCATCTCTTGCTTCAACGTATCACTACTGCACTCCATGATTTACCATATACATGGGAATTACAGTGTTCAGAAAATAAATGTATTTAGAGAACAGTCATTCATGCCTGAACAGTCCATGTGATTTCATTTTCTTACAAGGCTGCTTCTTTCTGCTGCCTTTCCTCCTCCTGCTTACCCAAAATGAAAAAAATACTAACGACTGTTTGAAAGTGTAAATGAATACTACGAATTTCATGATAATAAATTAGTGTGTTTAAAACTACATCAGCTTAGTTCTCTGAAGACAGAAAACAAGTATTTTGAGAAGCTGCCTGCAGCAAATTGACACATCTCCCACATTCACCTGTAGATGGCATTCATCCCATTGCTGTAGGTGGCTCTTATGAGGATCCTCTTTACATTTGCCAGGATAGTCATGAACTCCCTCCTGCTGACTGGAACATCAGTGCCGTGCACAGAGAAAGATTCTGGTTTCAATACAATTTCTTCAGTGTGCTCTTCAGAAGGCTGCAGGTGAATCCCCTCTTTTGGAGTGCTGATTCTCAAGTCATCTCCCTAGATAGGGCCATGAAAGAGAGACATTTAAATATGAAAAAAGTCAGGAAAAAGCCAGCTGGGGTACAGGTTTTACTGAATAATATATTTTACAAGAATAATAAATGTCAGGAATAACATTCACCTTTCATAACCCTGAAATGGACTTGTCTGATAAAGTTGAAAGTCAGTGCAAAAGAAAGTTTAGGTTATTCAGCTAAAACCTAGTGTCATGGCTTTGCATCCGCAAAAGCAAATTCATACAGTGCCGAGCAGCAAAAGAACAGGTCCACTGAAAGAATGTGAAAGTGTTACCTCGAACTAACAATTGTTTTATTTCTTCATCCCTCCTGATGAACAGGAAGAATACATTTTTGTAAGCTACTGCAATATTGCCAGAGGCTCCTTGAGATACTGCAGAGTTTAGTTCTCTAAAGTGTGTCCATTTTCTGATACTACAAATTAGCTGCAAGTACATGCACCCTGCTGTTTTGTGTCCTCAACCAGGAGGCTTCACGCTGAACATCTGAAGAAGCAGGCAATTTTCTTTCTTTTTTTTTTAGTGGCTGAAAATACAATCACTTTACCTCTATGATGACATCAGATTGAACCATCAATTGAACTGTCTCTTGTTCTTCTGTGAAGTCATAGGAGACTGTAAATTTCAGATGTCCTCCAGCAGCTGCTACCTGGGGAGAAAAAAGACAGGAAAAAATGCAATGAAAGGAAAGAAAACAGGCCTTAACCATTTGGCGGCAGTTTTCTCCAGCATCAGCATTTCCCAGAAATAGATTTCTTAGTGTTGCAAAACCATATGCAGATACCTGGGGATTACAGCTCTATAGACCACTCCCTTCTCGCTCAGCCATCTAGAAATCATGCTTCTCCATTTTCCTTCTACGCCTGTCAAAGGCTGCAAATTCCTTAAACACATGGACTAACAAAGTAATCAGATACAGATCTGAAATATATGCAAATTTTCATTTGATGCTGACATTAGGTTTTCAGCGTTATATGGTTCTCTTTTTAGGCTGGGCCTCTACATCAGGAGCCTTAGCAATCTTTAGAAGATTCAATAACTTCAGTTTTGTTGATGGGGCAAACTAACAAATAAGAAAATAACCCAGTGATGTTTTTCTTAGAATGAACTGTAATGAAAAATAAAGTAAGAATTTTCCCTCATGGTGTAAAAAAAATTTACTTTTAAAGAATGCTCCAGCCCTTTCTCTCAGTTTGACTCAGTCTTAAATGTGAGAAGTATATAACGAGGTTCTCATGTCATGGCAATATATTTTTTCTATGCTCTTTCAACCCCCAAAACCATGGCACTGACACTGGCTTTTCCATGAAAAAAATGGAAAAAGTAGATCTGTTCTAGGATGCAAATCAAAAGCTGCAGACTTGAGTGACAGTTAATACAAAACCAATGCTTTTGGTTAATTGTTTGGAAGCAGCATAAGTAAATCAAAGGCTGCAAGAGTTACATTTTGGTTTTTAAATGCATCTGCCTCATACTTCAGTGCAATATGAGCCTCCTCTCAGAGAGTATTAAAATCACAGGGATATTTCTGCCCTTCCAGTGCATACTGCTGACCACAGAGCAAACTCATGAGTCTTCTACAAAGAGAATATTCTGGTTATCATACAGTATGGTTTTGCACACAGTTATAGAAAGCAGTGAAAGTCATCAACTTCATTATTTAGGTTAAAGCAAGAAAATTCATACAACCATAGAATGGTTTGCGTTGGAAGTGACCTGATAGATCATTTAGTTCCAGCTCCACTCCCATGGGCAGGGACACCTTCCACTAGATCAGGCTGCTCAAAGCCCCATCCAGCCTGGCCTTGAACACTTCCAGGGAGGGGGCAGCCACAGCTTCTCTGGGCAACCTGTTTCAGCGCCTCACCACCCTCATAGTAAAAGAATTTCTTTCTTCTATCTAATCTAAATCTACCCTCTTTCAGTTCAAAGCCATTACCCCTTGTCCTATCACTACATGCCCTGCTAAAAAGTCCCTCTCCAGATTTCTTGTAGGTCTCTTTCAGCCACTGGAAAGCTGCTCTAAGGTCTCCCAGGAGCCTTCTCTTCTCCACACCGAACAGCACCAACTCTCTCAGCCCTTCCTCAGGGGAGAGGTGCTCCAGCCCTCGTATCATCTTTGTGGCCCTCCTCTGGACCCACTCCAACACATCCATGTTGGTCATGTGCTGAGGGCTCCAGAGCTGGATCCAGGACTCCAGGTGAGGTCTCGCCAGAGTGGAGCAGAGGGCCAGAATCACCTCCCTTGTTCTCCTTGCCATGCTGCTTTTGATGCAGCCCAGGATACGGTTGGCCTTCTGGGGTCTGAGCACACGTTGCCGAGTCATGTTGAGCTTCTCGTCAACCAGCACCCCCAAGTCCTTCCTCTCAGGGCTGCTCTCAATCCCTTCTCCACCCAGCCTGTATTTGTGCTTGGGATTGCCCTGACCCATGTGCAGCACCTTGCACTTGGCTGTGTTGAACTTCATGAAGTTCACACAGGCCCACCTCTCAAGCCTGTCCGGGTCCCTCTGGATAGAATCCCTGCCCTCTAGCATGTTGACTGCACCACACAGCTTGATGTTGTCGGCAAACTTCCTGAGGGTGCACTCAAACCCACTGTCCATGTCACCGACAAAGATGTTAGACAGTCCAGTCCCAATACCGACCCCTGAGGAAGACCACTTGCCACTGGTTTCCACTTGGACATTGAGTCGTTTACTGCAGCGGCTCTTTGAATGTGACCATCCAGCCAATTCCTTATGCACCGAGTGGTCCATCCACCAAATCCATGTCTCTCCAATTTAGAGACAAGGATGTTTTGCAGGACAGTATCAAATGCTTTGCTAAAGTCCGGTCACTAACACTGTTACTTCATTATCGAAGGCCACAAAAATTGTCAGGCATGATTTACCCTCAGTGACGCTATGTTGGCTGTCACCATTCACCTTAATTACCATGTGCTTCAGCACAGTTTCCAGGAGGATCTGCTCCAGGATCTTGCCAGGCACAGAGGTGAGACTGACTGGCCTGTAGCTTCCTGGGTCTTCCTTTCTTCCCGTTTTAAAAATGGGTGTTATGTCTCCCCTTTTCCAGTCACTGGGAACTTCACCAGACTGCCATGACTTCTCAGACTTTATGGATAGTGGCTTAGCAACTTCAATTGCCAGTTCCCTCAGGACCCATGGATGCACCTCATCACGTGCCATGGACTTGTGCACCTTCAGGTTCCTTAGATGGTCTCAAACCTGATCTTCTCCTACAGTGGGGAGTTCTTTGTTCTTCCAGTCCCTGCCTTTGCCTTCTGCAACTTGAGCAGTGTGTCTGGAGCACTTGTCGGTGAAGACTGAGGCACAAAAATCATTGAGTACCTCAGCCTTCTCCATATCCCAGGTAACCAGTTCTCCCATTTCCTTCCAGAGAGGGCCCACTTTTTCCCTAGCCTTCCTTGTATCACTGACATACCTACTGAAGCTTTTCTTGTTGCTCTTGACATCCCTGGCCAGATTTAACTCTATCAGGGCTTTAGATTTCCTAACCTGATCCCTGGCTGCTCGGACAATTTCTCTGTATTCCTCCCAGGTTACCTGTCCTTGCTTCCACCCTATGTAGGCTTCCTTTTTGTGTCTGAGTTTGTCCAGGAGCTCCTTGTTCATCCATGCAGGCCTCCTGGCATTTCTCCCTGACTTCCTCTTTGTTGGGATGCATCACTCCTGAGTATTGGGGGTGTGATCCTTGAATATTAATCAGCTTTCTTGGGTCCCCTCTTCCATCCAGGGCTTTATCTTAGGGTCCTCTACCATGCATGTCCCTGAAGAGGCCAAAGTCTGCTCTTCTGAAGTCCAGGATAGTGAGCTTGCTCTGCACCCTCCTCACTGCTCTATCCTCTAAGGATCTTGAACTCCACCATTTCATGGTCACTGCAGCCAAGGCTGCCCTGGATCTTCACGTTTCCCACCAGTCCCTCCTTGTTGACGAAAACAAGGTCCAGCATAGCACCTCTCTTTGTTGGATCTCCTATCACTTGGAGAAGGAAGCTATCATCAATGCATTCCAGGAACCTCCTGGACTGCTTATGCCCTGCTGTGTTGTCCCAACAGATATCATTGTGGCTGAAGTTCCCCATGAGGACCAGGCTTGTGAAGGTGAGGCTGATCCTGTCTACCTACAGAGGGCCTCATCTACTTGGTCTTCCTGGTTGGGTGGCCTGTAGGAGACCTCCACTATACTGTCACCTGTCCCTGCCCTGCCTTTAATCCTGCCCCATAAGCTCTCGGTAGACTCCTAATCCTTCCCCAGGTGGAGCTCCATGCACTCCAGCTGTCACTGACATAGAGGGTGACACCCCCTCCTCGTCTGCCCTGTCTGTCCTTCCTAAAGAGCCTGTATCCTTGCATTCCAGCACTCCAGTCATACAAGCCATCCCATCATGTCTCTGTGTTGCCAGTAAGATAATAGCCCTGCAGGTATGTGCATGTCTCTAACTCCTCTTGTTTATTCCCCATGCTGCACACATTTGCAGAGGCATTTAAGTTCACTCCAATTTGTAACCCAAAGCTTGGATCATAGAATGATAGGATCATAGAATCATAGAATATGTCAAGTTGGAAGAGACCCATAAGGAGGGGTTCTAGACCCTGCTCCTTGCAGGACTACCTAACACTAAGCCATATGACTGAAAGAGCATCATCCAGATGCTCCTTGAACTCTGACAGTCTTGGTACCATGACCACTTTCCTGGGGAGCCTGCTCCAGTGACCGATCACCCTCTTAGTGAAGAATCTTTCCCTAACATCCAGGCTGAGCTTCCCCTGATGCAGTTTCATTCCAATTCCTTGTGTCCTATTGCTGGTCACCAGACAGGAGATCAGCACCTTCCCCTCTGCTCCCTTCCTTGAGGAAGCTGTAGACTGTGATGAGGTCACCCCTCAGCCTTCTCTTCTCCAAGCTCAACAAACCAAGAGACCTCAGCCTCTCCTGGTAAGTGTTGCCCTCAAGACCTTTCCCTATATGGTTGCCTTCCTCCGGACATACTCTAATAGCCTGATGTTCTTCTTACATTGAGGTGCCCAAAACTGCACACAGTACTTGAGGTGGAGCTGCAGCAGTGCAGTGCTGAGTGGGACAATCACCTCCTTCAACTGGCTAGCTATGCTGTGCTTGATGCACCTCAGGACACAGTTGGCCCCTTTGGCTGCCAGGGCACACTGTTGACTCATATTCACCTTACCATCAACCCAAACCTCCAAATCTCCTTCTGCAGAGCTGCTCTCCAGCCTCTTGACCCCCAGTTTGTACGTTGTTATGGGTTTGTGTGGCAAGGTTTTGGTAGCGGGGGGCGGCTACAGGGTGGCTTCTTTGAGAAGCTGCTAGAAGTTTCCACCGTGTCTCACAGAGCCAGTGCCAACCGGCTCTAAGACAGACCCGCCGCTGGCCAAGGCCAAGCCAATCAGCGATGGTGGTAGCGCCTCTTTGATAACATATTTAAGAAGGGGAAAAAACCTGCGGTGAAATGGCAGTCGAGAGAGAGGAGTGAGACGATGTGAGAGAAACAACTCTGAAAACACCAAGGTCAGTGAAGAAAGACAGGGAGGAGGTGCTCTAGATGATGGAGTGGAGTTTTTTTCCACTACACCCCATGATGAAGACCATGGTGAGGCAGGCTCTCCCCCTGCAGCCCATGGAGGTCCATGGTGGAGCATATATCCACCTGCAGCCTGTGGAAGACCCACGCCGGAGCGGGTGGATGCCCAAAGGAGGCTGTGAACTGTGGGAAGCCCACACTGGAGCAGGCTCCTGCCAGGACCTGTGGACCCATGAAGAGAGAAGCACACACTGGAGCAGGTTTGCTGGCAGGGCTTGTGACCCCGTGGGGGACCTGCGCTGGAGCAGCCTGTTCCTGAAGGACTGCACCCCGTGGAAGGGACACACGCTGGAGCAGTTTGTGAAGAACTGCAACCTGTGGGAAGGACCAATACTGGAGCAGTTAGTGAAGAATTGTAGCTGGTGGGAAGGACTCACATCGAAGAAGTTTGTGGAGAACTGTCTCCCATGAGAGGGACCTCATGCTGGAACAGGGGAAGAGTGTGAGGAGTCCTCGCCCTGAGGAGGAAGGAGCAGCAGAGACAACGTGTGATGAACTGACCACAGACCCCATTCCTCGTGCCCCTGCACCGCTCTGGGGGATGAGGGAGAGAAATGGGAGTGAAGTTGTGCCCAGGAAGAAGGGAGGGGTGGGGGGAAGGTGTTTTAAGATCTGGTTTTAGTTCTCACTATCCTACTCTGATTTGATCAGTGGTAAATTAAACTTCCTTTTCTCCCCAAGTTCAGTCTGTTTTGTCTGTGACAGTAATTGGTCAGTGATCTCTCCCTGTCCTTATGTTGACCCATGAGCCTTTCATCATATTCCCTCTCACCTGTCCAGCTGAGGATGGGAAGTGATAGATCAGTTTTGGAGGGCACCTGGCATTTATCCAGGTTAAACCAAATCAAAGTATAAGCAGGATTACCCCATCCCAGGTGTAGAATCCAGCGCTTGCTTATGTTAAATTTCATATGGTTGGTGATTGCCCAGCTCTCTAGTCTATCCAGATCTCTCTGTAAGGCCTCTCTACCCTTGAGGGTGTCCATAGCTCCTCTTAGTTTAGTATCTTTGGCAAACATTGGCATCAGATGCTTATCTACATAGTATCCAAACTTGTTAGGACCAATGCAACTACATTCAGCCTTGACTGTAACAGCATGTAAAGGCTTCTTTTCCTTAGACACTTCTTTTCAGCACTTTCGTTTTGCCTGTGGTGAAGGATAAACACTGCTTTACAACTATAAGAGGAATGTAGAAAATTTAGATATCTGTAATGCTACAAGAAGAATCCAGAATTGTTTTCAGCTTTAGACAAACATTATAAGAGTAGCTTTTGCAGAATTTTATCATTTCTGTTTCAAGTTCAAACTAACTACAAGGATTCAAGAAAGTGAAAGTAACGGGGAAACAAATATTCTATGGTTTCAGGCAACCCAGAAGAAACGTGTACCAAGACAGGTTTTACCTTCTGCTGATTACATAACCTTTGCCTTAGTAAATGAAAATCCAACACAGGGAAATAATAGGTCATACACAAATAAAAAAGAAAGCAAAGGTTCTGATTTAAAATCAATACAGATAGAAAAGCAGGCAACAATGCAAACTTTGACCAAAAATCTGTTAGAAAGGAGTAGACAAACAGATAATAGTTTAGAGAAAGCAACCAGAATGATTTAGGGACTTCTAAAATGTAAACAGCAGGAAACACTAGAGGAAAGGCGTGGGTTTGACTTGTCTAGAAAAGAGAACACTAAGAAGGAATAGGAAAACAGTTCACCAAAACATAAAAGACTGGAAATAGGAAATGGCCATTTTTATTCTCCTGTGGCCACTGCAGGAAAGGTATGAAGAAGATTCATCTTCAGTATACAGAAAGCTTTCTGGCTGTAAGGATGGTCAAAACCGCTACTTGAAAATGCCATTCAATTCCTTCACTAAATGTTTAACAGCAGTTCAAACATGTCAGAGATACTCTAGGAATGATGCCTAAGATTTGCAATATGACTAGGAAGTCTCTTGAGGTCTCTGATAGCCACAGCAGTCTGAGTTTCATGGCTGCAACTGGCAAGATTTGCCCTATCACAAACAGGATCACACACTGAAGTCAAGGTCCCAAAATGGCACTTATCAGAGAGAGCACCTGGTAGTTCAGAACATATATTTACCTCATGTGCTGTATAATATTAATGTAGATTAGAAAAAACCCAAACTTACATAAAACAGAAAGTACTACTTCCTTCTGATATTGTTTATAAAGGTAATTTCCTTCCTCTGTATGTTTGAAGTATGAGTTCACCCACAGGCAAAAGAATTCAGACGCCAATCCATGTGCTGCATGAACAATTACGTCTCATCTAGTGCAAAAAATATTTTTCAGTGAATTTTGAATACAAGGGCTATAAAGAAGTTCGGCACCTGTGAGATCCCTTCATTTTGATGCTGCTCTCTGTATCACCCGAAGATTCAGAATTCTGCCTCAAGGATTGTCATCCAAGGCCATATCAACACCAAAGAGAACTGAGCATAAAAGTTTGCCTTGATGGTGACAAATGCATGTATTGTTGAGACAAGAATAGCTGACTAAAAACGTCAAGCATGTTCCACAGAATTTCCTTTATCTCTCCCACCTATTTTTAGACTAATAAATCACAGAATCACAGAATGGTAGGGGTTGGAAGGGACCTCTGTGGGTCATCTAGTCTAACCCTCCTGCCGAAGCAGGGTCATCTACAGCAGGCCGCAGAGGACCTTGTCCAGGCGGGTCTTGAATACCTTCAGAGAAGGAGACTCCACAACATCCCTGGGCAGCCTGTTCCAGTGCTCCATCACCCTCAGATGGAAGAAATTCTTCCTCACGTTCAGACAGAACTTTCTGTGCTTCTGTTTGTGCCCATTGCCCTTTGTCCTGTCGCTGGGCACTGCTGAAAAGAGTTTGGCCCCATCCTCCTGACACCCACCCTTCAGATATTTGTAAGTATATATTAGGTCCCCTCACAGCCTTCTCTTCTTCAGGCTGAACAAGCCCAGCTCCCTCAGCCTCTCCTCGTAGGGGAGATGTTCCAGTCCCCTCATCATCCTCATAGCCCTCCGCTGGACCCTCTCCAGTAGCTCTTCATCTTTCTTGAAGTGGGGAGCCCAGAACTGGACACAGTACTCCAGGCCTCACTAGGGCAGTGTAGAGGGGAAGGAGAACCTCCCTCAACCTACTGGCCACACTCCTCCTAATGCACCCCAGAATGCCATTGGCCTTCTTGGCAGCCAGGGCACACTGCTGGCTCATGGTTAACCTGTCGTCCACCAGTACACCCAGGTCCTTCTCATCAGAGCTGCTCTCCAGCAGGTCCGCCCCAAGCCTGTACTGATGCACGGGGTTGTTCCTCCCCAGGTGCAGGACCCTGCATTTGCCTTTGTTGAACCTCATCAGGTACCTCTCTGCCCTGCATTTGCCTTTGTTGAACCTCATCAGGTACCTCTCTGCCCTGCATTTGCCTTTGTTGAACCTCATCAGGTTCCTCTCTGCCCAACTTTGCAGCGTGTACAGGTCACGCTGAATGGCAGCACAGCCTTCTGGTGTATCCACCACTCCTCCCAGTTTGGTGGCATCAGCAAACTTGCTGAGGGTACATTCTAACTCTTCATCCAGGTCATTGATGAAGAAGTTAAACAAGGCTGGGCCCAGTACTGACCCCTGAGGGACACCACTAGTTACCAGCCTCCAACTAGACTCAACGCCGCTGACGACAACCCTCTGAGTTCTGCCATTCAGCCAGTTCTCAATCCACTTCACCGACCACTTATCCAGCCCACACTTCCTCAGCTTCCCTAGGAGGATATCATGGGAGACTGTGTCGAAAGCCTTGCTGAAGTCCAGGTAGACAACATCCACGGCTCTCCCTTCATCTACCCAGCCAGTCATGTCATCATAGAAAGCTATCCGATTGGTCAGGCATGATTTCCCCTTGGTGAATCCATGCTGACTACTCCTGATAACCTTCTTTTCTTCCACTTGCTTCATGATGGCCTCCAGGATAAGCTGCTCCATCACCTTTCCCGGGATGGAGGTGAGGCTGACTAGCCTGTAGTTCCCTGGGTCCTCTTTCTTGCCCTTTTTGAAGATTGGAGTGACATTGGCCTGTCTCCAGTCCTCGGGCACCTCTCCTGTCCTCCAGGACCTCTCCTGGAGAGTGGTTCAGCAATGACATCCGCCAGCTCCCTCAGCACTCGTGGGTGCCTTCCATCAGGGCCCATGGATTTGTGGACGTCCAGATCGCTTAAGCGATCCCTCACACAGTCCTCCTCGACCAAGGGAAAGTCGTCCTCTCTGTAGGCTTCTTCTCTTACCTCCGGGGCCTGGGATTCCTGAGGACCTGCCTTGACACTGAAGACTGAAGCAAAGAAGGCATTCAGTAGCTCTGCCTTCTCCACATCCTCCGTCACCAGGACACCCGCCTCATTCAGCAGCGGCCCCACATTGTCCCTAGCCTTCCTTTTGCTGCTGATGTAGTTGAAGACGCCCTTCTTGTTGTTTTTGACATCCCTTGCCAGCTTCAATTCCAGGTGGGCTTTGGCCTTCCTCGTCGCATCCCTGCACGCTCTCACCACGTTTCTGTACTCTTCCCAAGTGGCCTGCCCCTCTTTCCACATTCCATGGACCTTTCTCTTCTGCCTGATCTCCGCTAGAAGCTCCTTGTTCAACCATGCAGGTCTCCTGCCTCCTTTGCTAGATTTCTTTCTCAGGGGGATGCACCGCTCCTGAGCATGGAGGAAGTGATGTTTAAAGAGTGACCAGCACTCTTGGACCTCCCTGCCTTCGAGAGCCCTGGCCCACGGGATTCCTCCAAGTACGTCTTTGAAGAGGGCAAAGTCAGCCCTCCTGAGGTCCAAGGTTTTGATCCTGCTTGTGGCCCTGCTTCCTCCACGCAGGATCCTGAACTCGACCATTTCACGGTCACTGCAGCCGAGTCTATCTCCAACCTTCACCAGTCCCTCCTTGTTTGTTAACACAAGGTCCAGCAGCGCGCCTTTCCTTGTTGGTTCCTCCACCACTTGCATCAGAAAGTTATCATCGATGCTCTGTAGGAACCTCCTGGATTGCGCCTGCCTAGCTGTATGGTCTTCCCATCTGATGTCAGGGTGGTTGAAGTCCCCCATGAGAACCAGGGCCTGTGACTGTGAGGCTGCTTGCAGCTGCCTGTAGAAGGCCTCATCAACTTCCTCCTCCTGGTCAGGTGGCCTGTAGTACACACCCACAGTAATGTCACCAGTATGATCCTGTCCCTTAATTCTAACCCACAAGCTCTCAACTCGTTCCTTATTTGCCCCCAGGCCAAGCTCAATGCATTCCAGTTGCTCCCTCACATATAGAGCAACTCCACCACCTCTCCTTGTTCTTCCCAGTTCAGGAGGCACAATCTACATGTTCAAGAAAAGTCACAGACTCTGCAAAAAATACAAGTGCAGGAGAGAGAAATCACAGCTATCTGAACCCTCCAAGTTTCTAGCAGATAGTTAATTTTTTTGGTTGTTAATGGTTAACTGTACTTCTACTGTTATGTTACATGTTGTTAAAGGGTATAACCAGAGAGCAGCAAGACTGGTTAAGACATCCTGACAGCTGCATTGTGGGTCAGGCAAAACCCTCTGAGGCAGGAGATATGGCTCCTTTCCTTGGAACAAATGGCCATGCTCAACAGGAAGAAAGCTGGAGGGTAGGAAAAAGCACTCTACTACCTTGTGTAAAGCATGCTTTGATGTTATGCCTGTCACACCAAAATCACTTTTAAATCAAGACAAATGATAGTAAACCACAAGTATTTACAGCATTTAAAACAAATAGCATTGCTACAAATATTTGCAAAGCCACAGATGAGGAAAGCATCTCTTCATATGGAAATCAAATTCTAGAAATCTTTCTCTTCCTCCACTCAGTCAGTCTGCTGCCAATGCTTTTCTGAGGCAAGCTGTCAGGATCTCTCCTGTTAATGTCATTAGAGAGTATCTCTTTCTTATACCACTTTCATAGCCCATCTTATTCTTGAATCATTTGGTGATTCACACTCTCTCTCTCCAATGCCTCTAGTGTAGTGCAGCAAGGGCTAAAACTTTACAGGACGCCTCATTTCTTCTGAACAGTTTCTGCCGAATATAACTTAAAAAAATCAGGAGCTACATCCACTGAACTGGGTGTTGTTTACAATCCCTTATCTCATTAAGCAGTAAAATGCTTTTCTGTCAGCTAGGAAGAGACTCAGTTTGTAATTAAACATCTAAATATAGTTGCCTGTTTGTGAATCAGATGACCATAACCCTCTTGAGTGGAAGACAGATGGAACATACTCGGGCATCTGATATGGCACTATGTGGCTACTACATGGACACAATGGAAAGAAGTCCTTTGTATAGACAAAGGAATCCAGAAACTGGACGGTCTATGAACGACTAATGGATGACTTTCAAATCACTTCACATTGTATTTATATCTGAAAAGCAATTCAGAAGACATAAAATACATTTCACAAATAAACAAAGTATTACACAGTAAGTGTATTATTAAAATAAAATATAGGCACCTCGCTCATATGTTTAGAAGTAAAATATCAGAATGGATTTAGCTTAGAGAGGCTTTGATCTCAGGCCTAATCCAAGAGAACATGACACCTTCAAAAGCAAAAAATACATTCCTGCATTAAACTATATTTAGACCAACACTCATACAACACCAGACTTTAGAAATTAGCAAAACAGAAGGCATCAACAAGTATCAAGAAGTTGGACAATCTTTTCCCTCTTCACTGTTAGTGGTTCTAGCAGAAATATAGTCACTGACATGTTGTATTAGAAAGACAAGCATTACAGAGAGTTACTGTTTTTATTAGACCAATGCAGCTGCAATACAACTATAGAAAGGTGACATGCTTTCGGAAACATGAAGCCTGCTTGCTATTACATTACTGTACTCATAGACATACAATTAGAACTATACCAAGTGAACAAATGCTACCAAAAAAAGAAAAAAGAAGAAAAAAAACAAAGCTTACAAACACAAATGGGCAGAATTTTTCAGTGGAGAAAGCTAATACACATACCGCCTAATACAAAACCAAAGAGGAGTTTCACAGCAAGCTGCTGATAGTAACTCAAGGTTCTAAGAGATAATAACATTCTCTTATTCCAGAAGACATCCCCAAAAGAAACAAAAAACCCATATGTTTCCTGATATGCCTGTGAAAGTTCTTTCACTTGCTGTCATGATTATGAGAAATGACACAGACACTCACTCAGTGTTCCTGTGGCTCTGTTATATTCCTGGTGGCAATATCTACCACTAGATACAGTGCTTGAAAGTAATGAAATCATATTATATACAGTTTAACATTCACTGCTAGCCTTCTGGAATTTCCATGAAATAGAGCTGCAATAAAATGTTGAAGTTTATTTGGACTCTTTCACCTTCAGAAACTCTCTAGGTACGCATTTATTTTATGACACAGATTTCAGCAAATAAATATCTGCCACCAGAACATCAGCACTAACTATGTGAAGAAAATCCTTTAAAAAAAATAAGATTGCTCCCAATTTATTAGTGGTGATCAATTCAGTGTATGATTGATTGGCACCTATGCAGTTGTGATATGATTTGACAAGGTGCTGAACTGGCAAAGTGTATATGTGTTCTTCTAGCCAGTTCACTCAGTGCAGAAGGGAATGGACAAAGGGCTTCTTTCCCTAACTTAATTTACTTAAGTTTAAGGAAATGCTCCATTGTTAATCCAGCTCTGATATGGATTATTATCTCCTTTACAAAGAAATACCGGCTGTAAATTTATGATATTTAATTGGGTTTTGCTGATCCAGCCTTCATGCTGGTCATAGAGTGAGGGAAGGCAGGGATTAGAAAAGAGTTCCAATAGAACCATCACCGAGAAAACACCAAACTTTTGTTCATTTAGTAATAGCTCTCAGTAAAGATTGCATGTTTTAGTTCAACTCAAGATCCAATTAGAGATTAACAGACTCTCCTCTCTTAGACAGACTTAAATTTAGATAGGATATTCAAGATTTTCTGAGGCATTATAGTCATATTTCAGATAAAGCACAGAGCAGAATAATCATGTTCCATTTGAATGACAGTATAGTTCTGACTAGCTTTAAAAAAATGCCATTTTTCTTCATAGGGAAATAAAAATGGGCTTTCCCCAAACTCTCTACCACCTAGAATTTCCCCAACTCTATCCCAGCTAGCTCAGAATCCTACAGTTTCCCTGTTTAAGTAACTACACTCAAAATTCTTCTGTATAAATTGTAAAAATTGATGGTACATTCTACTTAAATTCATTTATTCAGAATACAGCTCCAGAGAAGTTAACGGAACAAGGCAGGAATAAGCTTATATAAAGTAGCCTGACTACTATAGTGCTTGGTTTAGTTGCTTTCTTTGGGTGTTTTTCTACAACACCAAACCACTCAAAGGGGAAACTGAGCATTTCAAGCCATTCACTGTCACCTCCAGCTTCTTGAAACAGACCACTCTGATAATCAAGTCACACTGTAAGAAAATCTTCAAGTCATTCTTTTCTGGAATCTTATCAAGAATGTTATGATACAGCCTCTTTAGTTTTCAGTATTTCCTCTGTTGATCCTATGTAAAGGCAGAGTTGAGTCAAAGACAAAGGAGTTTTATTCAATGTAGGCACTCACTTGATCACAAAATGTTCTCCAATGTCTAAGCTATGTGCTAAGAAATCAAAAAGCAAGATACAAAGTATACCAGTGAGTAAACATTTATTGCTCTACCTCGAATGAGCTTTATGGAAAACTCAAAAAAAATCTTTAAAAAATCATTGCGTAAGACCATCTTCCTTTGTACATTGGATAATGGAACAACACATTCACTATAAATCTGAATATTTTAAAGTTTCCCAGCAATGAAAAGAACCGTAAAATCTGTGGCTTGAATTATTTTCTCCTAAGAGAAAGTTTTCTGATTAAGAGACAAATAACAACTTTCCAAAGAGCAAGCACAACTGATAAGTAGCAACCAAAATGCTGCCAAATTGTACTGCATATGTACCTTGACCATGTCTCTTTCATATATTTCATGTCGATATTTGAGCAATTGGGATCCCTTCCAGAAAACATATTGGCCTCAGCTACAGCAAAGTCCTTCTGTATACTGCATCTGACTACTAGGCAGTAGAAAGAATACCCTGGCATGCATCAGAGAAGTATCATGTGTTCACATGCAAATGAAGTGTAACCAGACAGTCTAAGCATTTTTGATATTTGGTTCTGCTGCCTTTTCCTTCTTGCTTCAAAAGACACAAGCGATAATTTTTGTAAAGTAACTCTTGCCATTCTAAGCATGACAATCTGACGCTTATTTCCAGGCCCTTCATATTTATAATAGTTTGCCACACGCAATGTAGACTAATTAAAATGTTATGCAATCCTTTTAATTCAATGTATCTGCTATAATAAGAAACTTTTAAATGGAAAATATTAAAGAACTCAATAAGATGCTTTTTATTTATGGGTTTTCTAAATTATACACATAAACTCAGCCCAGTCTCGCTGTTACTGAGATACTGTATTAATATCACTGCCTATAATCACATTGCTAATGATAAGCCTGTACAAAATTTAGCATATATGATTACTTTGTTATAGTTACTTAACCACAGCAACATAACCTTAGTCTGGTTACTCACTTTCTTCTTCCTCCTTTGTTTTCTGTATGATCAAAGTCCTTCTGTGGCTGTGCCTTCCCAACAACTGTTCCCCAAACTGCTATAACTAGATCAAGGATTCAAAAATATAAAGTAGGGTGTATATTCTTCCAGTAGTGATGTGGTAACTGTAATTCATGAACATTTACTGCCCATGCCTATTACTGTGGTGGCAAGTAAATCTCAGTCTTCGGAAGTCTCCCAGTCTGGCAAAAATATGCCAGAAGATGACACTGTAGCATAATATGTCAGGCACTCATCATAGAGGGATATTTAAAAAAAAATTAACCACATTTGTTATCAAAATGGCAGACATTTTTCCCTGAACAAATACAGTTAAACTGCACGGGAGAAAAAAACCCAGCTAATGCAAACTCACCAGCTGCTGACCAGTTTTTTGCAACAGCTGCTCTGATCTTTAGAAGCTCCAACTTAGCAGGGCCAGAGCGGCTGAAGGGTGTAGGTCTGGACAAAAATATCACTTTTTCTTTAATTGTGAAGATGTTTCAGACTACTAGTGATATTGAAATCAAACTCAGTATTTGAGCATCAACTCTGAGACATGTTTCTAAATAACATATCTTCATCAAATGTTTCTAAATAAAAACTGTTCACTGCTGGTCTTGTAGCTGTCAACCACATCATACCTGAAAGTAATTCTTAATTTTACTGATTAAGTGTTCATCTCCCAGTTCCATGGTCTTTGGTTGCAAAGGGAAAAACCATATTTACGGTAGACATATCAATAAATGCTTTCCTGTAATATTAGAATGAAATACTAACTAGAACATTCATGTCAATGTTCAGTTCCATTAAGGCACAAGAACTGACCCTTACCCTCCCATCTCTGGCTGTACTCCTTCATGAATATTTTAACAGGAAAAAGAATTTGCATAATTTTGCAAAACTAAAAAAGATCATATTTCTATGGCAACAAAACCCCAGCATGCCAGGATTATTAAAAATAAAAATGCAGGACTATAAAACATGAGCAACTGTTCAAGTCCAAATTAAAAGCTGTTCTTGGTGAAAATAGCCTTGCTATTGCATTTAGAGGTAATCAATATTCGCATCCAATATTGTTGATGACATCCCACTGTGTGATCGTCAAATCAAAATCCACGAATACTTCCTAAAGTGTTGACTTGCTACTGAAATTTCTTAAACAGTGTAAGTAGTAACAAAAATTATTTAAATTCTATTTCTTTGTTAGTACAGTTCTCCAAGTAAGACTGTAATCATTCTTGATCTTAGGCTTTCTTTGGTTTCTGTGTTTGCAAAACACCAAGCAAAATAGCTCAGAAATGTTATTTCTAAACTTTGTCACAACAGAAAATGAAAAACCACCTTAACTTCTAGCCAGCCAAAAGTGATTTTCCTACCTCCTCCTACTTCCCTGTTTTGCAACATTACTGTGGACAATATTGTACCACATTGATGGCTGCATAAGTAATTCAAAGCAAAATATGACATAACTAGCACTTTGGGATCCTTTAGGAAATTGAAATGTCATAAAGTTTCAAGAATGAAAGAGCTGTGTAACTGCAGTATCTGTTGTGCAAAATTATTCTGACAGAAAGGATATACTGTTTTTAGCACCTGTCAGTGGTTTTAACTTTTAAAGTGGGAGACTTTGAATGAAATAGCATGTAAATACATCAATATTTTGAAGAAAATTAGGCTTTTTTCTAACAAAAATTCAAGGATATGCAAAGCCCAAATCTCTGCTCTTCAGAGGTGGCTTATCATTTGATACAATAAATGCAATGATAATACATTCTCGTTTAGTATTTTACCGCACATCATGGAGACCTCTAAGGATCACATATCAAAATAAAAGCAGTAAAAATAAACATTGGAGTATTAAACAAAGATATAGATCTGTATGAACATGTCTCAGTGTACTATAATTCACTGACACTAATCATAAAAAGCCCCCCAAAAATTCCTTGCATTTTGATTTCATTTTTCAGAGCAGGGGAAAACAAAGCAGTGAATCACAAATCCTGTGATTTTTACTCTATTTTCAGTCAGCATAAACCATGTTTTAAATTACTGTGCCTCTAGAGCCAATGCTTTCTCATGATTAAATTCATGGCCACTTTCCTGGTTTGTTAGTTTTGCAGCCTTTCTTCCACTGACCTTATTCATGACAAGCTAATATAGATTTCAAAAATACCTATGTTTTCTTTTAGAGAAAGAAACTTGTATTTGATGTTAGTTGAAATGTATGTTAGCTAATAGTAATTAAGTACATGTATTTGTTACACAAAACCTGAATTTTAATACTGTTTTACTCCAGGAAGAAAGATTTTTCAGAACAGTATAGACTGCACTTAATTAATAAATATGCTTTAAGACAGAATCTTAAAAAAACTCAGTGTGGATAAAATCTGTTATTCCATTCTTTACTGTACCCAGTAAAGCAATTCTGCACTGGTTGTCACCACGATGGTAATCCACAGATGATTCTTACCTGAGGCAATGCACTCTAATATACAAACACTGCATGTGCACAGACACAGACACAGACACACAATATGTATATATGCATATGCACACACAGTGAAAACAACACTTGGCACGTACTCATCTACAAAACTACAAAACTGTGTTGTTGTTTAAAAAGATAAGAAAAAACAAGTTTAAGCTCCTTTCTGAAAATCTTTCCAGGTAATTTTTTTTTTTTCCTGATGTTCAAAGTCTTTATCTTTCTTAGATACGAACTTCTATGAAAAAACCCCATATTTCTTCTTGGAAGGCCGGAGAGAGGGTGAGCAATAAAGCTGATGAGTTTGGAGAGCAAAAAAAAGACAGAACACAAGCGAATTGATGCCCAAGTGTGAGAAAGGAGAAATGGCATAGCTTTATAGGACTTCCATATGAGAATTTACCTTTCAACTTCAATTTGCCGTAATGGGAGCTGACAACAAAAGAAATTCTTTAGTCATTATGAGGATAATCTAGCTCTATGAACTCTGTGGTTTCTGCATTCATGTGTGTTATTTTTAACATCACTTTATTTTTTTATTTCCTTAGAGGAAAAACATAACAAATATCTGTTCTCCATAAATTATCCTGATTAGAAAAATTATATTATTTTACAGCAAGACAATACATGTTGCCATTTCTTCTTAACATTTATTCCTACAGGTGCAGTGCCTTCTGTTTACAGACTTGAAGCAATATCTTTTCCACCAATTTTAATTTATATACTGTATCTTTTATTGGGAAAAAAAAAAGGACCCTTATATTGATGAGTTACCTCTGCTTTAAAGGCAGAATGATGGAGAAAATTTGCTTTGGATGAATTAATAACTGTCCAGAAAAAGGCCAAGCATATCGCCCAAGGGTTAAATGTGCTGAAGGAATCATCAATCTTACACTGGCCTAAACTCTATGAAAGTCATATACTGAGTCCTATTTGAAGGATTCGTAATCAAAAAATATTGTAGTTCCATGAGGCATGTTAAAGTAGAGACTGTGATTAATATAACATGAATTTGAATTCACACAGGTAGGGAAAAGTTCTACTGAGATTAAATGTTCTCAGGCCTGTCAACTTCATAGATTCATTCATGTGGATATTTTACAAATTTTTTTACAGAAAGTGCTATGTAGATTGAAGTGAGAGTCACATATTACAAAGAAAGCCTCCTAGTCTCTTCACAAATCCACTTTACAAAATGGCAGAAATCCCTTTACCTTTGGCTACAGAATATACTGCACAACAAATTCAGCATGAAAACTGTGTGATAGTATTGTCCTCTATACACCTTATTTTAATCTTATGAAAACATCAAAGGCATCTAAAAAGTAATACAACTCTCACAAGCTTAGAGGAGAAGAAAACCATGAAGTCTAGTTATCTAAAATTATCTCCAATATGTGCTGCTGTTTAAAAAGGTAAGAAAAACATTGCACAGCAGAGAGTCCATGAAGCCAAATACATCCATTACTGATATCCACCTAAAGACTGAAATGATGGATCACTTCCTCATTCCTTCTTGAGGAAGACTTCAATCCAGTTTTTGCTTAGAACCCCCCAGGGCCCTTGTTTGGAAGGAGGAAAGCAGAGAAAGAAGGTAGATATCAGAAAGCTTTCTCACATAGCAATTTTAACTGTACTATTAGCGATGCTTTTCTAAATTAATTAGATAATTTAGACCTTTAGACTGTTAAAGCACTAACTGGACTAACAGTAAATTCTTAGCTCAACATATATGGTGTATTCCTTTTCTCTCATAATAGTATTTTGAAAGTAGTAAAGATCCTGCAGTTCATTTCTCCTGTGAACTTGATACTAAAACTGGTGCTGATTTAGTACAGCAGATCTTGCTTCCTTTTTCCGTAAGGGTATGGGATAATAAACCTGGTACAGTCATGTCTGACAGCACCAGAAAAAAAACCCAGGTGAGATGCTAAAAGACAAATGAGTTTCTATGCAATACCTTAATACTAGAGGAGTATGTATCACTGAGAATGTTCTCAAATACATCCATGATGAAGCTACAACTACTTCCCCCATGTATGTGAATTTTTAACTTTTATTGGTGTAAAGTTTTCCTACTGTATAACTTCTATCTTTGTTGCCATTACTTCAGTTCACACTTTTTTGTCCTATTCAACACTGACATGAAGAAAAAATTGTTACTTCTCGCCACACAGCCGCTGCCTTTTAGGTACTTTAAGACATCTGCTTCAGTTCTTACTAATTTTATTTATGCATGTTTGTCATTAAATAAACATAATTCTTCCTGGTTTTCTTTAAGTCTCACTCTCCTTTGGGCTATCTCCAGTTAACAGAGTCCTGGACACATCAATATCCCTTAATGAAGACCAAAGATCCTTTATAAAGTTGGAACTGCAACGGTGTCTTTTGTAGAGAGAACAGGTTAGACATAGAACATTCAAAGAATGTTTGACATACCAACTGTCTCACTTTGAGAGAAAGGAAGAAGAATGAGTGTGTGTGTATGTGTGTGCGTGCAAAGTTTGTGTTTTTATGCATACAGTGAGCATATCTATGTTTGAGACACCCTTTATGGGGAAAACACACAGACCCTAAACCCAAGTACTTCAGAATGTCTCAGAAAATATCCCACTTGATGCAATTAAAAAATCTTATACGTAAATTTTCTAAATAAAGCACTCCCTACTGTAATGTCAGGATAAACATATTTAAAGTGTAACAGCTATAATAAATAATGAAATATTATTTATAAAAAGTGTAAAAAATCAGTTTAAGCTAGCTATTGATTTCTCTCAACATAAGTTCTGTTTCTATCAACTGATCGATTCATGTTTCCTCATTTATATCCTTGAAGAACAGAGAACAAGTGTCTATGTGCATCAGAGACCAGAAGAAGAATGATGAAATCATTCTGAGTTTTGGTGTTGTAAGCAACTATTTGAAGAATAACAGTAATTTTGCAGCAGTAAAGTCTCAGTATAGAATTTCATCACATGCTCCAGGATCTTTAAAGCTAAATAACAGTGTATGAATCTTGAATTAAATAAAACCTAGGAATTTTTATTCTTCATTACTATTCACTCTGCTTCAATAGCTTTTCAAAAAGTTATCCTGAATTTCAACAGATAGGTTGGACAACCTCAACTTCATTTTATATTTTAGCCAGGATACCAACTTTGAACTTCCCTTCAATATCTCTTGAATTCTTGGTGTAACAAATAGCTATAAACCTCCCAAAGAATCAACATCCTTGTATGTAGGTCATGTAAAATATATAAACACAAGGTCTTCTGAGTGTGATTAATGTGATCTATATACCTACATAAATTTCCTTTAATCGAATGTGTTCCTTCT
The DNA here is from genome assembly GCF_030867145.1 of Opisthocomus hoazin. Lineage (NCBI taxonomy): Eukaryota > Metazoa > Chordata > Aves > Opisthocomiformes > Opisthocomidae > Opisthocomus > Opisthocomus hoazin. The sequence continues at coordinate 69,554,214 of NC_134415.1, forward strand.
TTCCTTGTTTCTGTTGGCAATGTATATTTTCTGCTCTTTTCTAATGTAAGCCAGGTGGCTAAGTCCTAATAAAACAAGTTTTGACTAACAATGTAAATTTTCTGCTTCAATCTCAAACTCTTTAATATTTAGCACAGTTTCATGCTGCCTTAGATTTAATGCAAATGGTATAGTCTGAAGCAACAATTAGCTTTATAGCTGGAAGATAAAATGTGGATAAAAGAGCTATTACTTCACAATAGCATTAGGAGAAAAAATGATTAAAAATTTTGAGCTTAATTTAGTGCTGTTTAAAATACGTGTTAGTTGAGGACTGTGACCTACACAAAGTTATACAAGTTTCCAACACAGTAAGAACATACCATAAACTCCTTTACAAATTCTAGTCTATATTTAAGTAATACTCATGTATGAAGTTAATCACACATAATCAGGGAGCGGCTGGGATTTTTTGCTGTAGCATCTATCTACAGGTTGCAAGTCATAATTTTGACTCAGCAGTGTGTTCCAGACCCTCTGCACTTTACTTGGCTGTAGGACAAATTCCTCTCCCCGCTGCTGACAGTAAAATTTCTTAGAGCTACAGTGGTTTGAAATTTAGAATGGACAGAGATTAGATCCAACTTTGTCTTTCAGTCCTCCACTGCTATGATCTCCATTATTAATGTACAAATTCTGTTTCTTCATCTGTCTCTTCCCACCCTCCCCCTAGTTGTACTGGCCTATTTGTCATTATTTCATAATCTCTTGCATTAACCACCAATTATGGTGTAAGAATTTAAGTAAATAACTTTTTATCTAATGCTGTATATTTTCTAATCCATTCAGGATTTCATTTTCCGACCTCACCTCTACTTTACTGTAACAGAGCTACGCTCTAGCTCAGGAAATGTGTGCATATTGCTGTACACTGGGTTGGTGTGCAAGACAGCATGGACGTGTGCTTGCTTGCTTACAGCATTCCTTACGCATGCAGTATCGGTCACTGCTGGAGACCACTTCCTAGGCTAGACAGACCTTTCCTCTGGCTAACTACAGCTGCTCTTACTTTCTCATAGATATTTCAGAACTGATCTCCTGCTGATAGCAACTGCTGTAGCTCCATGAACTTAATTGATTTCCGAAAATTTCTGCAAACAGGGGATCTGTCTTTTCCTGCAGCACCAAGTGCCAACTAGGGCGCTGATATCTCAATTCTGAAGAGCTACAGATAACGGTAACAATCTCTGGGGAGTGAATGAGTGTCCAAGGCCAGCTAGCAAGAATTACTACTACTTAACACTTGAAAAAATGGCTCTTTCCACTAATTTTTATAGAAGACGTGTACTGTGCTGTATCCACTTAAGTCTATTAAGAATTTTGTAGTCAATATCTTTCATTGATTAATATCTGAACGTAGAACAGAAAGCAGGTACCTGAAGTTCAAAACAAAGCATTTAAACATCTTACATTACCTATAAGAAAGAATCGAATGTGAAACACCAGGTAGCAAATTTCTATATACTAAACTTGCACAAATCCACACAGGCAGGCCACCAGGTTTTGTTTCTAAAACGTAAGCGTGCTGTGCTTGGGAAACCAACTCAGAAAAGCATGCAGGCCCCGTGTGACAGACAACCTATGTACTCACACAGCTGCCTAGCTCACTGTCTTTGTCGCTGTCATGGGCTTGTAATAAACTCTGTACATAAAACCGTGCACCTACTTGTCTACCATGAATAAAGCTATTAAAAGGAAAATATATATATTTATGCATATTTGGGAAGACTGTAATATTTTACAGCCCTGTACAACATATGTGGAATTCCATTGCATTCTCAACCTGATTCTAAAAGATTTTAGTTTAGATGAAGAAACTATTTTTTTTCAAAATACCTTTCCATAGTGAAGTTTAACATCAGGTGCACAGCCATCTGCACAAATAATGCTGCTCAGAAAGAAGTATCAGGGCCTGTCATTTGCTATATGTAGGCGATCTGTTTTGAAATATTCAGATGTGACCAGGGTTGGTCTAAGTCTGTCTTCAATGAAATTGCAAAATTGTAAATGGTAAAATGGTAAAAAGTTTTTTAAGACTTTCATTTAATTTGCAATAAAAATTTCAGATCCACTAATTCCTTTAGCATTCCACCCACCAGTAAGCGATCTCCACAAAACTTCACTTAACTAGGACTGCAACCTGAACCATCATAAGCCTCAGTTATGCATACTTTTCAGATCTTTCTGTAGAGAATTTGAAATGTGTTTCAACAGAAGGTCAAACTATTTCCTGTTTATAATTCCCTTTAAACACGCTTCAGGATAAATGGCATTAAGTGTAGTATCAGTAACTTTAGAATTATTGTGTTGAAAACCACCAAAATACTAGGTTACTGGATGACTAACAGTGATATCCCATAATACCTTTCACATCCAAATCATTCCTGCCAGGTGTTTGGTGGGAAGTCATGGAACCAAGATCAACACGCAAAACCATTAACACTCGAGACACAAAATCTATCAAATTTCTGCAACTAAGAAATTAACAAAATACAGTCATAAGAAAGCACTTTACTGGTATGCATGGAAGGCATATAGTACATTAGCTGCATCTTTTAAGAAAGTCATGTCCTCAAGGACTTAATGATTTATTCCTCGACGTTTTCTGTAATACAGTGTGTTTTAGTGTATTTGGTATCATATAATCATAGCATCATTAAGGTTGGAAAAGACTTCTAAGATCATTAAGTCCAACTGTGAACCCAACACCACAACACCATGAAACCATGTCCTGAAAAATGTATGCATAAGTGGTGAGATTTTGATAGCAGGGGGACCATAGGAGCGATCTCTCTGGGAAGTGGTCAGGGGCTGCCCTGTGCCAGGCTCAGCATGGTTCAGCCGGCTCTGCAGCAGACTCCCCCCCCAGGTCCATCAGCCCATCAGCCAAGTTGCCGGTGCCTCTGTGGAAATATGTTTAAGAAAGGGGGAAAAAAAAAGACGGGATGGAGATGATGGAGCAGATTTTCCTGATGGGAACTGCAGCCCATGGAGAGCCCACACTGGAGCGGATTTTTCCCGAAGGATTGCAGCCCATGCCAGCACAGGGCAAAAAGTGTGAGGGGGAAGGAGTGGCACAGCGGAACTGCTGCATACTGACCATACCCCTCAAGCTCTCCTGCAGCACTCATGTAGGGGTAGAGGAATCAGGAGTGAAGCTGAGCCTCGGAAAGGACGAAGGAAAAGTATTTTTAAATTTTTTGTCTTTGTTTCTCATTACCTGAATATATTTTAATTGTCAATAAATTAAGTTGAGTCTGTTTTGCAGACAACAGTAATTGGTGAGCAATCTCTCTGTCTTAAGCTCAACCCATGAGCTTTCTCATCCTATTTTCTCCCCCCGTCCTGCTGAGAAGGGGGAGTGAGAGAGAGGCTGGGTGGGAGTTTGGCCCTTAGCCAAGGTTAACCCACCACACCATCTGCTTTTCATTCTGGAACAGCTGATTTGAGATAATCATGTAAAGTTTGCAAACATCAAGATATGCTTACTAGAAACAGAAGAAAGCATCTCAATGATATTTTTAGTTATACCTGTGGAAAACACTCATTGTTTTTATAAGTGTCTGAGAAATACCTGAAGGTGAGGAATACAATCCTTTTAAAATCCGAGAAGTCTAAGGTCTCACTGAAGGCAATGCAGGGAGCTGAATTTCAATAATTTGAACTGAAGCTATGGTGTCTAAGGATATCTAGTACTTCATAAATGTACCACAAAAATATAATTAGAAAAGGTCAAAATATACTACATCACAAAATATTAATTAGAAATGAAGACTCAAACAAATAGGCAAGTGTTCTGGAGGACTGATCTCTCAATGTGGTGAACAGCAAAGTAAATTCTATGTGACATTATTTGTTCAACAGTTTTCAAAATAAGATTTTGCTTTTAGTGTAAAACTCAACATGGCATGATCAGACTCAGGCTCTGCAAAGACTTTACCTTGCAGCTAATTCAAGTATTTAAAACCGTTTAACCCTATTATACATTACTTTACATCTAACCAGTTAGATCAATCTCAGTTTATTTAACTACTGACTGAATCAATTAAAATGAACAGTAAGTTTAAGATACTGCAACTAAAAAAACTCTTAACTGCTAGTCTGTCAGCCACTCAGCTCCTTAATGAAAATCTATCTTTGCCGAAGTCCATATGCAAGATGTGACACAAACTGTTCCTTATTGTATTTTAGACCCTGTGGATCTCTCTACTGTCATTTAACTACTGTGAACCCAGGCACTGATTACACTTACTAGCATTTAGCATTTCTAGTATGATTCTTAATCTCTGAAATAGGTCATGGTACTGTACTTCACCAGAGAGTAACAAGAATGTCTGAGATTAAAAAACAAGAGCAGAACGCAGTAATTTACAATACAGGGATTTCTAAATAGTCACCTGTATCTCTGCGATGCACAGTAAGTTGTAAAAACTTTAAATTTCTATAATTTTAATTTTAATTATTTTAATAATTTTAATTTCAAAGTAATGATTAGTACTTGACTGCTTGTAGGTCTGTACCTAATCATAGAACAACAGAATCATAAAATGGTTGAGGTTGGAAGGGACCTCTGGAGATCATCTAGTCCAACTCCTAAATAAAAAAAAAAACTTCAGATGAGCATTTCTTTTAATGGAGATAGGTATTTAATTGGGCTTAGCCTGGTCTGGAAAGGAGTCGTCAGACTGCTATTATGTGAGGGCTAGAAACAGTGTTCTAGTACACCATTCTGACCACACTGCTCTTGAACAGTTTCATGTCCACTGCAACCGCAAATAACTTCTAACTTCTTTTTGTGGGAAAGCAAAAGAAAAGACAAAAAGATGCCAATATCATTAGGTGTTTAAAGGAGGTTTTTAAAAAATTCCCTGTTGTCTCCATTACTCCTCAAAAGAAGAAGGGAGAAGGAGCATATAAAGAATGCAACATTGATACCATGGAATTACTTGGAACAAGAGTTAAGCTGATCTGAGAAGTTTTGTTACATTTTAATAATGAAGTAATTTCACTTTTAAAATGCTATTTTCTTTGTCCTGGAACTATTCAGAAAATCTGGGGATGTTTGCGTGACTGTTTCATCTAATAAACATTTCAGAGGCTCAACCGACAAAACAGACTTTACCGGTCTTCCACAGCTGTGCTGGTAATTCTCTTCGTTTTAATAAAGGCCTGCAAACAAAAAAAAATCTGTTCCAGGTCAAATTAAACCTTTGACCTGTAATGAAATACTTCAGTTTCTCATTTTAGCTGGGAGAAGAAAAGAAATCCTTCAGTTTTTCATTTTAGGTTGGTAAAAAAAAAGTTTTTGTCACAAGTTGAGCCAAACAAATTCCCACTGCCCTTTGTCCCAACTTTTAAATTTCATGGCCCAATGAAAGACGGATTATTCAGTGAGACACACTTGAGAATGATTCCCATATTGCTCGGATCTCTGGTCTTTCATGGTTGTATCTTCTCACTCTTAAAATTAATGCTGCCTAATTCCATTGCACATGAATTATTTGCAGCGCAAATTATGACTGTCCTTTTTCAGAGTAAAAATCTAGATGCTGCAGGCAAGAAGAGACTGTGAGAACATCAAAGTGTGGAACATATATTTGAGATGATTTAAGTGGGTCTACAACTGACTGTCAGTTTGGCTACTTCCCATAAACCACAGGTGTCTCCAGGGTGCAGTATTGTTTGCTGTTTTCTAAGAAAACAGGAGTTTCTACTCAGCAAGGGCAGGCCCCCAGGACATTGTAGAGTTTCTGCTAAAGTTCAAAGCAGGGTATGAAAGCACTGACTGTCCATCAGGACATGAACTGCTGTTACATTCACATTCTCTTGGGTGGCACAAATATTTATGCAGCTTTCAGCACATTTAATTTAAATTCATTCCCACAGAAGTTAAGTAACTATGTTTTCCTGGAAATCTACCTCGGCACAGGATGACCATGTTTTTACTCAGGGTTTTTCTCATGTGTCTCCACACAATTAAAACTACTTCCCAACTCACCTTCTCTTTTGCGTTATCTCCCTATCTAGTTACACTGACTCTCTATATTGCTTTTGGCTATTATATACATTACTTCAGTCAGAATTTTTTTTTATTGATGCATGACATCAAGTCGGTGCAAAAATGTACAAAAACAAATAGATTACTGCATGCATTATTGCATGCATTGGGGCTTGAGCTAACTTGAACTGGAAGCAGTCTAGACTATAGAGATTGGGAATTCAGTTATTAATATCTTATCTTAAGTTTAAGATACTGCAACTAAAAAAACTCTTAACTGCTAGTCTGTTGGCCACTCAGCTCTTTAATGAACATCTAGCTTTGCCGAAGTCCATATGCAAAAGGAGTCTCTAGGAGTGTCTCCTAAATTCTCCTGGGAATAGTCTGGGAGGCAGCATGGGCTAGGAGCCATTCTCAAATTATAGTTTGCATGGGACAATTCTCTTTTGGAGGATGAGAGATTTCAGCAGTGTGAAGTAATGTATAATTTTATTAGTTACACTATACTGTTCGTTCTGTAAATAGTTGCTGCTAATTCAACAGCACAGTGTTTCAACAGTACGCCCATACCAGTGGCCTCAAAACTAGAGAACAGGTCCCAGCCATTCTTAGTTTATTAACACAGATGTGTCCTTAAAGTACCCATGTGAACAATACTTCTGACAGCGCAGCTCAAAAACTACTTTGAAAACTTTTGTTTTCATTTTTGGTAATCTGTGTATTTAAAACTCATTCCATTCACGTGCCATCTCACAGTTGAATACAGAAGTTTGTGTGTTGAGTTTTGGCCCAACCACTGTTTTATTACCCCAGTTTCAGGCTATTGGAATAAGAAGTTAATGATTAAAATTGTTATTAAATTATTAGGTCTTCATTTCAGTACAGTTACTCTAGACTCTGCTCAATACAGTATCATTTTACAGTAAAATGAGGAAGTGTATAATATTTTAAGACCATTTGAAAATGTCTAAAGTAATAGTTGTAAGTCTTAATACACTGCGCACGGCAGCTTTTCCCAGACTAACATGCAGACATAAATTAGTACCATATTGTACACATGTTGTATGAAGATAATATCCTGCCAAGTGGGAAAATGTCATCCTGAAATAGAAAGCCACATTTCCTCAGGATATTGATCTAGCTTAGCTGGATCCTATAAATGTTAGAAAACTGGATAATGTAACTTAAAACACAAGAAGTTATTAAGCAAATTGACTGTTGGAGTTATATCTAATCCTCAGTCCCTACAGCACGAGAATCTCTCAGGTCAGATTATTTTTATACCTCTAATCTCCTAATACAGCTGACTTTTGGGAAGGATGAGGACCTCTGAAGTGGTTAACTTGCTACGGTGCCTGTGCTGTGTATTTTTTCACAATTACTTGCTTACTTGCTTCCCAAAGTCATAACAAAAGTGCTTGAACTCCATAATTCCCTTTCAAGATTTTTGTAAGGACTTTATTATTAGTCATGGTGCTTTAGCAGTAATTTCTACTATGGAGGGTTTTGCTTTCAAGTTCACAGTGTTTTAATACCTCAAAGGCTTAATCAATGACTTAACACACATGTGAAGCAAGATATGACTAACGACATTTCAACATCACATTAATGGTTAGACATGTATATGCTTTAGTCTGGATCCCGCTATACAAGAAACAGCAACATTACCCTCAGTGGAACTATGTTCATTGACTGAAAACTGGCCATCTGCAATTTCTGGTGTCTACAAGAATAGAGAAGACAGCTTCAATGCAGAGTAGTTACTGAGCCACTATATAGTTAAGAACAAAAATCTCAACTCAACTTTGAGTACAAACACTTTCATTCTTATGGCCTCCAGAAAGATGTTTAAGACAGGACACTAGGAAATGAAGTACATCTCTGCCTCATAACTGATGTTGACAGTGTGCAAAATATGAATTGGTGTGCCTTTAAGGGAGCACAGAGAACAATACCACAGTTGAGGAGCTAGTAAGCAAAAAGGATGAGGGCACGATCACACATACTCCTATACAATTCACTGTCCCACAAAACTCAAGTGCTTGGTCAACAAAGCAGGTTTTGGAGAGGCGGTATTGACCTCATTTCTGCACTAGAAGTGAGATGACATAGGCTGGTAAATATATCTTTTAATCACTATTTCTCTTGCACGGGCCCACTTAAGAAAAGCCAGAACATGCCTTGAAAAGTAGTTAAGCTAATTCTTCTTTTCCATATCCTCTCGTGATTCTATTTGATCTGATTTATTGCTTCCCCTTCTTCAGCCTTATTTAGCTATTTTAGTACTGGCTCAGACCACTTTCCAGGGCTCACTGCCTTTTATATATGCCAGTACAAAAATGTAGTGTGTGATACAATCACATAAATTTGAAGAATAATAACAGTATGTTGTTCGTTCATTTATTTCGATACTAACCTGAATCAAAGAGAGCTTTCTTAAAGTCTTTATAGAAGCAAAGTCACAGAATGCATTAACACCAAGAACATACAGATTCTAATTACTGCTAACATAATTGTTTTAACTAATTAGCAGAAGATTATAATATGCAGAGAGAAATAACTCATACCTGAAAAAGAGACATTTAAAAGGATTTTCCTATGATATAATATCAAAGTATTTTCCCACTTTAGACATCAATTTACAGCACAGACAGATGGATGAGATGCAAATATAATAGTTTGTGCTTTGACGTCATGACAAATAACTGCATTTCTTTACAAAGTGTAGGTAGTTTTGCTTCCAGACAACTTATCTGACTTGTCAGTGTAAATGGAGAAAGTAAAGCAGCACTAAGACCTAGTACAAAACCACTGTGCTTTCACTTAAAAAAAAAATGAACATTTACTAGTGCAACTGAGGCTAGAAGAGACAAAAAACATTTTGATCTCCCAGATTTTCCCATACAAACCATTTTTCAGGGACAATTCAAAATCAAACAACAATGGTAGAGGGTAGGACATAGAGTGGGCTGCCACAGAACCAGACTTGCTGTCCCAAACAAGACCCTCATTTATTGCTAGATCTTCATGTGATGAAGGTTTTTAATTGCTGTTAGGATCAATGAAGACCATTAAATACAAAGACACCTTGATCACTTCAGCAGTACCCAAGCTACAGGTTGCTTGAGGTTAGGAAAGTATGTGATGAAGTATCACTATACCCTTGCCTGCCTTTTACACTCCTCCTTTGGCATTTGCTGATGGCCACTGTGATGAAACAGGCTACTGAGCTGGATGGACTTTCCTCCGGTACAGTTTAGATATTGTTACATTACCAAACTTTGCATTTTCCTCAGAAAGATGCTAAAGGTTTATGATTCTATGTCAAGAACTGGAAGTATAGACCTTGCTTTCAATGCCTTATGATCACAATAACAGTGACATATTCAGAAGGTAATATACTACCACATCTCTTTCTGTTTTCCCTGAAGAGCCAAATAAAACTACTGGCCAAGAGTAGTTCTAAACCTGAATCTATGATCTCCCTTTCAAGACAAATTCCACTTCTCAGACCTGCAGTGTTGAATCTTGTTTGCAGTTTACTGCTTTATTACACATTGTGCTCCTATTTCTCTCCTTATTGCAGGTGAAAGTTCTTCCTCAGAGCCGCTGTAGAACACCTGATACAGAGCCACTGAACAGAACACCTAATATATACGGAGATCAAAGATCTGTAATAGAATAGCTAATATATGTTAGTTCACTCAATACAGAATGAGTCAAAATGGGAGAATTTTTGCCCTAGTTATTTCAAAATACAAAAAATCCCCCCTAAAATTGGCTCATACTTCTCCGGCAAAATCGTACTTTATTTTCTTCCTGGCTGTCCAGACAAGAATTAGGCTACATGTAAGCATGCATCCACACTCTTTCCTCGACACAATACCCTCATAAATGCCACTTATTCCTTTACTGCTCCCTAAAAACAAGAACTTGGCTGCATCACGTGGTATTTTTAGACCAGTTGTTATGAACATAATTGTCTCTGAAGCCTGTAGCAACTTGAATGTCCCTGTGGAGAGCTGACACAAAAACTAACATGGAATAAATAAATAAATAAATAAAGTTGTTAATAAAGAGAAATTATTTGGAACCCTCATAGAGCTTACAGTAATAAAAAAGTCCTATGGACAGTTCTAAGAACCTTGGGAAATTTGAGGAACTTACTGAAAATACCATTTACTCATAGTTGGAGCTACCTTACAGGATGCTTTTATCTTTGCTCTTAATGGGATGCTGAATGCTATCCCAAGCAGAAGTACTTATTAGGGCAGCTCAGGTCACTAGCTATTCATGCTTTTGTTCAGTTCACACAGTCAGGATAATAAAGTACATCAATTACAAAATGTCTGCTTAATTTCCGTTATCATATTGCTGGGATTTCTATTTAAGTCGCTTTGTATCCCAAAGAAAAGAAGAAAAGATTTAAGGCCTTTTGGGCAATATTCAGACTATTTTCTTTGAACTTTCAATATTTTATATAAAACATACATATGTACTTCTAGTGCAATGCTTAAGAACTCATTGCTGCAATGTTTAAATTTTTCTGATGGTCCCAGATTGCCCAAAGCACATGCACAGTCAACTAAGATGTGCACATAAATCTGTGATACTGATTACGCATTTTTACCAACACAGTTAATGAACAGAATTTAGTTTTAGTGTCTCTCCTATTACTCATTCATTTGATATTCATTATTTTAACACTGACCATAATGATATCCATTAGGTTTTACAATGGATGCCATTTACCCTTCCATAAGACTTCCATCATAATTCAGCATAGAAGGTAATATACTCATTATGATGGACCTTTTCATTAACAATGTGGATATGTATCCACATTATCCAATGTAATATCTGCTGTATTCAAGCATTAATTAACTTTCACGCATTTTAAAGTAGTAGTCACTACCTGCCTAGAGCAAAATAAATCCTGCTTTGTAATACCAGCTTAAATTCACCATATTCTTCAGGCAAAGTGATCACATTTCAGTAAACAACCAGTGTTTCCAGTGCTTTATGAAATGCTGCAGCAGTAGCATACATGCTGTAGTACTTATGAAAACTGGGCCTTCCCACACTGGAAAATAGCACACTTCTAACCAGCAAGGAACTCTGGAACTTCATGTTCAAATACATGGCTGACTATAGTCACTTTACACTTATTTCTGCTGTGGTTCTCGTCTGCACTTCTGATAACCACAGAACAATCTCAGGTACCTAAATTGAGACTCCGATAGATGGCTTTTCAGCTTTCTGGAGATTTTGACATTTGAACATGAAACTAAATTTGTGCTGTAAAAATGTCAGAAGGACTTTAGGAGGTCAGATCAAAATCTGTTCAGATTAATGTCCTGTCTGTAAACATATGAAAAATTTCATGATGTAACTAAGTAAATAATTTGTCAACTCAAAAAGCCCTGGATATATGCAAACTGCCCAATATTTTTGTATTTGAAAAATACAGTTGTCTTTTGCTTTCTCATGGAGCAGACCATAGCTACACATTCTGCATATCTTTTATGCAGAAATGGGACATGAATATGTCCATTTCAAGTGGACATAAAAAATAAAACATGCAGAATACATACAAGAAACTTACATAACAATTTAAATAAGTTTTTCTGTGTTAAAAACACTACGAGTCTTTGGAAGAAAACAGAAAAATACTTTCTTATAGAATTACTCTAAGTATTTACTTAGGCTCCCTCAATTAAAAAAAAATGAGATTTGCTTGTGGTAATACATTTCATGGAACTATAGAACAACCATTTTCTAAAAAGAATCTGCAGCATTTAGCAATCCAAAATACTGAAAGACAGTTTTAAAGAACATCGTATAAGAATCTTGAGAGAGGTAAGCAAAAGTGCTCACCTTTCGGAACACACAATACGTGACCAGAATAAAGTTAATACTCTGTACAATGCATCAACAGCTGATAGCCCAGAATTACTTTACTTTTCAAGGATGAATACAGAAACCAGACTGGAAAGAAAGTAGACAAAGAAGCTAAATAATCATTTGCAGGAAAAGTAGCTAAATTTTTCGTATGTGCCTAGACTAATACTCTCAAAGACTATAAGCCAAACATATAGATGATAGACTGAAAGCATACTAGAGTCAGTAAAAATAATTATGAGCATTTATAAGTTAAGGGGAAATGTGCTGCTTTTGTTATTTTAAATAAAGCATGTGACCTTTGTCAGAATGTTTTTTTTTTCACAAAAACTTGCACTGAAAAATTGGAAGGTTTTTCTTATTTCTTTTTACTTTTGTCTGTAACTTCTGAAAAACATTAGATTTGCAATTCTGTAAATTGCATTAACAACCATGTTTTGTCACACATTTTAATACAGGTTTCACAGTTTTATAAGGCCACCACAAAACAGTGTACGCACTTCTATTTAATTTGGAATTGGGAACAGTCAGAACATACTCTGAGATTTGGAGAGCTCTTCTGACTCTCCCAAATCTTTCAGCTGTCATTTATGTCCTTGATTATTGCAGGTAGAGGGATGTTTTGTTTCATGGAGCTCTGGGAAGGCTTGATAATGAGTCTCATGATTTGCTGATAAGGTCATCTACTTGATTGTATTCATGGTGGGAATAAGAGATTTTGAGTTGCTGTATTTGTTACCAAATGTTAAAACTTTTCTACTACTGCTAGCCCCTTTTCAGTCACAAAGGAAGGAAACAGGAGTGACAGATCTGCAAAAGCACGCTGCAGTAGCTCAGAAAGTCTCCATTAATGACAGAGGGGCTCAAACTGTTTGATTTGGCAATGCCACTGTCCAGAATCTGAAGCAAAATATCTCACTGCAATTTTCCTAATAGAAAATATGAAAATGTTTGCTGGAAAAAGCAAAACCAGTATTTTAATGAAGAATTCTCAGCTAGCTTTAATACAAAAGCTTGAGGTTTGTTTAAGAAAGGTTGCCTTGATCGTTCCTATATTTAAGTTTCAAAGTTGTTTAATCTCATATAGCTAGTTTTATTCTGTTGCCTCCTTCTTGTCATACACTCATATTTTTGCTCAACAGATGAGACAAATGTATAAAGCTACTTGTATGCAAACATACATGTTTATGTGCCATATATTTGCCCTAAAACTAAAGATACAGGACAACGATAAAACTGGATTTCTGTGCATCTATGTAAACTGAATTAATACATTGATTATGAGATAGGAATAATTTACTGGACTGCACATCACATAAAATGCATCTCAGCAACAAAACTGTAGAACGTTCTTTCTCAAAAGGACTTTTCATCACAGCAGACTAAACAGAATTAGCTCACACGTTCAAGTAATAAGACACAGCTGACCAAACAATGTATCTATTTATTTGATTAGTTTTAAAGGCATCTGTTGCTACACATCTACTTTGTAAGCTAAAAAATACAGTTTCACTGCACCAATTTTATTAGTCAGACTGCCTAGGTTTATTAAGTCAGGAAATCTTGTTTCCATAGCTAATGACAACAGAATGCTGATCTATCCATTTTCTTTTTCATTTTACTTCTTCCTACTTCTGTATCTGTGTTTTTAACTTGGCAAACATTTAAAATGACTAGATATATGTATAGCCCTGTATTGTTGCATTTAATTTAAAACACATAAGAAGAAAAAATTCCTCTATAATATGACATACTTTGATCACCTGAGCTTCAAAAAAACTTCAAAGCAAACTAAATACTGTGCTATGGCTTTCTGGAGCATGGAAGATACAATATTGATGGAAAACTATGGATTACTATTTACTGTATTTATGTGCGTTAATACTGCTGCAGACATGCTACCCAGTCCACAGCAAAGCAAATTTGGAATTGTGTAAGTTGTGCCTTATTAGTTGCACAGTAAAGCACGCACTGCAGTGAGGCACAGCTCACCAGAACACACTGCCGGAAACCTTCTGGAACAAAGCAACTCATGTAAGAGAGGCAGGGATACAGTCAGGATTGCTGTGCTGACTGGATAGTTGCATAGCCTAAAGCCTTTCCTTCAAGGCCACACTTTCAGAGCAGACTGTAGCTACCTTATGGATAACTGAGATATGGTTTAGGAATATATAAAGGCATTGGTCTTATGAAATTCAATTTTAAAACTTGAGTCATAACCAAAATCTTCTTTCAGCATGGTAAATTAAAGGTATGTGCCTCTAGCACTGTTATTTTTAATTAATAAAATACACCTGAAATCCTTAACTGGGGGGGTAGGGACAGCTGACCAAAAAAGCCCCCAAAAAAACTGACACAGAAAATTGTTAAAACAACTACCTTCCCTGTGAAAAAATTCCCTGTCTCCAAACGAAGCTAAACTAGACAAGGAACTGGTCCAGACGTGTTTAATGATATGTGATACTTAAAGGTTTCAAAAGCTTGTAATAAAATCATGAAAAATATTGGTAATGTTACAGTTCCTCTTTCTTGCTCATTTTTCTGAGGAAATTATCTCTGGAAAATAAATTGATAGGGCTAAGAAGGCCAAACAAATAAAATAAACACTTCAATTAGAAAAAAAGATTCACTTGTATCACAGTACAGAGTGCCTCTGAGACTGAAAAGACATGTAGATACCCATCAGAAATTCATCCAGCTATCTCAGGAGACAAGGGTGGTACTGCACATATTGTGAGAAACATTAGGTACTTTAGCGAAATACGGAACGTTCAGGCAGGCCCATTAAAAAACATCAAAAAACCACAAAACAACCTCACCAAAAATAAGTGCAAATATATTCATTTGGATAATACAATCATCTGTGTCTGCTCATGCATGCTACCTGCTCTCACTGCTGTCATTCCTGTCAATCTGAAGTTGATAGGTAATGGCCCTATGATTCAGGGAAACCGCTGAAGTGTGTACTCAGGCTTCAGTTTGAGAGATGGGTTCATCTATCATCATAATAAGCTATTACCATTGATAGGTCACAACTCATTGAAGAGACAGTCAGTCTAATTGGCTCAATTCAGTTAGCTCTGGATGGGCCTCAAGGAGATGAGCAGTGCTTTGCAGGTAATATTCAATCACCCAACAAACCACTTGTTTAATAATTCATCACAGTTCAGATTGGGGTTCTAGCACATGATTATCCCTTCAATATGCCAAATATCTGTTCTTAACTCTTTTGTCACTTGGGCCCAGGACAACAACAGCAAATTCATTCCATAGTTCTGGTAAGCCTTGCTTCTAGAAACTTACTGAATGTTTAAAATTTCCACTGGGGTTTGCTTTCTAAAGAAATTTGTTGTAGTTAGCTAGAGTCTCTCTCTGGAAAATAAAATCTTTGTCCCCATCAATCTCTCCTGCTAAAGATCAGCTTACAGTAAGTAAACTTAATAGGAACGTAAAGTAATGGAGCTCATTTTGCCTTCTAGAGATTTAATGAAGCTGTATGGGACCATTTGGAAATCTTTAGCAATCAGGTAATGATAGTGTAGATGAGACAGAGGGAATAGTGTACATGAGACACAGGACCTATGGGATCTAAAGGATACTTCATGTTCTTTCAGATATTAGATCAAAGCATGAGTCAATCACAACATAAAAATGTTTAGAATAATGACTCTGTGAAAAGACAAGTTAAAACTAAACCAATAATTCAAGCTTCTGATTACTGTTGTACTACTTTCTTGTCAGTTCTGCTTACGATTTCATTGTTCAGTTCTTTGTCAGTATACTGCAGACATACGGAAAACTTCCTTTGCAACTGCTGCATTGTCAAAGGCTTTAAGGTTCTATTTCTTCCATCACTTCCAATGACGTGCTTTGGTCGGTTGACCCCAGCCAGCAGCCAAATACCCACCTACCTCTTACTCACTCCTCTCTCCCATGGGATGGGGAAAAACAGAAGAAAGGTGAAAAGACTTATGGATCGGTGGGAAGGGTTGGAGAGAAAGTCTTGATGCTGTGCAAGCTCTGTTCAGCAAGAGTCAAAATGGTGTGTTACTAGCATTGGTGTAGCCACAAATGCAAAGCACAGCACCATACAGGCCACTATTAAGAAAGTTAACTCCAGCCCAGCCAGATGCAGTACAGAAGTTAGAATATTATGCTTATATCAGACTATCTCATGGTCTGCCTTTCTCTGTCTTTTTCTTATTAAACTGAAATATACAAAAGTGATAATTTTGATACTCACTTTTTGGATGACTGACTGGAAATTTAGTAAGTATGGAATATCACCTCTGAAAATCAGAGTTTGTAATGCACTCACAGAATAATGGCCCTAGCACTCCTCATGCATTTATGAAAAAGTCAAGAATATACAGAATTTACAAAATTACTCCTTTCAATTTTTATTATAATTAGTTGTGGAACTGGTTACTTCTCCCCGTAAGCAAATTTAAAATAAAATAAAAAGCAGCTCTTTGTATACACTTTAAGTATCAGTTTGAGTTTTTTTTCACTTATGGTATCTGAATTGAATTTGTACCTTATTCAAACTGTTGATAAACCACTCTCCCTTCTTCTATACTCTAGTTAGTAGTAGTGCTTTGTGTGTTAAAATTAAGTGACTCCTGCCAATATTTTGTTGTCCAAATACACAACCTTTTGGTTAGAGATAATAGATGTAAAACGCCATTAATAAAGTTAGTTGGATTAGGTCTCTCAGACATACGAACTGATTAAAAATTCATGTGACACCCATACAGTGAAATGTGTCACACAAATTCACACACATCTACCTCTTAATTGCATCTGTACACAGGTGACTAGTGCTTGGATTTGGGCACCTGCGCTACACTGATTTGGTCCTAAATCTTCCAAGTGACACAAGGTAAAGTTAGTCAATCAAGTTTAGGTACCAAAACCCAGTTTCTGAAGACAGACAAGAAGAAAAGCAATGCTAATTCCTATATGTAAAATGCAAATAATGGAATTTTGCAGAGAAGTTTTTCAAGAAGCGGCCAAACACCCTCACGGATAAAAGCAGCCCCCAGGGAGCGTGAGTGGCCGGGAGCGCTGGCGAACACAGCCGTCAAACAGAGCCGGCGCAGCAGCCCGGGAGCGGCGCAGCAGTTTGCGCGGCAGTTCGCGCAGGCAGGGCGAGCGGGGAAGGCGACTGGCAGGGTGCAGCCGCCCCTTCTGGCAACTCAAGTAGTGGGCATCGCTCTTCCAGGAGATATTCTAGCCATGGTTACCACCCGTGGTAAAGCTGTTGCTCGAAGGAGTGTGGGGACCCAGACGGAGGCCCCACGCAAGAACGCGGGTGTCCAGATCTCTGGCTGCAGGGAGTGCCTGAGCCTGGCGCTCGTACCGGAGGACAGCAGAGACAACGGCTGTGTTCGATGCGAGCAGGTGAATGACCTGCTCAGCCTGGTGGCAGAGCTGAAGGAGGAAGTGGAGAGGTTGAGGAGCATCCGGGAGTGTGAGAGGGAGATCAACTGGTGGGGCAGCACCCTGCCCTCCCTGAGGCAGAGGCAGCAGGAGGCGGCTCCACAGAAAGCAGAGAACCCCCTACCCTCTTGCCACCGAGCAGAAAGAGGGGGCCTAAGAGATGGGGGGGAATGAAAACGGGTCCCTGCTCGGGGTGGCAAGCGAATCTCCCCCCGGCCTCCCTCACCTGCCCAGTTGCCCTTAAGCAACAGGTATGGGGCTCTGGAATGTGAGGGACTGGCCACAGAGGATGTGGGTGAAGGTGAGGCTCCATCCAGGCGGTTGCCTAGGACAAGTCAGACAGCCCCACGTATTACAACTGCCTCAACTAAGAAAAAAAGGAGGGTCATTGTCATAGGTGATTCCCTTCTGAGGGGAACAGAGGGCCCGATCTGCCGACCGGACCCATCCCACAGGGAAGTCTGCTGCCTCCCTGGGGCCCGGGTTAGGGATGTTGTTAAGGAACTCCCTGGTCTGGTGTGGCCTTCTGATTACTACCCCCTCTTGGTAATGCAGGTTGGCGGGGACGAGATAGCAGAAAGAAGTCCCAAGGCCATCAAAAGGGACTTCAGGGCACTGGGGCGACTGGTTGAGGGATCAGGGGCGCAGGTGGTGTTTTCTTCCATCCCATCAGTGGCAGGGGACAGCACTGAAAGGGGCAGGAAAACTCACCTGGTTAACAGGTGGCTCAGGGACTGGTGCCACCGGTCAAATTTTGGCTTCTTTGATCATGGGGAGGTGTACACAGCACCGGGCCTGCTGGCAACAAGTGGAACTCAGCTGTCTCAAAGGGGAAAAAGGATTCTTGGCCACGAGCTGGCGGGGCTCATTGAGAGGGCTTTAAACTAGGTTCGAAGGGGGAAGGGGATATTGCCCAGCTCACTAGGGATGAGCCTAGACTTGGCGTGCCAAGGCCAGGGGTGAGATTGACAGCCCAGCTCAAGTGTGTTTACACCAATGCACGTAGCATGGGCAATAAACAGGAGGAGCTGGAAGCCATTATACAGCAGGACGGCTACGACTTGGTCGCCATCACAGAAACGTGGTGGGACAACTCGCATGACTGGCATGCTGTCATAGATGGCTACAGACTCTTTAGGAAAGACAGGCCAACAAGGAGAGGTGAGGGAGTTGCTCTATATGTGAGGGAGCAACTGGAATGCATTGAGCTTGGCCTGGGGGCAAATGAGGAACGAGTTGAGAGCTTGTGGGTTAGAATTAAGGGACAGGCTCATAAGGCTGACATTACGGTGGGTGTGAACCACAGGCCACCTGGCCAGGAGGAGGAGGTTGATGAGGCCTTCTACAGGCAGCTGCAAGCAGCCTCACAGTCACAGGCCCTGGTTCTCATGGGGGACTTCAACCACCCTGACATCAGATGGGAAGACCATACAGCTAGGCAGGCGCAATCCAGGAGGTTCCTACAGAGCATCGATGATAACTTTCTGATGCAAGTGGTGGAGGAACCAACAAGGAAAGGCACGCTGCTGGACTTCGTGTTAACAAACAAGGAGGGACTGGTGGAGGATGTGAAAGTCGGAGGTAGACTCAGCTGCAGTGACCATGAAATGGTTGAGTTCAGGATCCTGCGTGGAGGAAGCAGGGCCACAAGCAGGATCAAAACCCTGGACCTCAGAAGGGCTGACTTTGCCCTCTTCAAGGAGCTACTGGGAGGAATCCCATGGGCCAGGGCTCTCAAAAGCAGGGGGGTCCATGAGTGCTGGTCGCTCTTTAAACAACACTTCTTTCATGCACAGGAGCAATGCATCCCCCTGAGAAAGAAATCTAGCAAAGGAGGCAGGAGACCTGCATGGTTAAACAAGGAGCTTCTAGCAGAGATCAGGCAGAAGAGAAAGGTCCATGGAATGTGGAAAGAGGGGCAGGCCACTTGGGAAGAGTACAGAAACGTGGTGAGAGCATGCAGGGATGCGACGAGGAAGGCCAAGGCCCATCTGGAATTGAAGCTGGCAAGGGATGTCAAAAACAACAAGAAGGGCATCTTCAACTACATCAGCAGCAAAAGGAAGGCTAGGGACAATGTGGGGCCGCTGCTGAATGAGACGGGTGTCCTGGTGACGGAGGATGCAGAGAAGGCAGAGCTACTGAATGCCCTCTTTGCTTCAGTCTTCAGTGCTAAGACTGGCCCTCAGGAATCCCAGGCCCCGGAGGTAAGAGAAGAAGCCTACAGAGAGGACGACTTTCCCTTGGTCGAGGAGGACTGTGTGAGGGATCGCTTAAGTGATCTGGATGTCCACAAATCCATGGGCCCCGATGGAATGCACCCACGAGTGCTGAGGGAGCTGGCGGATGTCATTGCTGAGCCACTCTCCATCATCTTTGAGAGGTCCTGGAGGACAGGAGAGGTGCCCGAGGACTGGAGAAAGGCCAATGTCACTCCAATCTTCAAAAAGGGCAAGAAGGAGGACCCAGGGAACTACAGGCTAGTCAGCCTCACCTCCATCCCGGGAAAGGTGATGGAGCAGCTTATCCTGGAGGCCAACATGAAGCAAGTGGAGGAAAAGAAGGTTATCAGGAGTAGTCAGCATGGATTCACCAAGGGGAAATCATGCCTGACCAATCTGATAGCTTTCTACGATGACATGACTGGCTGGGTAGACGAAGGGAGAGCCGTGGATGTTGTCTACCTGGACTTCAGCAAGGCTTTCGATACAGTCTCCCATGATATCCTCCTAGGGAAGCTGAGGAAGTGTGGGCTGGATGAGTGGTCGGTGAAGTGGATAGAGAACTGGCTGAATGGCAGAACTCAGAGGGTTGTCATCAGCGGCGCTGAGTCTAGTTGGAGGCTGGTGACAAGTGGTGTTCCCCAGGGGTCAGTACTGGGCCCAGTCTTGTTTAACTTCTTCATCAACGACCTGGATGAAGAGTTAGAATGTACCCTCAGCAAGTTTGCTGATGCCACCAAACTGGGAGGAGTGGTAGACACACCGGAAGGCTGTGCTGTCATTCAGCGTGACCTGGATAGGCTGGAAAGCTGGGCAGAGAGGAACCTGATGAGGTTCAACAAAGCCAAATGCAGGGTCCTGCACCTGGGGAGGAACAACCCCATGCACCAGTACAGGCTTGGGGTGGACCTGCTGGAGTGCAGCTCTGCGGAGAGGGACCTGGGTGTCCTCGTGGACGACAGGTTAACCATGAGCCAGCAGTGTGCCCTGGCTGCCAAGAAAGCCAATGGAATCCTGGGGTGCATCAAGAAGAGTGTGGCCAGCAGGACGAGGGAGGTTCTCCTTCCCCTCTACACTGCCCTAGTGAGGCCCCATCTTGGAGTACTGTGTCCAGTTCTGGGCTCCCCAGTTCAAGAAAGATGAAGAGCTACTGGAGAGAGTCCAGCGGAGGGCTACAAGGATGATGAGGGGACTGGAACATCTCCCCTATGAGGAGAGGCTGAGGGAACTGGGCTTGTTGAGCCTGAAGAAGAGAAGGCTGCGAGGGGACCTTATAAATGCTTATAAATATCTCAAGGGTGGGTGTCAGGAGGATGGGGCCAAGCTCTTTTCAGTGGTGCCCAGTGACAGGACAAGGGGCAATGGGCACAAAGTGAAGCACAGGAAGTTCCGTCTGAACAGGAGGAAGAACTTCTTCCCTCTGAGGGTGGTGGAGCAGTGGAACAGGCTGCCCAGGGATGTTGTGGAGTCTCCTTCTCTGGAGATATTCAAGACCCGCCTGGATAAGGTCCTGTGCAGCCTGCTTTAGGTGACCCTGCTTCAGCAGGAGGGTTGGACTAGATGACCCACAGTGGTCCCTTCCAACCCCTGCTATTGTGTGATTCTGTGAAGAAGCAGCTTCTTATAGATAAGCTGCACATCAAGAACATTTTGAGATTGTTGGATGCTACCGAGCATGCCAGACTTCAAAAACAATATAGCACAGATTCAAAGTACTACAAATGGTTTGCAGAAAAGTCTGTTTCTCTTGTGTACCATCACAAATTCTCAGTACTTTTGCCCTTCTACATACTGACCTTTTGATGCAAAAAGCAAAAATGAACACCACAAAATTGCAAAGCTGTAGCTCAGCGGCATCACGCAGTTTTACTAATGAGTTATAAACTCAATAATTTCAATTACATTCTACTTCAAGTTTTTGTAATTCATTTAAATTTAAAGTAAATCGGGGAGGAGGCAGGTAAATCAAACAGAAATATCAACTCAGTTATTTGTAAAGGGAAGTCTGGAAACCGAACAGAACACTACCTCTTTGTGCCTCTCATATTTTGAGAATGACCTTTCAGTAGCTCTTATCTATACCCTTTTGGTGATGGGCATAGATTCCTTCATCACACTCCTGTGTAACCCAGCATCAACTAGATGTCTGGACTATAAATTCTTTCTGATTAATAAAAGTGGGTACCTTGAACCCTTTACTTCCAGGTAACCTGTGATCAGCAAGGAACTCCAAATATAATTTTCAAAGCAAACGCTTATTTGCTGAAGATGTACTTAGCATGCAAAGTCATACAAGAGGAATAAAATCCCCATGTATCCTCTCTTTCATAAACTTCAGTTGTTCTTTGCAGTCTTAAGTAACCACTGTTCCAATTCAGCTATCTCTAGCTTAGGAATCACCATCACCATGCCTCTTTGCATGCTGATGAGCTCTCAGTACAAATCTCCAGATATATTAGTTCTTTCCAAGTCAAAGACTTTTTTTCTTTTGCTTTGTTGGATCCTTCAGTATTTTCGTATTTGGGATCAGAGATACGAAGAGTGAGACTTTTCAATCTGGCAAGCATATTCCCCAATTTACTTTCTTCATTATTTCCAAACACCCCTCAGTATTCTCTCTCTAGCATTCACATCGCTTCTTTTGTGCAACTACTTTATTTCCTGCTTGTTTCTCCATTTTTCAACTGCCACTATTGATTAAAACTCTTGCCTTCAAGGCAGACTTGGGTAAGCAGGTAATGCAAAGGACGCTTGAGATTTATGAAATAATTTCACCAACAATAAATTTTCTCTTTTCTTTACAGTAGTACAAGATGATTTTAGCACAAAGAAATTAAATGTATTGTGAGCTACATGAAATACTGCAGTCAGTGGACTCAGCTAGCCAGATTCCAAGCACTGTCTCAACTCATTTCCAAGGCGCAAACAGGCCATAACAGTCTACAGGGCATCTTTAGTGTTCCTTGCAATCACAATAATGGCTGTACTTGAACTGCCCCAACGGGCTATCCAAACATCATTAAAAGCATTAATGAGGAACAAAGTGTGCAAAATTTACTTATGTCTTGGTGGTTCTTTACAGTCATGGGTAGCTGAATCCCAAATAGGACAGTCCTGATATTGTTTCAGTTTGTACTGGGGATCAAGCAAAATTTGGCTATCCACAGCTGCGAAAGAATGCAGAGACCTACCCCTGTCTCTTTTCGTGATGCCATGCTGTGAGAATATTTCAGCAAAGATAAAGAATCTAAACCAAATCATGTAATACAGATTAAGCAAACTTAAAGAAAGCATCAGTCAGCTGTGGTTCAGATCTTTAAAATCTTTTGCTCTTCACTTGTATTCCTGCTATGTTTGTCTCATCCTTTCTGCATCTGAAATGCCTATTACCTCAATTTTTAGAAGCTACAGTGAAGTAAGTGCTAATCAAATAAACAGCACATTTGGTATAAGCTGAAGACATCTTCATACTGTTGACTGAGTCTGATTACCATGGTGACTTGATTTCAGTCAAGGCAATTTAGATTGTGACTTAAAATAAAATTACATTATTTATATTAGTTTAGGGTTTGCTTGTTTAAAAA
Source organism: Opisthocomus hoazin (assembly GCF_030867145.1). NCBI lineage: Eukaryota > Metazoa > Chordata > Aves > Opisthocomiformes > Opisthocomidae > Opisthocomus > Opisthocomus hoazin. Next base: position 69,577,400 of record NC_134415.1, read on the forward strand.
ATAAAAAAAATAGCAATGAACTAAACCAGCTTTTCATCAGAAGAATGCAAATATGAAAGCCAGAAGATACTGAAGTATCTGTCCTTACAAAAGATAGTTTTCTTTAGGTTCAAATGAATAATTTTAATTTTCTGCTATGTGTTGGCTGTTTACACTGCTTAAAAAAATCTGAGGATCTGCAGCAACTATGAAAAACTTCAGCGGTGTTACACTGAATGGAGATTTCTTGCATACTATGCACTGCTGATGCCTATTACGCTTTCTTTTACAAATATGCATAACGTGCATATAATTCACTATTTCATACCGCTCAAACTCACAAGACATTAAGAATCAATAAATATGTGTACAAAATAATTTTCTATATGTTATGCCTACACTTGAGGATCACACTCCCTACTTCATCCCCACTTTACTTTTGCTAGCTTGGAGACGTTCTTTGTTACACATTCAAAACTGAGGCTGAAACTTAATTCTGTGTGGAGGGTATAGAAAAGGAAAATTCTGGACTTACTATCAGTAGGTACTGGACTTACTATCAGTGCAGAAAAACCCCTCACACAGTTTACAGATACTTCAAGCACTGCCATTATGTTACTAAATGGCAGCCAGCTTAGACTTGGACAACCCATCTGCACTAGGCAACCAAATCTTCTGCATGAGAGCCTAAATTGTCCATATAACCAGCCGAAAGAAAGAAGTGTCTTATAAAGGTGCACAAAGGGAGATTACACCAGCCCACCAAAGCAGCACTACTTCTGTTCCCTGACAGTAAAAGCAATACAGACACATTCTCAAAAATATCAGTCTGCTGGCTAAATTTAAGACACAGCTGGCTGTTGGAAGTATGTAGGCTGGGTCACTCACTGCTTTACACGGGGACAATGAATTTCAGAAAAATCTGATGGTCATTCATTTTGCATATATTTATACCAAAAGGTGTTAAGTTAGGTTGTTCGCCTTTTTGAGGCAGGCAAGAGAAAAAGAGATGTGGATCTATCTAACTCTATCACATCCTATGAACAAGAAAGTCTTGAGATCTGAAACCATGACAATACTAGATGAAGCTTTCTGGGTTTAGATGCATTAATAATTTAGGAAAATTGATCCTGGCATTTCTGTTCCAGCTGATTATTGTATTATTTACGCTTCTTTATGTTTTGGGTTTCAACTCCCTCCCTCCTCCCCTAGGAGCTGTGGACTGCAATTTGCTTTGCATTATTCTGCCTTTTGCATCAGAATTGCCTAAGAAATGAAAACAAATGGAAGGAAATAAACATAAAAGCCACAAGGACCTAGCTTATGATTATTTTATACTTCAATATTTGATCATGTGAGATATTTTGGGCAGTCTGCAATAGATATTAGGTCACAAAACACACTGCTCGCTCCATCCCAGTCTTTAGCTTTCCACAGCAGAGTACTTTTAAAGGGCTGACAGATTTTTAAAGTTTGTATGTATTGGCTACAGGCTTATTGCAATGTCTTCATTTCCACACTCAAAGAAACATTGACTTCTGTAAGTCAGCAAATAGGTTACACAGCTAATTATAAAAGAACAGGCAAAATAAATGAAGTGACAGTGTAAAGTCAAACAAGTCCCCTTCCTGTTCTGTATGCACAGACTCCACACAACTTTCAACTGTTGCCTTGGTTTTCAATAGAGGTCAGAGAAAGAACAATATATCCACCATATGGCTGCTTAAGTCTAAGGAGCTGACAAACATGATGTGCTACAATTTTTCCAAGAGATAACAAAGTCTTTTTTTCAAGCATCTTTTGCTTTAATTTTCAACATACTCTGACTCATGAATGACCAACTTGCATTAACTTTACTTACACTGAATGGGTTCATGCTGGAAAACTAGTTCAAATGACTCCTGTAAAGCAACACTGGATGCAAGAAACTCCTCAATCTGAGTAAAATCTGTCAGTAGGCAAATAGTGGTTTTGAGCAGCAGGTGTTTTGGGGCCTTTACCATGTTGCTTGCAGTCTGAGCAACAGCAGTATTAATATCTGCTCAAAACTCAGACAAAAACGAAACGAGGTTCTCAGTACCTAAATTGTAACTAGACCTGATAGAATAAGACAATTTTTCCGTTACTAGAAGCTCTAACTGACCACAAGTCCTCATGATTGCTGCAATCCTTAGTTCAGTAGGCTATGATAAGATACGCAGGCAAGAAGATAAACTGTTTTATGATACCTACTAAAACCTTAATGCTAGCTATTTTAAATCTGTTCTCCAAAAAATTCCACTAGATAATCCATTTCTAGAAATTAAATTCCTCCAGCTTACTCCCAAATGTATTCTGCACTAAAAACAGTGTTCAATTTTTCAGTTCAATCCCTTATTATATAGTCAGACAGGTAAAATATCTGACTTTTAAAAAAATTATTTGCATTTGTACAACAAAGTCTAAGTTTTGGTAGCAGCATATATATTTAGAAGACAAAAAGGATATGGTGATGTTAAACTAATTTGCTTATGATCTTGTCCCAGTCTGACATAAACAAGTATCCTGTACCTCCTATAGCCACTTGTTATTTATAATATCTCCTTAGAGACACAGCCGAAGACCAGTATTACATAGCCTAGTGTCACGCAGACTTAGACGATAAAGAGAAAGCTGAAGGCTGCACACTCAGAAGCACCCTGTTCATAACGTTTTTTTCATCCAAAAGAAGCATTTGGAGATGGATGTAAAACAAGCAGATAGCACACATATGGCAATCAACATTGTGGAGGCATATGCACAATGTGCCAACTTTATATTAAAAGTATTATTTCAAATAAGGATTTTGAGCTATCTTTGAAAACTAGGAAATGCAAGATGGCTGCTACTTTTTGTTGCTCAATTTTATTTTGGGGAATAGTATTTAAGAGAAACAATTTTAACAATCAAGAGGAAAGGCAGTTTTCTGTGCAACACAGTTTATAAATTACAATAGAAGTGTGCCTCTTGATATAAGATTTCCTAAATCATTCTCTACATTTCCTAAGACAAAAATTCTTAAAGAAGCTTGCCTCCTCTGAGATACCAATTATTCTACTGTAACACAGCTAGCAATCACTCTAAGAAAAGATGTTTTTATCTAGTTTCAGCTATTTGGTTTTATCCAGTTTCAGCTATTTAGAGAAATGTTTTACTGCATTTACAAATAAGTACTCTCAATATTCTATTTCCATTTCACTTTCTATAGCATAAATCATATGACCTAAGCATGTCATTACGACTATAATTTACATGATGCAATATGACAGTTAAGATGTACTGTGGTAATTTGTGAGTGCTTTCAGTATTATTGTAGTATCAAAAATTTATATGGTTCAGTTATTAAGGCAAATTGCTTCATTCATACAGAGATATCTGACAGTAACCACAAAGGACCTCCAAATTACACTGAAAAAATATCTTCCATGTTCAAATAATCTGTGCACATTCTTACCATTATTTTGCTCACTGAATAGAAGCAGGATGAAATTGTGTCTGGAAAAGTATCAGTTCATATCTCAGACTAAGTTCACCAGACATGGAAGATTATAGAATAAACTCTCCCTTGCCCAGCTAAACGAGCCTGACTATCTTTAACAATTTATAGTCACGAACAGGATGCCCAATTCTTTGGAATGATGCTATTTAGTTTCCACATGCTCACTTACCTTCTGTCATGTTGATTTTCAGCCAGCAGGAAGAAAATAAATAAATAAGGGGTTGACTTGCCTGAACAGACTACAGAGGAAAATGTGCTCAAGTGTATTAGCGTTAGCATTTCTGTTAAGTTTTAGCATGATTTGGGTTACAGTAAATGGAAAGCTGTTTACCCTTCCTCATATTTAGGACTCATTCAGCGAGTCCTCAGTTCTACTGTTTGGAAAAAAAAGAGAATTTCATGAAGGTATCATACATGATAGCAGAAAGTCTAATGATAAGACTTTAGAAAGTAAATATTTGGTATTAACCTGCAGGGCATGAACATGTGTGTATGTGCACACATGGACACACACAGATTTAGATAAACATATGCATTAGAACGGGCACAGAGCTCACACCAGCATTTTCTGAGTTCTAGGGCAAAGAGCTCCCCACACAAGTTTCTTGCCAAACTTTTAAGTTTTGCAACACGCCCCCACAACATCTGATACACAACTTGCATATCTGAAAAGCAGACGAGGGAAATGGTTTTCAAAGCTGAGGCCAAGGTGGGAAGAGAACAGGACAAGCTGAACCACACACCAGCTAATTCATTCAAAAAACAATGCTGTGAACTATATAGACTTCTCTAATACCTGACAGCAGAAGCCTGAAGAAGGCTCAATATGAAAGATATTTAGTTAATTCTCTCTGCTTAGCTTTTTGCCTCACAAGGACGCACCATGTGCCCGATTCCTTTCTGCTTACAATTTTGCTGGTCAAACAGCTATCCAACTTAATCTTCTCTCAGTTCCACTCCCCTTCAAAGCCTTAATTCTTTTCTCGATAAATCAAATTAGCATTTAGGCAAGTACCATCTGCACTTACTTTGTTGCCCAAATAAGATCTGGGTGCACTCCAATAATAAGTCTGTGGCAGTACTTTTCGCGCAGCCACGTTGCTGATGCTAAACTGATGATGCCCATCAAATCTCTTTTGCTTGGGGGTAACTCTGATGAGACCTGGTAAGCCAGTCAGATACCAGCCGTTCATATCTTCTATCTATAATGACAGAAGAAAAAACCCAAAAAACATATTACAATGAAAATCAGGACGTAGGTCATCTCAATAGTCACAGCCTCTCATTCTTCCATTTTTAAAAAAACTGATCAGGTTTATATGATTAATAGCCATTTAGGAACAAAGGAAACAACAAAGTAACAGCAGCAAAATTTTCTCTTATTGTGAGTGACTGGGAGTTATATCTTCTGTTTGAAGTAACTGCAAGTATTTTCTTTCTCTGCTTCATGTGGTCCAGAGCGAGGAGGAAATTCTATCGTACAAACATGCATAAGAGTATTTCCAAGTATTATACAAGTTTTCAGTAAAAAATATCAGTCACAGAGGGTACAGAGGATGAGCTGACAAATGGATATATATTTTCTGATTGTTGTAGCAATTTATAATAACTTGCAATTCTAAAGCCTTACAACTTCTTAGTTCAAATATACTTTTTTTTAGAAAGCCAAAGCAAAGCTGGGAAGCACCATAACTTGAATTTCTGAAATCCCATAACTAGAAGTGAATCATCAGAGAAGAGCACACTGTTCACACAAAGACAGCTTCTGGAGCCTCGATACAAGCAGAACAATAAATTAGCTCAGCTGTGGGATGGAAAATTTTCCAGATGCTGGCATGTAAATGAGTACACTGGGCATATATGATTTTACTTGCAGAGTTCCACCATACCAATACAGCCAAAACCGTGAGCTAGGAGACCTGAAAGCATTTCCCAAACTCTGTCTACAGACATGAATATGCAGCATACATCCATTACAGTGGAATCAGTGTCTAAGCCTTAAGAACTAATTTAAAGTTGAGAGTATATTTGCAGGCTAAAGACATTTTTCTACAGCAAAAATAAGAACAGTAGGTTCATCTCCCTTTCACATCCTTTCCTAGGAATGCAGTATCCAAAAGAAATTCACTCAGAATTCCCCCTGTAAGGCATCCCTTTTTCTTACATAAGCTGCATGTTAGCACATTTAATGTTTCAAAATCCTCAATTATTTCAGGTCTAAAAATCAAATAATGACCTGGAGAAGAGGTTGCCCTACGGATATGTTGCATATAACTCAGGACCAATTATGTATGCACATTCCACGACTGTGTTTATGCACATGGCTTCATTTTTGACTGTTACAACTTCTTTTGCACATTTCACTGTTTAATTGAAATTTTTTCGAACTTTCTCACAATGAAGAGAAACAAAGCTTATAAGCATTTTCTTTTGGATAAATGAAAAATATAGAGCATAAAAGAACATTCATGATTTTATAGTAAGATGCACTCTGGTGAAAATGGACAGTGACAACACACAGAAATACTAAACCAATGACATGTACTCATACAGTATGATTTTTCTTACACTTCTGTAGGTAAGGTGAGAGTGTGTGCAGACGTTTGTTTTCCCAGAGCAGAAACATTCCTCGCAGCCTTTGGGATTATTTTGCTGCAGATTGAAAAAACCTGGTTTGCAACGACCACAGTTTTCTCCTTCAACATGTTCCTGGAAATGCACATTAGAATATCACTTCAGTTGTCATAGATTAGAACTTGAGATCAACAGCTTTATACTCTGCAGGACAGTATAAATGCAAGACTATAAAGACATTTATAGGAAAGACTACTGTTATTTGTGAATACTAGTAGCAAATCCTCCACACATTAAAAGTTAATATGGCTGCATGTAAATAACAGGATGCGGAATTCGGACATTATAAGATTTAAAATTTTTCTTCTACATGAATAGACATTACTTGATTTCAGGGAATAATCTAATTTATCACCTTTACACTTAAGGGTGTCAGAGGGGAAGGAATTATGGGACACAATGTTACAGCCTCAACAAGTGTAGTTTCTAGGCATGACTGATAAAGTCAGTGCATGCCCAATTGATGGAGACTACAGGTACATAGTATTAGTCATACCAATAATTCAGCTATCAGTTTTTCAGTGTCTACCATTAATAGCTGAGTTCAGGCTAAATCCAAGTGTTAAAAGGGCTGCATTTCTTCTTTCAACAACTACATATGTTTGCCAGCCATGCAGGCAGGTTTGCAAACTCTTCCCCTGCAGAAAGCCAGGCATTAAACATACATGAAGAATTCTAAACTTTGCATTTGGTAATTACATTTTTCAGAGAAAGCTTATGTATGTTGTGCATTAAGTCCTTCTAGCTTACACAATAAATCAATTTGTCCTACAGGCAAAGATAAAGCTCGCTTTTCTACCAGGAGTATGTTGCCAAAGGCTCATGCTATGGTACTGGCTTAGTAATTCAATATTTTTCCCAAGATAGCCCAGAAAATTCTTTCCCTTTCAAAAGTGTTATACACAATCTCTTTAATCCTGGAGACAGTGCTCTATTGTACAGAATCACAGAATCATAGAATCACAGAATAGTAGGGGTTGGAAGGGACCTCTGTGGGTCATCTAGTCCAACCCTCCTGCCGAAGCAGGGTCACCTACAGCAGGCTGCACAGGACCTTGTCCAGGCGGGTCTCGAATATCTCCAGAGAAGGAGACTCCACAACATCCCTGGGCAGCCTGTTCCACTGCTCCACCACCCTCAGAGGGAAGAAGTTCTTCCTCCTGTTCAGACGGAACTTACTATGCTTCAGTTTGTGCCCATTGCCCCTTGTCCTGTCACTGGACACCACTGAAAAGAGCTTGGCCCCATCCTCCTGACACCCACCCTTGAGATATTTGTAAGCATTTATAAGGTCCCCTCGCAGCCTTCTCTTCTTCAGGCTGAACAAGCCCAGTTCCCTCAACCTCTCCTCGTAGGGGAGATGTTCCAGTCCCCTCATCATCCTCGTAGCCCTCCGCTGGACTCTCTCCAGTAGCTCTTCATCTTTCTTGAACTGGGGAGCCCAGAACTGGACACAGTACTCTAGATGAGGCCTCACTAGGGCAGTGTAGAGGGGAAGGAGAACCTCCCTCGTCCTGCTGGCCACACTCTTCTTGATGCACTCCAGGATCCCATTGGCTTTCTTGGCAGCCAGGGCACACTGCTGGCTCATGGTTAACCTGTCATCCACCAGGACGCACAGAGGATCAAACTGTTGGCTCCACGCCAGCAGAGAATGAACACGTAATAAAAAGCCTGCCCACGCTGTGTAGTCTATGATTGCTTGAAACACAAGGCTCTGAAATAAGTTCACCAAAAGGCATTGGATAGCCTCCTGGATCAGATCTGGCTAAGATGGATAAAACAGGGCAAAGCATGTGGGGGTATGAGGAGAAAGGATAGCATACACAGATTAAGAGAAAATATGGACAATGAGGGGTAAGGGGTAAGGACAGATAAAGGAGATAAAATGACAATGTAAATAGGTTTTCCCTCCTAATTATACAGTAACAACATGTGTAGCAAAATATCTTTGCTCTATCTCTATTGCTGTGCTGTATCTATGCTCCCCTTCAACAACAGCACACAGACTCTGCTCAATAAACCAAAAATCTCTTTAATGCAACTCAAGGCTATCAGTGAACTAATTTTAACTTCAACATCTCATTAATTTAAAGAATGGTATTTTCATCAACAATCTCAAGATTAATCAATGCATATTATTGCCATAGGTAAGATGAAATCACCCAGCTACTCATGCTTCATTTGAAAAATAATGTGGGTAACATTTGGGAACTGACGGGCACTCAAATGCTCTCACACAAAATTCTACTAACTAGAGTTTTGAATGCTGGTCCCAAAAGTTTCAGATCTTGCTGATGTGCTTAGTGTGTGCAGAGTGGGAAAGGTAAAAGAAAAAGAGAGCTGAAAAGCAAAAGTATTTGTTTAAATGAAAAGTTGTCCTACTCTGCAGTCACAAGCATGTCACCAGTGTGTAAAACCTATATAACTCTATTGACTAGGCAGCAAATTCAGTGGATAAGAGATATATGAAACTCGAAGCTGGAAAGGAGATCTAACCTTTCCTTCAGCCAATGAAGCAATGTTGCTACAGCCTCACTTATTTCTGAATATTGTGTTTAGTCCAGTTTTAAATTATGCAAAAATGAAAGTTTGACCATATACCTTCAGAAAGCTCTCTGAGATAATTAGTGACAAAATGGGCATTTACACTTGTCCCTCACCTTACTGTACTATCGTTTACTCTGGCTAATGTGGTAAAGATAACAATCTAATGCCCACTTTATTGCAATTTGCTGTTTACAGTTAGAACGGTTTTTCAGCAGTCAATTTCCTTTCGAAGAAAACTATCTTTAGTAAATTTAGAGCTCATCATACATAATTGAAGGATGTGATTAAAAGAAGGGAAGCATTTTTCCTTAGACCTGCTATTAACTTGTCCAGACATCCCACTTTATTCTTCATATGGAGCATAACTAATCTGATGATTTCAGTGTCCCTTTGACCATAATCTGCTCTGATCTGAATTTGAAGATTGCTAGTGAAAATAAATGTGTATGTATTTGTATCTCAGCTGCCTGCAAAGGGTATCATTTTTCTACCACAAGCACTTAAAAAGCTATTAGAGGAGCAGAAAGGAGAGAAACGACGAACAGCGAGAAAAACGTGTATACAGCATGGACTCTGTGGAATAGGAAAATTATCTCTCTTCCATATTTGTACTTTTTGGTCGGATTGTACTAACAAGTCAGTTTGGCATCACACAAATAATGTCATAATAATCAATGAGCCGTGGTTATCTTGTATTTGACATATGACATTTTCTTCAAAGCTCTCTTTCAATCAGAGTATAGCAAAAGCACCCCTTTTCTGATCTTCTAGACTTGATACCTAAGGAATTAGAACTGTGATATGGACAGATTTTATTTCTGACAGAAAGCATGTGACTTACATAAAGTGAGGATAAGGTTAATTCTCTGAGTAGATTTCAGTGCTATTCAGCTGTCACAACAAAGCCTTACGGGTGTATGCAGCATGAGCTGATAGATTGAAGTATTTTTTTGTACATTCTTTTATTTAAGGATGTAATGTAAGTATTTTTAAATTCACATTTGTGACTAACTCTTAATTAAATGCTGGAAGGGAACTCCCACAAGTACGACCGAAATATTGACCCACAGTACAGTATATTGTCCTTTGCGTATACTCATGGTCACTTACTAAACTGTGATTTACAGAGTGCCATCATTTCTAAAGCATTTCTGGGAACTAGGTATTTTATAAGAAGTGCATGCATGTGTTCCTAGAAGTTTTTTATTTCAATATAATATCAATATATAATTTGTGCAGGTACATGAAGGCACACATAGAAAGTAATACTTAAATTTTCTTCCTAGAAATAAGAAATTAATCCTACAGAAAGGATGGATTACTTTTTCAAACAAGACATTAGAGATTTCTAAACTACCTTCCCAAGACAGGAAAGAATACTCTCAGTTTGGAACTTCGCAAGAAAAGAGGATTATATCCCTAACCACAACTCCTGAAAGGCAACTTTTATGTTTGTTTTAATACATTATAAAGTCACCTGATTTTCTCCTTTGAAGACATATTACAGGTTAGTTTTTGGAGCCCATAATACTATAAACACATAGTTTCAGAGTAGATGAGGATGTGAGTTTGCAACAAATGATTCACAGGCTTCTGAAGTACCCCTTCATCAGGGATTTCTAAGGTCTTTTATGACTGGCCGCAGGCTCCTAGGTACCTGTATTAATTACAGCAAGTACTGAGATGACACAAGACAGTCTAAGACTTTATAGCACCAAGAACCAGTATTCTATGAGAAGTGATTAAAAGATACTAACACACACAGCTAGGTAGGACAGTGGAACACTGTTGTATGACAGAAGACCATTAACTGCAATCTTTCAATATCATTAGTATCTTCCTACGGTTCAGAAGAATTTGACATCCATACCTTGCAGATGCAGGGACCTACGCAAGGGTCAACATTCACACTGCCTTTCAGCCAGCAGTTGCAGGGCAGGCACTCAGGATATCCTGTATAACCCAAGGCACATCTGTTGCAGCTCTTTCCTGCATAGCCAGTCTTGCAATGACAGAAGCCAGGCAACATATCTATGGGAAGAGGAAGAGAACATGAGACGGATCTGATTTTGTTATAGTTGTTGTTGTTGTTGTTGTTGTTGTTGTTGTTGTTGTTGTTGTTGTTGTTGTTATTATTATTATTATCAGATATGTGTGTCAGAACGCTAAAAGCAACTTGGCAGGTGTAACATAAGGGCATTTACCGTGGGTCGGACCGTACACCTATTTAACTCAGTATCCTGTCCGAGAAAGGCTAGAATAAAGCATGTAAGAAGAAAGCAAGTATCTGTAGGGTATCCACAAGGTATAGAGCAACTTGAATTCTGAGCTTCCAGAAATCTGAGTATTAGACATCTTCTAAACTGAAACTTACCCCTGCTTCCCTGCATCTAGCAGTCCCTAAAAAACGTATCTTCCATTAATTCACCTAATTGCCTTTGAACATGCATTTACTTTCAGAAACCGTAAAGCTCCCTAGCTGTAAGGTCCACATTTAGCCATGTGTAGTGTGAAAGAAAACACTCGTCTGTTAAATCTATTATTTATTGACCTCTAATTCTCATATTATAGAAAACAGCAAGTAACTCACTTTCTCCGTGTCATCTGTGATTTCAGTATACCTCTGTCATATGCCACATGACAGTTTTATTTCATACACCAAAAACTCCTAGGCCTATTTAATATGTCTTTACACAGAAACTGCTTTGTATGGCTGAAAAACTCTGTTGTCCTCTGCACTGTTTCCAGTTCTAATAAATTATGTAGGGAGAAGGAAGTGCATAGTGTGGACCTATAAATGGTATGCTGATTTTTCCAGTTTTATTTTTCAAACATCAGTAATATTTCCTAAGGCTCTGTTGACCTTTTTGATTACTGCTGAGCCAGCACTGATGTGATATATCAAGCGCACTGTCCAAGGTAATTCTAAGTGCTATTTCACAACTGGTAGTGCCCTATTCAGAACTTGTTGTAATCAATGTACAAGTAGAGCCACTTTTCTCTGTGTTCTACTTTTCCTTTAATTGCTACAGAAATTCATCAGTTATTTTACTACCCAGTCACTGACTATCTTGAGATCTTTCTGAACATTTTGCAGTTCTTTCATTTTTCTATGCTGAAAGATTTGTACTTGCTAACTTTGTCACCTTCCTACTCATCCCTTTTCCAGGTTAAATATGAGTGTTTTCAACAGTTCATATTGATCATCCATGTGAAAATGGTCCATTTATTCTTTTAACCATGCATTAATCCATGAAAGAACCTTTCATCCTTATTCTATTGCACTTTCTTTAGTTGTCTTTGGTGAAGGATCTCATCAAAACTTTTTGAAAATCAAGATACAATATTAATCAAATCAGCCTTTGTTCACATGTTCATTTAATCCTTCAAACAGATTCATAAGGCACACTGTCCTCTACGAACAGACCTGATACTGAGTTTTGCCCATTTTTGCCACAGTTCAGAAATGGTATGAATCATTTAATGTAGTTCTATTGATTTGCTTGGTACAGAAACCAGACCTGATTTTAGTTTCCTGGAACCCTCTGCCCTTCTTTTACAACTTGGATAAACAATTTCTATTTATGTAATATTAATGCAATTTTTAAAAATTTTTATAAATTCTATTTAATGCTTCAAGCAACTCCATTTTTAACTACATCCAGAAGGCACGGACAAATGCGATGCATGCCTGACGAATTTTTACTCTTCATTTATCAGCTTGCTCTAAACCTGAAACTTCTGTTTGAGACAGTTGTCCTGACTGCTCTCCATGAACAAAGACTCCCAAGTAGGAAATTCCCCGAGCTCTTCTATTCAGTGATACAAAGAATTAATCTAGCTTTTCTGCTGCGTCCTTTTCTTTCTTGAGATCTCCAGTTATAACGTTACACCTTAATCATATTTAACTCCTAGTGATTTTGAATCTCTAGCAGTCTTTTTGATTTTGATTTATCTGAAGAAGTACTTCTTAGCAACATTCAAGCATTTAGCAAATTATTCCTGAAAATATGTGTACATGTTATTAAGAGTACGGTTTTCCAGAATCTGTCACAATTTATGTCCTTTTCTATTATCCTCAACTGGATATAACTTCTGCTTTTTCAGGGAGCTTCTTTTTTATTGTTTAAATAGATTTTTTTTTCCTAGCTTAATTGCGTTGCTTGAATAATTTGAACTAGAGGAATACATCTTCTCTGAATGTCTAATATGCAGTCTATAAAACCTATGCTTGCCATTAGCAATCTTGGACTGTTCATTCTGATTTTCATTTTAAAGGTTTCCTTGTTTTGATTAAGTTGGTTTTTTAGGGAGGCCTTCTCATTCCTACAAGAACATTGAATTTGACTGCCCTTCAAGAGGAGAGTTTTAAACCAGTTCCTCATGCATAAATCCAGAGGTGCTTCTCTTTTTATGATTTCTCTAATTAGCTGTTTGAAGAAGCAGTCACCTACAGGAGTTTTAAATTATATTATCTGTTAATCTATACAGAGATGAAGTTCAATCTGTTTTCTGTAGCCTTGCAGCCTCTTCGATCTCACATAGCACATCATATTGATTGTCACCTTCTTGATCCGTCCTAATTATATACAGAATTTCAGTGCATTAAATTTCTGTGTTACTATGTACTCCATGCTTTTGGTGCCTGTGGCCCAGCCGATTCTCAAATTCCTGAGTCACCCTCCTCTCAGCTAGCAACCAGCAAGTTCCCACAGCACAGCAGGCTTCAGGCTCTTTTGTAACCTAGCTGGACAGTCTTGTCTTACAAGACATCCAGATAAAAATACCCTGCTGTACACCAGGGTTCAGCAGTAGAAGACACAGGTAAGTCTAAGTCTTTAGAAGTGAGCCAGACTTACTTGAAAGTTTCAAGAACCCATTCTTAGGTCTGATGAATTAAGTCTCATCAAACTCAAATTCAATTCTATGTCTCAGTACGGAACAACTCCCAAATATTCATTAAAATCTATAGTCTCTCCTTCACCGCCCAGGCAGTCCATTTTTTCAGCTCCCTATCAAGAATCTTCCTTTCTCCTGCTTTTTCCTTCCTCTGCAGTTAAGGAAGAGAGACCAGGATTGGAAACTCCACTGTCACCAGCCCAGCAATCTCCTTTCTTATGCAGCGTACACAGTAGTGAATATCCTTAAGCCTACCATCTACCAAGAGACTTCACACTACACAACAGAGAGAGGAAGCCATAGAGACTACTAACTGTCACATATTCTTCCCGCTCTTACGCTTGTTGATATGCCTAGTCTGTATATTTTATTTGGTTCAATGCCTTCTGCCATTTACGGCACTTGCAAGATCTAGGCTCGCATGGAATTACACAGTAAGCAAATTCCTATTAGTGTCCCACTGGTTATCTTTGGGTTTCTGTAGTTCTTATTATGTCAACAGCCTAATTACATTCCAATTTAGGGCAGATGTTTCAGTTCTTTCTTTTGTCGTTGTTGTAATGAACTAACATTTCAGCATAAGCACATCTTTTGCTTTTGGTCTGTTACTTCATAGGCCTTGTTTGAAGGTGTATTTGTTAAAGCTGTTCTTCTCTGTTTTCTATCTGAATATTATCAGTTTCCGTCCTAAGTTGGTGTGTATAGAGGCGTTAAAAGTTCATCCTAGAGGATGAGTCATCTTGAAGTATGAGTTTTATCAGTCAGTTTTCTCCCAGCCTACCAGTCTTTCAAAACTGCACAAAAACAAAAAGGCATGCAAAAGCACACACCAGACCCTCGGAAAAACCTGCAACCCCTAGACTGGTCTTCGTCATTTTCACTCCTGTTAAACTGTGTATAAATTCCAAAAAGTATCTTATGGAAGTCAGTGGGATGGCTTGCTGAGCAAAGTACTATGAAGCCTGAATAAAGATGGAGATGTCTGAACCTTTATTTATTCTACAATGTCTGAAAAAGTTTTTCAGCAAAAATAAACATCTGTCATTAGGATTATATTGTACATACAGAGGCAACAGGGAAAAAACTTCAATGTATGATAGCATCTGAGTGAGACAAAACTCCATCAGTTTCCAAACCTCACAACTCTTGCAAGTGCTTAAAAGCCAAGTAAAATGGCTATCTGTTAAAATCTAGCCACTACAGCTTGACATAAGAGTACTAATTCACTGAGAAAGCCTAATTACTGGAGTACAGAGTAGTTCTGAATGCATAGATTCCACCTTCACTTCTGTATGGACAATTGAAAGTGATCACAGCATCAGTGATAGCCAAGTTTATCTATCATTATGAGGAAATGGACATAGGTGGACAAGTCCAATTTTAAAATTATTGCCTTTCAGTTACAAAATCTAGAGATATTTTTATCAATGTATTTTATCAATACCACAGTTTGTAAACATACCATGATTTATTATAGGTTTCTGGCTCTATCTTTTCTATATTGCTCATGAACATACCATACAACTTTGCTATGAAAAAATATTTGAAAAACATTTTTGAAGATTCAAAACCAAAAATAAACTATACAAGCTAGTATAATAATATTTCATTTCAGAATGGCAAGTGAAACAAGTGAGGAAAAGGTTGATCAAAATGGAAATTATACATGTTTAATATACAAAAATACTTCTTTTTCTCCTGAAACAATGCCTGGTGAACTATAAAGCTTCTCCTTTATGCCCTTTTCTACTGAAAGCTAATGACGACTACAAGATGCTCTCATTTAAATCCTCTTGTTGCACTTCACCAATGTACCATTTATTATGGTACTTGTTACAAGTTTCCATTCTAACTGTTGCTTACCTACAGTATTCAAGCACACAGAGAATGTACAGCCTCCAGCTTTATTTTCCTTGAGAGCTGTTCACAATGGCTTTATATTCCCAGTGATTTTCCTTATTATCATATTTGCATTTTAGTTTAATGTTTTTAATCTTCCTGATTCAGTTACTTACCACGGATTTAAGAAGCATATTCCCATCTTACACACCAAGCAAACAATTTCGCATTAAACAACCAGCCAGCAAACACTGAGATGTATTTCAGCCTACTCAGTGTGTATTCATTCTGGTTCACAGGTGAACAGATAGATTCGTTCAGACAGATCATGCTTTTCAGCCTTTCCTTTATGAAGGCTTCCCAGTGCTTCAAATTCAACTGCTGCCCAGGGTGAGCAGTGTACAGTAAAAAGAATTTTATCAGGTATTCAAAATAAATTTGAGGGAAAAAACCCAAAAAGCAAAAAGTTATGTGCATTCAGGATAGTTTTATACTAAAAATTATATCCAGACCTGCCCTTGATTCTAACACTATCCCTTCCATTACCACAAAAATCTTTCCTTACAAGAAAAACCAAAAAGGCTTTGTCTTTCAACTAGCATTATTGTTTCTCTTCTCTTGAATAAGATGTTACAGTCACAAATCTGGCCTGCTGGTCCAAACACTATAAACAAATGTAATGTGCAAGAAGCAAATTGTTTTCCTAATATATTGGAATCTTATTTAGTACAACAAGAAGTAAAGAAAAGCAAACAAACAGAAAGAACAAGGGGCAAAGAACAGGACTACTGCAGGAAGAATGGCTGCAAAGCCCAGTTCTGTGTAGAGCTGACTTCTTTTGTTCTTGTGGTCTTAAATAGGTAAATAACCACAACAGTCTTCTGGCCACTGCCTAGATAGTGCAACTGTCGACTTCTCGCTGGACTCCCAAGACTCAGCAGGACACAAGACAACTGGTTTCAGGAACAAATGTGTGGACTGTTTCGGGGAGGAAATTCCGTGTATGATGGCTGTTATCTAAATAACAATTGTTGCGCTTGTCAGATATGAGGAGAAATAGTTTTAACACACAGAATAACCTCTACAGTAAATAAGTTGGAAAGAGGAGATATCAATGAGTTTAAAAAGCAATAAAGGTAAAAAAATGTTTCATGTGTTAAAAACAGCAGATTCAACAGTGACTGAGTACTCTCTCGAGCTCAAAAGCAACATGCCTCTAACCAATTGCGGTCAAATAAGCTGAGTTTCAGGAAGAACAGGAGAAGCTGGTTACAGTCAAGACAAAATAACTAGAGTTTTAATTTTGTGAAGAGAATGAAAGAACTCTCTGGTTCTTGGGAGTGGAGGAACTGCTGAGGTGTGAAACATGTTTGAATGCCTGGGGCTAGATGAGCAGGACTGGTCACTTGCCAATAAAGGTAAAAGGAGGCAAAACAGAGAGAATCAAATTTTGCATACGTTATCTTCAAGATGGCAGCATGATACACTCCTTGATTTACTAGAAAGCCACAGTTAAGTATCTTTAGATTAGACGGATGGGGACAATAAAGAAAAAGCGAGAAAAGAAAACAAGGGTCCTAGAGAGGTCGAGAAAAGAGGCGAGTGAAGAATTTACCAGAAAGAAGATCAGAAGATTAAAAAGGTAGAAGGAGATACAGGAAGAAAGGTGTTAAAGCACAGTAACATGCATTCAGATTCAGAAAGAGTAAGCAGACTTAGAAAGAAACTATGAGATGGTTTAGATCTGTTGAATGCTCAGGGGCAAGAATAAGATGTTATGAGAGCTCCTAAGGACACTATTACTGACAACCGAACAAGACGGAAAAATGTCTTTATCTATTTGCTTCCTCCTTCCCACAAGAGAAGAGCTGACAACCTATTAACTGCCTTTCGGCTGCCAGGCCCCTGGGGAACGACCTGCACCAGTGCCCAGCACGGACGGTGTGAAAAGAAGACTGCAGCAGTAACAGGAACCTGGAGACCAAGCAGCTGTTTAACACGCAAGTGAGACACAGTGTTTCTTTGAATTAACCATTCTTCTGTCTCAAAATCACAGTCTCAGTATTTTACAAAAGCACTGAATGTCAGTGGTGGCAAATGTTTGAATAAAAGTTGTCCTGTTTAACAGTATGCGAGGCTTCTTCACTGTATGAAGTCTGTCACCTGTAACCTGCACCCTCTCACCCACAGGTCTGGTACTGGCACCGCACAGTCTTGCTGTGTTTTTCCCAGCCTTGGGATTCATCCTTTCTTCCGCTTCTACCGTGTCTCCGTGACACACTGTACTGGGTGTCCCTGCCCAGGCGTTGGCAGCGGCTGGGCTTCAGGGCGGCCTCTGCCAGGAGCAGCCGGGGCTGCCCTTGCTGGTTCCCACTACAGGGCATGGCTGAGCCCCATGGCCCGATGGGTCGGGGGGAGGTCAGAGGAGGAGGAGGTGGAGGATGGGCTCCAGGCACCGCAGCAGAGATTCCCCTCCAGCCCCCAGAGGAGACCATGGTGGAGCAGATATCCACACTGCACACCATGGAGGACCCCATGAAGGATATTTTCTGAAAGAACTTCCATGGTGGAGCAGATTTTTTTCCTAAAGGACAGCAGCCTGGGGGAAAGACCCACGCTGGAGCTGGGGAAAGGTGTAAGGAGAAAGTAGCGCCAGAGAGGAACCGTTACGATCACAACTCCCATTCGCCATCCCCCTGCACCACTTGTGGTAGTGGCAGTGGAGGTAAGGGAGTTGGAAATGAAGGAGGGAGGTTGAGCCTGGAGAAAAATAAAAAGAGAGGCAGGGGGAAAGGTGTTTTTTCATTTTTCTCTTTGTTTATCACCATCTGAATCTATTTAAAGTGGCAATAAGTTAAATTAATTTTCCCCAAGTTGAGTCTGTTTTGCCCATGACAGTAATATTGGTAAGCAATCTCCTGGTCTTTACCTTGACCTGTGAGCTTCTTCATCTTACTTTCTCCCCCTGTCCTGTTGAGTAGGGCAGTAAGAGAGCGGCTGTGTGAGCACTTGCAGCTGGCCAAGGTCAACCCACCATATATACCAGTGTGACAGCAATCAGTATCATTTTATTGAACTGATGTAATCAGTTCCTGGTTTTTACAGTAGATTTTATCCCTCTGGGCCCTGCATTTGCATCTGTGCTATGCTGCTTTTATGTTCCATTGATCTCTATTTCAAAAAAGATTATTTCAACATCTCTTGTCAATAGATTGTAATTAGCCCAATTAAAACATCTCTTAAGAACTGACCTTGAGTTTTGTTGTTATCTTCCTACAGTATTTTCAGAAATTTTTCAACAAAAGACCCAGAAAAACATGGCATTCCATTGTTTCCAAAGCACAAGGAAGCAGTTTCTTCTCTATCTAAAGATAGCTTTTACAGGGCTATGGTAAACAGTTTGCAATCCTACATTAATAATATAGATGGCACATAAATATGACACCTTTCAAACAGATTTTTTTCTAGGTTTCAAATTGAGGTATACTTAGAGAGGAAAAGAGATTAGAAGATTATGGTTTTACTAGTTTTAATTTCTGCTGTAAAAGAAGAAAGCTCTTCAAAGCCAAAATTCTCCAATATATTCCATGGGGAATATTCTTCCAAATGTACCAAAGTTTGCAAGCAATGAATCTGAAAGAAGCCTCATCCGGGAATCTGGGAATATAAAATCTGAGTTTCCAAAGAAAAATATCATAAGAATGCAGGTGGATTTTTGTTCACACGAGTAAAATTTAAAAAAAAGTGATTTTTTTTTAAGAGATATCACAAATGTGTTTCAGCTTTTCTTTGACCATTGCTGAACTTAAGCTTTAACACCAGTGTGTTTTAGGGATCTTACCTTGTTCTGCATGTTTCTCGTCCTTGACACAGATATCATGTAAAGACCCATTTGGGTCACAGGAACACGGCTGGCATGGATCTGGGCTATCTGGCAATACCTATAAAAACAAAGAGATTACAAAACAAAACCTTACGTTTAATAATTGGAAACTTTTATTTACTTCTTAAACAAAAAGTAGGAGAGAATGACTTCTGTGTAGGTAGCTTGCACTTTTAACAAAAATGAGATAGTTGCCAAACTTAGCCCTTGCAGTCTAGGCATTAAAGTTACATTTTAGATTTTTATTTAGAAACATGTGATTTAGATACAAATATGTTTTCAACTAAAAAAACAGGTGTAGAGGTAACAACAGACCCTTGTATAATTAAAATCAATAAACGTAATGAAGTACATTTTAAGCTTTCAACACCTAAAGTAGTATTGACAAATAGTTCAGTTGTTCTGGACAACATGATTACAAAGACTAACTAAAGTTAGTGAGTAACTCAACAGAAGTGGTGAGGAAAAGTGAACATTAGACAATGGAACAACTTCCTTTCTTTCTTGAAAAGGTTACTTAAACCAAACTTAAACCTTGGTCTAATATCACACTGGGAATGTAAACTAGAAGTTCTGCATTAACTACTATACTATACATACTATAGATACACTATACACAGACATATACATGAAATCCCCATTAGTAAGACAATGACCTGATTCAGAGGAAAAAATCAACTGCTCTGCTGTTGAAGAGATCAGTACTCCTTTTCTCAAGCTCTAAGGCTAAAACCTGTATATCAGGGAGAATGTAATCATTCTTATTTGCCAATGTTTTCTGTGTTTGAGGATTGAAAACCAATCAATCAGACTAAAGGCCATGATTTACCCAACTGAAACTATACAGACAAAATATCAGGAATTTAAGCACACACTAATAGTGTAGCTGTCTAAAGCACAGGCACAGCCCATACTGGCAACGCAACCTAATATAAGATTCACCTTCTGACAGCTTCAACTAAGATGAAAATGCAGCATTATACGATGAAACACAAAAAACAATTCCTGCTGCACTGAAAATGAAAGGCAGTCATGGGACACTGTAGAATTTCAGTGGTTATTAATTCTACACCGTATTTAAAAAATAACAATTACAGACTCTCTCCAATATCAAATATAGCAGTATTTCTTTGATCTTTGATAACAAATCTTGAAATTTGTTACTGAGGCAAAAGTTCTCTTTACAGGACCACATCCTCCTTTAAATTAAAGTGAAATACTAGCTCGAGGCCCTCACCTCATGTGCCTTCCTTCATATCAACACAGTTCACTTTCATATTTCTGTGAGCGTTAACTTTACAGAATCCAGCTATGAAAAGCAACCACTACACTGTCAGAATTAGAAGTTAACCTTCATAAAATGGCAGTCCAAACTGTGTTATCTCTTTTTAATAACTTAACTCCTCATGCTGAAGTGATGGTTTGAACACTGAGCATTAGAGTGAAGTGACAACCAAACACGCGTTTACCCCTTTAGGTCTGAAGTAACCATCGACGCAGGTCTCACAGTTTATGCCACCGGTGTGGCTTGTGCAATTCACACACACTCCACCCCCAATGTATTCTCCATGGACATTCAAACTCTGATTTCTGTCTGCAACATCCTGATCATAGTAACACTCCTCAGTCTTCCCATGACAGTTGCACGCTGAAAGAGAAGGAACTGTCTTAGCAAACACTTTCTGGCTGGAGATGCCACGCTGTTACCAAGGTATTCAAAACAGTTGTTCAACATTTTATCATTGGTGCCACTTACATTGTAACTCACAGCACATCCAAGTATTAATTTACTACTTTAGCTGTAAAGAGTAATGTGGTCCAGTCACAAATGCAGCCTGGAATTCGTATTTTGTATTTTTTTCTCAATGTTTTGTCTCAGGGAGTATGGAAGTGGGCAGATACAGTCTAATTATGTTCTTCCTGTTTTGTTTTGGGCTTTTTTTTCTGTTTGAAGTGACAGTCCAGAAACCGTTTGGTGGTTGAACACATATGGTTTAGGAAACAGTCAGCTAATTTAAAATACAAGAGGAAGCAACAGAATGGTATGAGTAAATCAAAACAACTTCCATGAAAGCTGAAAAACATCCTAAAAATACTTGATTTGCGCATATGCATATAAGAACTGGGTCAGAACAGATTATCAATCTTGAAACTTCTTGAGAAGTTCAGATTTGAATTCTTAGGTTTCAGGTCCACATGCAGGAGAACTAATCTAATTATCTGTTGCTGTGAAAGTGAGGTGTCTTACCCTCTCCCTTCCCCTGTGGTATTAAAACTTTCAAATTTTATTTTCCATTTGAAGAGAAATTCAAAGTTCATCAGCATTGCAGGGAGTCATCCACCTGCCATTTGAACCAGATCTCAAGGGTCTGCTTCCACCATGAAAGTACAACAATTCACAGAGGCTTGAACAGGGCATAGGAAGTGTCTCAAAAACTAAACATGAAAATAAATGTACCCTGATACCATTCCAGAATGCATTCCCCATACAGACACCGTCCCTACTGAAACAAAGACCTCTGTGACCAAAGTTTAAAGGACACAAATATGCAATTACCACTTTTAATATGAGGATATGTGTTTCTTAATATTTATTTTTAATCACTCATCATAAAACTATAGCTGCAATCCTACAATTGAATAAACACTTACATGTAATGGAGCACTAGATTTTACTATGTGCAGAAATAGAAGTGGTATGTGACCTTTGGAAGTCAGATGTTAAAGTTCAATTATAGCTATTCTTACTACAGTAAATCTGAAAGTGAACTTCCCACCCTGCGGGAAGGTGATACTTCAAGATGTTTTCATTCCATGTGGTAAAACTAGATAGATTGATTTTTCCATTAAAAAAAAACAGAAACTGAAATTGCACTTTGATCATGTAAAAATATTTTGTTTCAGCAAGGCTGAACTTTATAATATATAAAAGTGTCAATTATACAAAAATCATGCCGTTAAACTTTAATATAATGAAGAATCTATAAAAAAGATTTTTTGTTTATCAGGATACAGTCCTGTTATTTTATCAAAACAAACTCACCACGATTATGAATATTAAACAAGTCATAATGCTTTTTTTTATACAGTATTCCACCCATACCAGCACGTTACACTGAAATATTCTGAGTTCAATAAAACCACAACTCTACATTTAATTGTTCTGTTACCTTTTTTGAACCAGCCTAAGTAAGTGAACAGCAACTGATTCGTAAACAAAAGTGGTTAGCAATAAAATTAATTGCAAAATCATATAGGACCTGATTTCGGTTTTCACCAGCAGTTGCAATAAAGCTTCTCTTCTGTACTGCTTTCAACTTACGTTCACATTCATGCTTAACCAGGAAAGTGCCAGCATGCCAAGGTTTTTGATTGAAACCAGGACAACACCGATCACATGTCTCTCCGCATGTGTTGTGCTCACACTGACAGATGGATTTCTAATTTAAAAGAAAAACAAATATTTACACAATGTGATGATTTGAAGAATCTGTCCATGTACATAATCTGCACTCCAGTTCAAATTATGAAAACATTAAGAAGAGCTATACTCTTTAATTCCTGTTTACTCATTTTTATTTATTTATGTACTCTGCATTCACCAAGTGAGAGGCAAAAGAATGTGTTTAACTTCTATAGCTCTATTTTAAGAAAACTGCCATGATGAACAGGAAGATAGGTGGCCAGAGAATTTAAGAAGAATCTAAGAACGTAGAAGAATCTAATTTCAACTGATTGAAGGAAGAAGGATGGGAGAATGAAAGTTCCCCATTACAGCAAATAAGCCAAAGTGCTGGTAGCCCTCACATACAGCTTCATGTCACAGGAAAACTGAATAGCCAGCTTAAACTAGGCGTGAGCCAGTCTCTACCCTTCCTTAGATGTAGCAATGCTGCAGCTGCAGAGTGAAATAGTTCTGTTGGCTGATCCATTAAAAATTGTCTTTTAACTTTAGCATTTTTTTACTGGATGAGTCAACTCATTGTGTAACCTTGTAACTGCATAACTAATTCTATGTGAGGGATAGCAGGAGTTTTTAAACTAACAGGAGATCAGAAGAGGACCACCCTTTCAATGGCGTTTCAGAGATCACCTTAGTCCCAGCTTAGCCCCAGCATAAAAATATTGCTGTAGGGAACACCCAAATTCTCTGAGCCACAGAAGCAGCTTGGAAAAGATAAAAGAAACTAGTTTGGAGAAATGAGGAGCAAAAATTGCCTCCCCAATTTTATTCAGTGGAGGGGATTATCTGTGGTCCTTGCAAAGCCACTCAAGGTTAAAGCAGCAAGGTAACCTGGAGAAATTCTATGGCTCACAGGACAAAGCATAAATCCTGCAAAACAAGGTTAAATTAGGGAATGCTTCAGAAAAAGCAAGGCAGTAAATTCAAGCAAGTTTATCCTATGTAATGTTAGGGGAAAGATTCACTATGCCAAAAACTACAGTCATGATGTTTATAAGCCAAAGCCCACCTATTTCGGTATGGCTTAGTCTAAAGAGTATCCCTGGAGAGCTAAATCAAGTACTCCAAATGTCTTATGGCTTGTTTCATTTATGCTATTTGTTATACTGGTCAGAGAACAAATACATGTTTGTCATCCTACAAAACAAGCCATGAAACTTGTCAAAATGCCTTTATTTTACGTAGTAGCCAAACTATCTGAACTGTAGTATGTATTAATCTCAATAACAGCACTTCTTTTCTGAGGTAGGCCCTATTCTAACAGATGGCACTGAGACAATGCTGCAGCTTGATCATCGAGGCCATCTGAAACAACAGTTCAACATTTGCTACACACATCGTCACAGAAAAGACTTAGAAGGATTAAACCAAAGACTCTGTAAAATTTTTGCATGGATCCAGGGAAAGTGTTCGGAATTATAAACGTATTCTTTATAAGATTCCTTCCAGTTTGGGTTGGTTTTTTTTTATCAGCTCCTACACAATGGCTTAATGTCATATACAAATAAGCTCTTCTGCTAAATCCCACAAAGTTCCTACTTAAGTAAATAGTGTTTGAAGAGATCCCACATTCTGGCACATCAGTAATACTAGCAGAAATTGAAATTCTGTATTAGTGATAATGTGTGCATGTATATGTATAGATTTGGACCATCAGTAACAAATTACATCTCTATAGTTTGATTATGTTGGTTATGTGTTTATTAATGGCGTAAAAAGAAAACTACAAGTTGGAAGAAATTATAAACGGGTCATGATCTTCTAGAGTAGCTTGACTGATCACTCAGTTAATAATTCCCACATAGTAAATGTGCCATTCTACGGCCATCAGTTTTTTGCAAGTATTGACTAAATACTTAGGAGTCATTTAGGAAACACCTTGACTAATACCAAACAAAAAAAAAGAAAGACTGATTGTTAGTGTTCATCTCTACAGCTACACAACATAGCCCAAAATTCTGTTGTTCCTAGGAAACTTTCAATATGGACTGAAACATTTGAAACCTATTCTTTCATTTCAGAGAAAGCCTTCACTGGCATTGTGTGTTTATTATTCTGGTTGCCACCACTATTTCCCCCTGGCACTGCTTCTTACTGTTCTTCTAGGTGAAGAACAGACATAAATTCAAATCTGAGGGATATCATGTTCCACCCTACAAATACTGTACATTAAAAAAAATTAATAAAAATACATACATTGGTCATTGGATCCAGTGGACAAGCCTTCGCATGGCCTGAACATATACACATGCCTCCAACAGAGATATCTTTTATAGAATAGTAATACTGTAAGACAAAAAAGAAATTGAATTGCTAAGTGGATTGTAAAATGCAGATGTCCAACTACAGAATTCATTTCTGGTGACAAAACTGTCAGGTCCTGTTTTATTTCATTTTTTAGCTGTTACAGATATAGCAGACAGTGTAATCCAAGCTGCATCTTGATCAACAGATTCAGGCTTAGTGAAAGAAAGGGTATACATTGGCACAGTTGCATTTATTTGAAGTCACAAGAGCCATGTCAATTTATACACAGCACACACCAAACATGAGCACAGAAAAAGGCTATATGCACACTGGATAATGAAAAGCCAAATGCTATACAATTTCTTCCCTTCAGAAAACATGAAAAGCAAAAGGCATGATGATGAGAAGACATGCTAGAACAAAAACTGAGAAACACCTTTGATCACCTTAGCTGGTTCTTACTTGGGCATTCACTGGACTGTGGAAAGAACTGTTTTTCACTATTTGCCTTCTGAATCACTATGGAATAGTCTTCATTACTGAGATTTAAATAACTTTTGACCTGTTGCTCTGCCATTTCACCATTTCTATTTTTATTTCAGTCGGGATTAATAGCCCTAACCAGAAAGGATGGAAAGACCTTTATAATCGTGTATTATGACTTCTGTGAAAAGTGAATCTCACATGCCATCTTGTCCATTTTATATGTTTTGGCAAAAGTCCTGTAACATCCTAACAATTGGCTAATCCAAAAAAACGTGCTAGTTGCATATTTTGCTGTTCCTGTGTTCAACCTCTTTTTCAGATCATTAATAAATATATCAAAAAAATGGTAACTCTTGTAACTCACAGTTAACCTTCTACCAGACAGAAAATGTATCATTTGTGGCTACCCTTTGTTTCCTGTTTTGTGAAACAGGGGCTTGTCTAATGTCTTCTACAGGGAAAGCCAGACAAGGATGGCAAGTTTCAGTTTCTCCTTGTTGCTTTGAGAACAGCCTCATGGAGAGATGCCATACAGAAGTTATTGCTCTATGTTGATTTGAGAAATCTGTGGATCATCCTGCACCAGGTTTTTCTGAGTATACAGTGATTTTTAAAATGTGAATGCAATTTTGAGCTTCTGTTCACTTAGAATCAGATTATTAAATGTCTACTCTTAAGTAAACACACAGCTTCCATGATTACTGAGGCTGCAATAACTGCGCTCAGCTGGAAGGGTTTCTGGGTTTCTAATACAAACAGAATGGCATATTCCAAACTTTAAGAAATAGGCAGCACTCTAGCAGCATTCAGAGGAAGAAATGGAAACCAGAAACGGGGAACAGAAGAAGCAAATTTTCTTTGTAGTCATCCACCATTTACAAATTATATTAAGCAAAGCCAAAAATAACAGTACTGCCCCTTTATAACAGGACTTACTA
This sequence comes from Opisthocomus hoazin, assembly GCF_030867145.1. NCBI lineage: Eukaryota > Metazoa > Chordata > Aves > Opisthocomiformes > Opisthocomidae > Opisthocomus > Opisthocomus hoazin. The sequence continues at coordinate 69,603,835 of NC_134415.1, forward strand.
TAGAGATAGCCTAAACTTTCCAAAAGAAAAACAAGATGACCAACAGCAAGAGGAAGTGAGCAGAAAGAAAAAATGTGGAAAGGTATATATCCCCCAAAATAGCTTTTAAGAACACTTAAAAGAAAAATCAGAGGAAAAATACAGTAACACACAACATCTGGGCGGCAGAAAAACAGGGAGATGTAGCATAGGAAGAAAATACATATTGCAGAAAGAAGAAATAGAGGTGTGCACACACAAGGAACAGGGGAGAAGACCAGGGTATGGTGTGAGTTTGAGTGCTGTATACATTCTTTTAGGCTAAAGCACAATGTAAAATTTTTACTGTTAGCAACAATCATATAATAAGGCTAAAAGTGTTGCATTCAGTCCCTACTACTACTTATAGTACCACTAGTAGAAATCCTACTCATAGGAAATGTTCAAGAAATGTTAAAGCTAGCAAAGGATTGAGCAGCAGAAGAGGTAAGAGGATATTATCTAACAGCAACCACTTGCTAGTTACCTATTTGCATCCAAATGTTTGCACCGAAAGGAGCTGTGTGCTTATGTTAAGAAGTATGATATGTATTTTAAAAACACCATTAAGCAGAAAAGATAAAATTGTACTTCTGCTATAGAGAAGCTAACAAAATTCTGTGAAGTGGTAGTTCTCTAACACCAAGATTTTCACAGATACTGATTATCTCCGAAAACTTCCTATGGCAAACAAAGGGAGGTACGGCATTTACAAGTGTAAGAGAACTTACACACATGCATTTTTACAGTCTTGCCAGAACTTACCCTCCTTGTAACAATGGGATCAATTTCATTTGGATCCTTGTGTGCGAACATCATTAAATCAGCATTTAGGGTCCTTATCCTCTGAAATCTCAGGCGAATAAATCGAGCAGAGGTAAATTCTAGCAATACACGTGAAGGATCATCAGCACTAGGCCGTCCATTAATTAGAGAAGTATGAATCTGAAGAGAGAAGTATTAAAGCAATAAGGAATTAGATGACAGCAATGCTGCCATGATTATGCCAACAAACATCATTAAAGGTACCCTGTGAATGCCTTTGTAAACGTAAAATACCTTCTTTCTTCAGAAAGCAGATTTCCCCCAAAAATAGTCCATGTATCCACACCCCCCAATTATGGAGAGGTTTTACAGTAAAAACATTCTGAGCAAAGGAAAGTTATCAGCTACAGAAAGACTGTAGCACAGACTGCATACACATACCAAGGCCCTACAATAGTGTCCATGCTGCAGGCAACTCATTTCTCCTCCTCTAGCCTAAACCAGTTTCAAGTTATCAAACAACCAAAAGGCTCAGAAATTTTGAGTTAAAGGAATGGATACTTGGAACGGGACTCAGCATTCAAAAGGGGTCAGTTTTCACCTCTCAGAGTGGTCATCATCAAAAGATTTTTGAACTAGGTGTTTTCTAAAGCCAGGATAAGGTAACTTTTGACATACTGAAAACTACAACTAGATGAGACCAAAAAAAGCATTCATAAGCATCTCGCCTTTCCCATTGTTGCTTTACACAACACATCATTTCCTTTGAATCTTGTTCTCTGCAAGTTGAAGCAATTTCCCGGGTTGCAACTGTTTTCACCTGGTCGCTAAGGAAAACGTTTAGCGCTTCTGAGAACTCTGTTCAGCATTTGTTTTTCCAAAGACACTACCAATCTCTGCTTACACTGTGGTTTCTGTACAGCTTGCCCCTCTTTCTCTTCCTGCCCTATCTTAAAGTCTAGAAATCTTCAAGGTAAATGTGCTCTGTGGCTCTTTATGAAAGAGACTCTCTGACCTGAGTTGCAGTATCAAGGGCGATGCAACAAATATATGCAATATCTTCTTCCCCTCCTGTCTTTTTAGTGGATCATAGCATACATTAGCTGTGAATCAACAAAATGAAACAGTTTGGCTGCTACAGAGTTTTTCTTGGAAAAGGCTTACAAGAAGAATATTAGGTATAGCAAGATATTGTTAATGAGCACCTAAGGGGAGGGAGGAAAGAAACCATTAATTTTCTTGTATTCTGAAGTGTTAAATTTTAATTGGAGCATTTTCATTACAGACTGGTACACTGAAAGAATGTTCAGATGCTGAGCCAAACGTGCGGAACATTAGAACGAATAAGAGAATTGCTCACTCTTTGCAATGAACATGTGCGTCTTGCCTCAGCGCTCCAAGTCAAGCCATACAGCCACTTTCTGCCATTGAACATGACCATATTACCACTGTTTTGGGCAAACAGCTGCACTCAGAATGCCAGCTGGCACTCACTCAGCAGTGGCTGCCTCACACCAAGGAAAGAGACAGCACATCTACTGCTCCCAGCAAAGCAGTAGCTCTTGCTTTCCTGGAGTTTTTGCAGGTGCTGGACAGAAGGCTTATGGAACAACTGCTGTCTTGCACTGGCCATGTGATACTACTAACATTTATTTTCACTACCAACAAGGAAATCCTAAACCTCGCCACACGCAGCATCCTGCTCCATTGTAGCCACAGGTACACAAAATCACCAGGAGTCACTCTGCCAGGAACATCTATCAGTCGTACCTTGCCTAAGTATGCATCAGCATCTCTAGGCTTCTGCCATGTTATCTCCAGGAACAGGTAATGTTGCTACCTCCTCCTGAGATCATAACAATACTCTCACTTCGAGCTCTGACTCAGTTTTGTTCCTGACTATAAGTAATTAAATTAAAGGGGAGAGTTGGCTGAAAATTAACAGAATAAAATACTATTAAAAAGATAGGGTACCAACAAAAGATTATTATAAAAAATCCAGAGGAAGCAAGGAGGAGCTCCTGAATGAGAAATGTCTGGCTACAAGCAGGACAAAAACACATGACCAGAGAGAGCAAACTGCTCAAATCCCTGGTGAAAAGAGAGAGAGGAGAACATGTGTGCAGAGCAAACTTCAAAAGAAGCCTGGAGATCATGGCAATAGGTCCAGTGGAAATTGATAGATCTTCCCAAAAGAAGCAAGATTTTAGTAAGAACACGTCTAAAGACTTCTTTGCATAAATTTACCTGTGAGCAAGGAAATACATTTCTTTTGAGCGTTTTTTCACACGGTCACCTCCTTCCTTTAAACAGGATCCAAGAGATTTCTTTCTTACAGGCATCAAACATGGATGGGTTATGGTTTAAAGCAGCAGAATACTAAAGACTGAGCTTTGATATTCCAGAGATAAAGAAGAAATATATCGAAAGTAGAGCTGAAAACATCCCCTAGCTCACCCTAAAACAGCAACAGCATCTGGCTATAAGCAGCATAGCAGTCTGACTATCTTGTCAAAAAGATAAAAAACTAAGCTTCCAGGGTTGAGGGGAAAGATGCAGGTAAAAGCCCATGTATTGGAATAAGCAAGTGTCCATGGAGAGTTAAAAGTGTGAATCACAGGCACAGCTTGACCCCAAATGACACAGCTGTCAAAGAGCAGTCATATCTTTTGATTTACATTTTTAAAAACAGAACAAATTTAGTCTTAAGCCACTGATGGGGAAAAACACCCACCACCGTGGAGTGGTAGTTATACAGAATTAAAATGTAAGTTAACAAAATAAAACAAGAGGCATTCTTTTCAGAATAGACTCCCTTTTGAAAAGGTTTCACGGATCTATCTGCCAGCAGCACATCTATTTGGCAAGGCTAAACTAGTAGAGATGATGACTTCCATTTGTATTATCTTTCATACTTGTGTTTAAATGTTTCACAATTTAATTTTAAAATAACAAACACATAATTTCTCATAATTACTGAAATGCAGTTATGTCCTGCTTGAAATGTGGTACCTGTTCAAACACGTACACCAAAATGATGCTGAGATTAGGAAATTAAGAGTGGGCAGTTTTATCAAAACAAATCTGAAGGGAAAATTTTATACAGGCAAATTTAGTTACTCTAAATTATTTCTCCTCCTCTAAACATCTGTGATGAAATCATTAATTTCTCCCTAGAAACATTCAGAATCAGCTTGAAGAGTGTCCAACTAAGTTGTTCCTACTCCTTGAAAAGAGCATGAGGAAGAAACTAAGGGTACTTTGGGAACATCTGTCATTCATCAGGAACAAATGTAAGAATTCTAAATATCTTTTTTTTATGGAAGTTTACTTACAATATTTTCAATATGACTCTCACAAGGAGACATCACTGTGTTTTTCCAGAGCACAGTTTCTCTTTTCATCTCCCTCCAGAATTCTGCACTTATTTGTAAGACTCTGTTCTCATGCTAGCACATTTTCAGTCATGACACCAACATGGCCCCCTACCCTCCATGTATTTTTGAATCAGATCTGAAAATTGTTCCAGTGAACACAGTCCTCAATATCAGTCTGCCCTTATGCCATCTAAGATCATCACAGTATGTCATATCTAGCTCTGAGTCCTGAAAAGACTAGCCCCATTTTCATTCAGGCAACTAAGGCACTGATGTCCTGCACTACCAGTACGGGCACTGCAGTATGAGCTGCACAAGAGTTCTACAGCAGAGCTGAGATCCAAAGCTGAGTCTACCAGGAAAATATTAATACTTTAATCCACCCATTGGGCTGCTACAGTTTGGATAATCCAAGTCCCCATGAGGGAACAATCTCAAATTCCGCTCAGGTTTTACAGAAATCATTTATTTACCAATTCCAGAATTGAGATAATCACCATTTTGGATTCTAAGTGAAAGCTATGTAGATTTCAACCCTTGAAAATTTTTCCTTAACAAGGAATTTTTCCAGGATTATATTCCAACTAACAGGATCTTTGAGGAAAACGAGCATTCCCTTACAAAACATCTAAATGTTATCACAACGAAAGTCAAATTCTCACTTTGTAAGATCATTTTGAAGGGTATCTGATTTGTCAACCAGATTAATAGTCAGAACGATTCAAGCAAAAGAATAAGAGGACCTTTTCCAGTAGCTGCATTAGCAACTGTATGTTCAAAAAGATTATATCACAGAATCACAGAATGGTTGAGGTTGGGAGGGACCTCCAGAGGTCATCTGATCCAACCCTGCTGCTCAAGCAGAGCCAGCTAGAGCCAGTTGCCCAGGACCATGTCCAGGCAGCTTTTGAATATCTCCAAGGATGGAGGCTCCACAATCTCCCTGAGCAACCTGTGCCAGTGCTTGGTCACCCTCACAGTGCAAAAGTGTTTCCTGATGTTTAGATGGACCCTCCTGTGTTTCATTTTGTGCCATTGCTTCTGGTCCTGTTACTGGGCACCATTGAAAAGAGCTTAGCGTCACCTTTTTTGCACCCTCCCTTCAGGTATTTATACACATTGATGAGATCTCCACTGAGCCTTCTCTTCTCCAAGCTGACCAGTTCCAGCTCTCTCAGCTTTTCCTCGCAGAAGGGGTGTTCCAGTCCCTTCATCATCTTTGTGGCCCTTCACTGGACTCTCTCCAATACGTCAGTGTATCTCTTGTACTGAGGAGCCCAGCACTGGACCCAACACTCCAGGTATGGCCTCACCAGCACTGAACAGAGGGGAAGGATAACCTCTCTTGACCTGCTGGCAATACTTCATCTAATGCTGGCCACAGTACCATTAACCTTTGCCACAGGGGCACATTTCTGGCTCGCTTTCAACTTGGTGACCACCAGGACCCCTGAATCCTTTTCTGCCAAGCTGCTTTCCAGCTGGGTGGCCCCAGCATATGTTGATGCATGGGCTTGTTCCTCCCCAGGTGCAGGAAGCTGCACTTCCCCATGCTGAACTTCATGAGGTTCCTGTCAGCCCTCCAGCCTGTAACGGTCCCTCTGGATGGCAGCACGACCCTCTGGATGGCAGCACGACCCTCTGGTGTCATCAGCCACTCCTGCTAGTTTGGTGTCATCAGCAAACTTGCTCAGAGTATGCTCTGCCCAATTATCCAAACCATGAATGAAGATGTTAAACAGGATTGGCCCCACTAGTATATATTCAAGTTAGTTTAGTTATGAAGTTACCTCCTGTATTTGGTTTGGAACCATAACTTCTAACAGTTCTTGAAAAAAATGCATATCCTCATCAAATGGAAAAACAGAATAGCCATTTTGTAACACCAAAGATCTACATAATTCAAAGTCCCATCTCCAACACAGGCCAGTAGAAAATGATCAGGAAGTAATATAAGAAACAGGGCATTTAAAGAGTGATCCCTCTGATAAAATATCATCAACTCCTGTGACTGAACAGTCTAAATGCTTCCTGAGCTACAGTATGAATCTGAGTCACAGTGTTTAATGTCCACCAATTGCCCTTTTCTCTATTATTAGTCTACTCCCTTTTTCCACCATTATGTTTTTCATCACTACAGACACTTGTCCCAATGGGAGGAAATTGGTTTAATTTAAAAACCAACAACAAAAATAACTGGTTCTGGTTGGATTGGATTTTTTTCTTCCTTTTAAATCTCGAACTCAGATCATGAATCATTTCAGTGACAGTGTTCTAGTTTTTCATTTGAGGAAACTAAGAGCAGTCAATGTATTTTCATTTTTGAACTTCAGTATGATGTTAAATACTTTTTCCAGAGAACTGTTGAAAATGCTGTCTACTGTGAAGAGAATTTAGTCCAACATGAGCCCATCACCATTCATGCATAATTCTTTTTTTCTTACATGTATTACTTTGCTTTTAGTAACACTAATTTTCATATAATATTTTTTCATTTAGTATCACAAGCTGCTAACAGAACAAATTAGCTTGAATTTTGCATTGCCAACAAATTCTGCTATTATACAGTTTTCTAATATTACAAATTGCCCATGAGTATATTGAAGAACATAAACACTACTAAAGACATTCAAAGGACATCTCAGTACATTAGATGCCTGGACCACATCAGAACCAGAAGACCTATCTAGCATGGTAACCTGCCTCATACAGTAGCCAAACCAGCACGCCAACAACAAGATGAAGGCAAGCATACATAATACTTCTTCAGGGACTTCCTGAGCTATAGGTAGTTTCTACACATTTGGTAAACCTCAAAGGATTTCCACCAACTTACTCAGTCTCACCTTAAATCCAGGTCATATTTTAAAATGTACACCCATCATGGAACAATGATTTTCTCACCTCATTTACATGGCATAGGGAAAAAGATCCTTCTTTTGCTTGTTTTAAACCTGCCTCCTACTAAATTCACTTAATACTTCCTAGTTCTTAAATTGATACAAAGAAATATGTCTTTCTACCAGGTTTATTCTTCACTACATTTCTTTACTACTCAGTAGCTTGGCACAGGTATCAGGTTTCCAGATCTGCAGTTTCCTTGGATTCCTAAAGAATGTTTCTAATGGTGTTTCATTTGACACCCCACACTCCCCAGTTACTGACAATATTTGTGAGGGGTTAAATAATAACTGTTGTAACTCACCTATTTTAGCCTTCAGTTCCTTTTCACTATCTGATTTATCAATTATTTCTGTGCCTCTTCAGTTAACAACCTAGTTTGCCACTGCTTCTCCAACTACTCTCTTGTAAATAATATTTCCAGTGCAGAAACTCTCCTGACAGTCTCTACAGCAGAAACTGATTCAAATCATTAATTTAGTTTTTCAGCAATGACCTTATCTTTCTTGAATGCTCTTTGATCATTTCTCAGCCCACCAATTCTCTGGCAGACTTCTTGAATTTGATGTGTTTGAAAAAAGGTTTATTTCAACTTCATACTCAGTCACTCAGAATCTTTTTCACATCTTTATTGTGGTTTAACAATCCATTTGCTGGAGATTATTTTCCCACCTCTTTTGCTCATTTGGAGGACAAGACATGACTTCCATTCTTAGGTGGTACTAGTTTACTTTTAATATCTATTATCTTTCCTTAGTTTACGGTTTAAACACACATGATTTTTGGAACCACACTTAAATGTTGCATGCATGCGTGTGTAATGCTATCTTGAAATTAACTCTAGGATGTCTGAAATTATTTTAGCTGTTTGACCATCTTTTCTACTTTTAAATTGTATTTTGGCATATTTTATTCCCCTGTGACGTTGCATTTTGAGTATTTTCTGGTTATTTTTACATAACAATCATTCAACCATTAATACTCCTGATCGGGACGTGTACACTATTTTGGACTAAATCATGTATTCCTTTACTAGTTGCACCAAGAATATTCAGGTGTTTAAGAAATACTCTTTTGCGTTACATTCTATTCTGACACCTACACAGTCTGCCAAAGGGTTACAGAAGGCTGATACTATATTCTTAGCCTTCCTTTGGCAAGACCTACTCAATTCCACACTCCTGTTTGGGCAGTGGCTGACATAGTATTAAACCTGTGCTGTCCCAATTTAGGTGTTGAATTTTATTTCATAGAGATCTCATATACCATTTTATTTCTAGTGACTAGCTTGTTTTGTTATTCCTAAATCCATAGTGTCTCTCTTCCACAAGCCACTCAGTATTTCCTAAACAACTTCTCGTTTCTGACATGCCTATTGTGTCACCTCTTTCCAATATCTTTTAAGGGTTATTTAGCAGATTAAGTAACCTTTCTCTGCTGCTGAGTATGGATACTTTTGCAGATACTGGGGCAATAGTTGGATGCATCCTATCCTAGTGTCTGTAACACAGATATTTGAGAGGACTTGCAACGTGCTTCAGCCAGATGACCATCAGACCATCCAGTCATATGACCGGAACTTCACAACGCATTTCATTGGGTTTCTGCCACTGAGAAGAGACAAATATAGCCTAAGAAATTTTCTGCCATTATTGACATTAGACAAGTCTCATATACTAATGAACATGGACTTATTTAGACTGTACTTGTAATCGGTCTTCAGAACAAAGAAAAATATCAGCCTGCACCCTACCACATATTTGTACACGTTGATAAAATCTCCCTGAGACTTCTTTTCTCAAGGCTAAGCAATCCCAGCCCTCTCAGCCTCTACTTGTAGGACAGATGCTCCAAGTCCTTGATCATCTTCTGAGCCATTTCCTGGGCTTTCTCCAACATGTCCATGTCTCTCTCGTACTGAGGGGCCCAGAAGTGGGCACAGTTCTCCAGGTGTGCTTTCGTCACTGCCAGGCAGATGGGGAAGGATCACCTCCCTCAAGGTGTTGGTGACACTCTAATGCAGCCCAGGATACTGTCGGCTTTCTTTGCTGTAAGGGCACATTGCTGGCTTATGTTCAGCTTGTACACAACTGCTGCCACTCGCTGTTTCCTCCTGATTCTCCTGGGTGATTTAGGCACAGCTGGCTCACTTGTTCTCATTAAACAGAGCTCCTAGCCCATTATCTGCTACCAGGCACTGAATTATTGTGTAGCTGCCCATCTGCAGGCGGAGAAGAAGCCTTCCTCCTGGTGTCAGAAGTCACCACTCTGCAGTCTTCACCATCATGGGAGTCTCCATTTGTGAACCAACAGGCACAGACTCTGCCTGCCTCTATTTTGGTACAGTTGTGGCTTCAGGCTGCAGAATCCCAGAGAAAAGTCAGTTAGTCTCTTTCTTGTTACCTCTGATGTTGTGCGGTCTGCTAACATCCTTTTGCAGTTCTCTTCCTTCCTGACATCAAGAGGAAGCATTCTGCAGGCACGGACACCATCTATTTCTGCCTCCACCTCAGCGACAGGTTCCAGACAGTTCTTGCAGCCTCAGAGGGGAAGATCTGCATCCTTCCTCTGGAACTCGGCCTGAGTCAAGGGCTCTGCTGTACTGAGGTAGTTGGTCCCGTCGGTGCTGGGGACTGTGCCCAGACTGTGCCTCACCACCCCTGTTGAACACAAACTCACTCTTTCTGTCCCTCCTTTTGTGCACATTTCTGCATGAACTGATGTGCAAACATGCAGCATGTTAGCTGCCTGTGATGTTATACTTTATGCAATAGTAAAAATGCTGCTGCTTCGCACGAATTGTTAAATTACTTAAAATAAACACACTGCAACAAAGTTTATCAGAATTTTAAGTATGCACAATGTTCTCACTCAAATTTAAAATACCCATGTATGAATCCAAGTGGTGTATTTTTCTACATAGAGCTTTAGTATTTGAAGTTCGTTACTTTGCCAAGCAATTTGAGTGCAGTCTATCTCAAGCTGTTTGTAGGATACAAAAAACCCCAGCTGTTTGGCTATGTCGCATGGAGTTTTTATGTTCACTTTCCTTTCAGGAAGACGGCATCACTAACCAGTATGCTTTTCACTGAAGTATTTCTATATACCAAATGTTAGATAAACAGGAAGACTTAATTCTTTCATAAAAAGTGAAAGTTACTTAGTGTAATTTGTCACAAGGATGGAGCAGGAACATCACTCTACAATAATTTTTGGCTAACAGTCGTAAAAAACTCACTTTGTTCAAATACTCAGTCTTTTATTTTGGACATCATATCAAGACTGTGGGCTTCAAGCATGATGCTCTGTGTAAAGCAGTAGTCTGAACCTAAAATATTGTCAAGAAAGGTCAATTTCTCACTAAAATTTCATCTCAGACAGCAGCGTAAAGGAGAGAAAAGCTTCTGTCCTGCACAAAAAGATTTGCTACTTGATGACCAGCAGTGGAAATGACAGATATGTCAGTCTTAAAATGATTTAACGAAAAAGGTACTCCATGATTTACATTCTCAAGTTATGCAAGCACATCAATATGAAGATGGACAATACTGAACATCAGTATTTCCACAGGTGATCCAGCAGCTCTCATAATTCTCCCAGCCAACACCAGCTTTAATTATCTGTTGCAGATAGGTCATTTGCAGTAGATGTAAAATTACTGTTGATTAATTAATCTCTTGGCATCTTATATTTAATCCCCAAAGACAAAAGTTCTGTAAGTTTTCTTAGCGAAAGCCCTGATCTATCGTTAGAGTTGGTTTCAAAACTAGAATAGTAGATGGAAGCATATGCCAGAACTCAGCATTCAATTTTTTATCATAAATACATATTTGTGATAATTGTACATAAGAAATAGTGTATTTGGCAAGGTTTGCTGTATTTCTAATAAATATCTCACTATCTTAATAAATTAATGGTTTAGTAAGTGAAAGCACAACTCCCTTCTGTGCCTTGCTAATGAGTACAAGAACTGCTTGAAATGCAGTGCTTAAACTTGCATTAAAATGTCAAGGGCTATGCATGTCAAACTCTATCTCAACTAACTCATTCCTCCCAAGAATACAGGCAAATGTCAGCTTAACGAACTGTTTAGCAAATACTATTGTGTCATTGACAACTATACCTACAGCTTAAGCTAAATAAAGCTTCATTTCTTCAGCTGTGATTAACTTGCTTTTGTCATTTTCTTCTTTCCAATTTCACCTGAAACTTAAATTGCTTATTCTAGCCACTGCTTTTCTATGGTAATTCTCATGCTTGTCATTTCTGGACAAGAAACAATTTGTCAAAAATATCATCTTGCATACTTTTAAACAGACTGCTAATTGTCAGAGCAATAGTTTTTAATAAATCACAGAATAATAAGGAATTTAATTACCTTGAAAGTATATTTGTCATTTCAAGTTTTATTTTCTTTTTGTTACTGTCTACTAAGTGGAAACACTACACCATGCTGCAGTTTCAGCAACAGTTATGCATACCGCAGCCCATAAGGGATTCAGACAAGATGCAAGGCCTGGAATACTGTACTTCAACACAACAAAGATCATTTGCATTCTACTGGCTTTTCAAAGCATACTTGCAAGTGAGACTCCATCTCTTAATGCAGTAAAAAGTTATTTTGTGCTTAGTAATAAATAACAAGATATCCGGAGAAAAAGTTAAAGGCTTGGCTCTTACAGGAACGTTCTCAAAGCTGAAACACACTGAACTAGTATTTTTAGGAGTTATCTACAAGCAGGTATATTGGCAATATTCTATAGGTTCTAACACTTAATACCACAGGTGACATGATTTTAAATCATCTAGTGACAGCTGCTTTAAATTTCTTCATACACAACAGAGTTCTGACCTCTGATGTCTGAAAATGTGTACGATCACTGTCATTCTGGTTTACACTTTGTCAGTGTCATACAGCTCCTGCCTGACCTAGTGGCCCTTAAGCAAGTAGATTAGAATAAGAAAAGAAGCCACATGAACTCAATGGCTGATGCCAATGGCACCTCTAGGTGCAAAGCAATCCTGAAAATTATGTTAGTCTGGGTTATGATCAAGCAGAAATGAAGCATGCTGGTGTTACTGAGTTAAACACTACTGTCGGTTTGCTTAAAAGATGAAATATAGTGGTCTGTCAAACACATCCTTCACAAGCACTCAAAAAGCACAACGTAAAAATCTGAATTACTCTATTTTTTAAAAAAGCACTGAAGTGAGATGGCACATTATCTTAAGAGGATATTTCTTAATTTCTACTTTTGAAAGTAGTATGCTTCTTTTTAGAAAATGATCATGAATGGGACAAGTAATTCCAAATGAATGATTAAAACAGAAGATTCTTGCAGATTATAATAAAAAGCATTCTGATCCCCAGATTTAACTAAAGGGCTTCTAACTATGCCAAACCAAACAATATTTTAAAAAAACCCAACACCCACCCACTTCTTTTCTGCCACAATATTCCCTTATTCATTATATGATTAACCTAAAAACTTATGGCACTTTCCACTAGATTTTTTCCTGAATGAGATGCGCTGTGGAGTGCACTGTGGAATTATAGACAAATTACTGCCAGAACAGAATAGTGACCAGCCGAAACAAAATCCACAGGAACTTTTCCAGCTGTAAGCAGTTGCAAAGAGCTGCCAAACACAACTGCTGATGTAAAAGAAGGAGAATGTGAGGATTTAAGCTGTTCAAACAGTAAACAAGTACATCTGCTCCTGAAGTTATCCTTAAATAAACTGCAATAATATGCTTTACATTATTGCAGCATTCTTGTTTTGAACCTTGACTGTTAAGAGTTTTGAACTGGGAAATTTTGACAAAACTTTTTGAGTTTTTTTGCATTGCAGACCCATATGTGGAAAAGCCCACTACAATTACTGTACAGTGTTGGAGTCTAAGCTGTAGCAAAACCGGTGTCATATCAATTGGAACATGCACTGATGAATGCTTTTGAAAACCAGGTGGGATCCCTTTGAATGGTAAGCATTCAGTGCCTTTTAAACTATTTATAATGCTTTAAAAAGAAAGAATAATTAGGACATTTGGCTGTAGAACACAAGAAACTTTGATCCCTTTCCCAACCTGAACCTGATATTTTCAGACTTGGAGATATTTTACAGGGACTAATATAAGAAAAGTCAGGGAAAAAAATTCATTTCTAAGTAGCAGAGAATGAACAGCCCAGGCTGGGAAAGATATCGTAAATCTTCTGAAAACACAGGAGATTAAAGAGTTATGTGCATGGAAACAACTTTTTGTTCGTTTTTTTAGCCAAAGTAAGCACTGCTATTGTTGTAAAGTTACAAAAATAGCAGTGCTTACTTTGGCTAAAAAAACTAAACTTGGCAGGGCTTTGTCAAACTCCCAACTGTTTGGGTTTTTCAGATTTCATTTATGATATATAATAATATGACACGTATAGTAAACCAGTGTACTGGTTTTGGCTGGAATGGAGTTAATTTTCTTCATAGTATCTTGTATAGGGCTATGTTTTGGACCGTTGATGAAAAACAGTGTTTATAACACAGGGATGTTCCAGCTATCATTGAGCAGCGCTTGCAGAGGGTCAAGGTCTTTCCTGCTTCTCACACTGCAACCTCCAGCTACTCGGCTGGGGGTGCACAAGAAGTTGGGAGGGGGCACAGCCGAGACAGCTGACCTCACCTGACCACAGGGATATTCCATACCATACGACATCGTGCTTAGCAATAAAAGCCGGGGAGCAAGTTTGTTACAGCTTTTAAACTGTTCTTTCAAAACTGTTCTTCCTTCAGAAGTTCCCCCAACTTCTAAAACACAGAAAAGCTCTACTGTGGCTACTCCTTTACATCCCTCTGTAGGGAGCTCAAGCCACAGAATTCACCTGCTATGGACATACTGTCCTTGGCATTCCTATTATATCTCAATTGCCTATCAGCTTTATTATTCTGATGTGCTTGAAAAAGCTTCTCATATTGTTTTTCAGGCCTTCAGCACAGTCATTTTGTTGGTATGGAAAGGCAGTATTTTGGTTCTTGTGCTTTCTTTTGCCTTACTGTGATTTTATGTCAATTAGCAAAATTCCTACTTTCCTTGCAGCAACAAGATTTTTTTACACAATGTCTTTTGGTTTCTAACGCCTATTATACACCCAGGTATTTTATTCTGCTGTCTTTTTGGATACTCTAAGATTTACTCTTTTTTACAAGTAGTATGCATAAGCTCCTACATATTTAAGAAGAAAACATACAACAATATATTTCAACCTTCAGAGATCACTTCAGCTTTTTGACTGTCTTTCCAAATTTTCTTAGGAGCACATCAAATAGTGAGAATATTAGTGCACTTTACAGAACAGTCTTTAAATAACAGTATTTTGAACTAGACTGTCTTGCACTCTTCTCACAACATTTTGAGTTGCTTCCGTTATTCAGTGCTCTCCAATTAGACTGCTTTTTGGAAGAACATTTAAGGGTGCTCAAAAATCAGTCTCTACTCCATTATGACAATTAGCCAGACTATGGGAAGCTAACCGTAGTTTACTTTTTCACTACGGCGTTTATTTTTGCCTTCATTTTTGCCTTCACAGCCTCTTCAGTTAGTTTCACCACCTTGATTAAGTGGTACTACAGCCCTAACATTTTCTACTCTTACTTAGGCAGGAAACACCAATTTTCTCAGACACAGTGTTGCTTGCTGATACAATTTGTCTACTTAGCCAACTTGGCTCTATGCTTTCTTCATTCGTGTGTTCTAGAGTCTAAACCTCAGCCAAAGAATTTGTACTTTGGTTTTACAGTGTCTCATTGAATAACATTCCCTCTATTGATTTTCTGTTACACTTATCATTTAAACTGAAAACTCCAGGTAAACTATGCTGCCTGGTTTTGATTTTCTTTTACATAAAAATCCTTTGCACTGACATGAAAGCAGAACTACATTTGCCCTGAGGTTGACCTACTCATATGTCCCTGCTTCAGTGAGACTTTATTGATCCAAATTACTCCTCCAAGTAGCCCACCTGGATTTGAACAAATTCTACCTTTAAAAAAATTATTCATTTTTTGACAAGACAGAGATTTATTACTTAAACATTAAAGAATGATTCATCTTGAACTAGGCACTCATTAGATTTCTCCCAGCCCCTGGTTTTAAATTGCCTTACAACCTTTACTGCTTTTTCCTTTCTCGTCTCTGCATGTCTCAGGTACTGATCATCCTTACCAAGTCTGTAAGCCCTTCTATGCCTTTGGTCACCAGACTCGTTAAAAACAAGAATTAAGCTATTGTTTCTCCCAGTAACATGACTGTTATCAACTATTCAAAAACAAAAAGAAGACCAAAAATAACCCTTAGATAGCTGTGTTTTAATTTTCTCATGTCAGAACAATAACCCTACTGAAAATGCAATAGATAGCCAAAGTAAAGAAATGCTTGTGGTTTCACCTCTTAGTGGAAAGTGATTACAAGTAGTATTTTATTTAAGCAAAATTTTCTATGAAGTATTTCATTTGTGTGGGTGAGGTCTTCGAGTTCCCCTGCCACCAAAACAACCACCTGCTGGGGATCTTCAGTTCTCTTAATGAAGCAGAAGAGGAAAAACTCACCAAGTTACCAAGAACCCAGTGTTCTTATTTCACTGCCAGAATAAAATCTAATACTGTGCAAAAATCAGCTACCAGACCCAACAAGAAGACAGGTTTGGGTCATTACAAGTAAATACCAAGACTTAGGTGTACCATTCGCCTTTGCAACAGTAAAAGAGTATGCTGAGTTATAAGCTACATTCACAGGCACGACTTCTCCCTTTATGATTTGGAAAAACTACCACAGATTTATATAACGTGCAACACTCCTGTCTTTTCAGTAAGCACCGAGATCAAAAAATGATGGACGCTAAAGAATAAAGTTAGATCATCTAATCAATTAGATTCTTCAACTTCAAACTGATCGACTGCTCTGTATAATACGTACTTTATATATTGCAACTTCATTATTTTTTAAGTCTTACGATTCATATGATTCATCAGCTTTTCTTTTTTTCCAGAAACGGTAGAAATTACAACATGAGTTTCTGCTCAGGGACACAAGACATGCCAAGACAGAAACGTGGACTGTGTGACTAACTGCACAAAAGAAACTTTCATTCCAACCTGTCCCACAGAGATGTACTGGTAAATATCCTTCCTTTTGTTCCCACAATAATGGGATACTGCTGTACTACTTATACGTAGTTTTCCACAGGAGTTTTCTCTTTGGTGCATAGCTTAAAAGTACATTGTACATTTTATATCCACTCTTTTTTCTATAATATTAAATATCAGAAACTCAAGTTCAGTATGAACTATCAACTCAAAATATTACTGCGACTTTTCCTTTCCTTTTCTCAGACAAACATTAACAGCAAATATTGCTATAATGCAATTATAAAATTACTGACTTGCAAGATTAGCTGTACAAGATTTTAATAAATTGTTGTGAAGACTATGCTCATCATGCATAATAAAATAATTTAGAGTTGTCTTAAACTAAATTCTAGATGTTTTCAAAATTCTCCTATGATATTGAGCACTTATGTCAGAGGCTTCATTTGTTCTTTCCTTTTACATGTCTATGAATATATATTAGGATATTATGAAATGTTAATAATTTTATACTAGTAAGGCAATATAGCATTGTGTACAAGGAACATGTAAAATTTATCCATTTATTTGGCAGTCATTTGTTAAATGTCTTTTTTTTTCCTCAGATTAGTTACTCAAGTTTAGTTTTACTAAGTCAAATAAAAAAAGACAAAAAACAAAAAGCAACAAAATGAACTACACCTGAGTCTTTGTCCAAACCTCTGTTTCATTTCTTTTTGTAAACTGGTTCTTTCACGGTTGCTCTACCTGTAAATTTTGGACCAGCTGAAAGCTTATGTGCCAGCATTTTTGAAGAAAATCCATATTCTATCCCTTCTTGGTAGACACAACCAGCATTTTTAGGCTAAGTTACGCTTTCAAAACACTCAGAAAAGGAGACTTCCAAGTAGAAGTTATCAATATCACAGTCATTTCACCGAGACCAATCATACACAAAAAGATGATATCCAAAACCACGGCTTGACCATAAGACTTCCTGAAGCTGCTGTAGCCAGAAGGTGGGGGTGGGAGGGGAAGCAACCAAAATATAAACCAAGACCCATATGGAGAATAAAGCATGATGTAATCCAGAATGTTAAGCAGTGACTGTTCAACCACTGAAGCGATGGAACACTGAATTAAATGAGATGAACAGTCTTCAGGAAAGACCTGATCCAAAGGTTACTGACTTCAGTGGAAAGATCTTTAATAACAGGCACCATTTATCGAAGGATCCTGTTGGCTATCCCCACTATTAATCACTGCAAAATGCTAACTGTGCACGTAAGTAAGCAAAGTAAGAATATGAGAATGATCCTAAGCTGATGGGACACCTGGATTCCAGTCCAGAGAAAACCTGATTCATTTTTTTTTTACAAAACAAAGCTATGCCACCTTGCCAGATAGCCTGACTCAAAATATGCTAAAAACCTGGGAAGCAGGCCATGTTCTTGGATACAAGGACTGCATCTGGTAATAACTCAACCAGCTGAAGCTTTCTTTTGTTTTCTAGGCAAAAGACTGTCACATGTCCTCAATTCACAGTTTTGTGAAATTTGTCTTCATTGTCTTTGCATTTTTAAAAAAAGAAATTTAAGAAGTCATCATGAAATTTTCAGTCTGCAACTGAATACGTTTCAATTTTGAGTACTTCCAAAACCTCTAACCCTCTGTCCTCTTAGCATTGACAGTCTCAGACTCCTAGTGAAAAAGGATTAAATGAGGCTGTGGGGAGAAAAGGCTTAAGACTCCATTTGTAAGTCTCTTTTTCTTCCCTTCTTTCTCCGTGAACCAATGAGACTACACTGAACGGGACAAGCGTTATGGTATGAAGAGGAGAAAACTATCAAGAAAACACTAGGAAGTAGCAGAGTTCGATGTTATTCCCATCACTGGTCTGAGGCTAGCTCAGCAGAGAGCAGATTACGGGGGGTGGGGGAGGCTCAAAGTGAGCTAAAACAGAGCAGAGACCTGTTTAAAAAGGGGCAGAGTACGAGCGTTCAAGTAGTATGACAAGTGAGAAAAGTAACAAAAAAGTACCATTAAGGAACTTTTTTCTGTCTATTTTTCTTCTTTACATGTTTAGTACAGACTTTAAACTTCCACTTAACTGAAGAAAATAAAGACTAATGCATGCAGAGCATGCAACGAGGAAGGCTGAGGCCCACCTGGAATTGAAACTGGCAAGGGATGTCAGAAACAACAAGAAGGGCTTCTTCAACTACATCAGCACCAAACGGAAGACTAGGGACAATGTGGGGCCACTGCTCAATGAGGCAGGTGCCCTGGTGACAGAGGATGCAGAGAAGGCAGAGTCACTGAATGACTTCTTTGCTTCAGTCTTCAGTGCCAAGGCAGGCCCTCGGGAATCCCAGGCCCCGGAGGCAAGAGAGGAAGCCTACAGAGAGGATGACCTTCCCTTGATCGAGAAGGACTGCGTGAAGGATCACTTAAGCAATCTGGACACCCACATATCTATGGGCCCCGATGGAAGGCACCCACGACTGCTGAGGGAGCTGGTGGATGTTGTTGCTGAGCCACTCTCCATCATCTTTGAAAGGTCCTGGAGGACAGGAGAGATGCCCGAGGACTGGAGACAGGCCAATGTCACTCCAATCTTCAAAAAGGGCAAGAAGGAGGACCCAGGGAACTACAGGCCAGTCAGCCTCACCTCCATCCCTGGCATGGTGATGGAAAAGCTCATTCTAGAGTTCATCATCAAGCAAGTGGAGGAAAAGAAGGTTATCAGGAGTAGTCAGCATGGATTCACCAAGGGGAAATCATGCCTGACCAATCGGATAGCTTTCTACAATGGTGTGACTGGCTAGGTAGATGAAGGGAGAACCATGGATGTTGATTACCTCGACTTCAGCAAGGCTTTCGACACTGTCTCCCATAATATCCTCCTAGGGAAGCTCAGGAAGTGTGGGCTGGATGAGTGGTCGGTGAAGTGGATAGAGAACTGGCTGAATGGCAGAACTCAGAGGGCTGTCATCAGCGGCACTGAGTCTAGTTGGAGGCTGGTAACTAGTGGTGTCCCTCAGGGGTCAGTACTGGGCCCAGTCTTGTTTAACTTCTTCATCAATGACCTGGATGAAGAGTAAGAGTGTACCCTCAGCAAGTTTGCTGATGACATCAAACTGGGAGGAGCGGTGGATACCCTAGCAGGCTGTGCTGCCATTTGGCGAGACCTGGACAGGCTGGAAAGTTGAGCAGAGAGGAACCTGATGAGGTTCAACAAGGGCAAGTGCAGGGTCCTGCACCTGGGGAGGAACAACCACATGCACCAGTACAGGCTCGGGGCGGACCTGCTGGAGAGCAGCTCTGTGGAGAGGGACCTCGGTGTCCTGGTGGATGACAGGTTGACCATGAGCGAGCAGTGTGCCCTGGCTGCCAAGAAGGCCAATGGGATCCTGGGGTACATGAAGAGGAATATGGCCAGCAGGTCAAGGGAGGTTCTCCTTCCCCTCTACTCTGCCCTAGTGAGGCCCCATCTGGAGTACTGTGTCCAGTTCTGGGCTCCCCAGTTCAAGAAAGATGAGGAGCTACTGAAGAGAGTCCAGCTGAGGGCTACAAGGATGGTGAGGGGACTGGAACATCTCTCCTACGAGGAGAGGCTGAGGGAGCTGGGCTTGTTCAACCTGAAGAAGAGAAGGCTGAGAGCGGACCTAATAAATGCTTATAAATATCTGAAGGGTGGGTGTCAGGAGGATGGGGCCAAACTCTTTTCAGTGGTGCCCAGCAACAGGATAAGGGGCAATGGGCACAAACTGAGGCACAGGAAGTTCCATCTGAACATGAGGAAGAACTTCTTCCCTCTGAGGGAGATGGAGCGCTGGAACAGGCTGCCCAGGGAGGTTGTGGAGTCTCCTTCTCTGGAGATATTCAAGACCCGCCTGGACCAGGTCCTGTGCAGCCTGCAGTAGGTGACCCCGCTTCGGCAGGGGGGTTAGACTAGATGACCCACAGAGGTCCCTTCCAGCCCCGAACATTCTGTGATTCTGTGATTCTGTGAATGTTCTCATACAGACTAGCCTTTATCACCACCGAAAAAGTACTTAATTTTTTCGACCTCACACTTCCTTTGTTACCATCATGGGATTAAGAAGTGTTTAAAGAAGCAGCCCTGAAGCATCACCTTCATTGCAGTATCATTCTCACTACTAAAATAACAGTGATAGGAAAACTCATTCGCAGAGAAGGAAGAAGTTACTTAATTCCCACTGTAAATCCCCACATGCCCCCCACTCCCCCACCAGTCCCCTGCTTCAGCCTTAGAGCTGGCTACAGCCATACAGCAGGCAGGACGAATGATCTTGTTATAGGCTAGCATCAGGACTCAGAGAACCTTAAGTTCCATTGTTCACACAGATAGCTCTTGCCAAAGTCTTTTATTCTGTAATTTTTACCTTTGTGAACACGGAAATAATACTATGCAGTTTACTGATCAACAGTTAGTCACCTCTGAAACCTTTCATAAGCATGACGTATTAGTGTTCGTATCTTTCTCAGAATACTGTCAAGTACTTTTCATTTGACACCAGACAGTTTCAAAAAGACAAAGAAAAAAAAAGAATTGAGGAAGCTGAATTGAATCTATTACCTAGTATTCTCCCTTGCTCAGGAACAAATGCCTGAAATTAGATGTAAAGTGGGAGGGGGCACAAATCAGGCTTGCCTGTGACAAGCTGTGGGATGACACAGAATGGTTAGAGGGATGGGGTGGTAGTAGGAGCCCTCAGCCTGTTGCCCAGAGGTGTGCTGGGCACACTGCAGAACAGTCAAAGTCTTGCAGAGATGAGCTGGGGACTCCTGAGGTAGTAGGAGACAACAAGGAAACTTCTGTGAAACACCCCAAGGGAAACAAGGGGTGTTCCTCTGTGAAGGTGACATGGCCAACAGCCCAGATTAAGTGCCTCTACACAAACACAGCATGGGAAACAAACAGGAGGAGTTGGAAGCTACAGTGCTGCTAGAAAGCTATGACCTGATTGCCATTACTGAAACTTGGTGGGATGAATCCCATGACTGGAGTGTGGCTATTGATGGCTACAGGCTGTTCAGAAGGGACAGGCAAGGAAGGAGGGGTGGAGGCATTGCCCTCTACATCAAGAAATCAATACAGTGTGAAGAGCTGTCCCTGAAGAATAGCCACGAGCAGGTCGAAAGCTTGTGGGTAAGAAGCAATGACAGAGGTAACAAAGGGAATCTGGTCGTGGGTGTCTACTACAGGACGCCTGACGCCTGATCAAGGGGAGCTTAGTAACCAAGCCTTCTCCCTCCAGCTCCACGAGGCTTCGTGCTCGCAGGCTCTCGCCCTGCTGGGGGACTTCAACCACACCAGCATTTGCTGGAAAAGTAGCACAGCAAGTTGTAGGCAATCCAGGAGATTCCTAGCATGCATTGAGGATAACTTTTTAAGCCGGATAATAGACAGCCCTACCCGAGGGGATGCAATATTGGACCTGATGCTCACCAATGTAAGTGAGCTAATTGGTGGCGTCAAGATCGGAGGCAGCCTGGGCTGCAGTGATCATGGATTGGTGGAGTTCACACTCCTGAGGGATATGGGAAAGGTGAGGAGTATAGTCAGGAACCTAAACTTTTGGAAAGCAAAAATCCAGCTCTTCATGGAGTTAGTCAATAGGGCCCCTCGGTAAACTGTCCTCAGGGACAAGGGAGCAGAACAGAGTTGGCAGATCTTTAAGGATGCTTTCCACAGAACGCAAGAGCTCTCAGTCCCCAGGTGTAAGAAATCAGGCAAGCAGGGGAAGAGACCAGCATGGCTGAGCCAAGACCTGCTGGTCAAACTAAAGGGCAAGAGGGAACTCTGCAGACAGTGGAAGTAGGGACAGGTATCTTAGGAAGAGTATAGGGATGCTGCCCGGTTGCGTAGGGATGGGGTCAGGAGGGCCAAGGCGTGGCTGGAGCCAAACTTGGCAAGGGATGCAAAGAATAACAAGGCAGGCTTCTACAAGTATGTCAGCCAGAAAAGGAAGGTTAAAGAAAGCATATCCCCCCCGATGAGAATGGCGACTTTGTATCAATGTATGAGGAGAAGGCTGAGGTGCTCAAGAACTTTTTTGTCTCAGTCTTCACTGGCGGCTTCTTTCCTCCCCCCTCTCAAGTTGATGGACCACAAGATGGGGACCAGGAGCGTAAAGCCCCTACCACTGTAAGGGAAGATCAAGTTTGTGACCACCTAAGGAACTTGAACATAAATAAGTCTATGGGACCTGATGAGATGCATCCCAGAGTCCTGAGGGAACTGGCTGATGCAGTTGCCAAGACATCCTCCATAATATTTGAAAGGTCATGGCAGTCAGGCGAAGTCCCCAGTGACTGGCAAAAGGGAAAAATTGTGCCCATTTTTAAAAAGGGTAGAAAGAAGGACCCTGGGAACTACTGACCTGTCAGCCTCACCTCTGTGCCTGGGAAGATCATGGAGCAAATCCTCCTAGAAGCTCTGCTAAGGCACATGGAGGACAGGGAGGTGATTCGAGACAGCCAGCATGGCTTCACCAAGGGCAAGTCCTGTCTGACCAACCTGGTGTCTTTCTATGATGGAGTAACTGCATCTCTGGACAAGTGAAAAGTAAAGGATGTCATCTATATAGACTTCTGTAAAGCCTTTGACATGGTCAAAGATGATCTGAGGGCTGGAGCACCTCTCCTGTGAGAAAAGGCTGAGAGAGTTGAGGCTGTTCAGCCTGGAGAAGAGAAGGCTGCGGGGAGACCTTATTGCGGCCTTGCAGTACCTGAAGGGAGCCTATAGGAAGGATGGAGACAATCATTTCAGCAAGGCCTGTTGTGACAGGACAAAGAGTAATGGTTTTAAACTAAAGAGGGGTAGATTTAGACTGCATATGAGGAAGAAATTTTTTACAGTGAGGGTGGTGAGGCACTGGAACAGGTTGCCCAAAGAGGCAGTGGAGGCCCCATCCCTGGAAACATTCAAGGTCAGGTTGGATGGGGCTCTGAGCAGCCTGATCTAGTGGAAGGTGTCCCTGCTCATTGCAGGCGGGTTGGGCTAGATGACCTCTAAAGATGCCTTCCAACCCAAAGCATTCTATGATTCTATGAAATTCCACCTCAGGAAATTTGCGAAGATGATCTGTTGGTACTAATCCTCCCATGGTAAATACACGACCTTTCTCTGGGCTGAATTCTTAGATGGAACAATGTTAAGGCTTCATGCTGCAGAAGTCTTAGCAAACTCTTGTAAAGGCCTGCACAAATACTACATGAGCACCATATGGTTTCAGAAGAAATAGGGAAGACACAGCTCAATTTAATACCTGGCATCACTCTGGCATCGGAATCACACTAATTATATTTATACAGATATTTCAGGTATGACATGGTCCATTGAAATGGTTTAGCCAGCACAAAATACTCATATCTGCCTATGCAAATATCTGCACTTCATTCACTGCTTTGGCATCTTTGTCCCTTCAGAACTGTAGGAAAGGTGAGAAAAGTGAACCTCTCAGAATTTTCTAAGGTGAAGAAGTAAATTTGAACAAAAGTTTATTTTAAATAAAAAGATTAGAGAGGAAGTACATACAATCTGGTAGGAAGACATCATAAAGAGGTGAAAAAGGATTAAAAGAACAGCAAGAGAAAGGAAACTAAGTGGGAATTTTAAGACCTGATGTTGGAAAGGAAACTAGTAAGGCAGAAGTTGTACACAATTGAGGGGTAAGCTATTCATGTTTTTAAGTGATATCCTTATATTTTCCTAGTGAAAACATCGGACTTCAATAAGCAACAGTGCTCAGCAGCAATCCAAAATCACAAGTTGGAAGCAGGCTTTTAGGAAATCACAAGCAGAAAACATAATTAGACCACTATAAATCCATGGTTCACCCACACCTTGAATACCACTGTCACCTCACCTTAAAACAAGCATACACATACGGGAGAAAGTTCAGAGGAGGACAAGATGATGATGAAACAAATTAATACTTTCCATATTAGAAAACCAACAGAATAGGGTAGGACTCTTCAGCCTGGAAAAGAGATGACTGAAGTAAAAATATGACAGAAATCTACAAAATTATAAACGACATGAGGAAAGAGATTATAGATTGACTGCTCACCAAATCTTCCAGTACAGGAACTG
Organism: Opisthocomus hoazin; assembly: GCF_030867145.1. NCBI lineage: Eukaryota > Metazoa > Chordata > Aves > Opisthocomiformes > Opisthocomidae > Opisthocomus > Opisthocomus hoazin. The sequence goes on from NC_134415.1 coordinate 69,628,128, forward strand.
GGGTTCATCAAATGAAACCAGTGGTAGCCAAGTAAAACGAAATAAAAGGAGGTGATTCTTTGTACAACAGGTGCCAGACATATGGAACTAATTGCCAAAGGATGTTAGGAATGCAAGAACTCCAGAGGGGTCTGAGGTAAGGATGGAAAAGTATTCAGAATATGGATTCATAAACAGTGTGAAAAGTGCAAAATGCATCAGGATGAGGAAACCCCATGATCTGAAAACATGTTGGATATAAAATATGGCTCTAATATCTAAGTTATTTTTAAATTTTTTTCATGCACTGCTTTAGCTATTAAAAACCAATATTACAAGAATACTGCATTTTCCTCTGTGGGTATAACATTTTTTTCTTTAATTTGGTCAAGTCTATATAGCAAATGTAATGCTGAAAGGAGACTGACATTGCTGAAGTAAATGACCCAGTGCTTTAACACTGATTAGTCATTTAAAAGGTGCATTTGGACTGTGCTACTCAAAAACATGTAAGTAGCAGATGTACAACTATATTACCTCCTTAACTAGGAGTCTGATAGCCATTATCAGTATAGTCATATCAACTATCTGATAGTCATATCAGTTGCTTCACAAATGCCACTTGCTGAAAAGAAACAAGCAACACCCAGGGCTGTGTTTGATCTGAAGCATCTAGACAACCATTTTGGAAATCTGGTACACTCGGCATACTGCAATTAGGTGGACTTCTCATTTTTAGAATCAGATTACTCTCCTTCAAATATAGGGCTAATATCTTTTAATTTTTCGATCTTTAAATGTCAAGTTAGTTCATTCTTAGCAACTGAAAACAACATATGACAAACATCTCACATAGGAGGGTCAGAGACTGCCTCTCTTATTCAGTACAAGCAAATACTGAAACCTGAAATTTTACCTCTCCATTGTCTCATTAGCATGATTACAAATATATGGCTTTCTTCACCCGTGCAATTTGTTGCAGAGATACATTTATGGATTTCTTTTCATGATATCGAAATAGTATTACAGCAGTTAGCAGGGAGTGAAGTTCATAGCATCCTGAAACAGCTAATCTACATCTCAGTTTCATTCTTCCATAAAATATAACAAAACATGTAACAATGTGACAGAAACCCAAAAAGCTCACAACTGCACAAGTGTATTTAGTGATGGGGAGGTAGGAGGTACAAAAAAATAATTATAAATGTAAAAGCTTTCATTAAGGATTGGGATAAATGAATGTTTAATTCATCTCCCCCACTGCCCTCTCCCCTGCCTCCCACGTCTTCCATTAGTACTGACATTGCTAATATTTTCAACTCCCTTCCTCCTTGCCAGCCAGTCTCACCTCTGTGCCTGGCAAGATCCTGGACCAGATCCTCCTGGAAACCATGCTAAGGCACGTGGAAAATAAGGAGGTGATTGGTGACAGCCAATGTGACTTCACTAAGGGTGAATCATGCCTGACAAATTTGGTGGCCTTCTGCGATGGGGTTTATCGTGCTGGTGGATAAGGGAAGAGCAAGTGATGTCATCTACCTGGACTTGTGGAAAGCATTTGACACTGTCCCACACGACATCCTTGTCTCTAAATTGGAGAGACATGGATTTGGTGGATGGACCACTCGGTGCATATTGAATTGCTGGATGGTCGCACTCAAAGAGCTGCTGCCGTAAACTGCTCAAGATCCAAGGGAGACCAGTGACGAGTGGCATTCCTCAGGGGGCAGTACTGGGACCAGCACTGCTTAACGTGTTTGTGGGTGACATGGACAGTGGGTTCGAGTGCAGTTTCAGGAACTTTGCTGATGACACCAAGCTGTGTGGTGAGGTCAACATGCTGGAGGGCAGGGATGCCATCCAGAGGGACCCGGACAGACTTGAAGGTGGGCCTATGTGAACCTCATGAAGTTCAACAAGGCCTAGTGCAAGGTGCTGCACATGGGTTGAGGAAATCTGAAGCACAAATACAGGTTGGGTGGAGAATGGATTGAGAGCAGCCCTGAGGAGAAGGACTTGGGGGTGTTGGATGACTAGAAGCTCAACATGGCCCAGCAATGTGAGCTCGCAGCCCCGAAAGCAAACCATATCCTGGGCTGTATCAAAATCAGTATGGCCAGAAGGTCAAGGGAGGTGATTCTGCCACTCTGTTCTGGTGTGACCCCACCTGGAGTACTGCATCCAGCTCTGGATCCCTCAGCACAGGAAAGATGTGGACATTTTGGGGTGGGTCCAGAGGAGGGCCACAAAACCATCAGAGAGCTGGAACACCTCTCCTATGAAGAAAGGCTGAGAGACTTGGGGTTGTTAAGCCTGAAGAAAAGAAGGCTCCTGGGAGACCTTAGAGCAGCTTTCCAGTGCCTGAAGTGGGCCTACAAGCAAGCTGGAGAGGGACTTTTTAGCAGGGCATGTAGTGATAGGAAAAGAGGTAATGGCTTTAAACTGAAAGAGGGTAGATTTAGATTAGATATACTCTTTTGCTATGAGGGTGGTAAGGCACTGGAACAGGTTGCCCAGAGAAGCTGTGGCTGCCCCCTCCCTGGAAGTGTTCAGGGTCAGGTTGGTTTGGGCTCTGAGGAACTTGATCTAGTGGAAGAATTCCCTGCCCATGGCAGACAGGTTGGAACTAGATGATCTATACCGTCTCTTCCAGTCCAAACCATTCCATAATTCTATGACTGACTACAAGAAAGGCAAGCTGAATGTGTTCCTGAAGAAAGAGTCAGACAGTGTAAGACAGATCTCTAACCTATCTCTGTCTCAGGTAGGAGTCAAAAACATCTAGGAATGGTTTCAACACTGCTGTCCTGTGCATCTAGTCTCCACAACAAGGTGTCTGCAAGTGCAGACTACATCACTAGGAAGTAGAAACTAGACAGCAATACTAGACCAAGCAAGAACTTCAGGAGAACACCTTGCGCCTGATAATTCTGGCAAAAGACAACCGGGATTGAAAAAGAGACCCGTGTTATCTTTGTGTCATGCTAAGACATTTTTCCATTGGCTACACCCACACACTTAGACACCCAAACACCTGAAGGAAAAGTATTCCTCATCTCTAGCTGCTTCAGGTTCTGCTCTCTTAATCTCTCCTTTTCTTTTTAAATCTGCCTACCAAACTGAAAAAAAATGCTCTGCATTTGTAACTTCTGTGTAACCTAAACTCTACCTAAATGCAGAAACATCCTTTGAGGAACCATCTTCTGAAAACAGATTCTGCCCAAAAAGGGAGGAATTTCTTCTCCTTGTGAGTTTACCTAACTTCTGCACCACAATAATGATTACAATTTTTGAAAAACAACTTTCTGTCAGAACTCCTCTATGTGATGACCAGGAAGTCAATTGGTTATTTCAATTAAGATTTAATAAGGTGGAAATGAAATTCACACTCTTTTCTTAGTTTTTATACTTTCAGAAAGCCTCTTTGGAGAGAAATTCAATGTTTCCCAGAAAATGAGGTTTCTTCCTTCTTGCCTTCTCAATAAAAGCAAGTGCTTTCCTTTCAGATTAATTAAACCTTTCTCTTACCGTCTTCACTGGATTTGAGTTTCAGTCTCTGCTTGCACAGAGAATTGCTTTATATTGAAGAAACAATAAAACAATTATTTTTGACCTAGTATTTTCTCCTAGCCTGTACAAAATACTCTAAATCTATGTATGCCTGAAGAATGCTTTTTCTAAGTGTAACCTCCAAATTTATTTCCTGTCAAGCTACAGGTCAGGTAAAATGTGTCATTTTCTATGAAAAGATAAACATTTTCCTAACATGTTATAGTGAACAACTGGTGCACCTGAAGTCTTCAGAGGGTCCAGCTTTGAAACATCTGCAAGCAAGAGGGAAGATTCTCATGCATCGAAAGACAAATACTATACATGCTACTTCAGACAAACATTTACTAAAAGAAGCCTTCATACATCTCACAGAAAAAAAAAGTACGACATTGAAAGTTAATGTCCAGAGCCTTACATCCACCTAGTCATCAAAGTAGAGAAGCTGTGACACAAATTATAGTCTAGCAGAAGAAGAAAGATTTCAGTAATAAAGGTATAAACTAGACGTAAACACCAGAGGCCCCTATGTCAGGGAAATGAAGCAAAAATCACTATGGTAACCCACTAATTTTTAATTCTCAACCTAATGATCAGTGGAGGAAAAAAAGAAAAAAAGAAATACCAGCCTGATATGGTGTTTCAGTAAAGATGAAAATTTTGCAAAATGGGCATTCTTCTTTACTGGAAAATAGCAGCCTCATCCTGCCAGTTATTACCCTTTACACAAATGACTCTTTCTCAGTTAGTACCAAAAAAATTACCATTAAAGCAAAGTTACTAACTCCCTAATATAATGGATGTCTTTCCTTTCTTTTTGTGGCTTGGGGACACTGAGACAGTGGAATTTGCTTTTTCATTTTGAAATACTATTTTGGGAAACTTTGGCATTTGCATTTATTGATAGCATATCAGAAATATTAATACTAAAAGTCTGCCTTTGCCAGTGTGATATAGAGACACTCTGGTGTCCCTATGATTTTTTCAGGTTTCACTGATCTTAAACAGTATGGAAACAGGAATTTTAACAATCCTTCTGCATTCAAGTCTACACTTTAGAGATAAATTTCCTTATTAGAGAATGTCTCAGTTTTATTCATTCAGAAGATGTCACTACGCAACCTTCTGCTAATTCATGAAAATATTCAATAAATTCTTTTTTTTTAAATAATTCTTGGGTCTGCAGATTGTTTATTCACATTCAACTGAGCGAACTTTAACTTGTGCTAGTTACACTGACCTGAAGATAAATCACATAGGGTTTTTGGTTGTTTGTTGTCTTTTGTTGTTGTTGTTCCAGTTGTTGTTGGTTTTAATTCTGTGATTGGCCAAGAGAATATTAACTGGTGCAAACAGTGACACTGTTAAATGCCCAAAGTATTTTGCTTAGAATTAACATTTCTGGAAATACTCTCATCAATCAAATCACCAACTAAAATGTTCATTGAAAATACACGTGAAAAGAACATATTTTGCTTTTTCTAAGATGACAAGTTTTAACTTAAGACACTACTGTAGATGTAGATTTGGCTTTGGAACTGGCTTGTCAATCTATGCTCCTTCTGCACTTCATCACGCTTCCTGAGCGTACACCAGAATGGTGTGTCTAAACAGCTCATGGGTTTTGACGCAAAGGAAAAGTACTTAATGTGCATGTCATAACTCTGTCATTCTTACAAAATGTCTGTAATATCTGATACAGAGAACAAAAGTCCACCCTGGAATAAAAATAAATGATACGCAGATGTAGTACAGCTGGAAGGTCAGGAGCCAGGTAAATATCACCTACAACACAATTGCAAGTAAATCTGATATTGGTATGAATTGTATTACTTTTCATGCTACATGTTTGATGAAATATGAAAAAGAACTAACCTGGGTTAATGCTATGTTAATGCTAGTTATTTTATAATGAAGACTATTGCTACTCATACAGATGAAACGTGTTTTACTTATGAAAAGAATATTGATAAAAATGTGAGCTGATTACTTCATGTGGAACAATACTCTTACAGTGACTATAAAAGTTAAGTTTTAGGCTTTTCCTTTCAAGATGTTCTCTATTAGGAACATATCTCAGATTAATAACTACCCGAGTGAGGTAAGATTAATTTACAGTGGCTTAAATCATATGCCTGTCATAGAGTATGCCTATATCTAACAATTCACAAAAGGGAAGTCCTGTTTAACTAACTTGATGTCCTTCTATGATGACACTTGCCTAATGGATGAAGGGAAGATGCTGGATGTAGCTTTTCTGGATTTTATCAAGGCTTTTGATACCGTCCCTCACAGCATCCTTCTGGACAAGTTGTCCAGCTGTGGGATGAGCAGGTTCACAGTGTCCTGGGTGAAGAACTGGCTGAAGGGTATAGCTCAGAGGGTTGTAGTCAATGGGGATACATCTGCCTGGTGACCGGTCACCAGCAGTGTTCCTCAGAAATCAATTCTAGGGCCAGTTCTGTTCAATATATTTATCCATGATTTGTATGCGGGAGATGAATACACCATTAGGAAGTTTGCTAATGATACCAAACTGGGAGGTGCTGCTGACCCTCTTGAGCGACAATAGGCCTTGCAGAGGGATGTAGATAGATTGGAGCATTGGGCTATGATTAATGGAATGAAATTTAACAAGTCGAAAGGACAGAGTAACACCACACACAGGTATAAATTGGGAGAGGGGTGGCTGGAGAGCAGCCCTGCAGAAAGAGATCTGGGGGTGCTGGTTGGCAGCAGGCTCAGTGTGAGTTGGCAGTGTGCCCTGGCAGCCAACAGGGCAAACGCCAACCTGGGGTGCACCAAACACAGCATAACCGGCCGGTCAAAAGAGGGGATTATCCCACTGCATTCAGTATTGGTGAGGCCTCACCCTGAATACTGCGTGCAGTTTTGGGGTACCCAATTTAAGAAGATTTTGAAGGTCCTTGAATGCGTCCAGAGGAGGGCAACAAAGCTGGTGAAAGGGCTGGAAGGCAGGTCCTTCAAGGAAAGACTGAAGTCTCTGGGTTTGCCTGGTCTGGAGAAAAGAAAGGTGAGGGCCAACCTCATTGCTCTCTACAGCTTCCTGAGGAGGGGAAGTCGAGAGAGAGGTGCTGAGCTCTTCTCCCTGGGTATCCAGTGATAGGACAGATGGGAATGGTTCAAAGCTGCACCAGGGGAGGTGGTGCAGACTGCGCGTTAGGAAACATTTCTTTACCGAGAGGGTGGTCAAACACCGGAGTGGCTTCCTAGAGAGATGATCGATGCCCAAAGCCTGTCAGTGTTAACAGGCATTTGGACAATGCCCTTAACAACATGCTTTAACTTTTGGCCAGCCCTGGATCGGTGAGGCTGTTGGACTAGATGGTTGTTGTAGGTCCCTTCCAACTGAAATAAGTATATTCTAATTCCCCTTTTCCAAGTGGAATGGAACAGACGCATTCCTCCCTTCAAAGTTTTCTTCCCGTCTAAAGAAACCGTTTATCAGATGCTGGTCATTTACTAGGTTCAGGACAGAACACCAATTAGAGTACATCAGGCCAAATTAAAAGTTATTAATTGCACACTTAAGATTGGAATTAAGTTCCACTCAATTCAGCAGGATTTAAGCCAATGTTTCAGTCACTGATGTGTACCAGCATGCTGAATAACAGCCTTTTGCTGTTTAACTCAGCCAATGAAGAACACAAGGAGGCACTGGTTTAACCAAGAGGACAGTTGCCTACTGGAATCAATATCTGTCTGCAAGAGAATTAGATAATCAAAGAAACTGAACAATGTAAATTAAATTAATTATTGGAATAATTACTTTAGCATTATATTTTTAGGGCAGACATTCTACCAAAGAAACCGTATAAAATTTCTTTGCAAGTGATGAACTGCTAACTTCTGTTCTGTTCAGCCGTCAAAAATCACCCAGCTGGAAACATTTTGAAAACATAGCACATACGTATCTACTATATCTTTTAATACAACTTTATCTGCTCCTGCTAGATTTTATCAGAACAAATACCCATTCAAACAATACAACTAGCGAGACCTGGACAGGCTGGAATGTTGGGCAGAGAGGAACCTGATGAAAGTCAACAAGGGCAAGTGCAGGGTCCTGCACCTGGGGAGGAACAACCCCATGCACCAGTACAGGCTCGGGATGGACCTGCTGGAGAGCAGCTCTGTGGAGAGGGACCTTGGTGTCCTGGTGGACGACAGGTTAACCATGAGCCAGCAGTGTGCCCTGGCTGCCAAGAAGGTCAATGGGATCCTGGGGTACATTAAGAGGAGTGTGGGCAGCAGGTCGAGAGAGGTTCTCCTTCCCCTCTGCCCTAGTGAGGCCCCATCTGGAGTACTCTGTCCAGTTCTGGGCTCCCCACTTCAAGAAAGATGAGAAGCTACTGGAGAGAGTCCAGCGGAGGGCTATGAAGATGATGAGGGGACCGGATCATCTCTCCTATGAGGAAAGGCTGAGGGAGCTGGGCTTGTTCAGCCTGAAGAAGGCTGAGAGGGAACCTTATAGAATCATAGAATCTATAAATTTTAATTTATAAATTTATTTATAAATGCTTATAAATATCTGAAGGGTGGATGTCAGGAGGATGGGGCCAAACCCTTTTCAGTGGTGCCCAGCAACAGGACAAGGGGCAATGGGCACAAACTGAAGCACAGGAAGTTCCGTCTGAACATGAGGAAGAACTTCTTCCCTCTGAGGGCGATGAAGCGCTGGAACAGGCTGCCCAGGGAGTCTGTGGAGTCTCCTTCTCTGGAGATATTCAAGACCTGCAGGGACAGGGTGGTCCTGTGCAGCCTGCTGTAGGTGACCCTGCTTCGGCAGGGGGGTTAGACTAGATGACCCACAGAGGTCCCTTCCAGCTCCTACCTTTCTGTGATTCTGTGGTTAACTACAAATGATACAACTACATACAGAAAGCATTTGAGATGACTTTTCCTAGATGTGATTTCATATCTGATAACTCATACCGAGACTCCTTTACATCCAGGCTTACATCTTTTTCTGCAGGGTATTTTCACAGAAAACTGTATTTTTCAATTTTTGCAACTGGCATTGGAAATTTCCTGCGAAGATAGACAAACTATGCATATCTATATCCAGTACTGAAAAAAAAATGTATTAACAATTTCGTATGTGAATATTACTTTGAATGTAGAGGAACAAAAGAGAGTAAGTTTGCACCTCTTTATATGGAGACAAGCCATTAAAAAAGCGGAACAATTAACAGAGGGACAAATATTGAAGATAAAATTTCACAGAACATCATTAGACATCAAAGAATCTGTAAATAAATAAATACTTCAGATCTAGTGCACTTTAAAGTCACATTATTTCCTTGAATTAGCAAGTTATGTGCAAAGCAACTGTTGGAAAAGAATCTATGAAAAAATACACAGTTGTTGGAATTTGGTACTCATGGCTTTCCCTCTCTTCATTTGAAGTGTCTGAAAATACTGTATTTTCAGCTACAGTTGTTACATTTGCCTTGTTCTTTCAACCACATTTCCTCATTCTCACCTCCACCACATCTTTTCTACATCCTCAGTTAAAACAAATGACTGGTTCACGGTTCGTGTGCTTAGACTCATGATGAAATAGCTGAGGTCTCAGACAGAAGAATAATGAATAGCTATATGCAGGGGCAGAGGGTCAGTTACAAGCTCTTAAATGCAATAAATTAAACTCTGAGTAAAATCATTACCATTTAATATCCTAGCTTATACACAGGGACTGAAAACATGCCTCAAAGAAAAGTCTTTTAATGACTTCACTGGGTCCATGATTTTTCCCAGTATTCTCACCTTTGTTCACAAACGACATGAGAATAGATTTCAAGCACCTAAAGATGTCTGAAAGTACCAGTGTCTTGCTCTACCTGGTAACGCTTTTATTTCTTTGTTTTCTTTGTAGAATGTGCTTATTAGAGTGCACCTTGTATGCATTTATATAGGACCACATAAGATGAGGATTTTAAAATTGCAAATAGACTACCGCCCCATTTTTCAAGCACATCAAAACATTCTTTGTCTACTTCAGGCAGATACTTGCCAATTAAGGAACGGGGTTTCTTTCTGCCAGGTTGCGGTGTGTGGAATAACATCTAATCTTACCTCTCCATTCTCCAGAGGATGGATTTTGGAATAGTAAGAAGTGCATATGACTTCATCATCTTTTATATAAGATGGAGTTCCAGGACGGGGATGAATGTTGTAGCGTGTCAGGCACTCACTGTCTGTGATAGCATAGTATTGCCATGGTTGATAGTCTACACCATCCAGCGAACGCTCTAATATCCAATTCCCAGGTCGAGGCGAGTTAGCGGCTTTCACAATAACATACGCTATCTGGAAAATCTGAAAAATAGACAAATTGTTAAAATATATGTAAATACATAATTATAAATTCATTCTGATTTCTTAATAGCTACCAAACTAAGAACAGTAAATATGATAATGTTTGATTTTTTTTACCTGAAAATGAAATACGGCCTCAGATTCCATTGAAACTCTTTAACTACAGAAATAAATACTCCACTAACATTTCTGGAAAAAGATTAGTTGCATTAGGCCAATAGAGACTTTAAAAACAGAATTAAAATGCACTCTAAATTCCACATTATTTAGCAGGTAATTGCTAAGATGCAGTTTCAGCCAAACATTTGCAAAATTTGCTTTCAAGTATTTACAGTTTGTAGAAGTGGGCTTGTTTCTGTATGTGCATTTATAGGCATACACTTTCTGCAATGTTTGAGTTGCCAGACTTTGTTATAACTTTACCGCTGTTAAGAAAAAACATAGGTTTAAGCTATTGAAAGGTAATGACAGCATGCTGATATCATTCTATAAAACATTCTTGTTTCAGTCACATGACTCTGCACTGTGGCTATAAATAAGCTTTATGAGACAGAGATACATCAAGTATCACTACAAACAGAATGTAAGCATGTAATGAATGCTCATTATGGCCCATTTCACCAGCCTATTCAATTAATTTATCAAGGTTTATTTCTGTTTACAGGTTTGCTGGAATGCAAGCCACAAACAATACATTTGCGATTGCAGAACATTAGTGATGCAGTTTCGTTTCGGTTTGTTTTTTTCAACCTAGTAACATCTAGATGCTACAGAGGTAGAACTGAAGCTCAGGAAAGGAAACTGCTATTTCCATGAGAAAAGCAGAACATAGAGCAAGTTAATACTTTTAAGATGCAGTGCTGTGAGCCTGCACATGAGGATTCCAGAAGGTATCATGGAGAGAAGAGTCTTGATTTAACACTTGATGTTTTCTATATTGGATAGTTGTTGTAAAGAAGCTGCATGATTCAGACTTGGTCCACACAAAATCTGTTGTGAATACTTAGACAATCAGTAACGCTGGTGAAAGAAGATCCTACAGCAACTGATGAAAGAAACAGTAAGAAGACACAAATAGTTTTTTTAAATAACCACCAGTACTATTATAAAATAGAAATTAAGTGGCAGAGTACTGAAAATACTACAGTACATTTGATGACAGAGGCAAAGAAACTTTTTATCTCCAGTTATCATTCCTGCCTTCTGTGCAGATGCCGAGAACATGGTAAGATTCACAATAGCTCCAATCAGGAAGACAAATCACTAACAACCAAAATTTTTCAGTGGGAATAAGAAGTAGGTGAGGCTGTATTTATTTTGACCTGAAAAACACGTGCGTAACTGTGCATTCACAGAGGATTATCTCAAGTCATCGACATTTTTCTTCAACAGCATAAAAAAAAATCTCAGGAGACAAGGAGAAACTTGCGTCTCATTCCATTGTTTCAGTGGGAATCATACTGTCACTTGTCCCATTTTCAGGTACAAAAGTAACCCTCTTTTATTGTGGGGTTGCTTAGCAAATGGGATTCTGGTCACTGTAATACAATCAGCTAGAGCTTAGTGGCATGTGAATACTAATACCAATAAAGTGCAATGAAACACTGAGTTTTGCTGTATTTGTTTCCACAGTCAAAAAAAAAAGTGAATCTGCTCAGCTTTCTGGAGCCAAGTTTCCTAGTAAACTGTTACACTGAACTTCTGTTCCCACAGGGTTACTGATGGGGCATGCCTGGTTTACTTTTCAAATAGCATCAATAAGCTGTAACTTACCAATTGATGTAATAATTGTACAATCTTAGAGCACATCTGGTTTTGTACAAGTTCAATACAATGTCACCTCAAGACTAAAATTTCCTGATACAAATGTGAAAATGGAGCCACACCAAGCTGCCTAGTAGCACGTAACAGACCGTTAACACAGCTGCCAAAGTGCAGCTGGAGCTTTTTTCCGCTTGCTCTGCTCATGTGACGATACTGCAATTATGGGAGTGGGAGGGAAATAGTCTAAATAGTCCTTTAAGCCTTTCCCAAATTATAGACAACATAATCCTCAAGATGAGAAACAAAATGAGTCTTGGGTCTCATTTTCACTGGTAATTGTCTCAGCAGCGAGATCTGCAAAGCACATATTGTGAGGAACAGTTCCATAAGTTATAGCACTGTATCTCCTTATGAATGCCTCATAAGACACAGAAAAGTGCATCCTACTATATAGGATAATTTGCTACACTAATATTATTCAGACAGAGCTGAAGTGAATCATTAATCTGCATAGGGTTAGCTAGTGAAGCAGGAAATCTCATTGTGTCTGACTCCCACCTGCACTTCTATTTAAAAAATAAATCCTTCCGTTAGAAACCGTTCATGTAAGTCAGCATATCATCAGAGAAAAAGTACAGTACCACACAATTCTATAGAAGTATTTCCATTTCATTTTCCCAACAGAAGAATGTAATAGCTCTAATGGAGGCTTCCATCAGCTATTTGGTGTAAACTGTGTGTCTACTTATTTACTGTAATTATATTATGTTTTTGATTATTATTCCAGCTCAGTGGTTGAATGAACATTTTATTGAGAAGAGTGCAGAATTTGGGCAAGCTTTTTCTTCCTTACAGGCTGGTATAAATACTGTTAAAACTTGGGGCCTTCAACACCCCATTGATTTATTTCACCAGTCATTCAAAAGTGGTGTGAGGTACAGCAAAGCACTGCAGACACCCCTTGTCCCAATGCAAAATCTATCTGGATGAGTCAGCTGAGAAAGTAATCTCAGAACGCCCTGCAGACTAAGGGGGTTCTTGCCTAGAGGGAAGGGTATGACTCAATAAGAGAAGCAGGGGAAAGAATATTTTTGGAGAGTGTAAAATTATGGGATGTGTTAAGGAGATTGTGTAAATGGGTGAGACTTACTATAGAACATTTAGGGGAGGGACCAGAGCTGGGGAAAGGGAGGGATCGAGGTGGATCACAGCGGAACAAGGGCAAGACAGAGGAAAAAAGAGATAAAAGGAACCAGCTGACTCTAAATAGCTAGTTGGTCAGCATGTTTGTCCTGACCTCAATTGCTGAAGTCTGTCCTATTTTCTCACGAAGTCCTGTTTCTAAGTATCTTCCATTTAGGTGTGGTCTCTCTTTTGAGTGGGTATGTGTGAGCAACAGTTAACTTCAAACTCGACTAGCCAGCAAGTAGAAGAGGTCAGACCACCAGCAGTTAGAGTAGGTCTGCAAATCTCCAAGGCTCTTCTGTTTGGGTTCCAGCAACTGGGGACACCAGTGAGATCTGTGTCCAGCTCGTGGACAGATTATCTACGCCCAGCTACTGAAGTGTTGCCTGTTGTGTATGCACCTGTAGATGTACACACACGCACGCGTGCCCCTACCAGACTTCAATGCTCATCAGCTGGAGGGGAAGAAGAGGGTGAGGCAGCCTGCACTGCATTTGTGTGCATGTTGTGTGCTCATGTGTGTGCTGACAGGGCGCTGCGGTCTATTGATGTTGCTCTGTGCAGCCATGTGCATGTGTGTTTCACTCAGAAGTCTGAGCTCTGCCTTACTACTGTCTGAACACGAAGACAGAGCCACAGCAGCCTTGCAAACCTCCAGGCTACCAGATTCAGTAACTTCTAGTACCTAGGATGACCAACAACCAGGAATCACAGATCTAAACAAATACCCAGTGCAAAACTGTTCCTTGATCATTAAATTCTATCTTTACACTCACGTATAAACATGACTCATATGTGTAGGACATCATGCATCTCAAATTAAATATCACACTTGCACTATTTTTGTTTTGGAGTAACTTCTCCTACAGGCTTAAGACATGAAACAAAACAAATCCAACTACTTCCGCTAATGAGTTAAAGCAGAGGTTTTGTGAGTTTGAGACACAGCTCCTCTTGTTCTCAGAGGCTTGATATCAATTCCTTCTGATTCTGTGTGGCCAGCCATATTTCAATTCACATATGCTGTTATGGATTATTGTTCATGTCTATTATTTACGAAAGAGAGCAGATAGTTTTGATGCAAGAATTTTCAAACAATTTGCTATATAAGAACAACTAGCCTTCTCATTTCAGTCTCACATTCAACTTAGAGAAAAAGCCTAATTTAGAAACCAAGTACCTCTCCAGATTCCTCAAACGACCATCTCACATGTATCTTCTTCTACCGGTGTCCTGAGACATAGTGGCCTTGGTTTCAAACATTCTGCTCACAGTTAGAAATTCCATAATTGAAATGTTGGCATGGGGGTGTGGGGATGTGGAGATGCTTAGCAGGATTCAGCTAATATCAGTTTAGAGAGCTGAACAGCTCCCCACCATGCTGCAGCTTGCCTTCTAATGACAATGTCTCTCCTGTTCATCTGAGCTGCTTCCAACCAAAATGCTGCTACCAGATGGGGAATTTGGGCTGAAAGACACACACATTTCATTCCAACATATTTTTTTTCCACAGTGTTGCAGACAATTCTGGTTACTAGCTAGCAGGGCATCAGCTGTCCCAGAAAAATTGTAGCTATGAATGTCATGCAAAATAAGATGGCCACAGCACTTCATAGGAAAAACTGAGAAAGATTTTACCACAGCAAACCTTGAAAAGCTCTAAGGTGAATGTCTCCAAATCAAGCCAAATTTCAGTTAGAAACAAGCATTTAAAAAAAAACATTTTAAAAATATCTCAACTTAGAACAATCTCAGCTTTCTCCCTCCCCTGTATATAACTGCTAAAGAGGCTCAGGTTCCTTTAAGAGCATTTTTTTCTCCTTGAGAAAAATAGATCCTTTATTAATACCTCTCAACTTTTGTGCATGTTGTAACTAAAAGATGATTATAACTTGCGTCATTTAAAAAAAAAAAAACCTAAAAGCAAAGTCTACTGAAACAGTGCACTTTATAAAATGTCAAACTGTAAAGCTCTCAAGTTGTCCAGCTGGTGAATATCTAAGATACATTAAGCAAAATGGAGGGAGTCAGTACCTGTAAAGTTTCTGGCAATGTCAGCTTTGTTCTTTGTAATTTTCTCTGTTGGTTTTCTCCATTACCCACTGTTCAGTTGTTTGTTAAGGCCTCAAAAAGAATAGCTGCTTTCTGTTGACCATTTTTGCTGCTCATCACTGGCCTCGTGTACACCAGGATTGAGGGCTAAAGTTAGTGATTTCTTTTCACAGTGCTTTCAAATAATAGCAGAAAGCAATTTCTTTTCTCCTTATTCCCTAAGGCTAATCACTTCTTTCCATGGAGAGAGAGTATGGTGAAAAAGGAAAATTGATGGAAATGCCAATATTCAAACCTTTCTTCTTCAAACCTAGACAATAGGAGAAAAGAACCAAAAAGGTGGTTCTGCTATTTTGGTGCTAAAACATAAAAAAAATTAATTTGGGGGGATTGTTTTTTTTGCTTGATTCAAGAACTGATGCTCAGCCTGGCTCCAGTAGTGCTGAGAGTAGCCAGGGTAAAATGTTCTCATTTCCTTCAGTTAGGTTTCCATGTAGTGTCCTCTCACCAGATGCATTTCAAAGTGACCTGTCTGTTCCTCTAACTTGAGAAGAAAAGAACTGTCACAGCCATTTTTTAGGCTCCATTAAAAAGTTTTACAATGCACGAACCTTGAAACCTAAACATCGAAAAACTATTCTCAATCCCCGCCCCTATTACAGACTCATACCAAGTCTTTACATTTTAATTCCATAATGAGAATATTAATTTTAACATAGACAAAATTATTTAGTCAGACATAGGAACAGCACATAAGAATCTGCTTTTTCTGGAGAATGCTTACTTTTCTGATAGAATCATAGAATGGCTTGGGTTGGAAGAGACCTTTTAAGATCTAATACAACCCTCCTGTCTCAAGCAGGGACATCTTGTCTAGAGACTGACTGCTTGGTAGCTCCCAGGGTCTTCTTCGTTACGCTTTTTAAAAATCAATGTGATATTCCCATTTCTCAGATCACTGGGGACTTCGCGTGACTGCCATGGCTTTTCAAATACGATGGAGAGTGGTTTAGCAACTACATCACCAATTCCCTCAGGACCCTGGGATGTAAAGTTATTCAGATTTCCTTTTTGTATAACAGAAAGCAAGTTCACGCTACACTGAATTTATCAATGTGAAAGATCTTTTTCAATATTATGGTTTCTGACTTTTCTGCAGAGTGCTAAAAAGTATATAAAGAAATACTTGTTATTTAGTGAGGTGACATCTATTTGTTACCCAGCTTGTAGAGAGGGACAAACAAACATCTGAAATTGTAGCACTGTTAGCATAAAGCATCTTATGCATTATAAACATTTAAACCTTTTACATTTCCCTGATGAAACCTTCACAAGCTTTTACTTTGAGTTCTCTGGAACGGGACATGTTATTCATCATATATCATGTATGACAAGAAGCATCATCTTGAGGACCTGAGATTTTTATTTGATTTTGATTGTAAGTTCTTTGAGGTTAAGATCATTGATCCAAATACGAAACAGGCGTGTACTAATTCATATTCATTCCCTGAACATGACACAACGTTCTCTCCATCTCAATCTGGAAATATTGTGCAATATGAACAACTTGAACAATGAAAACATGAATAAGGTAGCAACGTGAGCCTTTAAATAAAAAAATAGAGGCTTTTTTCCAAAATATTTTCAGCCTCTTGTTTGCTTCTTTCTTTTCTTCACTATCTCTTCATATGTACCATGCTTCATTTCTTTAGCTAAACATGATAGTGGTTAAAAACACTTAAAAATATATTCTGGCAATGATTCTAAGCTGTCTTCTGTCACCAAATTTTGGAAACTTTAAAAACATATGCAGAGAAAGAATAAAATGGAAAAGAAATAAGATTCCAAATTTGATTTCCAGATTAAAAAAGTGTATGGATATTCAGTTTTCATTTTCACTTCTAGTTCTTAATACTTTTTAAATTATCCTGAGAGCTTCTTTAGATATGGATATGTTGCTGTACGGCATAGCAGGGGATATATGGAACATAAAAAGTGTAAAAAAGGGTAACTTTATCTCCTTACTTCTCACAGCCCCCTTTTACAATCAGAATTTACTTACGAGTAATTAGAAAACATAATACATCAGGACTCACAACCAAGCGAAAGGTTTATCTTCACCATGAAGTTGTGCGTTCTGTGTAAGAACAGACCAAGTCTCTGGTTATCCATGTTCTGTAGCTGGAGAGATCCAACACATACCATTCTCTTAGTTTCTTTGGTCATTTAGTCCACATCAGTCCAAATCAAACAAAAAGAGCTACATTAATGACTGTTTTTACTGACTGTCTTAACTAAATCATTGATACAGTCTTAAAGTGCTTTCACAGAGCATGTGACCTGCTGCACATGTACTTCACGGAGCACAAAGAGAGAGAGAAGAGAATAATTTTGCCATCAATACATTTGATGACAGGAGTGTGTATGTGTGTGTGTATATATATATGTATATTCACTTTTCATTGTTCAGATCAAAGGCTGATTTTATGCAGCCCCAAGGCCTATTTAAACATTTACGTTATTACCATTAGTACTTTTTCCTAGAGTGGTTTTAGACCTACCAACAAATCCACAGATGAGGAAAAACTCCTGGCAGGTCAGATTCAATGCTCTTGACCAAGATCTGACCTACTGTGCACATTATTAAGAGTAGCATCCTTTTACTCTGTGCCATATACTGATATTTGAACAATTTTACATCCTGCTAGTTTGAACAAAAGGCAATTAAAAACAACCTTAAGCATATTTTATCAGATCTTTGTATCAATACTGGCACAATGCTGCAAAGCACTACATGACATTTGTATGACAAGGTACTTTCTTGCATTTAGGAGTTGCTACTCCTCCCCTAAATCTTAACTTACACACAAAACCTTACAAAAAAACGAGTCAGTCAATAATTTATCTCTTAACACATATTTGGCTGTCCTTCTGTTGTGACAGTTTTCATCATGTGTACTACAGAATCTTGTTGCCCATCTTGTAAAATAGACCTTACATTTCAATAATAATTTTCTGATAAACGGCTAGCACAACAGAAGCACTATTTCATGACCATCACCATCAGCTGCAAAACTCATTTTTAAAAGTTAGCTTTTTTTTCACCACAAAATATTCAATGACAACATATTTCTTTGAGCATAATCTATCCAAGACTAAGAATCCTATGATTGCATTATTTGTCATTCCACCACTCTCCCAGGCTCTGTGACTTTATTTATAACCAGAATTGCCAATAGTACAAAATCAGAAGAAAACCTCGTATTCATGTTAGAACATATGTGAGACCCTGGATTCAAAGGTTATAATAGAGCTTTTAGGACCTATATGCTGAAACTGTTTGCCTGAAGGATGGAAAGATGAATAGCTCTCTGGGTTAAAGCCAAAATTAGAAAAGAATAAGTGTTATGCATATTTATTGTAGTCATCCAGGGAAAATGTAAGTCTAGTAACCTCAGAAAGAAAAACTATAAATTCTCAAAACTTTTAAAAATCTTTGTCAGTGTGTATTACGAACTGAAGCTGAAAGGATTTGCTTACTTAGAAATCTTTCTGACTAACTACAAAGCAATAAAGTTATGGTCTGATTTAGTGGGGAGCATAAAAAAAATTGAGCAAAATAATCCTGTGGAGATTTATTGTTAACACAACTACTTAACCTAGGTAGCAGCACTTTATATGGTGGGTTTTACAACTGATCTTTCAGGACAATAATGGCTTCTTAGCATTTCAGAATGCATTGAAGAGTACTCCCTCCATGTATTATTGCACCACTCATGAAAAACTTTCTGTTTTAATGCGGTGGGAACGTCAGCTTGAGTAACTTCACTAGCACTTGTTTATCAGAAGTGAAAAGCTTAATGCAGCAGGCTCTAATGGAGTCAGGCACAGGTACCTCCATAGATGGCTGGCACAGATGTGTGCTCTTGACCCATAGCTAAGTAAAAAAAGTCATTCATTTTTCTTTAGGCTTTTGTCTGAGTGACATCAATGTGGAAAACTTTACTCTGCGACAAGAACTGAGCCCTGGATGACATCTGTCACCAATGTGCACACACTCTGTTCAAGCATATTCTGTCCCTCCCATGAACAGAAAGCCAGGTGGAAAGCTACATAATATAAAGCATACTTGCTAATAGCATATAAACCAGGTAGTTTCTAAAAATGTTCACTGTAATGTCAAAATATTTACTACATTTCTGTTTGTTTTCAAAATTACTAATAATTATGTTTTCTAGGTATGTTTGGTATAAATCCTCACTGGTATATTTATGTGTTTGTTTTCTGGTTTTTTGTTTTCCTTTTTTAAAATAATTTCATTATAAACTAATTTATAATCCAATAGAATCATAGAATCATAGAATAGTTTGGGTTGAAAGGGACCATTAAAGGTCATCTAGTCCAACCCCTCTGAAATAAGCAGGGACATCTGCCACTAGATCAGGTTTCTCAGGGCCCTGCCCAACCTGTCCTTGAAAGTTTCCAGGGATGGGACATCTACCACCACTTAGGTCAACCTGTTCCAGTGTTTCACCACTCTCACCGTAAAAAATTTCATCCTTATATCCAGTCTAAGTCTACCCTCTTTTAGTTTAAAACCATTACCCTTTGTCCTGTCACTACATGCCCTGCTAAAAAGTTTGTCCCCATGTTTCTTTTAGGCCCTGGAAGGCCGCAATAAGGTCTCCCCGCAGCCTTCTCTTCTCCAGGCTGAACAGCCCCAACTCCCTCAGCCTTTCGTCATAGCAGAGGTGTTCCAGCCCTCAGGTCATCTTCATGGCCCTCCTCTGGACCCGCTCCAACAGGTCCATGTCTTTCCTGTGCTGAGGGCTCCAGAGCTGGATGCAGGACCAGGTCTCACCAGAGCGGAGCAGAGGGGCAGAGTCACCTCCCTTGACCTGGCCACGCTGCTTTTGATGCAGCGCAGGATATGGTTGGCCTTCTGGGCTGCGAGCGCACATTGTCAGCTCTTGTCCAGCTTTTCATCCACCAGTACCCCCAAGTCCTTCTTGGCAGGGCTGCAATGGTTCTTCTTTAATTAAAAATCATTTCAGAAGGGCAAAGTATGCTTTGTTTCATCCTCTAGATACCTGATTATTGCATTACCATCAAATTGTGAAAATAAAGAAATTAAGGGAACTACTGAAATATTCAGATTCTATTCTATGAAGGCAACAAAAAATAAATTTAAAACAAAAATCAGTATTATAACTAACATCCAGTTACATGTGTAAAAATTGGCTGGGGACTTCAGTGAAACAGAACTGATCTCATTCTTTATTTATACCAGTTCCACAGTCTCATTTTCACAGGTTTTGTTGCATCTTTTTAGGGCTGTCACTCTAATACTTCATTACCACTTAGGTATAGCTGAGCTAGAGAACTGGACCTAGGATTTTTTTTGAGAGAGAGATTATTAAATGCTTTGTATTCTCAAATGTTTACATTACTTCAAAACTGAATGATTCATGTGTGAGAAATATAAAAACAAATATTCAGGATGACAGCTCTTTATTGCAGGCATAGACTGTAGCTCATAGATCAGTATTTTATACTTTAAAATTTCATAATCAGTTGAAGCCAACGCAGAGTGCCAGCTGCTCTGGAGAGGGGCGGAAATATTTTCCCCACCACCTCCAGAAATATGTTCCTTCCCCCTCCCCCATGCTGGCATTAAAAACCCCCAGAGCAAGCCAAATTAGAAAATTCACCTGGCAGGAACCTAACCCCCAAAAAACAAGACAAGATGTAGTTTTCAGTATCGAGGTACTGATACGGTTCGCTGATCAAGTGCCAGTGCCAGACCAAGGGAGACAAGAATGTGTCCCTTGAGCCAGCCTGGAGAGGGTGATGCGGGGAGGTGGCGGAATAGCAATCATGGAACTGCAGCATTACAGTCTGAAAAGACAAAACAGACCGGCATTTGTTGGTGAAAAGTCTCATTTTTTATTAATTCTGTTAAATTACGTTCTGGTTTGGGGATGAAGAGAAGCTTTAAGCTTTACATACAGAAAATGTTTTGAAACTGTCTCAGACATTTGAAGCACATAATTGTTAGTAAAAGAGAAAAAGAAAATATTAACTGAAAAACCTAAGCAAAATGTTTGGACATATATATATATTTAACATATGAAGACTGACTGGCACTTAATTTTACTAATCTGGTTCTTGTATCCCAAGACTAAACCGTGTTGTTAGCCTTCTCTTTATTCCTTTAGCTATTCTCATATTTGATATCAGAAATTACTCATTAGAAAGCTAGCTGTATTTTTTTCTTTCCACTGGAAAATGTATTTGATATTCCAGAGCAGAGAAAATATAACATGAAAACCAAATACCTCCTAGTGATATACATATTCTTATACTACTGTGTAGATAATGTGTAAAAGCTATTTTAATATGGCTGTGTTGCTCAACTTGTTCTGATTCCTTAGCCACTGTTCGGTGAACTGTTATTAGATAAAATAAAAAATTATAAATCTGTATTGAAAGAAGCAATGTTGTTGTGAAGTATCCTATCAACCAATTTACCTTATATTTCACTGTGGCTCTAAGACTGACTTCACTCAATCCCTAAAGGATTAGTTTAACTGTTTCTAATTGTGGGGTGTATAGACAAAAACCTATACAGCAGGTTCCACTAGTTTTCTTGTACCAAACAGGGAGATGGTTCCAGAATCCAAAAATCATGCAACAACTTCTAAATGGTCAAGACTCAAAAACCTGGTTATTCCTTCTTTAAGCAGAAAACACACTGCACAGGGATGCAGACTGAGTAAATTCACAGTCTCTGCCGCTTATTTTGCAATATGATGTAGTTCCAAGAATATGTGTTTTCAGACTGGCTTTGGAAGGGATGGTGAAACACAGGCAATATCTCATTTACTAGAAACACAGATAAAAGGCTAGTAAGAAAGGGCAGCTTTATTTCTGAGATTACAAAAGTACTCCAAGCCAGTCCTTCCTATAGCAATCTTCTTGCAGCCTTCTCCGTTGAACACTAGAAGGGAGAGGGAAGGCAAAAAGTGGGCAGAGAAGTGGTGATGGAAATAATAATTTAATTGCTCATACAATCTTTCATAAAAACAGTCTTTCTTTAAATCAAACATATTATGAACTGGTAGCCTGTGTCAGTCTGGCCACACATCTGTGCAACACCTTCAACACGGTTCTGCAAGACAGCACTTGCCACGCTTGCCTCAAGTCATCCTTGGCTAACAAACCTGTGAACTCTGCTGCTGTGTAACGGTGATGAACTCTTTCTACAAGTGAGTTGTGCTCCCCCAAGAGATCTGGTTAATGTTGTGCATCAAGGGAACTGACAGCTGAAAACAGCTATCAACATAGCACAGTCATACCAGCAAAGCTAAGGAGCAAATGAAAAGCAAGGTCCCACAAGCAAGGTCTCTTCACAGGAGGTCTCTTCTCCCCTCTCATACTTCTCTTCTCCCTCAACAAAGGTCAGCAATATTGCACTAAGACATGAGGAAATACCACCAGTTTGGTGTGTGTCGCATCTGATAGGCTTAACATAAAATATGGACTCTGTTCAGACAGAGAGCTTACAAGGGCACATCCATATTGGCTTTTTAGCTCAGATAAGGAGCATGCTTTTGGGGTGAATCTCCCAACTGTCCCAGTTTAGAATGCTTTGGTTCACAACATGAATAGATCATGGAGCTCACAAACTGGATTCCCTGCAGATAAGAATTAAGCCAGGAGAACATGCTTAGACATACCTGATTCATTTTAGCTGCTAATGGACATTCAGCCCATGGTCCAGAAAAGAGCTAGTCTGAAGAAAATATCCTGACAAGTGAGCTGGGCCTCAACACTAAATAAACATCTGTCCTCTCCCAAGCCTGTCTGCTTCGCCCCCCTCCCACCCTGTGACACACTCTTTGCTAATGCAGGCAAAATTGAACTATAAATATTCAGATTTTTTCCTCAGTTGGTTTCAAATTTTACTCAAATGTTCAAATTATAGGTCACATTTCACGTGATGTATAGTAATCCTCAGCATAGCAGCTGATGTATAAACACATTGTGCAACCCAAAATTCAAGCTTTAAATAATAATTGAAAAAAATCAAGAATTATAAAGCACAGTAACAAAATAATGAATCGCAGTCCACATTGTACATGTGGTATACACAACTCAGCTGTGAAATATTAGTTTCAGAAATTTATTATAGGCTATTTCTGATATTTGTAGCTGTTCTAGGTATAATAGCAGAGCAAAGTTACACTTTCCATGGGACTTTTCCTCCCTAATGATCTTTTTTTTCAATTTGGTGGCAATTGTGCACATACAGATTCTGCTTCCTTACTTTGATAGGGAGTTTTTTCCCTCCCTTTTAAAATCTTCCCACAGATTACCACACTGAGCTTTTATAACACTAGTCTGAGTCCTATCTTGTTATTTTCCTGTCCCAGCCTGAATCTCTCCCATTCATCTTGTCACTGTTTCTTAGTTCTCTCATGTCTGCCTTTTGCCACAGAACCACTTAGTTGTACAATCTTGTGTAGAGAAAGCAAAAGCAATCACTCAGTTTTGAAATTCTTTTCCTCTTCCTAGCATTATCCTTATAATACGTGATCTATGTTTGTGACTGTGCACATGCGCATGTGTGTGTGTATTTTTGCTCATGGGTTTAAACTGAATCAAATAACAAAGAAATCATTGAAAACGACATCAAAATTCATTCAAATTATATTTGGGCAACATAGAATTACAAAATAATAAATTTAGCATTAGCAGAATATTACTGCCTGCTTTTCATAACAGCTTTTCAAAATTCTTCTGAGCAAGGCAAACATTCTTCCAGTTATTCATTTCTCTGTATAGTTTCAGAAATGCCGCTTCCCAAAGTATAATATGTACCACTCAAATAGTGAAGTCCAGGAGTCTAAAAACTTACATTTTAAAATGTACTGAAATACACGTCAGGAGAAGTGGAACTGCAGTGATTGCTACATGGAGTCAGAACACCATTTATTAAGACTCCCTCCTCCCTTTCTACAGAAGTGCAGGGGACAGGATGAAAAGACAAAGTCAAAGAGTTGGATGTTATCAGAGGAAGGAATAACTTAAAACTGATGAACTGCAATTGCTTCATAGAGAAATCAGCTACATAGCTTAATCAGTTATTCTTGCTCTTGCACCTTATGAGATCTTATGAGGCTCTGAGGAGTGTCAACTACTTTCTTCAGAAATATATGCCTGGAAAGAACTACCTGGACACTGACCTGATCCCCCACAATCCCAGACAATTAAGATATTAAGTACAGAATTTACTGCCAGAACATTAACTCTGGGTCCACCCAAGTTTCACACATCTACAAGTCACATAAAATATTCCAGCACTACTTAAAAAAATATCAAGTGTATAGCAAAAATATCAAACCCCACAAAAATATGCTCCTGGCACAAGTATCTCTGCAATATCAATGGCATTGGCAATGTCCATGTTCCCCACAACAGCAGGGAATTTGTTAAAAGAAGTGTCCTGATGTGTGCAGCAATCAAACAGATGGGCTGACCACCTCACCTCAGACTGCCAACTGGTGTTCCTGTGTATTTGCCAACTTTCTTTGAAGATACTCTATGAATCTTCCACATCATTGTGAAATCAAACCAAATGAGGACGTGGGATAGCATGAGTACAGGGAGTATGTTCTGTCTTGAAGTTCAAGCATTTCTGTTGTGCCAACTCTCTTCTTTGCATTTCTTGAAGAGATGGCTTATTTCTGTCCTGCTGAACATTGCACTCACTGGACCTGAATTACTTTTGTTGCACTTGAACTGCACACCACTCTTACAGCAAAACCCACAGACCCTACGCAGCCTGCAGAGGTAAGAGATGCAGAACAGCAGACAGCTTCTCTCAGTAACCTGAGAGTGCTTCAGAGACACAACAACCTAGCACACCGATGAACCTACCCCGCCAAAGTCGGATCTGCAGTTTCACTTTCAGTAACTAGGGTAGCTCAACCTCTCAATTTTAACCTCCATTTAAATTTGCCTGAGCAACTCTCAAATAAATCAAAGATGCTCATAATCAAATAATTCCAGTTTTCAACTCATATTTTTATAATAGGTGGGGTACAAATTTCGAATGTACTTTAATGAATTAGAATCCTAGTGTACATTATAGATTAAAGCTCTTTATAAGTATTATGGTAAACCTCAGTTGCTGGGAAAAAAGAAAAAAAATAAATTCTATATTTTTCCCAAGCTGTCTGATAATATCGTGGCTCCTTCTAAGGTTAAATATATTTTACTTTTTCAGTTTACTAGGTATTGCTAACTATTATACACCATTTTTATATGACTCCATTGCACAATAAAGTAAAAAAGTATGTAGGTGCCCCAAAAGGCCAAGCATTACACAAATGAAGAAATTGTAATTATTTTCCTGATTTTCTTCATGAAATCAGTATTTGCTAAAAGCATTCTATGTACTGTCATAATTACCAGTAATAACATACATAACTAATGCATTCCTGCAATTTTCAGTCCATTACTTGTAGATTTGTCATTTGTTATTTCTATCTCACAAAAAGAAGTTGAGCATTTTTATACTTAAAGCAAGAATCTACCAACACAAAACATAGCAATTACTGAATCTCATATAAGCCAAAGGTAAAGAATGGTATTTCTTTTAAGTGAGGTCTCAAAGATATCTGGTGACCTTCATCATTCATAGCGACTACTACACATGACACTAGCTGGAAGAGAAATTTCACTTCTACTGACTACTTCTAATAAAGTGTACAAGGCTGTGTCTACAAAATACCCAAATAAGCAAACAAAATCTCCTAATACTCCTCAAAATCCAAACACCTCATATTTCTTCCTGAGCAGTCTAAAAGCCACGCATTGCAACATACCTTTGATTACATTTTGGGGAACAAAATTGTTGTTCTCTCCATGTAAGGTGGTGAGTAAACATCGCATGCATTCCTAACTACATGGGTTACTCAGATCACAAAGTGTGCCAGACGGCGTTAGTGACACAGGGTCTTATCCCACCTCTCTGCATACACGGGAACCTTGGCAGTGCTCCTATTCCAGCCAATACAACGGAATGGGCTTAAGAGAAGGTCTTGGCTTTCAACTGCAAAAGGACCACTAAGCTTTCTTTGAACAATAATCAAGAGAACATGAGAAAGAAACAGCCTCATACTTGAGCTTTGTCTCATTGAAATAAAATAAAACCAAAAAACCCAAACCCACACAACACGCAGTGCAGTATTCTCAGAGCGCTGCCAACTGGCACAGAAAGAGGCCTTTTAAGCACGTTAGAACAATCTGTACTTTTTCTTTAATACAGTCACTGTCCCTGTAGTTGCTACCTTTTGGTATATCAGAAACCCCAAAACTTTAGGAAGTGCACACATTTGCTTGCTTCTTATGACAATCTAGATACTGACACAGGAGAAAAAAACAGAAGTTATAAAGCTCTAGTTTAGCAAACCTGGCCTAACCAACTACACAAGTAAAATCCCCTGGGTGATGAAAAACAAGGATGATAATTTAGTTCTAATGCCTGAGAGCTACTCACATATTAAGAGTTCATAGCCAACAAAAGGCACAACCTCTCGCTGTAAAGGGAAACCAGTTAATAACTCTGAAAGTCTAAAAGACATTTAAAAAAATGCAAAACTGCTTAATGCCACAGGAGCTTAAATTCAAACTTCTGTAAACAGGTTTAGCTCTGCTGATTGAAACAGAAATGCACACTGAATATTTTTGCAAGTATAAGGCCAAAGACACAGGTGTAGGATTGTTTCTGCCAGCAACAATGAGGGCTCCAAAGCCAGAATGCTAACAGTTCTTCCTGGATTCAAAGGCTCTTCCAGGTATAAAGACTACTGCTTTCCAAGTACTTCAGTGTCACGGATATAAGAATTTTTACCATCAGATCATTTGGAGGACAGTTTGTTTACAAGAAATAGAAGACAAAATTCCAAGCATTACTCTTTGTTAAACCTTACTGAAATTCTGAGTCCTGAACTAAGTTAAGACTAAGTTTGATCTCTTAAGAAAACAAAATTGCCTGTATGTATGTACACAGATGTCTCAATGCCCTGCCTTTTGTTTCATTTTATTTTCTAATGAACTATGCTTTATTCAAGACTCTGCAGCTGATAATCAGCTATTGTCCTCTAAGTACAGCTAAATGAGAAAGAAAGGAGATAAGGAGATAAGGACCGGCAGGTTCCAAGTGAAACCGTGAAAGCAATAATAATAAACTGAAACAGAACACTGATCTCAGTGAAGAGATCACAAAGGAGGGGGAGCTGGGAAGGGGCATCTCTTTCCAGTGAGCCAGAGAAAGGGCCTTCCCTTTTTTCTTAACACCCGGAAAACAGATTATGTTTTCTGGTCTGATTCAAGTTGCAGGCAAATATGGGCCAGCCACAGACCAAAGATTTTAAGGAGGAACAAATTAAAAATTAATTTGTTATCTACTTATTTGAATACCAAAACGGTCAAGTTTAATATCATCGTGAAAAAATTTGGTACCAGATAGGTGTTCTATATTTATCTTGGCATAAAAAAATAATATTCTTTTCCATCAAATCCTCTTCTTTACATACAGTGGAATTTATATAGCATTTTTGTAACCACCAAATAACTGCATCATGTATAGCTATGTCTGTCAAGCAAGATTCCTCTAACAGGAAGCAATATATTTAACAACCTCGTTAGCCAAACTCCTCCCAGGCTCTCCCTCAAAATAACCCACCACATACGCATGTCTACCTAGCACAGTAGAACTGTTTTTAGTATATTGAAGTATTTTTAGTATATTTAAGTGTATAGTACTATGCTACTGAAACAAGAAAGAACTGCATTCTAACCATAAACTTTTATTCATAAGAATTTTTCCCTGAAAATCTTTTGTCTTTAAACAGCCAAACCAGAAGTTATGAAAAAAAAACCCAAATCCTGAAACTGTTACACTTAAAATAACTTAAAAAGTGACTTCATAAAAATATACATGGAATAATTATTTTTAATTTTCTACATTATGTTACAATGAATGGGTCAGTCAGAATTATCCATACAAATAATAAAAAGTTATAGGAGAAGCTGAGGCTGTCTTTATCATACAAAAGCAATGAAGAGCAAAGAGGAAAATACTCCAGATCATCTATTGTGCAAGCAAGAAAGCCTTTGCCGAAACAAACAAAAAGAAGAAGTCTACCTGTTGGAGGTCCAATGTAATAGTCACATAATGATATTCAATTCCATTCTGGATACTAGGGCTTTGCCACCAAGTGTTCTTGCCATCAATTGCATTTGTTATCGGATGTCGTTCTGTCAGAACAGCAGAAATACAGAAATATATTTCAAATTTATTAGGAGATTTAAATGTTTTTAGATCTAAAATCTAGATTTGAATACAATTACAGAACTAATGAGGCAGCACTTTAAAATAAAAACCAGGAAATTATTTTTTCTTTAACGCTTGGAGCAACGGTCATGCTTATTATTAGTGGAATACTTGTCTAATGTTAATTGTTTCATTTCAGTTAGGATCACAAGAAGCTGATTCAGAACACCTAAAAGGACTTGGATGCTCTACTGATTCTACACAGTAAGTAGGCATCTAAATCAAGTGAACATTGCCTGCAATCTTCCAAAGTTTCAGGTACTGTGAAGTCATTAAATGTTGCAACCGGAACAACAAATCAGGAACCTGAGCCACAGTGTGCAGGGAAAGGAGAGATGAAAGTAATACTGACACTTGAATTTCTAAGACATTTCTAAGCACACATGGAAATAATTCAGAAACCATTGCAGAGGAAATGGTTTAGAAATCATTACAGAATATATTTCTCAACTGGAAAATTGTCTGACTCACATACATGCTTATAAAGATGGTTCTAATCCACATCAAAATCCAAGATGCATTACTTTTCATGTCTACATTTACTCTGCTGCAGTGTCCCAAACGATTCCCAAATAAAAGCAGTAAGAATTTATATAAAGAATTGAAATCTTCCTAGATTTCAAGATCTTCTAAATTATTGAAGTCTGCTTACACAGTATTTTAGTGTTATTTAGACTGTAAAAAATCACACTCAGCATTTCCAGGTTACTTTTTGTGGTCAATTCGTTTTCTCTCCGGTATGAAATGGGGAGTAACATAACTTCACTTTTAAAAGGTACAAGGAACTATATTTTGAAGTCCCTGATTGCCTAAACCCGATCTGTACATTACAGGGAAAATAACCCAAAGGAAATTTAAGTACAGTAGGTATCTTCTACGCAGGTTCTGTCTGCAAGAACAGAACAAGACAGCAGAAATCCTACCCCTCTCAGTAAGGACGGTTTTCTAAACTGACAGGTTTTCTTGATATAAAACTGGAATATGTTTCATTACTAGCTAATCCTAGAATTGCAAATAATTAATTCATGAACTGATTAATTTACTCTTTATTTTAATTATTATGTAAATCAACTAACCAGATTGATACTTTGTGTCTCTTTTCTTGCTACATCAACCACCTGTGGAGGACAGGAGTCCTAGCTCATTAAGGAAAGCCAGAATGTCTGAACATATTTAAAGATACAATTAAAGTGCTTTGTGGGTGTGAGGGAAAGCATAAGCCTTCAAAATGCCAAAGATTTCATTTAAATATCAGATTATTCGGTGGCATTAGTGGGCACCAACAATTGCAAGTTAGAATAGTGGTGCTACAAGTGATGTTATTAGTAGCTTTATCTTTACATTGAAGAGAAAAGCAAAACCCACCCATGCTTTAGATGTTGCCAATTCCCACAGCTCTGATCATCTTCACAAACCTTGGCTTTATGAGTTCTAGCAAAAATCACCTGTAAATCAAACTTAGAGCTCCTCAGTGATTGTGACAGAAACTGTCTAATTGGAAATTTTGATGTAAGTCTCTTCAGATAAAATTGATATAAAGGTAAATCATGAGAAGGAGGGTTGGGAGATGAATCAACAATTAACTGTAATCACCATTATGAAAGGAAAGTTTAATCATAATTAATTTGAAAACTCTGATTAATTGCTGGCATGTTTTGCCTACTTAAAATGGAAGGGAAAATAATATAATATTTGCAAAAATGACTGGATTGCAAATGCAGTTCAAGGACCAATCTCCCTGATGGATGGCAAGGGGGAGAACTTACAGAGTGAGCCCGTCAAACTGTGCTCTTTAATTTGGGCTCACATGTGATTAACCAGGGAATTTGTGTTCATCTCCTACTACAGTAATTAAGGGGAGGCACTCCAGACTCACACATTCCAGAGGGATCATTTAGTCTGGCTATATTACATGGTTCTCCTATTAATGAGCCATCTCTGTTTAAATAAGGCACTTCCTTCTGCCAAATGAACATTTAAAAACCTTCAAATGTGATGTGGTTGGCAACAAAAGACCAGACATTATGAAGCTGGGCAGATTCAAGTTTTTAAGAGGGTAGAGTGAGGGGAAACACAGATATAAATCATTCAGATGGGGTTTAGATTTTTATATATACCTATGTGTGTGTATATATACACATGTATTAGTGTATGTTATCTGATATCACAGGTGGGACTTGGGGACAAAGCAATGCAGCTCTGTTTTAGGTTTGGTTTCTGAGTTAAACAAACTTGACAGTAAAATAACTTGGAAGATGTGCGTGCATCTCTAAATATCCTTCTACAAAGAAGGGAAAGAATCTATTGCACAGTGTTTCTGCCAGTTGGAATGGTTCCAAAAACCCCTGAAACCTTCTCTGACTGAGACACACTACTATAGTGTAACATATTTGAATGCTTATATTGCTACAAAATCATATTTTCCTTTCCTCAGTGGGCAGCATTTACTACAATTAAAGAAGCTGTCAAAACTTGGAAAACTATCTTGGGAAAAAAAATGGGTTGCAACTGTGTTTCAGACAAATGAAGTAGTCTATACCGGGCCAATTATAATTAGCTTTGCAAATGCAAATGGATAGGTAGCTATTTAGCAGGAAAGCATCTGGGAATTATAACAGGCAACTAGCTATATATCTCTCAGTGGTGTCCCACCATTAAAAAGGGGAAATATCCAAGTGAAACATGTAAACAGGAATATATTCTGTTCATTCTGAAGCAAACCTGCTTCTCTGTGCAGTGCTGGTAAGGGCTTAGGTGGATTTTAATAAAGATGAAAACCTCTAGAGAGAATTCAGAGAACCACAATTTCTACAGTTAAGAGCTCTAGAAAATAGAACCTATGAGAACAAAAGAAAAGAGATAGCTTAGTGTAGAAACTAGACAGAGCAGCAATACCATCAACCCTCAACTAAGTGAAAGAAAAAGGGAATAATCCATTCCTTGTGTTGACTGACATTAGGAAAAAGGTAACATGAATTACTGCAAGGAAGATGCAGAGTAGCTATTGGGAAAAGACTTTGTAATGGGTAAAATAATACTAGGAATGGTGGTCCCAGAAGGAAGTTTCTAAGGAGAAGCTAAACAAGTTTATGTCTGGAAAGCTACAGTCACAAATCCTGTCTAGAAATAGCAGATAGATTAAATGTTGTCTTTTTTTTTCTCTGTAGTTTTAAGCACGTGCTTAAATGTGCTTTGCCATGAGTTGTAAATATATCTGAGCTAGGTTTTACAGGGAAACAACTACAAAAAAGAGATAAATCTTCTCTATGCTTCTGTGGCTGTGCTTCCTCCAACATTTTATCTATTCCCTTAAAAGCTGTCTTAAGTGTTTCTACACCCTCTACCATCTACAGTACCACTATACCCACAAAAATCAAACCACATTAATGCTATTCATGTCTTTCACTGCAAGGTCACATGAAATTAAACTTGTATGACTTGACTAAGAAATTTTGTTAGTTCTAATCTTCCCAACTATTAGAAACATGCATCTCTGAAGTAGATGATAACAAAATTGTACTTCAAAACTGATATTGCTTCTGGGTAGTCTTATAGAAAGTAATGTTAGCAAAGATCAATGTTAATATGAAAAACCAGGCAATTAAAATAAGCAGTGATCCATTATCTTATTTTTACTGGCTCAGTGAAACTGAATTAACATCAAATGAAGAAGAAAAATATCCCAGAACACAATAAGATAACACTGGAGTTGACCCTAATCTGAAATTTCAGATATTGCTTTCATTGGCCAAAATGTTCAAGTTCTACGTATAGGTACATGCAGGTAAAAGCCATCTGATTTTCATTCACTGTCGGTATATATCAAGAGAATTCAACAACAGCTGTAGATACTTAATTTTTCTAAATCTGAATTTAGGTGCTCCACTTTAAGGATCTGAATTTAAAAGTTCAGTTTGAGGAGTATACAAAACAGATACAGATTTTGAAACTCCATTGGAAGAGATGGGTAACCTAATTTAAAAAGAAAGAGACACGCTTTTCATAGCAATCGGGCCAGTGACCTACAGTTTTGTTTGCTGAGTATCTACAAACTTCAGAAAAAGATCTTTTTAAAGGAACAAAATGAAAATGGCACACATACGATGTGGAACCCTGCTCCTTTGATCACAAATGCGGCACTGCGGGTTCCTTGCGGGCTGTCCAGGTACATGTTCAACAAGTTTGCAGTACATTTCCCGACCCTTTTCTCCACAGGTGGCATTGGTTGTGATGAGAGCATTAGTGGCCAGGTTCAGCACTGCGGGAAACAACCCTGCAAACAAAATAAAACAAATTCATGAACAAAAGCAACAAAGGTGAATTTAGCAGCACAATCATAAATGAACATAACACCTTTCATGTCATTAAAGCAAAAGGCATCGTTTTCAACAACTATAGAAGTAGTGAAGCACAGAAAAGCACCAACAACTTTGGGTTTGAATATAGAGTTTAGACGTGGGAATAAACCCAAGATACTGATGCTTTCCTTCTTATTCCCTTCTAAAATTCAAACTGGTACCCTCTGGTTGTATCTCGAACAACAGCAGGATGCCAAAGGAGAAAGTAAAGCATGTAAACATACAAAGCACGATAAAATTTTTTCATAATCAAACCTTGTGTTCCTACCCAATTGGACACTGAAACACTGTATGCAAATTACCTGTGAAAACTCTTTTATTTTTCCTCTTTTCTGCTTGCATCTCAATGGGAAAGCTTTTCCTCCACAGACTGCATTACTTGTATTATACACTGTATCACCATTCTGCTTAGGACCTCATAGTCACCCTTAGCTGCTCAAGAGTAGATAAGTAATTCATGCAGCAACATGAACAGCATCTGCCATGTGCGATATCCCTTTCTTCAAGAAGAGGATAATCTATACAACGTTATATCTTTTATGGCAGCAGTGTTGTTATTTTTTTCAGGTGCACATGCTGAGTAATGTATTATAATTCTCATTCAGCACAGCACTTAAGCACATGTCTGAGTACTCTGCTGAACCAAGTTCTATGTAGCAGTAAACCATAAAGATTATAAACCATATGAAGAACAATCATTAAGCTAGGTTACTCTCTTTTGCACTAAATACTGATCAAAACCTTTGAGCGGTAATAAAATTGATGCATGGAGACAAAGCGATATGATGTGTTGAATGTATACATTAGCCCCTCACATTAAATCAGTCAGTTTTGCATCTTTAGAAGCATAATTTGCCATAGCTGCAGGTTAAACCAAAACAACAACGAAACAATCTGAGGTATGGATTGGGATCATCTTCAGATTTATTTGATGACAATTTCCACTGGTCCCAAACCCACCCTTCTGCAACTCATTCAGCTTCTACCCTATTGTGTTATTATAATCTTAAAATAAGTCTTTAATCAAAACTGAATCTGTGATTATTGTACACTGATAAAGCTCCCTTTATAATGACTTTCCTCTTCCTCCTCCACACATGGACAACCATATTCAACTGACTACTTTCGGTCCTTTAACTCCAGTCTCCTGCTTGTCTCTGCAATTAACCTGTATACCATTTAATTACCAAGCTTGGGTGGTCATGGTACAGCTGTCCTCTGACATTGTGAGTTAGTGACTCTGACACTCACATTAAAACCATGTTAAACATACTGCTTGAGCAAGGCAACCAATTAGTTACTAACCCGTCCAATTTGTATAGTCAATCAATAGTTGAGATTTTATTGATGGTGTAGCTTGCTTCTTCTCTATCAATTACAGCCCTTTCTCATCCCATTTTAAAATCTACACAGTTGTTCTTGTATTTTTATTTAATGCATTCATTGATATTTCCTGCCTTATACAATAGGGACATATGGTAAAAATCTGTGTGAGTATTAGCCGAGTAGATGAATTAATAGCTGTGGAACTTCCTATGTTGACTTACAGCCTCATTATTCTTTTTAGGCTGTACAAAGTTAATAGTGTAAAAGCCAGTAATCATTTAGTCTTAACACAGAATCTTGCATTTGCTTTGGAGTTAAGAATTTATTTCCTCAAAAGTGAACCTCACAAAAACGACAGAAGGATCTCATTGCAGTACATGGCATTAGGAGAATAAATCCTTCAAAAAACAGTGCAACAGCTGAAAAAGAGCAGGCAAAAAGCCTCCAGATTCACACAGCTATACAAATATTATGTTATACGTCTATACATAAATCATACTATTTTTCTGTTTTAACTAAAATTTTAAATGTAAGACACAAGTTAATGAAGAGTACTTAAGGAATTCATCAATTAGAGCATAATTTCACTCTCAGATAATGTCTTTTATGTACAGAGCAGATTAGGACAAAACTGCCACACAGCCTTGACCATAATCAGTAAAAACACAAGTGCTGAAACCAGTATTAGGTGTTTCACTAAAGAGACCGTGTCAAGATCCCAGCACCTCAGAGAGAACTGCATCACGTTGCATCCCCACCAGGCTCACAGTAGTGGATCTGACAGGCAAAGAGCAAGAGATGCGTGAAGTGCTCCTACACCGCACCCAACACCACGTTTAGTATTAATGAATTCTCCAGCTCTGGAATTTTAACAAGTTAAAAATTACAGTTAACAACTACATATATGAATGTTTTTTTTAACAGTCTTTGTTTGCTAAGAGCTGGGAGTTATACTCGATAATCTTTAATCTAAATAATAATCCATAATCTTTAATCGATAATCTTTGTGGGTCCCTTCCAACTTGAGGTATTCTGTCATTTTATGATACCGCTTTGTATAGCCCAAAATAAGGCTTTGCTTTTAAAGAACATTTGATGTGCAAGTCTGATGAAATGGAGGAAGCAATACTGTTCATATTGCTTTCTAGCTATTAATATATATAACACTTTCACAACATAGGCATGAGATTCTAGCAATATAGAAGATAATAGAATAATAGAATAGTTTGGGTTGGAAGGGACCTTTAAAGGTAATCTAGTCCAATCCCCTGCAATAAGCAGGGGCATCTGCCACTAGATCAGGTTGCTCAGAGCCCCATCCAACCTGACCTTGAATGTTTCCAGGGATGTGGCATTTCCCACCTCTTTGGGCAACCTGTTCCAGTGTTTCACCACTCTCATGGTAAAAAACTTCTTCCTTATATCCAGTCTAAATCTCCCTCCCTTAGTTTCAAACCAATACCCCTTGTCCTATCACAAAAGGTCCTGCTAAAAAGTTTGTCCCCATTTCTTATAGGCTCCCTTTCAGGCACTGGAAGGCCGCAATAAGGTCTCCCCGCAGCCTTCTCTTCTCCAGGCTGAACAGCCCCAACTCTCTCAGCCTTTTCCTATAAGAGAGGTGTTCCAGCCCTCTGGTCATCTTTGTGGCCTCCTCTGGACCCGCTCCAACAGGTCCATGTCTTTCCTGTGCTGGGGGCTCCAGAGATGGATGCAGGACTTGAGGTGAGGTCTCAACAGACCAGAGTAGAGGGGCAGAATCACCTCCTTTGACCTGCTGGCCACGCTTCTCTTGATGCAGCCCAGGATACGGTTGGCCTTCTGGGTTGTGAATGCACATTGGTGGCTGATGTCCAGCTTTTCATCCACCAGTACCCCCAAGTCCTTGGCATGTCAATCTCAATCCCTTCATCCCCCAGCCTGTATTGCTACCATCGGTTGCCGCAATCCATGTGCAGGACCCTGCACTTGGCCTTGTTGAACCTCATGAGGTTCACATAGGCCCACTTTCTCCAGCTTGTCCAGGTCACTCTGGATGGCACCCTGTCCCTCAGGCATGTCAATCTCACCACTCAGCTTGGTGTTGTCTGCAAATTTGCCGAGGGTGCACTCAATCCCACTGTCTATGTCATTGAGGAGGACATTAAACAGTACTGGTCCCAGTACAGACCCCTGAGGGACACCAGTTGTCACCATTCTTTTTCTGGACATTGAGCCATTGACCACTACCCTCTGGATGCAACCAACCAACCGATTCCTCATCAGCTGAACAGTTCACCCATCAAATCTGTATCTCTCCAATTTAGAGAGAAGGATGTTGTGGGTGACTTTGTCAAAGGCCTTGCAAGCATTTTTTTGAATCCTTTAGCTAGGCCCTTTAAATATGAAATAAATATGTGAATGTTCATGATGTAGTATACACTGTTTACCCTTTCTAAGATTCACATCTATCCAATGATAAATCCCGAGGAAAAAGGCAAGAGAGCTCAAGACACCACAGTTCATTTTTTAGAGAATTTTGCCTTATTTTTCATGATGATAATCACATAGAAGAAGTATTTTTAAATTGGTGTACTAGTTTTGTGTATTTTAAAATTCAATGTCTCACTAAATTATAAAACTTTTTTAGTTATCAATCCCACCTTGAATTCTATGGGCATCCTGCTATGAAATACTTCCAAAACAATGATCTGCTATAATTACAGACAGCTCTTCTTTCTTTATTGCCAAATACCTTTAGTAATCATTTGCTCCAGTGCAAAGACTAGGTAAAACACCTCTGAGTCGGAAACACATTATCTCTATTTTGTGTAGCTCAAATACAAGCAGGGAAATTCTACTGCCTTGAACTGCCAGCTACATCAATCTTTTCCCTCTGTGTCACTGGCAAAAAACAGATTAGCATTCATTTGTACCTGGACAAAATACCAAAATTCTAGAAATTGCATGGAGGAAATAGGTAGAAAACATTGGCTTGTAATTAGGCAGTGGTTTTAGCAGCTTGGATTCAATTTCTAATTTTCAGCAGACTTCTGTTACATGAAGAGAAAAATACAGCCTCAGATTCTCACCTATGAAATGGGCATGGTCATCTTTCTGTTTTCCACTTTGTTTTTTAAGCATGGAACATATTCCATGGAGCTTTTAGAGCGTGGAAGCCCAATAGAGAGTTTGTTTAGTATTGACAGGTGATTAAACTATGAAAGGAAAACAACACAGAAACTAATCAAATTCTTTGAAGTGGTGTACCATGCAAGGGTAATCAAGTAAGCTGCTCAGCTCTCTACAGGATTAGTGATGATAAGCTTAGCACATTTTGTCAGCAGAAATAGTTTTAGAAAAAAAATGATAAAGATGAAAAGCAGCGAGTCAGCAGGAGTATCTGTTTTTTGCCTACAAAATGATGCACTCAAGTTTTACACTGCCATTGTGATAGTTAAGTAGGGTGTGGTACCAAAGTGCTAACTACATTATCAGTGTTTTAAATGGTTCCTGGATCAAAGCAGATCTGAATGTGTATATTAAAGACAAAAGTAGTGGATGCTTGGGATCAGTGCTTTTTTACAGATGCCTCACAAGTCACCCCTTACCAATACTAAAGTTCTTTGTAGATGCTTGTGGAGTCCTGACTGGATGAGAGGGGAAATAGCTTGGTGCCGTTGAGCAACCCAGGTTCCGATCTGGAGGTGAAACTTGGGAGCGGCTGACACGGAACCCTGCTGGGAAAGTAGAGCGACGAGCTCGGGACACTGGAGCAGGGGGACCATCACGTCGCCGTTTCCTGCCGCACTGTCACTTCCTTCCTGCCACAGCACTGTTTCCACATCGAGATGCAGCTCTGCACCAGTCACAACGAGTTGCAGTAGTTTTGCCTATATATGGATTGGGGGTCTAACCAATCAGACGCTGTAATTGCTTTGCTATATAAACCTTGTTTTGCTGACTAATAAAGGTGAACGATCTATACTCATATTGGGGTGACATCGTTACAACGTTTCCGTAACCCACGCCAACAGACGCTGGCAAGCATATAGGTATAAGTGATTCACTGAGTTCAACATATTTAGATGAACAGATTTTGACAAGAATCCATGAAAGCCATTAAAGGAACTAAGCTATCATGACATACGAGGGAATGACCTCTCACGAGATAATAACAAAAGAAGGAAAATGGGGAATAACACTGGAAAACCACAGTGATCTTGGCTGAACTCTGTTTTGTTCAACAGTTACGTAAGTAACTTAGAAAACAGAATAAAAAGTAAGGTGTTTATTGATGATAGAAATTGTTCAGGGTAATCCAAAATAAAGACAGACCACAAAGAGTGGCAGCAAAATTTCACAGCATGGTGTGTCTTGCCTAGACAATAAAATGGCAGATGAAATCAATGAGTGGACATTAATACACAGGGAAAATATGATTTTCTCTGCACTAGCTATTATCACCCTGAAGGAGTTACTATGGATATTTCAATGAAAATATTAGCTGAAGAAATAGATAAAAATGTCATTACATTATCGCATAAATCCATCCGCAGTGACAACTGAAATACTGTATGATTTTCTCTACCTCTCATCTCCAAAAGGACATGGTAGAACTAAAAAAGATAAAAGTGTGACAAGATCACAGCTGAGAATCAACTTCTGGATGTGGACATTAATAGGCTATGAGTCTTCTAGCGGGAAAAGAACTGATTGCGAGATGTATAAAATGATGCAACTGTATATAAAATCATAAATGGGTTTAGCAAATGAACATTGTAACTTAATTACCATTCTGCCACAAACTGGGGGTGCTGAGTCAATCTATCATCCAGAATTTTTCTTCATCGATTGGGATTTTTTTGTCTGTTTATAAATGGAACTGCTTCTCAGTATGACAGAAATGAAATTCTAGAATACATGAATAAATTCTATTAAAAAATGCTTTCACTCCAAAAGCAGGAATGGATTAAAAACCAATTAGATTAATACATAGAACACGGATTCATCTGGGGCTGTTAAACACGAAGGGCTTGGTGTTCAATTGTCAGTTCGGAATATCCCTAAATCACTGGCTGTTGCAGGGTTTTGTCCAGGGAAGCACCACTGTGCTCTTTCTCTTCTTTCACATTTTTCCTCAATATTGCCTCTAATATGCACCTGTAGCTGTCTCTTACTAAGGCTGGTAGTACTTACAGCCCAGCATGAAGGTCCACCCAAAACGGAATAGAAACTGTAACGTTAATTTTGTGTGGTGTTGCTAATGAAACCATAATAATTCTGTCAATGTTCATTTCTTGGACCAGCTATTGTCCTCTATACTGCTTCCCATCATTACCTTGCATCCATAGCGGTCTCATTAATGGCTGTGTGTTCTATAGATCCTCAGAACATTCTCTGAGATTGGTGATTGCCTTGCAGTTCTCTGCAAAGCAGTATTACCTAATTCATTTTCTTACGTTTTCCTAATCTCATTGCATAAAGGAAAATAACAGCCCAGCTTCACATGTTTTCTTTTATGTACTTTTCACATTTCCTCACCAACCTCCAGTCCATAAAAGCTCAATGAGCATCAGTGGAATAAAACCCACCAATCTGATGCCTGGCACCCTGCCCTGTTTTGTCATGCCCTACTACCTACTTCTCTGCCAAACTGACAGATATTCCACATGCTTTATTGCAACAGTTGAGTTCAGCAGAAGCACATGAGCTACACAAGTAGCAGGTACAAGACATTTTCATAAAGCCTGTCAGCTGCCAAATTCTATCTCATTCTCACTCTCATCCTCCTCCCAAATAGTGCTATTTGACCTTCAGAGCACACTGCAAGACCTAGTTGATTTCCCTAGCTGAGAGAGGATGGATGGATTCTAGAGGGAAATCAAAGATATTAACTATATCTCCAGCTGCCGAATGGTGATTACAGGTTCATTATGAAGTGCGGATAGTCACTGGGGTAACCTACTTTTAAAATACATCAAGGAGCAGCTACAGGAAAGGAGGGGTTCTGAAAATAAATATGAATGTAAATAAAATAATTATCTTGTACATTGGTCTTCCTGCCATTTACCAGTTCTGACAGTTATGTTTTTCTTTTCTTCCCTTCATGTAACCCATGGAGAGCTGCAAATACTGTTTCAGTCAAATCAGCATCCTACATCCACAGAACAGCTGGTGGGATACATCTCAGTAGAAGGACACTCTGAACTTACAATGGAAGCAGAAATCACAGGGGAAAAACCAAGACCTCTGTTAGGCTTCTGCTACTGCATGGAGGAAGCAGCAGATGCCTCAAGTGAGAAACAAGGAACCACCAATTGACGACAGGAGAAGGAAGACAGCAGCAGAGATCTTTACATGGAGGTGAAGGAAGGAACTGGCTAACTGAGCGGGGGAGACTGGGAAGGAGAGAAGAAAATTAGAAGGAGAAAGACCACTGCAAGTAGGTACTGAAAGAA
Source organism: Opisthocomus hoazin (assembly GCF_030867145.1). Taxonomy (NCBI): domain Eukaryota; kingdom Metazoa; phylum Chordata; class Aves; order Opisthocomiformes; family Opisthocomidae; genus Opisthocomus; species Opisthocomus hoazin. Next base: position 69,668,525 of record NC_134415.1, read on the forward strand.
GGCTCTGTAACCATTTTTCTTGACAGATAATGTTTGGCACACAAAATTTTGCATTCAGTATTACTTAATGTCTAGATTGTGATTACCCAGTGATAAGATCAGCGCCCTATTTTACCGAGGGTAAAATTAATATAAATAACCACAGTCTCTTCACACATAGGTGAAGTGTTAACATAAAAAAGTCATTATTGTTTTTTAATAGTATTTTTAAAGTACTTCCAAGATAGAAGACAAACTTTGGTTTACCAGCTCTGGGATTTCCTTGTGTCTTATTAAAGTATTAGAACTGAGAAAATGTTTTCCTTCTTCAAAGAAAGCTCTGTTAAGACCTGCATATTCCTCTTCTCTCTTCTAAACAGACCAATATTTGGCACTGTATATTTCCTTCAATCTTCTCAAAATATCCCTAGTCTCTTCAAAGAGGCAAATAAAACAGCCTGCCTAAATATGTCTAACTTTTCAAGCCAATCTTCCTAGTCTATAGAGTACTTTGAAATGTTCGTGCAGTCAAGCAGAGCTGTTTGCCACTGAATTTGTGCTAAGAAGACAAAAGAGAATATGTCAATTTCAGATGTTCTGAGAAGTGTCACTGGAAAAAGAGAGACTTGTCTGCTGCAGCGCGGAGCTATGCTAGGCTCCGGGAACACAGTAGGGAGAAAAAACTGGGACAAAACAAAACAAAATGCTGCAGCACAGAATAGCTTCCAGCTGTGCACCACAGGGAATAATTTAATGCACTCTATCCACAATGTAGATGAAGAGTTTTATACAACCAGAAAATAAACCCAGTTCGAAGAAATAGTTGTCCAGACACAACAGAGTTTGCAGACTGAAAAAAACTGACACTAAGCCTATTTGTCCAGAGGAAAACAAAACTGGAAGATAAGTATTTCAGTCCCCATTTATGTTGGTTGCCCTAAACTACTGTGCATTATAGTACTGCTCGGTAGTCATCCTTTTCTCCTTCCAAAGGAAGTGGAAATGTAGTTTTCGATGTTCGGTGGTAGAGGTAGCTTCGTTTACTTTCAGGGAATTTTCTCTCTTCATACAGAGTAATGTTACGTACATCCCCCTGCGTATTTAACTACAACACAAAAGATACAGTATAAACCCTAACCTGAAGAAGCTTGATAACAAAGCTAACTATAATGCTTACAAAGGAACAGATGTATCTGAAAAAGGGTATATTGATTATCTAGTAATATTACCTTGCCTCTCCACAGCTTACAACATTGAAAATCTCTAGGGACTTTGCTGATTTCAATAGCAAAACACAATCAGTTTTACAGACTGGGAGACGGAGTGAAAAAACTGCTATTGGCTTCCCCCAATATAATATTGTATAAAATATATCAGCATCCTCCTAGCTTTGTAATGAATTTCCTTTTTCCTAGAGCTGTCACAGAACGTTCCTTTGCAAAGCAGAACAGAAAAATACAGGTGAAGATGAAATCCTGTCTATCTTGACATCCATGGCAGAACTCCCACGGAATCAAAAATCCAAAGCACACAGATTTAATGGACATCGGATTTTCAAAAGTAATTACATTCCCAGTCTGAGTCAGACACCCACTGATTTTCAAACGCACGTCTGTACTCTAGCACAAATTTTAAAGTGTAAAATCCTAGTTGCACAAATAAGTTATCTGTAGAAAGAGTGCACTATGCATGAAGAAGCAAGCAGCACTCTTTATAGCTATTTCCTTGTATTTATTAGCCACATGACATTCATTAAATCCTTTGCAATGCAGTAGTATGGTCCTGGTCAGCCAAGCAGGCCTAACAAGAAAAAGTAAAGGGATCTCTGAGAGACAACACAGATCTACTGCAAACAGGAATTCTCCCAAACTGTGTATTTTCTGTTCTTAGATAGCACACACCAATGTACAATTTTCCCAAATTGCAGGATATAGCTAAAAATGACCTTTTGTAATGCCAGTGTCTCTATACTCAGAAGACGTGGTAAGTTTGGTTCCCCCCACTCGTGCACCTCCCTCAGCTGCTAAGACAGGGAGAGAGAGAGACCTGTACGATTTGTCTATCCCAGTCCTGTCCCACTTAAGGAGGAAAAAAAAAAGGATTATGACACCGAATAAAAATGAAAAAAAGAAAAGAAATCAGAATTTCTCAAAGGCAGAATAGAGCCTCAGAAAACTGGAGCCTCCAGATGCAATTTACTGCTCACTTTGGTCTTGACAAAGCTATTTTTTTAAGCAAAAAAACCCCTGCTATACATTGCCTTGGACACTAAAGAATATGAAGCATATTACTATTTTTGCAATAACTTCAAAATGAATGTCCACTGAAACCACACTGCAGAGTCAGAATTAGTTACTGTGCTCTTGAGTCTCCAACGCTGTCAACTTAAAGACTGAGATATTTGCTGTGTGTCACATGAGACAACAAAAGACATGTTGCGGAGGCTAATAAAAGTCATCCATCTATTCATCATCACCTACACTGACAAAATATCCAAACTGAGTTTGACATTACGAAACCAAAGAGCAAATGGAAAAACTGATCTTACCATATGTAAGAGATTCTGTGCACTTACTTGTACCCTGAGGTTTCAGATGAAAACAGTTTAAAGTATGTTTCTCTCAACTAATGAGCTCAAATAAACATTAAGTTCAATTCCCATTCTTTGAACTGATTTACTTCTTGCTATTCTGCTGTAATGCTTTACAAACCCATACTGTTAAGAATTCTAAAAGTTTTAACATTCTGGTAAACTGTGAGACTACCAATTAGCAATTTTTATGCAGAGTTCTTAACATCATATTCAGAGAATTAAAGAATCATTGAGGCTGGAAGAGACAGAATCACAGAATCACAAAATGGTAGGAGTTGGAAGGGACCTCTGTGGGTCATCTAGTACAACCCCCCACCCGAAGCAGGTTCACCTACTGCAGGCTGCACAGGACCTGGTCCAGGCGGGTCTTGAATATTTCCAGAGAAGGAGACTCCACAACCTCCCTGGGCAGCCTGTTCCAGGGCTCCGTCACCCTCAGAGGGAAGAAGTTCTTCCTCATGTTCAGACGGAACTTCCTGTGCTTCAGTTTGTGCCCATTGCCCCTCGTCCTGTCACTGGGCACCACTGAAAAGAGCTTGGCCCCATCCTCCTGACACCCACCCTTAAGATATTTATAAGCATTTATTAGGTCCCCTCGTAGCCTTCTCTTCTTCAGGCTGAACAAGCCCAGCTCCCTCAGCCTCTCCTCATAGGACAGATGCTCCAGTCCCCTCATCATCCTCGTAGCCCTCCGCTGGACTCTCTCCAGTAGCTCTTCATCTTTCTTGAAGTGGGGAGCCCAGAACTGGACAGAGTACTCCAGATGGGGCCTCACTAGGGCAGATTAGAAGGGAAGGAGAACCTCCCTTGACCTACTGACCACACTCTTCCTAATGCATCCCAGGATCTCCTTGGCCTTCTTGGCAGGCAGGGCACACTGTTGGGTCATGGTCAACCTGTCATCCACCAGAACACCCAGGTCTCTCTCCGCAGAGCTGCTCTCCAGCAAGTCAGCCCCAAGCCTGTACTGGTGCATGGGGTTGTTCCTCCCCAGGTGCAGGACCCTGCACTTGCCCTTGTTGACTTTCATCAGGTTCCTCTCTGCCCAACATTCCAGCCTGTCCAGGTCTCACTGAATGGCAGCACAGCCTTCTGGTGTATCTACGACACCTCTCAGTTTGGTGTCATCAGCAAACTTGCTGAGGGTACATTCTAACTCTTCATCCAGGTCATTGATGAAGAAGTTGAACAAGACTGGGCCCAGTACTGACCCCTGGGGGACACCACTAGTTACAGGCCTCCAACTAGACTCAGCGCCACTGATGACAACCCTCCGAGTTCTGCCATTCAGCCAGTTCTCAATCCACCTCACTGCCCATTCATCTAGCCCACACTTCCTGAGCTTATCTAATCCAAGCCCCTGCTCAGGCAGGGTCACTAGAGCAGGTTGCCCAGGACTCAGCAGCTGAACTTTCAGTATCTCTAAGGACACAGACTCTACAGACTCTCTAGGCAACATATTACACTGTTTGACCACCCTCACAACAAAAAAAGGTTTTTCTTATGTTTAAATGGAATTTCCTGTATAGCAATTCGTGCCCATTACCTCTTGTCCTGTCACGGGATACCACTGAGAAAAGTTTGGCTCTATCTTCTGTATCACCCCCTGACACACACATATTTATACACATTGATAAAGTCTCCCTGAGACTTCTCTTCCCAAGGCTAAGCAATCCCAGCCCTCTCAGCCTCTACTTGTAGGACAGATGCTCCAAGTCCTTGATCATCCTCCCAGCCATTTCCTGGACATGCTCCAACATGTCCATCTCTCTCTTGTACTGAGGATCCCAGAACTGGGCACAGATCTTCAGGTATGCTCTCATCGCTGCTGAGCAGACAGGGAAGGATCACCTCCCTCAACCTGCTGATGACACTCTAACTAATGCAGCCCATTTGCCTTTTTTGCCTCATTGCTGGCTCATGCCCAACTCATTGTCCACCAGGACACCCAGGTCCTTCTCTGCAAAACTGCTTTCCAGCCATTTGACGCCTGTCTGTACTGGTGCATGGGGCCGTTCCTCCCCAGGTGTGGGACTTCACACTTGCCTTTGTTGAACTTCATGAGGTTCTTGCTAGCCCATTCCTCCAGCCTGCCAAGATCCCTCTGGATGGCAGCATGGCTCTCTGGCATATCAGCCACTTTGTCCGATTTTGTACTGCCTGCAAACTTGCTGAGGGTGCACTTTGCTCTATCATCCAGGTCATTAACGAAGAGGTTACACAGATCGGATCCAGTACTGACCCCTGGGTACGTCACTAGTGACCTGCATCCAGATGGGCTTTATGCCACTGATCACAACCATCTGGGCCTGTCCATTCAGTTTCCAATCTATCTCGCTGTCCACTTACCTAACCCATATTTTATCAGCTTTTCTATGAGGATATTACAGAGACAGCATCAAAAGCCTTAATAAAGTTTAGATAAATAACATCCACTCTTCGCCCCTCGTCCACCAAGCCAGCCACCTCATCGCAGAAGGATATCAGGTTGGCTAAGCACAATTTCCCCTCCATAAATCCATGCTGGTCTTAAAACCAATGTTTTAGCTACATGTACCATTCACATTTACGATTTTACTTGTATGTGTTACATAAAACGTATTTTTCACAACCCTGTCTCCCAACTTTCTATAGAATAGAAAAGGTTATCTCTATTTCATTTCCATATAGTCAGTATTTTGAGGCATGAATTAGCTAAATAACTGAGAAATATTGGGGGGAAAAAAAAAAGCCTAATAAGCTGGGAAATTGAATTATGTATTTGTGTAGTAATACAGATTTGTGTTTCCTATGCACTGAGTCAAGAAACTCTTCTGTTACATGTAAGACCATGAAGGAGTATTCTGAACATTCTGTGTCAATTTTAACTGTATCTTTTTGTTCTGGCACATTGAAATAGTTATTGTATGTTACACACATTTGTTCACCATAAACTTGCAACAAAAGGGCTACTAAATACATATATTTATAAGTGCTGTAATGGTGTATTTATATATTTATAAATTATGTATATGTAAGATATACAGATATAGAAATATATTAGACAATGCGCCTGTAACTGTAGTCACAGTAGTATAAGTGTCTAAAATTCTCCATTTCATGAAAATAGAATATCTTCATGATTTCAGTATCTTTTTAATATGTATCTTGTGAGAAAGAATATTTAAATCATATTTAATAATATTTATTTTCTCTACGAGAAAAACGGCCTAACATTTTCCCTCCCTTATATATATTTTGTCCCCTGACTTGAACTGTGACTGAATGGGAAGATCAAATGAGGTCTGAGCAGATGGCTGTCAGCGAACCAGTGACAATGTACCATGGCTTAGAATTAGAGACAAAATGGGCAACCTGGTGTACAGTTTCTGCTTGTAACTGCCAAAGACATCTGGCTTAGAATACAAGCCAGCTTGAACATCCCCACACATATTTACTTCATCATTCATGAAAATTAAATTATATCCGTATCTCTTAATACTTCTGTGGTAAAGCCATGCCTATCTGTATTAGTGGAAACCCTCTTTTGCTTCTTTATAAAAGTGGACTCAGAGCTGTCACAGATGTCACATCTTTACATTCCATTAAAATCAGTCAGAATTGCACACAGATGAATCCCTGCATGTTGCTTTAAAAATGCATGGGATGACACATCAAGGAAAGGAGCCCTTCAGGTCTTCCAATAGGATTTTAACGAGCTTCAGTGGTACTACTGTCACTAGTATGACATTTATTTGCATGATTAAAGGTTTTAGCAATGGGCTCTCAGCTGGAGAACAAACGGTTTGTTTTTCAGAAATCTGAAGCAAATATACATCTCTTGGGCTTTCCTTTGGCTGGCCTCACTGTTCTGAAAGTTAGAAAAATGTCAAAAAAAAAGTTTGCAGGTTCCCCACACTTTGTGTATAGCAACAGCTTGTTACGTGGCTTTTTCTTATGAACAGAAGTTACTTTCACTCATTCTAGGTGACAGCCTGCTCAGTTCATGGAGACCTTAACTTCTACACTTCTTAATTCTACATGAACTGTCTATTGAAGCACACAGTTCCACATTATGCAATGAGACTTTTAGCAATAGTATTGACAAGACACAGCTGGTTGGCATCCACACAAAAAATATATTTAAAATGTAAGGTCTTTATAGACTTACCAAGTTGATAACATTTACGGGCATACCTGTAAGCACTATGATAATTGGCTGTAATGATTAAAACTACTTCTAAAACTTTAGTGTTCTCTGAATCATTTACTGGCCTGGGAAAGAGAAAGGGAAGGACAGGCACAAAAAAGAAGAGCTAGATGTATTAGAAGAGTGACAGGTTTAACCGCCTGTAACTGTATAAATCCACACCCAACAGAGATGGCTGATAAAGGTACCTATTAATGCTTTCCAGGTAAGAGTGATACACTTGATTATCCATTCCATGGAGTCTAGTTACTAAGAAACACAGAATTTAAGAGAATGATTTCTTGATCAGTGAAAAATTGGAAGAAGGGAGGAATTTAGAATCGGCACTGAGAACTAAAATAGGCAGGAAATGGAATTTTGCAGATAGGCAGCAATGAAAAGCTGCACTCCTTTTATGTAGAACTGGGGGGATTTTGATACATGAGGTGGGGCAGATGGCAAGGCAGGAGGAGCTCCTTTTAAGGATAACAAGAACAAGGGAATAGACACAGCCTTTGTCAGGAGAGAAAGGGTAAAAACAGGAGGCTCCTGAAAGGAAAAAAAGGAGAGAGACTCTTTCATAAGGGAAAAGGATAAAAGAACTCTCAGAAGATGTATCACATTTAGAGGCTTGGTGAACACCAAATGCAGAGGAAAGGGTGATGAAGAGAACATCGATCTTGGTGGGCCTTCTACTTTTGAAACCCACACATCACCTGATGTGGCGAGGCAGGAAGGCGAGGAGAGCACAAGACGACCTTTGTGTGCGTGGGGGTGACACCTGGCGACGCACCGTAACCCTCGCACCAGGGCACAGGGTAAGAAAGGCAGTAGGTGAAGTGGCAGCAGTAGAGCACAGAGGGATCTCAGGGGCTGAAAACGGAATAGCAATAAGCACATTTAGCAGCAAGAGGCAAAAAGTTGAGTAACAAAGAAAACCCCTAAGAAACAAGTCAAAACTGTTTCCAAAGTGAGGAAGGATGAGGGGAAAGTTTTACACAATGAATTTGGGTGGGAACATGTAATAAACTCTGATTACTAAGAATACAAAGACTGTAATCTTCTCCTTACACCCAGAGGAAAAAAAAAGTGTCCTTCTATGAAGGACAACAGAAGCCATCACTCCAATGTCAAAAAACAGAATTGCAAGGTAGACCTAGTATAATTTCTGCAGGGACAGTGGGATAGACTGAGAATTTTCTTCAGGGTAATTTTCTGTGGAAAAAGCTTCCAACTGTGCAATGGCCATTGTAGAATCAGCAATGAACAAAAAGACTGAAGCCACATCTCTCCACTTGAAAGTTTTCATTTTAAAATTTTGTGTATTCTACTAAAGAGACATCCATCCTTCTCTAGTTATTTCTCTCTAACTAGTTTCCTCAAAACTATCATTTTGAAAGTAAGGTGCAGAGTTGTATCTACAAACACATCTCAGCTTTTGTTATGCACAAATACAGTGTATCCTTTCCTTAAATTGCCATGCCTAATTCTGAGTCTAAGAGAACTTTTTTGACATTGTTGTTATAAATCCTTAAAGTGAAATTCCTAAAAAAGATAGCACTCAGTGCAAAGTCTCCTTCTTCTCCTAGGACATCCTAATAATTACACAAATACTGTATTTGAACCTTCATGCAACCTAACATTAAACATGATTATTAATTGCCTTTGCTTTCTTTGAGGTGTTACACAAAACAGCTGAAGGAAGATTCTGAAAAGAATATATAAATTAATTCCCTCTGAACAATTCAAGTTTGAAAATCTTTTCGATATGGAACCTTTTTCACAATGATATGATTATTAGAAGTTGTTGTTAAAGGGGAGAATTAATACTGTAAGCATATACTTATTTTAATCTACACTTAAATAAGAGTTTCACATGTTTGTATTAAACAGGGAACCTGTTAAAAGTTGGGTATAAAGTAGCCACTTTAATATAGTCTATGTCTTAACTTTGTAAACTTCAAACATCAATCCTTAAATCTGCCTAGTGTCTTTTTCATATGACTATGATTATCTTAGGGCTGCAGACAACTCCACTCACTGTTAACTAGCATAAACTATAACTGTTTTTCTACTCCATGTATATCAATAGTTAATTTGGGGTCTTTGCAGTACATTCAGCTGTTCCTAGACTAGGACCAATGCAACGCCACTTGAAATTTACTACAGTTCTCAGGCAGCTATCAGCACACCTGCAGGAATCATGGGGACTTTCTGCCACAGTAGGGAGCAGCATGGTATTTTCTGCCCTATAAATCCTACAGCCCTACCTAAAAGTGTCCTTATTTATGAGTTTTTATCCATCTGTTGAAAAAAAAATAAAGCTTATATGCCAGAAAATTATTAAATTCATAAGACAGTGGAGATGAGTTTAATATCCTATAACAGGAAATTTTCTTTCATTAGAAAAAAAGAAGCTATCCAGTTATTGGAAAGATAACAGAAATACACATTTCAATTAATTCTTCATATTATAGAAGAACCCCTTGGGTCATCTTCAGCCAACTACTCAACTCAAATTAGAATTCCTCACAAATATTCCTCACAGATTTCTGCTCACCTGTATGCCCACCTGTCATATATTCAATACTTGAGTGACATAGTGCACACGGGTTGGTAGACAGGTTTTCTGTGGTAGTCATTTCTCTCTGTAAAATGATATTGCTGGGCTTTATCCTTTCTTAAATAATGGTTCGATTGTACTGTCAATATAGCTGAGATCAAAGAAAAGTACCCCTGCTGTCATGTAGCAGAATTTCATTTTCTGTTGATTTTTGTGGGCTGCTCATATTTGATCCATCTTGCTCCAAGGCTCAACTAAAACATGTAATATATTAATATTTCATCATCTTAGAGTTTTCTACTTTCTGTTTTCTTAGTCTATCTGTGTTTTAACCCTTCTTCCCTAATTTAATTGGATTCTGCTGCCTATTTTTATCACACAGTTGATCTCAAGCAAGCGGAAGAGAGGGAACAAGCAATCTTTTACTGTGCCACATGGGATTATAATCTCTATATACAGACTAGACTTGAGTTCTTACGCTTTCTGAAAGAAACGTAACAGAGTAATCTGCAGGATAAATAGTGTAGCTCCCGCAGTGACAAAACTCCCAAGACAGTCCTACAAAAACCTGAACCTCTCATTTCAGGGAGACTTGGTATGAAAAAGCCAATGCTGAAAGCATGTCTCCATCTCCTCAGGCGTCCCTATGAGCTTTTACTTAGAACACTTAAATGTTTAGCATTAATCTCATTCTCATTCCCCTCCTGTTTCCCCTATCTGGTTTTGCATTCCAACGTCAAAGTCGACCATTTCCTGTGATGTCATACGAACAGAGATTCACTTGTCCAAGCACAAGATGCTCACAGGCCATTACACCAGTATAGTGATCCTGCTCTTTTAGATGTGGGGCAAGGGGGTGCTCAATATTCCTAAAAATACTTGCTTTTAATTGCAGAGAAGCAACACGCATTGCAAATTTTCCATGAAACGTTATTTGGCCTCACTTTCAACAGGTTGTAACTTTCAGGCTGCCCTGGATGATACACTCCGTACCCTCCTGAACCTGGTCAGTTGGTCGTTTTGTGAATACTTCCATCTTTGTCTGGCACGGTAGGACTGAGGAGACAAGTGCTCCTGCTGGATGAAATCCCTCCTGAATGGAGGCAGTACTATTTTGTCACTAGCACTACCAACTTTAAGAAGAGATCTGGATACCGCATGGAGTAAGCAGGTATGTTCAGCATGGACTGGTTCACGCAAAAACTGCTGTCACAAGGTTACAGAAGCACACTGTTCACGTCTCTGACTTGGGTATCTCCCAGTCTCCTGAGGTCACTATACCCGAGTCAAACCTGTAGTAATTCCCAGGTGACAAAAGACAACTGCAAGCAAAGACAACTGAAAAGCACATCTTTAAAACCAAAACCAAACTGAACCAAAACAAGAAAAAAAAACAAACGTGTTTCCTGTTTAGGGCAATTATTCTCAGATGAAAGATTGCTCGCTCATACGACAAAGGGACAGGAAGATTCCTCATATTCTATTTACTTTCTCCTTGGAGTACACGAAGAAGGGCACTGAAGTTCACATGTTCTTCATAAGCATTCATGATATTGATTGTGTACACTACATACTCTCGAAATATATCTTAAAGGTTCTGATTTTAGATGATTGTTAAATTGATGAGACTATGGATGAAGTAACATCTAAATGAGTGTTACTGAAGAAGTTGGCAACCATATAACAAGTTCCTAGCAGGACGTTTTGAAAATCTTAACATAGGGATTACAATCTGTCTCTGACTGTACCTACATCCTACTCTGTGTACATGAGGCTTAGGTCCTGGCCATCGAAGCCCTCTTCCCCGCTCCCTGCAGCTGCCATTCCCACTGGTGTTTCAGTGGCCAAGGGCTGCTTCTCTTGACAGAACCACTCTGCAACAGAACAGGAAGTAAAACTGGAACAGTCTGTCGTAAGAATGATTTTCTCTGCCATTTAGGTCTCAAGAACCATTTCCCTAAGCTTTTGTTCAGTTCTTACCAGACTGTACAACAATACGGGAATTCTTTTCGACATTGCAATTTCACTCTCCCTTTTCTTTTTTTAGTGTTACAAATTACTGTGCTCTCAGTTCTAAAAACTGACACATCTGAATGACCAGAAGGCCTTCCCATAGAGAAGACATTGAAATAACACAGGCACAAAAGTGTAAAATAAAATACCTATTTATCAAAGCCCTTACATATAGGAAGAGAAAGGAATTTTTGTAAGTGGAACAATTTATGAAAATAGGAATATGGAATTATGAAGAGATATAAAATACATATACGAACCAAAAATCTATAAGATAAACCTTTGAACTGCCAATACCTAGAGAAAGAGGCTTTGAGGGTAGGGAATCTGAGGGGTGTTCATGCAACTTAAGAAGATCCATTGGTTTTAATTGGAGGAATTCACATCTGCACTATGTAGAGAACACAAGATGCTGGCAACTTAACTACAAAATACTTTATATACATTTTTTTATACAATTTCCATGTTACTGTTTTTGTTTGATTTCCATTTTTGCTATAAGCCTGCTTTTAAGAGCATAACATTTTTTTCCATTAGAGCATCATACTTGTAAACAAAAACAAAACAAAACCCATTAATTACTTTCATGTGGCATTCCATAAAGAATGGGGTTTGCTTCCTTCAGTTTCTGTCTCTTTTGTGGGGTTTAAGTTAAAAGAAATTGAAATAGCTTTTAGAAAATCCTCTGCCACAAAGTATGCACATATGAATCAATCCTACAAATGTCTGGAAGGCAAAATATCAAAGTTCTGCTTCCAACTCTATCACTGATTTATTGCAAGACCTACATTAAACCTCTTTTTCCACACCTGTAAAATGGAGATAATACCTGCCCTGCTTTATAAAAAATATGGAAATTATGTTTGAAGAAAAAGTCTAGAGGTAAAAAAAAAAATATATATATATTTACATATGTATTTTTATCCTGATGTGGCAGTATCCAAAGGTATCTCTTAGTACTTCTGATAAATAGAGCAGAAATGTACCTTTCATTTTTTGATAGAGGAGAGACAGAGAAGTCAAAAGGCACCTTTTATTCTGGAAACACACTACATGTCTGTTTAGGGGAGAGCAAGCACCCATACACATACACACATAAGTGAATGAGGGTAGGCCACTTCTCATGAAGCATTCTTTTAAACCTAATCACTGAAATCTGGCAAGGTCCTTAATTTGCAGGGTCCTGCACATGGGGAGGAACAACCCCATGCATCAGTACAGGCTTGGGGTGGACCTGCTGTAGAGCAGCTCTGCGGGGAGGGACCTGGGTGTCCTGGTGGATGACAGGTTGACCATGAGCCAACAGTGTGCCCTGGCTGCCAAGGCCAATGGCATTCTGGGATGCATCAAGAGGAGTGTGGCCAATAGGTCAAGGGAGGTTCTCCTTCCCCTCTACACTGCCCTAGTGAGGCCTCATCTGGAGTACTGTGTCCAGTTCTGGGCTCCCAAATTCAAGAAAGATGAGGAGCTACTGGACAGAGTCCAGCGGAGGGCTACAAGGATGGTGAGGGGACTGGAGCATCTCCCCTACGAGGAGAGGTTGAGGGAACTGGGCTTGTTCAGTCTGAAGAAGAGAAGGCTGAGAGGGGACCTTATAAAGGCTTACAAATATCTGAAGGGTGGGTGTCAGGAGGATGGGGCCAAGCTCTTTTCAGTGGTGCCCAGTGACAGGACAAGGGGCAATGGGCACAAACTGAAGCACAGGAAGTTCCATCTGAACATGAGGAAGAACTTCTTCATTCTGAGGGTGATGGAGCACTGGAACAGGCTGCCCAGGGAGGTTGTGGAGTCTCCTTCTCTAGAGATATTCAAGACCCGCCTGGACAAGGTCCTGTGCAGCCTACTGTAGGTGACCCTGCTTCAGCAGGAGGGTTGGACTAGATGACCCACAGAGGTCCCTTCCAACCCCTACCATTCTGTGATTCTGTGATTTTCTTTTTAAGCATAGGAAATCCTCTCTCTGTGTCCCTAGCATTATCACTGGAAAAAGATAATACTGATTCCAGTTCCCTTTGTAAAAGAACTTTGAGAGCTACAGACTGATTTATTAGGTATTTTACATTTCTCTTGAATTCCCATTGTGAGGAAATTCCCATACCAGCAGTTAATGTTTAATTGACACTTAGATATCCTGGTGTTGAGTGCAGAAAAAATGACTAAAAAATTGCAGTAAAAACTGCGCTAAATTAAGGAAAGCAAGAAAACCAATAGGAGTCTCTTACATAGTTCTGCAATCTTTCACACCTCTTTTCTGTTAAGTACCACGGACATAACGTCTCTTTTCACCACCCAGCACAGAACCAAGTTAAATCTACATACATAGTTCCACAATATATTTTGATATAACTTATGCTCTGTGTGCGCTGGGGAAAGCATCAGCTACTTAGAACAGTCAATCAAATAGTAACACCAAGTATGGGACAACAGAAGCAAAGTACTGATAGACCAACAGACCAGAATGCTGATGACTCACCACAGTTAAGTTGCAATACTGTGTATCAGACTTTTATTTAATTCTGCACTCTACCCTAAATCCACTAAGAATGTGTAGGTGCTGGTGTCCATTCCTAAACATCTCTTTTATAACAGAGAAACAATGATCTCTGGGAGGAGCTACCTTAAAATACGTAAACACCTCTGTAAGTTTAATCATGAGTACTACATGGAATTCAAATTATGTATATATGGACATACAGTTGGCTCGAGGAACCTGAAGAACATGAAATTGAAACAGAATTCAGCTAAAACAAAAATGTGGAGAAAAGAATGCATTTTGACAATTTTTCATTTTGATACAGACTAATGAGGGGTATGCTTAAGTTGGAAGAATGGGTCAAAATTTAGGCGCTATGGGTCAGAATTTAGGTGCTATGTCTTAAGTGGGCCTTGCTTAAAATTGGTAAACTTCCAAGGCAGGCTCTGAATTCTTTGCATCTTGGTGTTAAAAATCTTCTGGTGCCAGCTACCAGAAGTCAGATAAAGTCAGACAAAGTCAGACAAAGTCAGACACACAGATACTTGCTTCTTCATTTGATCAGAACTGCCTAGTCTAACTACTATCCTGATTCTTGCTACAGTTTACTTCTGCAAGAACTTTCCTCTGCTTCTGCAATACACACACCAAGCGCATAATTAGTCAACCTTCCTGTAATGGTCTTCGCTAAAGTCATCACTGCTCTGCTGACTTCCCAGTCTTTATTTATACTCTTATTATACAGGTCTGTATATTTTGCTGACATAAGCATTTGTGCAGCTGAGGTATAAAAATCCTGGGTTGTTATCTGACTAAAGAAGTAACTTTTTCCTCTTAATGAGGTAATTTTTTTCAGTGAAGAGGTAAATCCCACCACCTTCTACTTAAAGACATTCTCTGATGTTGCTTTATTTTATGTATATGGACATGTAAAGAGTGGAAATAAAATCCAAAACAATGCTAAAGTGTGGATGATATATTACATATTAGACAATGAGTTACAGAAAGGCAACTGTGATGTAAATGGTTTCAGAACCTACACAGAAGTCCCTCAAAACGAGCTTCAGACAGGCTAAGTAAGAATTTCAAAAGCTTCATGAATTAGAATACTATGTTGTGTCCATTTATGGAAAACAACATAGTATTTGTGTTATAAATTAGTTATATAAAAATATAGTAATACTTACATAGTTAATATAGTTATACAGAAAGCGGCTAATACAGATATAGTTATATTAAAATATAGTTAATTATAAATTAGGGTATTAATTTGAAAATAGAGTTGTTAATAACAGAACAGACCAGCATATCTGGTAAACACTCCAGATTCAAATCCAGCCAAAAATGACTGGTTATTAGCCTCTGTGGTATTTATTTGAACCAAATGTGAACTCCTTGCAATTTGAATGATGTGAAAGACAGACATTTGCATTAAAGCTGGAAGTGTTGCATCCTTCCTTGAATAAGAAAAAAGAAAGCAGTCTTCAGCAGAAAATGAGAGGAAAACAACAGTCTGAGGCAAACAAGGAGTCGTCAATATGCTGTCGCAAGAACATAGGAAGGAGCAATGGCCACAGATTTCAACTCGAGATTTTCAAACTGGACACCAAGAAAAACTGCTCTTGATGAGCAGTATAGCACTGGAACTGGTTTCTAGGGTGGCTGTGAAATCTCTGTCCCAGCCTGTTTTTAAGACTTGGCTAGACAAAGTCACAGCTAAAACTGTAATATTCTAATAATGCTCTATTCTAATAAACTGACTATGTGCAGGTCATATTATGGCTTTGAATCTCAGAAGATTGGTTTCCAGTGGTCCCTTCCCACCAATATTTCTATGATTAACAACTGGGAGAGAAAACAGAAAAATAAAGAATACAAAGAGGAAGTATTCAAAAAGGCTGATTTAAAACATAACCAAAACCAACAAAAAACCCTTCCAGATTCATCTACAATTTTTTAGCATATGGCATATTTTTAATAGCATATTTTCTATAAATATGACATAAAATAAATGTTTGATTGCATGAGGTACTGTCGTTTCATACCTCTTATGCAGATCATACATTTGGAATTATATTCTTCCTCTTTTTTTTCTTTTTTGAGAAATCACAGTGTGATTCTGTGATTCTGTGTCTCCTAAGCAGATGTTCTGTTGTCATCAGAAAGGATACAGAATAAGAGGGCAAACTCTTCTTTCTGTTTGTTCTCAGAATGATTCAAGACTCAACTTGAGTAAATACTTACTGACTGAAGCCGAAGTGATTTTTCAAAATCCCCTGTTTCAAATAATGTATTTCCTTGCTTGGCAAGACTTTATTTTAGGATTACTGTCTTATTCCATGATTTCCAAGATTCTTCCTCATATGCAGCTACATCCAACTTGTTTGGCTGTTTGGCTTTATGTCAGGATCAGTTATGTTTTACTTAACTGAGGAGAAGCAAAGTGGAAGCCTTCTCTCTTAGCGATCTTTGATGTTGCATGCTTCATGTTTCTGCTGAAGTTAGCACATAGTTTCCCAGCTGCCTTAAATCCATCTTGAGAATGTCCTGCCACTGAAAACACAAGATTCCCCTTCTGCCCACATCCACACATTTTTACCATATTTTTGTCAACCGTGGAAATTGTTTGGCTGCACAGAAAGTTGCAATTACACATGCACCTGAGGAAAAAATGAGTATCTGATAGGGACAGTGACCTAACTCACAATATGACCACGTAATCTGTAACAACCACACAAAAGAGATGGGGACAAGCTCTTGCGGGAAGGCCAGGGAAGTGGCAGGTTCTCCCCTTTTCGTAACTGCACACTCTTACAGGCTGAGGAAGGCCAACTGTGGAGCCACACATGTTTTCCCCCTCTGCTTATTTATTTGTTTACTTGTGAATACATATTGTCGCAGACCCATTGTTGGTCATTTACCAAATTTCTGTCAAAAAATGCAACCACCAGACCTCTAGATGATTTAAGCCCAAAACTTGAAAAACTACTGAATTCAGTTTGGCTATCCTCAGGCACACTTCCACCAGGATGCTGTGATTTAACCCCAGCTGGCAACTACGCACCAGAGAGCCTGAGCAGGATTGGGAGGAGAAATGGACAAACGGGGAAACTCGTGGGTTGAGATAAAAACAATTTAATAGGAATAACAAAATAATACTAATATGCTAATACTAATATACTCCTAATACTACTACTGCTACTAATACAGTAAAAAAAATGCAACTCCTCATGAACTCTGACTGCGTCAAGCAGCCAGTCCCAGGAAGACAGCACTGGTCCAGAACAGATGACCCCACAGAGAGAGTGAAAAGACAAGAAAGGCAGAAAGGCCCAAAGGCCGACAGCAAAACGGCAGAATGGCAAAAGGCCGAACTAACGAATGAAACTAACCAAACAGAACTGAGGCAGGACGGGTCTGCCCAGAGCGGTTCTCCTGAAAAGAACTGTTCTGACCAAAAGGACTGTTCTGACCAAAAGGACTGTTCTGACCAAAAGGACTGTTCTGACAAAAAGGACTGTTCTGACGAGCCGGAAAAGCAGACTCCAATTATATGTGAAGCATGATGTGCACGGTATGGAATACTCTCATTGATCAACCTGGATGTCAGTCAAGGTCTGTCCATATATGCTCCACTTTCCATCTACCCCACACCTGGCAGATGAGAAGATGAGGAAGACCTTGGTTTCCCTGGTAATGCCTAAGATATCAGTAAGTTCTTACATTCCTTCTCAAACTAAACCCAAACAATGACCATGCTAGCTATGACAAAGTTTCTAACTGCATCAAGAAAATTAACTTGATTTCAGTCAAGCCATCACACTGGACAACAGTTCAACTGCCTGTCCCAGGATTCAGCACTGGCACACTCTCATCTACGCTTAAGGACACTCTTTTCAAACTCATCCATGCCAGAAGCCTTACAGTTTACAGATTAACACTTCTGGCAGCAGGAATGGCATATCATTTACCTCAGATGGGTGGCTGACACTATCAGGTAAGCAGCGTAGGCTTGCACTCCTCCCTCTTCCTTGCTGTAACTATAGCCCTCAGAATTTAGTCTATGAAGGATTTAAAAAAAAATTGAGAAAGAAAAGACCAGCCTTAAAATTAAGATGCAATTTCAGTTTGACACAGGGTTGATGGTTCTGACCGTAACCCCTCTACCCGAATACCTCCATCTCCATCCTCCCCAGTTCTCTGGTAATCTTGATAATATCCAACCACATAAATAGGAATTCAGTTAAAACTGGAGCTCTAAAAGCTGAAGAACATTATGTTGATTCCCAGTGAGACTTTATGCTCACTCAAAGGCAGTAAAAATACTTTAAGAGACTGAATGGTGAACTGGACATCGCACAAAAGAACTGTTGCTCACTTACATATAGAATAGCTCCTAGATAAAGGCTAACGGTGTGAGAGCTGGTTAAGCCATAGGAGTAAAAAGATTAAATTACTTTGGAGACACACAAAAGGGACGTGGGAATGGAAGGCAACTGAAGTATAAAAAAAAAAAAAAAATCAAATATTATTTTCCTCATCTGAGGTCTTTTCAAACATTCCTTCAGGCAAGTGGCAAGGGTGAAGACCTTTAAATAAGAGATTTAGTGAGTAACCCGTCATCAAAATGATGAATGTAGTTAGTTAAAGTTGTTCTTAAGGAAGAGACTTTTTATGCCTTAGGATTTGTAGAGTTGGCTAATAAGAGAACAATTAAGTGGCAGAACAATAGCTATTCAAGAAGGATGTAAAATCAGCAAGAACAGATGTGGTCTCACAGAAAACTACATAGGCACTCCGAACCTATACTAGTATAAAATATCACCTTCCTACCAAACAAAGTTAATAAAAAAGAAAACACGGTACAATTTTCTCTTGCGTCATGAGATGTGGGGCTTTTTCTGCACTTTATGAACATATGACTATTAGCTTTTCCAAAAAGCACAGCATGAGATCCGTCTTTGGAGGTTTCCTCCAGCCAAAAGGGTTTGGTTTTCTTTAAACAAAGTAGCATAACAAGCTGCTACACAACAACGTATCTTTTTCAGATCCTGCAAACATACAAACATTCCAACAGAACCATGAAAGTTTTGACTTCCTTTGTGACCTTCTAGCAATAACACTCCTATTCAAGATAAAAAAGATAGATAAGATCCTGAGTTACTCTCCAAGCTTCTGAAAAATCTCTGAAATTTAATCACAGAGTAACTCTGATACAGACGTTATTTGATTAAATAAAATCCTTACGTATTCGAGGCATACATATGGTAAGGATTACACAAAGCAATACATTTTCACTTTATCTGGGCTGAGAACTTAAAGGTCAAAAACTGCTTCTTCTGTTTGTTGGCCTTGGTGAATTCTGATTTTTCCTCACCCCCATGTGATACAGCCTAGAAGCAGAATTTCACAGATTTTGGCACACATATGAAGACTGCTTGTATGTACCTAGATAGCTTAGCTCATGGGTGTATGCTGTTTCTAATCTAACGTTAAAAATTATCCAGCTATAAAAAGACTTATATCTTTTAGACAAACTTCCTCAGTAGCTAGTTTAAATCTTATTTATTCTTGCTGCTATCCTGTTCATGACTAATAAACCTGTAATAATCCTGAACAGCTGTCAGCCAACAGGTGCTGCTGAATAACATTGAAACACAGTGCCATAAACTGAAATCAATTTTGTCTCCTTCACCGTTACAATCAGGCAAGCAGAACAACCGCAGCATTTTTAATATTACTTTTAATCCAGCAGAAACTTAGGTGGGAGACAAAACTATACTTTATAATCAAGAAGGCACATCCTACCATAATTGCAGTCGTTACAGCTACACATTTTAAGAGATTTGTAGGGAAGCTACAGCAAAGGTCTTCAGCTGAAGGCTGAATGTAATTGATAGGCTGTGAGCTGAACACACAACATACAAAATTTCATTCTTCAAAATGGTGTCTTGCATTTCATTAAGATCTAGAGTATGCTCACTTGCAATCTGAAGCCAGCTACAAATGCGTTTGAACTTACCATCAAAATTATTTTTTCCTAAGCTAACTCTTTGTGCTTTAAGGCTTGCCTTGAACTGCAATGAAAGGCACTGAGAAATTAAGTCTGTAAGTAATGATTTTGTGTCTAACAAAACCATTGTTCAACATACAAAATATCTAATAATGCAAGACGGATGTAGTTAAAATACTCTTCTCTGAGCTTCACTTTAAAATTGTTCTAATTATTCTAATTCAGTAAGAAGAGACAAAAAACTGATTTCTTAAAGTTACATATTCTCCTGAAACCCAAATCAGAAGCATGCAACTCTTCATTTATTTAACTGGTGCTTTGATCTTGCAGATAAAACACATTAAAAAAGCAATTGTTATATTCCTAAAAAAATTAAATGATTGATGGAAAACTTTTTCTAAAATCCAAAGATTTTCATGGAATGACCAAAATTCTTAATGCTAATTTGCAATATGTCATGTGGTCAGAGTCATTAAAGGGTGTTACACATCCTTGTTATATCTTCACTCTTCCCAGCTAGGCATTCTCTCGAAGGTCTTCAACCTTGTTAGCAATTAGACTTTATTGTTCAGCTTGTCAAGCTTGAACTCTGTGGGGACCCAGAAACCAGTCAGTCAAGACAGCATTATAAATATGTAAATCTTAAAAAACTAATAACCCGCACAAATTTTCACTTTTTTTTCCTTAAAGCTCTAGTATTATTTTCATGAAAGACATAGTCCAAGGAGATTAGAAACCAATCTCTCCAACTGATAGAATCTACCTTCTCTCGCTGTCCATTTCCTTGGCGGATGCAGCAACAGATTTGGCCACTCAGCTGCAAGAACTTCACGTTTTGCCATATCCAAACCATCTCCACCTCTGAGGGAGCTTCACTAGTTAATCCTATTTTTTTCTATGGCAAAGTCAACAGTGTATTCTAACTTTCTTTCTTTAATTAACTATTAACAATGTTTTTAATTTTTCTACTCATTTCTAATGTGCAGAAGATTCTTTTTAGAATCCTGAACTAAGCACCACACTATCAAATATATATTTACCTTATTGTTTTGATATTCCAACAGCCCCAAATACTACTTGTCAATTAGTATAATTTTGCATATATCCTAGAGAATATGCAAGCTACAGATACTTTACAACACACAAAACCAGTTGCGCAACTGAAAAAACAACACAGAAGTGACCTCTCCAAACATTCAAAAAGCAAAGTATATACATATTTTTGTATTTCTCAGCTCTAGCATAATTATCATAGATGGATATCCATTTTTCAAATGATCTGTGTCCCAGTAAATCTAATTAAAATATTCTGTCTCCAGATGGACAGTGATCTAAGAGGACACAGTTTTCAAATTTTCATTCTTTGTTTTGTGCATAGATCGACTTTTCAAAACTAAATTTGCAAGGAAGCAGGCAAAGAGGTAGCTGTATCTGTACACACATTAGGTATTTTTTGCTTAAGATCTGACAACAGGCAGAATTAAATTATGATCCTTAAGAGGTACCTCCTAGGTAGCTAATCAAGCAGGCCGATTCTTACTATGGAGATGCCTAATTCTTGCCAGAGTCAGATGAGGAAAATACTACCAAAATACATGTAGGAGAGTTCCCTCCTTCTGGCATTTAACAGTAATTGCATTGACCAACCTCACGGTATTAAAAGTGTATGGCTAATGCTAATAAAATCACAGACAGTGAAGCTGCAGCACATCTGAGCAGTCTCTATCCCATGTTGCTTGAATATTTATTTTAAATATTAAATTATTTCCAGAAGTCCAAGCATTTCCAGAAGACTAGCTAAATGTGATTCACTCTGAAAAAATTCTGAGAGTAGGTGGGCAGTGCACCTGCAGTTGCAAGGTAAAGCAGCACTTCTACATACAAACTGGCATTATATCATACCGGAATGGAATCTCTTTCATGCCTATGAAATTAAATACATAATATGCTTCTTAATGAAAAATGGCACTTCGGAAACAATTTTGTCATTTGGGACGAAAGATATATTACGGTCAAAATCCTTCAACTACAAAATAATAAACAGGATACAGTTATCCAGAACTAATGGAACATTTACTGTAGGAATTAGTATAGTTTGATGGCTGGGAAGAAAGATGATGTATGGAAACAAACAGGATAACAATAAAGCAGCTCAAAACAAGTCATTTTTGAGCAAGACTTTGAGAATTGTTGCGAAAAAACTAATTACTAAGAATTTATCTGGTTAAAAAAAAAACCTGCATATTTGCTTAAGAAACATTTGCTCAAGATTCAGACAGGCAAAGGTTTTGTTGAAGGTAGATCAATCACAGAATGACTGAATCTTTAAGGTTGGAAAGGACTTCTCAGGGTCATCTATCTAGTCCAGCTCCCTACACAGAGCAGGGTCAACCACAACAGGTTCCGTAGGGCCATGTCCGGTTGAGAATCCACAAATTCTCTGGTCAACCTCTTCCAGTGCTCGATCACTCTCACGGTAAAAATGGGTTTTCTTCTATTTAAATGGATTTCCTGTATTGATGTTTGTGTAGATGGCTTCTTGTCCTTTTCTAGGCATTACTGAGAAGAGTCTGACTTTGTCTTTTTTACTCCCTCCCATAAGGTAATGGGACTTTCCCTGAACCTTCCCTTCTCAAGGCTAACCAATCTCAGCTCTCTCTGCCTCTCACTGTATGTCAGATGCTTCAAGCCATCAGTTATCTTCTCTGGATTCCCTCCAGTATGTCCATGTCTCTCTTGCACTGGGGAACCCAGAACTGGACACAGTACTCCAAGCGTGCTGTCACCACTGCTGAGTAGAGGAGAAGGACTGCTTCTTTTTACCTGCTGGCCAAGCTCTTACTAACACAGCTCAGGATGCTGTTTGAACTTTTTTGTCACAGGGGCACTTTGCTGGCATATTTGCAACTTGCTGTCCATCAGGGCTCCCTCTTGAACTTCATGAGGTTCTTGTCAGCTCATTTCCCCAGCCTGTCAAGGTCAGTCTGTCCCTCTGAATGGCTGCACAACTACCAGTTGTATCAGCCACTCTGTCCAATTTTGTATTGTCTGCAAATTTGCTGAGAGTGTACTCTGTCCCATCATCCAGGTCATTAACGAGGAGGTTAAACAATATTGGCTCCACTACTGACCCTTCACAAGTGACTTGCCTACCGCTGTCCTTTGAGCCCAGCAGTTCAACCTGTTTTCTGTCCACCTTACTGTCCACTTAAATAGTCTCTATTTCATCAGTTTGTAAAAGAGGATGTTAGGGGAGACACGGAAAAAAGCCTTGCTGAAGTCAAGACAAAAAATATCAGCTGCTCTCCCCTCATCCGCTAAGCCAGTCATGTGATTGTAGGGGGCTATCAGGTGAGTTAAGCATGATTTCTCCTTCACAATCATAGAATCATAGAATGGTTTGGGTTGGAACGGACCTTAAAGATCACATAGTTCCAACACTCCTCCCATGGGTAGGGACACCTTCCACTAGACCAGGTTGCTCACAGCCCCATTCAGCCTGGCCTTGAACACTTCTAGGGAGGGGGCATCCACAGCTTCTCTGGGCAACCTGTTCCAGTGCCTCACCATCCTCATAGCAACGAATTTCGTTCTTCTATCTAATCTAAATCTACCCTCTCTCAGCTTGAAGCCATTACCCCTTGTCCTATCACTATATGCCCTTGTAAAAAGTCCCATAAAAATCCACGCTGACCACTCCCAGTCACTTTCTTGTCCTTTGTATGTTTGGAAATGGCTTCCATGATCGGAAAAAGATTTATCTGTCAGCTTCCCAGGGATCAAGGTGAGACTCAGAAGCCTGTAAGTTCATAGATCCTCCTTCTCAAGCCTCCTGAACAGAGGAATGGCAACCAGATCTGTCAAATTTCTGATTTTTCAGGGGAGGGGAGCTGCAGCACCTGATGAAAGTACATGGCACAGACTAGGAATGCAATCTAAAAAGATAGCTCTAGCACAGTCATACAGGGACACACAGCAATGGTTAGATTATATGAAACATCTTTAATTAATAAACTGACAGTACACAGGATCAGTTCCATACATGCTTTGAAGAAAATGGACCAGTTTGTCTTCTACCTTCAAAATTATTTGTCATAAATCACCAAAATAATGCTGATAATGTAAGTGGACAGGTGCCTAAGCATCTCCACTTATTTCTGACCACAGCAGCAGCAGACGGTAACTACTCCTCCATAGCAGATCATTTGCCAGTAAGACAAATACAAATACTTCAGGTGACAAAAATGCTCCTTACACAGTGTAAGAAATAAGAAAACTAAGTAGGCAGTCATATTCAACTTTAATTTCAGTCCTCAACCATCTTGTGTATTCTTGCTTGACATTTATAACTTTTTCTTTTCTTTTATAAAAAAGTTCGGATTCCTGACAAAAGTTTCCACAAAATTTGTTTTAAGTAGCTTCAGAATTTTCCATGAGACCTGACAATGTTGTCACTGTCTGCTAAGAGGTGAATAAAACCCACATACTGTAATACATTACACTTAAATTCCATCATCCTATCCTCTACATGACAAAAAAAAAAAAAATCAACTAATTATCACAGACAATTTCACTGCCAATCTTACTTGCTCATGTTAAAGGAAAAGAAAGAATCGGTATGGATACTGCTGAAGTAATAGCTTTGTACATGACTGATACTCAAAGACAAAACGACACAGATTTGTATATGTAAACTGATCGTGTTACACAAAACTCTGTAACAGACACTTAGAACTTTTTCTATTTGTGCAACTATTTATTAGATACTCAAAGCACATCACAGATGCTAGAAGTCTTCCTACTTCTTACTTCAGAGAAAAAGCAAAAACCCCATGTCATGTCCTTTACTTCATGCTTCTGTTGCAGCAGATGGGAAGTAAACAATAGATATTAATGGTGAGCAGAACTATTTTCTCAGATTCCACACTTATTTCCACAGCTAGCTCTACTAAGGCATCTGTGGTTTTGTGCCTGTCAGATTCTCAGGAAAGAGCCAGAAGAGCACACTGCTCATTCCAAACGCCAGTTTCCTCCATTGCAGACACACACACCCTAGAAAGACTATAGCCTGTCCGCTGAGTTCAGTTATCCATTTTTGACAGCTGTCAGAATTGCCAGCATCAACATACTATATGTTATTTAGGAACGCCTCAATGCAAATGTCATTAAAAAAAAATTCTAATTTGTATTGCTGAGATAATACCTCATTTTCAGGAAAAAAAGGAAGAATAAAGGTGTAATATATACCTTTCAGAACTCTGTCTTGTTAGTAATGAGCTGTTAATTTCATAAGTCTTTGTACATAAAACAATAGTAGAAGAAACAAAAGCTTTTGAACGAAGGAGAAATTACTTAGACGTATTTTAGCTCTCCTTTTATCAGCCTAGATTTATCTACATTCTATTTAATTTTCTAGTGTATATTTTAGCACAAGTATTTGGATGATATGATTCTTGCATGCTGTAGTAAGCCACACAACTTTGACCACACTATAAAGTCTGAAGACCGAATAATTTTGTGAAATGTTGGACATTCTTTACACCCTGTTGTGAACTGCACAGTCTTAGACTATGCAACACTTCTAAGAGAAATTCAGAAGTATATTGGTTTCTCTCAGATTGCTTGGCTTTTGTCCACCTAAATTCACTTTCAACTGCACATCTTACAACAGAAAAAGCAGTAACATTTCATTTTGCGGATGGAAAACGGTTTCTTAATCATCAGTAAAAATGAATTAGTACCCTGACAGTAATACATACAGCTGCAAGCAAATGACAGTTCATCCAATTTTGGCATAAGGGAAATAAAAATACAGAGAATCTTGAGCCAAGTGAATTACAAGAAAACTTCATAGAGCGATGAAGGTAAAGCCCCTCCAAAAGAGTTTGTTCTACTCCAGGATCTAATGGACTCAGTTCCACTTACAGGATCGTGCATAGTCCACGTGAAATCTCATTTCCACACTTTGAAAGCCTTAGCAATAATCAAGGTGACAATCACTAGCAAGATGAATTCCTTGTCCTGGGCTCTGTGGTTCCTGTGTTCTTTAACAGAAGTAAAGAACTATCACACACCACAGAACACCTTCCAAGTCTTAGCAAATGAAGTGGTCTGATAAGGAAGATACTACACAGAAAAAGAAAAGTAGGTACCTGTATAAAAATGTATACAGATACACTTGGTGGCAAAACTAGCCTGCACCATTGAAGAGAGAATTACCAGAAGATACTAAGTTTACAGTGGTTGAGTGGCTTTTCACACTATTTTTACAAAACAGGCAGGTAATTGTACAAATGCTTTAAATGATTTCTATTTCATATAAATCTATACTTTATACAGATTTAAAAAAAGAAAAAATAAGGGAAACAGTCAACACCAAGGCACAGTTACCCTAACCTCATCATCTTGAAAGTAGTTTATAGTGTTAAGTATTTCACATGGTACCTCCTAAATTAGAAACACATTTGGTAATTTCTGTTAGACCGTCCTGAGTCGAGAAGTATGGCTCATCCCCAGACAAAGACATCAGTATTCCTAGATATTCTTGTTTGGTTCTGATAGCTGTTGTTACTGTTTTCAATTTAAATACAGTAAAAGTTACATATATTATGCATACATTCAATCTTCAGCACTATTAGATTTCTGGGCAATGATACTTTTTCAACATATGGTAAGCACACATCATTTAAGATCAAGAAGCCATAGATAAAACATTATTTTAAGAGCTCAGAAAAATTATGAATTGTTGGGATGCTGAGAGGAGGAAGGTGGTTATTTGCTTCATTTTATTTTGAATCAAGGTAAGTCCTCTTTCACCAAGGCTGCAAGAAAGTCCTTTCGTACTGACAAACACCAAGGTTGTCAAGATAAGCCTAACAGCCTAACTACATGCTAGGCTGTTTAATATTTGAACTACATGTCTGTGTTAATACAGCACCTTTTTCTATGATTTTTCTAGAAGATTCTTACTGAGGAAATCATGCCTGAATTTCTGCCATGAAAAATATTCACCTCAAATGCATAGAAATAGCTGATATGCTCCAAAGATTGTACGAAGCGGCTTGCAGCATCTGGGAGATGTGTCTAAAAATTTAATTATTAAAGGTGGTCATGTATCTCATTTTCAGAGGGAGGTTTAAAATTTCTTATGTTAAAAAAATTTTTAAAATTATTGTAAATTGAGAAACTCACCTCCCTGCTTACTTTCAGATTGCAACCCTGATGACCTTTGACTTCTTTGTAAGTAATTTCCCACTGACTTCACAGATGCCAGGATTTTCTCCCATTTGTTTGCCTTTCACAACATACATAGTATGTTAAAGAATATTTCCTGAAATAATTCTGGGACTAAATCAGGGGCCTGGTGCTGCCCTGCTGAGAGGAATAGAAATCTGTGTATTTCAGGAAACACTGGATTATTTTAAATACAAGTGTCCTTGTTCTCATGGCCTCAGAGTTCAGCTAAGCAGCTGGAAATGATGAACACTTCTATTCAATTAAGTCACCTCTGAAAGGTCTATTACCACTGTGTAGCATTTCCATCAGGCCCCTTCCTCAGACTGGTACCAAAACGGAGCTTCCCTTTTAACTTTCAAAGCAGCAGCGGGATGCACCATCAACTGCCAACCTTATCAACTTCTTCACATCAGCGTATCCCAAAACATACAGATTCTTCTCTACCAAAATATTCCCACAGGATGTTAATGAAAGGCATCCACATTTAGAGGATGTGCCCAGCTGAATATTTCAGATTCTTGTTACACAACTGCAGGCCTGTATAGGGGCTACACTGCTCTCCCACCTTACGCAGATGGTATTAACACGTTATTGCCTATGTCAGTGCATCCCCATTGTCACCACTATCTTTGTAAGACCACTCCTGCAAAAACCTGTTTCCTGATCCTGTCCCTTCTATTCTGAGCAATAGCATGTTGCCTGCTGCCCAGCCCATCTCTGCAAAGGCTGCACAGCTCAGACTGTGAAACAGTGCAATATCAAAGTCATCCAGGTCTTTGCTCTCCATAGGTTCCTGATCTGTGAGGAGGGAATTATCATGACTGGCTGACACCTCTGTCAGTAATTGCCCTGCCATTAGATGGAAACTACCTGAATCTATATGATTCCTTCTTGTTATTCTGCAGGGCAAGGACAAAAACGTTCTCACATGCAGTGTCATTTCCACATCACCACATGACAAACTGTTGCATTGAAGAAGGCAAAAGGGTCCATACTAGGTCATTATAAAGTCTAGAAGGCCTGCATTGCCATGTGTGCCTTAATCATGGCTCATTCAGTCACTTTGACTGAGCAATATGTTTTGATGTGGTTAGTGACTATGGGGAAGACACATTCAACAGCTCACAGTATGACAGGAGGAAAACAGATCCTGCAGTTAGACCAGGATTACATGTTAACTTCTCCACTGTTGGCAGCTGAACACCCAAATTTCATCAGCACCATTTCTAACTAAAATACATATTCAGAGAAGCAGTATGCTTACCTAGTTGGAATCATCGAATGCTGGTGTAAAGGGTGGGACCTGCCAGAACAGACAGTGGGCCAAAAATAAGTCTTACAATATGACCTCACAGTGGCTTCCTGTGAGAGTTATGGCTAGAGAACACCAAGCAGCACCATAAAGCTCCAGAAACCTTCATATTCTTGCACAATACCCACTATGTGTTATTTCAAATAAGCAACAAGTTCAAGGGTGTGTGCCTATCCAAAGATCTCTTAAAACTCCTCCTGATCGGCTACATGTCTGCTGTGCAACACTCCACCTTCATCACCTTGAATTTTAGGCCGCATTGTTTGCTAGTCCTTTCTTATACAGCAGCATTGAAAAGTTTAGAAACATTCTCATATTCTGATTATTCTGCAACTAGAGAAATGGCACAGATTATCAGGACTGTCACCTCTGTGAGACCTTGGTTTGCACTTCTCATCAGTTTTTAAGAGGCTGAAATCCAAGTAATCAAAAACAGAAGAGAAATAATGGGATCAAAGTCCAGTATGACAAGAGAAGGTATGCTAGGATTCCCAGGAAGGAAAGTATTTTCCAACCAGAAGGGTGGAAGAATGAAGAATAAGCAGGAGTTGCAAAAAATTGAGGGCTGCTAGTCTGAAAAGTACCAATGGTACTTCGCCACACGCATCTGCTTCAGCGTACTGCAAAAGCCCTCAACAATTTAAAAGCTTTCTGTTAGCACATGCACGTTAGATGCAATTCTGTTGTCCACTCATTGATTCAGATCTTCATGGCTCTGGGATAGATTTAGGGAAAAGCTTTAGGTTTAGAAAGAAAACTGCCTTTAGAACCAACCACACAGTCAGTGGAGACATCAAGGAACTACCTTCAAAACATCACTGTTTCTCCAAACTGAATGGCTAGTGTAGAAGTATCGCAACAGAAGCTTAGTCACTCCTGCAAAGGTAATTTACCAGTCTGTCTCCTGAGGTGAGCAGGGATTCTTTGAAGGCTCCGTGGTTACAGCAAGTTTACACAGTGCATTTACAGACACTAACACACCTCATCCCAGGTGCCAATTCACAAGGTAAATCCCACCTTCTGTACTAACACAATTCAAAAAAACCAGAGGATCTGTTTACTAAACACACAGTTTTCATTCATCTCAGATTATAAACCACTATGGGACCTTTAGACACATTCAGTATGCCAGGTAGACTATAACCTAGGGAGGAAATATTACCCAACCAGCTAGAGAATTACAACAACCAGGAGCATCAGTTGCCTAAGCCTAAACTATATTAGAAATCATGTTTTTCTAGTACCTCAGCCTCACTTTATCATTCCAAGAGATTTTGAGAAGGTGGAACTCCATTCTACGCCATGAGAAGCTGTTTTCAAAGTATTGTTATGTGTTTCCAGATAGGCAGCTGAACTGCATTTTGAAAATTTACTCTGAATATCACTTAACTTTATTTTACCAGATTACTGCTGTGAAAATCAGTTACAGATAATATGGTGTACGTGTCCCTCTTGGGAATTACCTCCAAATGTCAGAAACCTTCAAATATTATTGGACAGATATCCAACATTGAACAAACCCCTGAGCTAAACATGAATTTGACTTTCCTAACTCCATCTGCCTCTTTGGAAGAAGGTTTCTAAAAAACACAGTATCTTGAAATGCTATTTAATATTATCCAAAATCTTGATCATTACGGTCACCTGTGACAGATCAAAGTAACACATTTCTAAGCCCTGTTTCTCAAGAACTGCAGTCTCTGCACATTCAAACGATACAGCACTTAAAGCCTGGAACACAGAGGTTAATTAATTTGAGCTGTCTGATTACACCTAAAGAAGGATTCTGCCACTGCTTATAACCAGTGCATTTTTAAGAATGCAAGACTATTTAATTCTATCCCTGGGAGTACATAACAATGTTTCCCAGGTGACCTCCTACCATATGAATTTCTAACTTTATTTTTCACGCATATTTTAGGTTTTACTGTGGCTTGATATTAGAGTTACACCAGAATATTACTTTAAAAGTATCATAACTACAGCTAGAAATTCATATACTAATGGCATACAAAGAAATTGTTGGGAAGCTATTTTAGTTTCAGTAATCAAAAGCAAAATGTTATGGAACAATAAGAGAAGTAACATCCACATAGGCTCAGAATATGTATAAATAAGAATACTGAGTATGTGTAAATGCACTTGAATGCAAAAGAATAAGCATTATCTGTTCACCAGCCCAGATGTCTTTAAAAGATAACTCTTACAAGAAAGGATTTGGTTCTGACCATGAAACTACATGAGCTGCAGAGCCATTCTAGGCATCCCATCTGGTAGCAATACTGTCAGTTTTGGTTGATCTATATTTTACATCTGAGATCTTCAGATGAGAATCTAAAATGGTATTTTTTTTTTTTCAAAATCTGCACAAGGAACTGACCTATTTCCATTCACAGGGACACATTTTGTATTCATGGGCCATACACATTTAACAGACATAAATCAAAAAGGGATGAAATAGGTTAGGAACAAATGGGGGTGGTGAGGGAGGAATGAGAAGTAAGATACTTACAGAGTAGTGCTCTGTGATTTACTTCAAAAGAATAAAAAGTGATATTCTGTCTTTGAATGCCTAATAAAAACAGGTATTTCAGACCTGCCAAGCAATTAATTTGTAGAATATGCTACACAGATGAGCGAGACAGTTTCTCAACAACAGTGAAATATTAATACTTTTACATCCTGTAGTGCTTCAAATTGTACTAAAGTGATTCTCAAAGTTCAGGAAAGCAATTTTTGCTCTGTAACAGTAACATGGGTACCCCCAGCTAGCCCTGCAGAAAACTAGAACACAACAGAAAACTCATCTAAAACGTGGCTGTCTGCAGTGAGTGACTGGTTCTTGAGATTAAACTACAGTGTAATTTGGAAATGGAATCCAATAGCTTGAGGTTAAAACATTTTGCCCCCACCTCACAGTCTGTATCATTTTAATTGACATCAAATAAAAAAAAACTGTTCAGGTCTTTCCTCACAGTGTTGTTGCTTTAACTACATAGCACTTACTTCCCAAGTGCTGGAGGAGGGCTCTCATGTCAGAATGGGTTCCCTTTGGACAAACAGTATAAAATGTAAACAGTTACAAGAAATAAAACCATGTCCAGTCCATGAAGCAATTATTTCTACTGAACAAATAAGAAAGGAGAGAGCGTTGCTGAAAATGATTCTTCACTGATTTAACAGGTGATCCTAAACGTACCATTATTTGGACCTAAGCCTCACAGTTCTATAAAACAAGAGAAAGAGGAAAATTCCATAGACAACAGGGAGATGCAGAAAAGATGTCACCAGATGTTGAGACTAGAGATTCATGTGTATGTTTGCAGATGTCTAGCACATGGCAGACCATCTAGCATTCTACCCCTTTGAAGCTGATTCATGCAAGAGACCTTCCCTTTTTTTTCCTCCTCTAAGAATGGTAGAAATACTGGTGTCAGGACCAACTCTGAGCAACCAGAATTTCCATTTTATAGATTTTCCTGTACCATGGACATGAATAATGAAACTGAAAAACTGATTTTCCTATCCCCTTTAAACCACAGTTTTCTTCAGGTGGAGCTGAAGGGGATTTTGTTCATTTTGTTTTATTTTAACATGTAAATTCCTAATTTAGAGCCCTAGCTCTCCATTTTCTTTCTAGAGGAGAACATTACGATCCTGGAAGAACCAGACGTTCATCACCAGTTAAACTCAGCTAAGTTCTCCTTACCCTTTTGAGGGAGTTTGTACTCTGTGAGACTTCTATTCAACAAAACAATTTATATTTCTCCCCTAGACTGCTTCTAATGGTTTAGCCTCTTTCCACATTAAACATAAGGCCTGTTATAAGGCCATAGTTCAAATGCGTGTTCACTCCTTTATTCACTGAGCAGCCGTGAGTATCGAAATGTGATTCTTACCTCTTGTAATTACAGAAGCTAGAATTAGGTCACAGCATTATTTACCGAATTCAAAATGACCTTCAATATTCAAAAGTTCTTTTCATTACTCTAGCACTGATCTGTTAAATAGGAAGAGGAGTTTTAATATGTAAGTAAGAACAGAACAGTACTAATCTAATATTTAACTAAACAAACACCACAAAATAAAATCCTGTGTTGTTCAGTAGTACATAGAACGTACAAAACCAGTAACTATTCAGAGGTGCTCTGAATTTAACAAGAGATTTTTTTTTCCCCAGTTACAGTCAAGAAGCTAAAATAAGTGGTTTTCATTAAATCTAGCTAGAGTACAGTTATTTAAAAACTTACTATTGAAATACAGATATGTCTTAGAAATAACAGCATCAGAAGAACTGAAATTAAAAAATACCGTAAAGCTTCAGCAAAGAGAAAATATGTCACAATGACTGATAGAGTAACCTCTAGGAACACGCAGTTTCTAGCTTCCCTGCAATAGTTTATTGTGCTCCTAATCAAACTGAAAATGCACGATGTGCAGCAGTACCAACTGTTCTAAATTAGAATGTGAATAGTAAAGAAAGCTAACAAAATTATTTTCTTTTCAGAAAGTACATGAAAACAAACTCCAGATTTCACACTGCGATTGGAGGACATCAAACGCTCAGAAAAAAGGCAGGATTTTCTCCTCTGATTACAAATAGGCACTAGGAACATAAAATGAGAAGACAACTATGCCAGCCCCACCCACACTTTCTTTCTTTCTACTTTCAGGAAAAAATGTGCCCTCCACAGAATCCAGGCCACAGCGAGCTACAATATGCATTTCATTCCTGGTTGTCACAGTGGCATGGCTTCTCAGTATGAAAACCACCATGGTTTGTATCAACAACACACATTTAGCTTTTCCACTGTTAAGCATGATGAAAGCAAAACGTCAGCTGTTCAAGAGAACATGAAAGAAAGTGCAAACAAAGCCAACAAACTTTAAAAAATGAAGCAGACCTTAGTCTTTATCTTTCATTTATAGAACTCAACACTGTCATGGCAGACTGCTCAACACATAGGAAAATGGACAGGAAAACTGAACAAATTACAGATACGGACACAGTTTCTCAAGTTCAGAACCATATTATCCTAATCACTTCTGCTTTAACCTGAGGCTAACCTATTGTATTGACACAAGGATTTATTCACATTGCTTACTGGCAGTCACTTCATAACTTAAATATACCATGTTTTTTGAATTCAAAGAAGTAATGTGTGATTCCAGCCACAGCTTTCAGATTCCAGCTCTCTTTCGAGCCAGTGGACAAAACCAGTCACTGACCCAGTATCTGTTTAAGATGCCTGCAGTGTGCAGTCTGGCAAGCAGCATGGTGGTTAGTTCACTCATAGCAATTACCCGTCACTTAAGAATTCATTCCTGTTGACACAGGAACTTGGTTACCTCATCCATTCTTCAGTACGTTAAAATTTTTTTCCCCTTCTCCCCACAGAATTTCAATTCTTATCCACAGAATCTTCTCTCATAGTATTGCCAAATCTGTTCAGAAAATATGAGTAAAATGCGCTAAAAAATGAGACAAGTATTTTTGTAAATGAGCACTGCAACCAAAATACACTAAGTGAGATCAGAAGATCAGTGGAGTGGGTGACTTGAACGGGTGCCATAAAATCTAAAAAACACTCCCAAAGCTCCTTTAAATCAGTGATGGCCTTTGGATCAGACCTAGTTAGTAGCAATCAATTATCA
The DNA here is from genome assembly GCF_030867145.1 of Opisthocomus hoazin. NCBI lineage: Eukaryota > Metazoa > Chordata > Aves > Opisthocomiformes > Opisthocomidae > Opisthocomus > Opisthocomus hoazin. The sequence continues at coordinate 69,702,530 of NC_134415.1, forward strand.
GAGTTGTTCATCTAAAATCTTTCACTAATATTACATTCGTGTTAATTAAAAAATCCTCAAATAGTTTAAGAATGAATTCCTCTTTCACGTTTCCATCCTTGGAGAGCTAGAAACTTCATCCTCTACAGCCCCCAAAACAGAAATGTTGTGGTCTTGCAGGTGTATGGAAACTTGGTTTAACGAGCTTAGAGATAATGGGGGATGCAAGGAAAATGTTTTTCTAAAACAGGAAGAGTGAAGTGACTGTCTAAAACAAAGTACATGTGCAATAACCAGAGAGTGATACTGCAGATGGCCGTAACACTGTTTATGTGAAATCTGATTATTTCCCTCATTTTTTGGCACAGCGTATAAAGAAGCTTATTTTTTTTCTCTACATGTGTAATGCCTTTACCAGATACACTGAAGAGCTCAACAAACAGATGCTTCCTATGTTTCATCTAATACAACCCACTGTCCCATGAGATAAGGTCCTATCAGGAAGGCAAAGTCTAGAAACATTCGATTGGACAATCTCATCCAAAATACAGGTGTTCTGGTGTAACAATGCTCTGTCAGTCTGCAGGCTTCAGAAAGAAACCACAGAACCATTCAGCACAATAGAAGAGTTATTAAGACTACATGAGCTGCAACAGAATTTCCAGACAAACATTTGCTATGACTAAAATATCTGAAATAATTTTCCTCATTTTGTCCAAAGTAATACATGATGATACAGAGTAGTAAAATGAACTAGATGACCCACAGAGGTCCCTTCCAACCCCTACCATTCTGTTCTCTGTTACCTCTTCCTAGAAAATGGAGTATGACAAAATATAGTTATCAAAAACAGAAAAATGAAACATGGAAAGTAAAATGATATTAGCTGCTTCAAATAACTGTTTTATGAATTGTAATATGTGCAGGTAGACTGGTAATAATTACTAGAGTTCATAATTTCTAATAAGCCTCACACTTTGTTCAAGAAAATCACAAACTATTACCTGGAAGGAGTGCAAGGTTGCTTTCCATTTTGTGTTATTTTTGTTTCTTATTGTAAAGTTTGCACCAGATAACGGAAAAAAACTGTCTTGGACTAAAGAAACAACACACAGAGAGTCAAAAGCCAGAAGCACAAAAGGTAATTAGAAAGTTGAAGAAAAAGACTTCTTGCTAAAATCCACACTTCAGAGAAAAGTTGAGCCCTGAGAAGAAATACCACCACATAAGCAGCAGAAGAGAAAGTGCACACACTCAAATCAACATTCCCCATTTTGAAGCATGCAGAGCAGGAATAATTTGCCTACTCCAGTGACAGAGAGAACTGCTCCTAAACATATGGGTTTATAGCTTAAAACCTAGGGTTGAAGCTTTGTTAGAGCATCTTGCCTCTAACCAGATTTGCTGCAGTCAGGCTCTGAATCCTGAGACATGATATTGATTAATCTGCAGTGAGACAGAATGGCAGCACAAGGGCAGCTTCTCGCATATTGTGCAGCCCTGGATATAATTTCAAGAGATTAACAATAACAACTGAAGAAAATGAAAAATGGTTTTATTTTGCGTCACTACTTCTCCCATTGCTGCAACAGAATAGGCTGCATCAGAACAGAACACATGGCTATTCATGACTAGTAACAGTGTAAAACATAATACTTCTTACGTGTTTTGCCACCCTCTGGAGAGCCCAGATGCTGTCTGTCAAACTAGTTGAACCCTCTAATGCAACTTCCTCTTAGAAGCAGAGAGTTAATGTGTTCCTTGAAAAAGTTCACCTCCCACGTGACCTCTGCTTTTGAAGAGATCTTGTTAGTGGTTATTTTAGTACTCATTCCCTCTGGTAATCTGCAGATCTTATTATTGCATGTCACCTTTCATGAAGACCCTTCAGGAGGATCCCTCAGAACACCCTCCAGCTTTCTTTTTGCAGTGGTACAGCTGTGCACGAAGTAAAAGGATCTCACTTGCCTGTACACCAACTTCACTTGCTTCTCCGTACATGAAAAGGTGCTCATGAGTATAAACTGTTGGTCGAAAGGGTGAGGACACTCTCATGTTAATTAATTCAGCTGAGACAGCCAGAAAAATGCAACAGCTTCAAATTTAATGTACATTTAGCATGAAAATGGTGAGGCTTTTTTATCTTACTGCACTATAGAACTCACCTCTAACATACATGACAGTAGACATGTCATGTCTACTATGTCATGTCATATCTCTATGAGTTCAAGACAGGAGAGTTTTTCAAGATGATGTAATCTCAAGATGGAAGGTTAACATCAGGAATTCATTCTAGATTAATCTCTAACTTGTTTCCCCACCCTGCTGCTTGGACAGGCCATCCTAGCTAAGCTTGCTAGGAATGACTTCTGCCAGTTTCACTAATTTTCCAGTGTTTTTTTGAGAGCTTGAATGCTGTAAAGTGGTGTGTTGTAAATTACCAAGTCCTACTCTTCCTAAATGCATCACCAGTGACAAACATAGAATAGAGCTCTCCACCAGTAAGCATTAAGAAAAAACAACCCACCAAACCAAAGATACTCCCTAAGCACAAAACCTGCACAACTCAAGCCCTTGTAGTAAGGTCATATTCAGGACCTTACATTTGCAGTACTTATCTGAGGAGTAGAATCTTTTCCTTTAAGGAAAATCTTCACAATCATCCCTAGTTTGACTTCTACAGAAGAACATGAAACAATTCATTTAGCAGAGCCATATTTTAAATGACTTAACAAGATACACAGTCATAAAGGAGGAGCATGAAAAATTTGAAATTAGTGTTTGAAACAAAAATTGATCTTGTGAGAAGCTACTCAGATGGTGAAAAATATCTAAAAAAGTGACAGGAGCAGATGGTACTTAAGACAACTTAAGCAATGAATTAGCACATGCTGCAGGTCCATTAATATTAATGAATACACTGTTCTTTCTGAAAAATACTGTTTTCCTGCTAAATAACATGATGAAATAATTTTCCATTTTTTTTATCATTTAGCTTCTGCTCACTTTTTTAACTATTCTCATAAAGTGGAATATCTGTGACAGAGGGAAGGATAAACTGGACTCTGATATTCTTGCAGTTCTTTACATGAATCTGATTAGATAAATTATAACTCACAAAGCTGTGCTAATAATTTCACTTGTACAATGCTTCACATTCCAAACAGCAGTTCTTAAACTGTAGTTTACAATGAGCCACCCAAGTCCACAGGCTCAATTTAAGACCACTACTAATACTTTAACTCAAAGATTCATTTTTGTTTGTATCAGTAATTTGCTCTTCTTTCTGTGTCTAAATGTCAGCTATGATGTGGTAAAGGCTGCTGATCCTGAAGCATCTATGTGGCGATCTCAACAACAAGCTGACTGGCTGTTATCTACACTAGCCAAGCAGCACAGTGGAGTAGGAAGGGACCTGAAGAGTGCAACAGTCAGTGCAGAGGACCTGGTGACCATACTGTAGGCATTTTTTGGAAGTAAATGTTACTTTAAATTTATTTTGGAATAGCTCCAGTTAGATCCCACAAACTACACGCCAGATCACACCTTTTAGTTTAGAATAACCTGAAAGGAATTCAGTTTATGCATTGTAGAATACAAAAAAAAAAAAAAAAAAAAAAATCAGCAAGTGCGAAAGATCAGGATATGAACTCAAAATACAGTCCTGATCAGATCTAAAATGCAAACATAGATGCACCCTGAATCTGCGGACAGAAAATCTTAGAACCACAGAATATCTCAAGCTGGAAATGACCATAAAGTAGCACAGAGTTCAACTGCCCACTCCTTGCAGGACTCTCTAAAACTAAACATATGACGAAGCGCCTCGTCCAGATGCTCCTTGAATTTTGACAGGCTTGGTGCTGACCACTGCCCTGAAGAGCCTGTTCCAGTGACCGACCACCCACTCAGTCAAGAACCTTTTCCTAATGTCCAGGATGAACTTCCCCTGACGCAGCTTCATTCCATTTCCTCCCTGGTCACCAAAGAGAGGAGATCAGCACCTTCCCCTCTGCTGTCCCCCTTGAGGAAGACATAGACTGTGATGAGGTCACCCCTCAGCCTTCTCTTCTCCAAGCTGAACAAACCAAGTGACCTCAGCCACTCCATGCGCCACTCATAAGGTAGCTGAAAAATTTATAGCTCATAAGATGCCAGTAAAGGATTTCATAGATCTACATCTTGAACTATGAATCTCTGGCTATGATTAAAAACCCTTTCAATGGATGTGGAAAAAAGATTCAGAAGAGTAAATAATTATCATTTTTTGGTCACTAAGTGAAATGCTGCATATTGAATAAAAATGATCACCAAAGAAAGTACTCAGGTCAGACTCTAGAGAACAACTGTGCTATTCAAAGACCCTAGGACAAACATGGTGCTTGCACTTTCCCAGCACCATCATCCAAAGAAACAGCAAGAGATTCTGCCCTACAGAAGTGTTATAGGACCAGTACAGGCATGGGACTTTGGACTCTCTCTGGCCTCTCTGGCCTACCTCCTTGCTTCAAATCCCTCTTCCTTGTCTTTCATCATCTCAGCTTTAGCCTATATCTGCCTTTCTGCCTGTTGTCAGTCCTTGTCTCTGTCAGCAATCTATACACAGAGACACAGATAAGAAAGAATGTTTACAACTCTACATAATAGTTCTGCATTTTTATTCTACCCCATTACTTACTCTGTGCACCAAACGTTTCCCCTGCCATAGAATTTAAAATTTCAGTCTTCCACATTTCCTATTTATGGATCTGTTCTCCACACATTCAGGCAGCTGAGTATCCAGTACAGGATTGACCCTGAATGACTGTTCTGAGTCAAGAATTTTGTTAGCCATTAAAATAGTGAGCTCTATGACATTTAGTTCCTTTTGAAGCCAACCTTGAGCATTAACAAAAAAATACTCCAAGGAAGCAGATGCCACAACTAAAGAAACAAACCCAAAGATATTTCAGATAAAGAAAGGCAGCAGGAATAATCTTGCTTGTAGGACCATGTATGACTATTGATGAGTTTTCAGTGTGTATACATAGTCCTCACAGAACCTTTCATAAGCTGATCCCCAGCTGCGGGATGCTTGACAGTGCAGCTCCACAGGGAGCCTCTATAAATACTCCAAGGCCAAAAGAAATTGTGAGGAAGAATAGCTTGCCCTTCATATAATTTACATGCTCAAAGTCACAAAACACTTTGCATATATTAGTAGGGCTCATGGCCTTAACTTATGATTTCCTATGCAGTAAGGGAATAGCATCTCTTTTCTTGAATTTGAATCAAGGAAAATAAAAACAAAGTGTAAGGTAATTTATAGTATGCCTGCATGATACAAGGCCACAGAGAACTACCAGAGCTAGCCCTGCTTAAACTACCTGTTATCAGTAGTAGTGCAGTTGTACTGAGTTGTCTCATAATCTAGAAACACTGCTGCCAATAGCTGAGCTGGTTGGTTATCTGTACATTAAACAGCCATTTAGTTGTTTCGACAACACAGAACTATACCAAGCCCATAATAGCTAATTAAAACATTCCTAGGTTTCTCAGTGGGTTTTGGCTTAAACTTGGTGCTAAAAAGTAAATTAAACACTAACTTGTCACTGGAATTTGCCAAAAAATTAATGGAGACTGTGGATTCAGACTCTAAATAACTACTAGAAACATCAGAATCAATAAATGTCTAAGAAAACAGAAAATGTAGAAACTGGGAAATATAATAGGTTAATCCTACATAGGCTGAGGGGATGCTATAAGGGATTCCTGGTATTTCTTCTCTATAAGGTTTCTGTTGCAAATGAAAGGAAAAATTATCTGGATAACAGCACCGCCTTATATTTTTTAGACGTGTAAATCAGGAAACATTAATACATAATTAATGGCACATTTTAATTTATTTATGAAGACATGAACCTAAAAGAAACATGTAGAAATCTAGGACTGAGTCTCAGGGCCAGCTTTTGCCTTCCCAAATTTTCTGAGAGACTGAAGTCTTACAGCAGAAATTTGGTAGCTATTGCTTCTGGTACAGGCATCGGGCATAATGGGTCTACTTCTCATTCCCACTACAGACCTTTTAGTACTCCTGTGACCTTAAATGAGCATTAAGAAACCTTTTGGAAATAAACTAGACCAACATAAACTACTAAAAGCTACATAAAGCATGTATAGCCTATAAAGTAATGCTACACGTAAACACAGAGTAGCTTAACTAAATATGTCTAAAAATGGACCTTTAATTACATGAAGTGTTTCCTGTATAGACAAGATCTTCTTTCAAGTAATACAACACATTATGAGAATCACAAAATAATAAGAAAAAGAAAATAATAATAAGGCAACTGACACTGGAAGTGGTTCTAAAAAGATTGGCAACTGTCAGCTTCAAACTAAATTTAAGATTGAGACTATAGATGGAAATCACAGGAAAAACATGACATTAATTTATGTGCTTACCTCTCACAGGCTATTTGAAATACTAGTGTAAAACTGGAATATCATAGTATAAGTGTGTTTTATTGCTTTGAGAAACATGGTTGTGTGTAATTGGTCACTGTGTAGAATTTTATCTTGAGAAAAAGCAATTGTGGATATGAGAAGAGGAAAAAATAAATTTGGTGTGACTGTTTTATGTGACTTAGGGGGAATAAATTCCGCTACAGAGTGTCACTTTCACCCTTCAATGTTTTTTGGTTGTTTTTTTTTTTGATGAGCAACTAAAAATTACTAACTCAAACAACACTGCATGACAGGATCCTAAATCAAATTTACTAGACATAAAGAGGTACCATTGGACAATAACAGTATTTACAGGACCAGCATTTGCCAGCATTCATCAGTTCACCTGGAATCAAAAATCAGAATTTCTTTCTTTGTGTTTTCTTTGTTTCTGGAGCTGAATGATAGGAAGAAGCCTACACACAGGAAGGAACATGGCTAGACACAGGCTCAAGTACAGCTTGAAGATATTTCAGTACTGTCTTCCATCGGACTCACTTAACTATCTTCTACAAACAGTATTAAGAAGAAGAAAAACCCCAAACCCTTGACTGTAGTTGCCAGTGAGACAGCAAACCAAATGAATTCCTGATGCAGCACAAACTGATACCAACAGTCATATCTCGCTTATTGCACTTCCACAGCTACCTTTTTACTTCTGTAGTTTATCATAAGTGTACAGGAAGCATTTACAAGGCTTTAAATACAAAGAACACTTGATGCTTGCTTCAGTTCCACTGAAGGCCATGGAATTAGGCCTATGTTTAAAGTAAAGTGCACACTTGGATGTAGTGATGAAATCTGACCTAAATCACGTTACTGCAGTGATTGGATCAGTATTTGAAAACTCTTCAACGAATGTGTAACTAGGCAAAATAGAAACAAAAAAGGCAACAATCCACATCTCCGGGAATTTACAGGAGAAAAAAAGGACAAAATCTTTCCCTTGTACAACCACAGAATGCCCTTGCCCACTTGGAATCCAGAGTCTTCAGCTGTCTCTTAAATCTCTACTCACAATTAAAGATTAAAGAAAGTATGCTGACAATATCACCTGGAATAAGAATCCCAAATTAGGGATCAAAATTTCATTTTATGTTATGCTTGGTAGGTAAGAACATCTTAAATTGTCAATAGCATAGAAGAATTTTTGCACTATTTACTTTTTCAGACAATAACCATGTTAACTGGATGAACCCCTGCTGAACCTTGTACAGGCTATCAAAATATAAGGAGGTTAGAACAGCATTCTTTTTTTAGTTGTGCTTCGTCTTCACAAGCACTACATTTTTCTCAGGAAAAGAATCTTCGTGTCTTTCATCAAGCTTTAAGTTTCTCAGTTTCTCATACCCACGATTATAAATAATCTCTGTAATATCTCAAAAGTCAAATATCCCTACAGCTTTTTCAGAAGTGTTCTTCCATTTTCCATGTTGGCATACATTCTCTTCGTTTTCTTACACTGGGCAGACTTACATGTTTTTATCGTTTCTCTCCTTAGGAGAGTAATTGACTGTCTTCTAATTAAAGCTCACTATAAAAGCCGTGAGGGAAAAGGAAGGTGTATGAAATTTAGAAGCTGTTTGTATGTATTTCTTGCTAAATGCAGAAAATTAATCATGGAGAAAAATCATGATGGCATAGGAAAGACTCAAATTACTTTATATGCGGCTAACTTCTACCACAGAGTGACTGGATCAATTGCTCATTTTTAAAAAATGTTAATTGTTTCCACTAACTAAACATTCAGTTGGTGTAGTGGCAAGTGTCTTATCTGGCTTAAGTCTAACTTGGTGTTTTCAACAGCTCTGTTACTATCCCTCGAAGCTAAACCAGCAAGAAATCATAGAATCATAGGTTGGAAAAGACCTCTAAGATCATCAAGTCCAACCATCTGCCCAGCAACTCCATGCCTACTAAACCATATCCCAAAGTGCCATATCTACACATTTTTTAAACACCTCCAGGGATGGTGACTCAATCACCTCCCCGGGCAGCCTATTCCAATGCCTGACCACTTTTTTTTTGTTTTTGGTACAGAATATTTATTTTTAAGTTTCCAATTTATTACAAGTACAGCCCTTAGCAGAATCCCCCTCCGCCCCAATGACATTTATTTTTTAAAAACGTACAGTTCCAAAGGTTTCACCATGGAGGACCTGCAGAAGATGTTCTCTATGAACAGGACAATACCAAGCCTCTGAAGGGGATGTGTGAAATACAAATGTCAGTGCTAGCAGGGAGCTGAGGCTGAGGACAGGGGAAGAGGCTGGATAATATAAAAAATATAAATTGAAAAAATTATATATAAATATAAATATTTATAGAAAATATAAATATAAATAATAGAAATAAAAAAACTGATAATGAAAAAAGGTGATTATAACGTATCTTCTAAGATAAAAGAAGCTAATGATCATTCTGAGAAGGAAAAAAGTATATTTTCCTACTTTTCTCTTCCCAGTTTTCCATTTATGCATACCCTGTGCATTTTGCCAAGTAAACTATTCTGATTGTATAGCAAAGAACACAGATCACCAAAGTAGCATCAGCAAAACTGTTACAATAAGATGAATTTACTATAATATACAAAATCTCTGACCAGAATTAGATTCTAATTTGCTGTGATACGAGGAAGGACAGAACAATAATCACAACCTTGTTCTCTCAAGGAATTGAGATCTTTTTTCCTAACATAGCAAGAACTCCGCTGATTTTTCCTTATTTTTTTTATTAAAAGATTGTCATACTCTCTTATACAAATCCTTTAAACCAGAGACTATGAACAATGTGGACTTGTGGTACTCTTGTTCCAGTCTTGTTTCCATCTCAACATATCACAAAACAGCCAGAAGACTCATCTTGCTATACAGTACATTTAGGAGCTTGAATAGGAAGGAAGAGCTAGCTCTAAGACTTAGCCATCTTTGAAGAGATAGTGGAGGTAATACAAAGCTCATTTGAGATGTAACTCATCCAAAGGGAAGTCTTTCAAATGGCAGGGAAAGAGCTGCGTGGTATCTATCCCATTGACTCATTAGTATAGCCTACAGAGAGACAAAGCCAAAGTATTATTATAAAATTTTTAAAACTGTTTTTTATACCAAGCCTGTCAATTACCTCAGTGCAAAGGAAAATAAGAAATTAAGTGAAACACCAATAACTTCTGAGATTAAATGATAAATTACATATATCCCTTATTTTTACACACAGAAAGCAAAAGCTAGGTCAGATTACCAACTGAAATTTTTAAAGTATGAAACTTGCAGACCGATTACCAGTATTCATCATGGAAACAGAAGGATACAGAATCAATATTGTGCAAATTCTGTTCCACATTCAATAGGATTTAATATGTTTACTAATTATACAGATAGAACAAATAGTATGCTTATTACAGCAGCACAGTCTGGAAAACAGGATTAGGAGTCCTCTAGCAGCTAGAGAAATCTGAAAAGCAGAGCCTGAAATCCAGCGAATTTCAAAACTTACACAGGAATAATCAGCTCCACAAACAGAGGAAGGGGAGCAATTACTAGCACTTCTGTACAGATCATATAGGAGCTACAATGGACCTCACATCATGAGTCCCCATGCGATGTCGTTACAAAAAGGGTGATTATCATTCTGTGGCGTCTAACCAGAGGTATATTGTGTCCAGCTTTTAGGTCTCAATAATTCATATTAGCACTTTTGTCAGTAGCTGGAGGTTACAAGCAACAGTAAAAACTTGAAAGACTGTAAAAGATCGTCCAGGATGAACCCTGAGCTAGTTTTGACACTGCACTTTTTAAAAGATCTAGGTTTCAGAGGGCCTTGAACAAATGACAAAGTATGATCTTCAAAACTGACTAATTTAACTTCTCTTGCAGACTTTAACTGTCTTATCTAAAGATGATAATTTCATAATTCATATGGATTCTGCAAAATTCAAAACATATATAACGCTTTGATGCTTAGCATAGAAAAACTGGATGTACTCACATGTTCTGGGCAGTTCACTATCTAGACCTTCTCTAAAATAGATTTGAAAGAAGGTATTTTAATGTAACAATTCTAACATCAGATTACCTTTTAAGACTTCTCATAATAAGACAAAGAGACAGTTTTGCCTCATTTAATATAGGATTTCTCCAGACTCCTAAAATACAATTAGCAGATGTCCCACTTTCACAACGTAATGGTAAGCGGTGCAAGATGAAGTGAAGCCAAGCAGGAGTCACAGAGACATCAGTGTGAAAACTTTACTTGTACAGGGATGTCAGGTCATTTTGTATAACTTATCTGCGCTACATTCTTTGTACTGCGTGAACAAGCTTAAAACAGAGCCTCTTCCTTCCCATTCTTCTCAAATAATAGATTTTTGGAAGATCCTTATTCTTCCACTCCAAGCCTAGTCTGACAGAATAGGTAGTTATTCTCAACATGGTGCTCTGCACTTTTGTAATGTTTCCCATATTTCATATTTCAACTAACAACGGTAATTTCATGCACATATAAATTCATAATTTTGTTCCTTATGGTATTTATGCATTGTGTTTGAATTTCAGCAGTCACTGGGGAAGATATGACTTCTGTAACATTACCAGATGCATACATGATTATTGTTCCTTTAGTTGCGTCTTACAAAATATGGTAAAATTCTGGCTTACAAAAAAAGAACTGAAGAAGTCTAAGCTAGACAGGGGAGTAACTTCAAACAGTGATTATATGAATGACACTTCTCTTCCACCTTTTACATAAGAAACAATCAACAGCCAAATTATGCAATCAATCAAAAACTAGTTAAAAAATAGACTTCTGTGTCAATTAAGTAGGAAGAGTGAGAATAAAGGAGGGAGAGAGGCTTTATATAGTTTCAGTGAGATACCTGTATAACCATAGGAAACAACTGAAAAGAAAATAGGTTGGGAAGAGCCCAATTAAAAGGTTAAAAGTACTCTGACTCATAACCAAATCACAAAATCACAGAATATCTGAGTTGGAAGGAACCCACAAGGATGATCAAATCCAACTCCTGACTCCACACAGGGCAACTTAGACGTTAAACCACGTATCTCAGAGTGTTGTTCAAATACTTCTTGAACACTAACAGGCTTGGGACCACAACCACTTCCCTAGGGAGCTTGTTCCTTTTTCCTTATGTCCAATCTGAATTTACCCTGATGCAGCTTTAAGCCACTCCCTCACATCCTAGCTAAAAGGATGGGCAGATTTCCAGGGTACATTTGGGAGAGAAGATAGCGCCATTCATCCTCACACCAAATGAATACTCTCACCCCAGAGCCATAGGTAGTTTTGCAAGTATTTCAATTATGCAGCATATGCCTCATTTGAACTTGTACAACTTGTCCAAAATATGAATTGGGAAAAATGAAGACGCCAGACTGAAAAAACAGAGCAGTTTCTCTAGAGTTAAAAAAAAATACTCAAGAAGAACATAAAAAGATCACAGAAATCTCTCTATGCCTAGTGTACTGCATCATGCACTTCACAGAAGACCACAGACACTCTTCTTGTAACTGACTGCCTTACTGAACATAACCAACGGAATTCAGAAAAAAAAGTCTATTAAATTCTGTCTTACAGAAAAAAGCAAAAACACACAACATGCTATTGTTATAGAATATATATCCCACTGAGTTAATCTATCTTAAGTTTCTATTTGCATAAATACACTTGCATTTCACCAGCAATTTTCTTGTATATCAGAAAAAGAACAGAGATGTCAGAATAATAAATAATTCATAGTAAATTGCTAAACAACAGCTGAATGACAGATTCACCATCTTTCAGCTGCAATACAAATAACTAGTATTTGTATAAAAGCTCTAAGTTTGAGTCATTTCCACTTAGACTCCTGTTTACAAGAACTTCTCTTGGCACAATAGGATTATTTTGCAGCAGGACAAGCAGCAGGTCAAATCTCATAAAAGCATACTCATAACAGATCTCTACAACAGAGACACTAGCTTAATTCAGCTACTTTTGGCCCCTATTATTCACCAGTCATCATCATCTCTGTTACTGGAATTTTGTGTTGCACAATTTCATTGGAAGCAAATGCAACTCTTTCTTTAAATTATTTTGACAACTTACTTGAAAACAAAAAAGAAACCATCAGAGACTTTTTCAAAAGCTCTAAGGTTTTTCTAAAGATAGCACTTTCAAATTCATACATGTTTGACTTAGAAAAACAAATCCTAAATTCATATCAGAATTTCATGAACAATAACAGTCTGGCTGAAATTTTTGAAATTTATTCAGTACTGTTTTATCTTGAGAATATTGGGAAAACTTTGCAGAATTGAACATTCCTTACGACTTCTGTTCTGATGATACATATTACTACAAGGTCTTGTTTAAAATGTTTCACCAATAAAATCTGAACAGGCAGTGAGATTATTTCATAAATAAATCAAGAACATACCTAGTACAGAGTAAAAACCACTTCAGAAGATTAAAGAATCCCATAAAGACAGACTATATAAATTATTATTGAAGTTATGGCAAAAAAAACCCTCTCAGAATTCTCTCTTGGTTCTCTCCTCATAACTCATGTATTTTCCATTAATTGCTGTAGACAATGCCAAAATTAGATGGTGGACTAATGTAAAGAGTTCTAGACGTTAAGCCACACCGAACCCATTTTCATGTAGTCTGGTCACATGCAGTGCCTAGGCTAAAGATTTTCACAAAGAGATACCTGTATCACATTACCTATCTGAGCTAGGAAAATGTTTCCAAGAAAGACATACGATCATGACTAGTCTTTTGCCTTGCCCAAAAACATCTAAAAATTAGGATCTGGTCGGATTTGGGGCAAATCATTTTTTATATAATTATATTTGTTCTACTGAACTAATTATTATCTAAATCATTTTGCTTTGATATTTTATTAATTCTTTTACTTCAAAATACTGTATTTAAAGTATGTAAAGTAATGAAAAACTTTATAAAAAAAGGAAAAACATTATTTTAGTCTAATATATAAGGGTGATCTTTTAATGTGGAAAAAAGGAAAAAAATAGTTCATACAAAAAAGGCAAATCATTAATTATTCACATAATTTTAGTCAAAAACCTTTTGAACACGTCATTACAAGAATTAAGAAAATATTGTTTCCAAAAACAATGTACTAATGCCAGTGCAGTAACAGCTGCCTACTCCTCATTTGATTTTTCTATCAAGTACTGCAAAATAATTGTGGGTCTTGTACCCACCAATCTGCATTATGGACAGTTGGCTACACGCAGCACTTTAATTCTTTGTGGCATGACAACTTCTCCAGAATTCAGTTCTCTGAATGGGTATGTGTAGTATGTATGTACGTACGATTTATACCATTTTTTTATAAATGTATATCTTATTCAAGTGAGATTATGCTACCATGGAATCTACACTGTGCTGTAAAACTTCGTCTGATTTTGTTTATTTTAATGGTCGCTTAACCAATGTTTATGACATCCGTAATATTTACTAGCAACAAATTCAGGTTTTCTTGCAGATATTTTATAATGAAGATAAACAGCCTCAGGGCAAGAAAAGATTTTCTGGACCTGGTTATAACCCCATTATCAGATTTTCTGTTTACAGTTTCTCTGGGATACCAGTTATCATTAAATTTCTGATACACTGGTCTTTGCAGAACACTAATCTTAATGAGGTTAAATTGATCAAAGTAAGCTAAATAATTTAGAGCACTAAATATGTCAACTTTGTTAAAATGCATAACCCAACAAACATTTTATTACAGTTATTTCATGAAACTATTTTCCAGCATTGGATTTCTTGTTAGCTAGTTTCTTGTTAACTAATCCCAAAAGTATCATGCATCTCAATTGCCTCCAGTTATCAGTCCTCTCCAGGATTTTTTTTTTTGATTAGTGTAATGCTAATCTGCCTACCACTATCTGAAACATCTTCTACTTTTCAAATGCTGGTACAGGTTCTGCCCTTTTTAAGACTTTCAAGTTTTTCTAGTATTGCAATGTTCCTAAAACCACTTCATCAATTCCTAACCTTAAATAATAAAAAATCTGCACCATCCAATGATTTTGTGGATCTTCTTCCTCAAAGAATTATTGTTTTTATCCACAATACCAAAAGATTATTTTTCCTCTGCAGATTTGTTTAGGTTTCAGAGATCTACTCATAAACATTAATTCATACCAGTTATATTTTCCTCTTATATATTCTGTATTCTTTTGTCTGTATTGCCATTTTCATTTATCTTAATTAGGCTTTTTAAAAACATTAAAATTATATTTTCCATTTGAAGAACCATGCTTTTTCAAGTACCTAGCCAGGTATTCTTTCCAGTGACACCCCATCATTTATATTGCATTGTTTTTTTTAACATTTTCTTCCCATATAATTTCACAAGGGTAAAATCTGAAGGCATCATAAAGATTTATTTCACACTTGTGACACTGGTAGTGGGAAAGATTTTTTTTTTGTATTAGAAAGTTTTATTGTGTACATATTTGTAAAGCAGCACTAGACAAATCAGAAAAGGTGAAGCTTTTTTCAAACAGTTACTAAGAGAATGGGGGCATGACTGGCATCACTAGTTTGAAGGCAATCACAGATGACTTCATGAAAATATGCATTTCAGATTTTATTTTGACTGGATTCTGAATCCAAGAAAAAATAAACAGATAATAGGAGAATGTAAGAAGGAGCCAACACTGTTTTTAGAAAGAGGAGTCTGAAAAGGGACAACAATAAGGCAGAGACAAATCTTCTGAAGTCTCATTTACTAAATATTTTCCTTCACATTATTTAGCTCAAACTCTTCATCTTCCCCATTACTTTACATATCAGGTAGAAACTTTGCTATACCTTTTAAAACAAAACCAAAAATAACCAAAAAACAATGTCATGCTCTGAAGTGGTCCTGTAATACAACTGGTGTAGATTAATTGTAAAGCACACAACTCTTTCTGAATGGAGCTAATATTTGGAGTCAACTAGCCACAGAAGGCATCCCTACCCACTTTGTGGTGATCGCCTTACTCTGCCTACAAGCTGACCAGCAAAATGGGATCCCTGAATATCAGGCATAATAGTGTAACTGTGATGATGGCAATTCAGAATAAGCAGACTTCTACCCTAAAACTGAAATCTGTAAAAAAATAGAGGATCTTAAAATGCTGCCCATTCACTTATTTTTTCTCCGTGTGAGCTTGCTCATTAGTCAATGAAAAACTTGCACTTGAGAGTGAGCAGCTAGAGAAGCAGTGATGATGTATTCTAGATAGCTCCATCTATTTAGATGATGTATTCAAGATAGCTCCAAAATTACATTTTATATTGGGTTTGTGTGACAAGGTTTCTGTAGCAGGGTGGATAAAGGGGTGGCTTTTGTGAGAAGCTGCTGGAAGCTTCACCTGTGTCCGATAGAGCCAATGCCAGCCGGCTCCAAGACAGACCCGCTGCTGGCCAAGGCTGAGCCCATCAGCGATGGTGAGCAGGATAGAGGAGTGAGACTGTGAGAGAGAAACAGCCCTGCAGACACCAAGGTCAGTGAAGAAGTAGGTGGAGGAGGTGCTCCAGATGCCGGAGCAAAGATTCCCCTTGCAGCCCAACGAGAAGACCATGGTGAGGCAGGCTGTCCCCGTGCAGCCCATGGTGAAGACCATGGTGAAGCAGATAGCCACCTGCAGCCCATGGAGGATCCCACACCAGAGCACATGGATGCCTGAAGGAGGCGGTGCTCCTGTGGGAAGCCCACACTGGAGCAGGCTCCGGGCAAGACCTGTGGACCCATGGAGAGAGGAGCTCACGCTGGAGCAGGTTTGCTGACAGTTCATAATACTTTAAGCAAAATAGTCTGGAAGTGCCTGCATCCTCCCCTCTGAATGTGGAGTGTGGTTTTATTCAGTTGACTTAACTCAGTCACTACTTCAAACTTCACTGTATTTCAGAAGACTTATTATCAGCTTTCTGAACCCAATAGAACAGTATCTGCCTGAACTGAAACTGAAGTTCTCCGTATTAACCCCAAAATCCATTACAGCAATGGAAAACATTTTTTAACTGCTTAGGCATAAAATTATCTAAAACACTTGAGGTAGAGAAGAAAAAAATGTTGTGGGTATTTGTTAGTTTGTTGGGGTTTTTTAAATGCAGCAATATCTGGTAGGAGAGTTTCTGTAAATAATGAAGTCAAGAGAATTCTCCTTACAAGTACTGGAAAGAGAAAGGCATTGCACATACATTGCTAGGTATAACAGAGTGACGATATCAAAATATTTCAATGTGGGAAGACAACCCATATTCTCTTTAACTCTTTAGAATTCAAGATGTCCCCAGTAAAACCTAGCTAATTTTTAATCAACTGCTGCTCAGCCCTGATTTCATCGGCACTATCAAGAGACTTCTGTAATTTAAAATGTATTTTTCCTTGCATCTTTTTCTAATGGCCTCATTGAATCCACAAATTAAAACCTGTTTTCCTTCTGGAGGCCTGATGATGCAACCTCTTCTCACAATGCTTGACATTATTCACTTGAATAGCCACACTAAAAAACCATAGAAGTGTTTTCAATGTGATTAAAAAGTTGCAAAATATATACCAAATGGTCAGTCCTCTGAATTGGATTGTTATTATAGGTGTTCTTTGGAGCACTTTAGCGACAGCAAAATACAGAGCCAGCTGTTTTGGCAGAAACCTGGTAATATGTGCATTTTGCAAATGTATTTATAAACACATCAATAGAAAACGCACACTCCAAATATCAAAACTGCCAATCCTAATACCATCTCTTTCATATAAAAAAACAAGATTCCCATACACAACCCAGACAAAACTGAACAGTTCTGATTTGAAAGGTTCTCTCATGATGTGGTGTCTGCCTCTTGCTTTTCATGACACAACACCACTTCACCTAAGCAGTGTTAGCCAGGATTAGCCTGTGCACACTGTGAGTAAGTCTCACCTGATTGCCTTAAACTTTAGAAGGTGATCTCTATTCCTACATCTACTTTCACAGTTCTACAGTACTTTCATAAGGAGATTTAATATTAGAACAGTTTGATTCATGTAGAAAAAATTCACTACAGTCACCTACTGCATCTTCATATAGAAGTACCACACTGCTCCTTACACTTCGATCAAATGTCTACCTATCCAGATTAATGCAAAACTGCACACTGTGCAGAGCTGCAAGGAAGAAATGAAGCAGTACTTCCAATGCTTTGGCTAATCTACTGGTTTTTTAACAGACAGCAGTGTGAAAATACAGAAGCCAGGACCAGTAGCAGACAGATGTTTCCAAAAAAGATAAACATCCTGCGCCCTTCTGAATTCTTTGAACCCAAGAACACCTTAAAATCATACAGCATACCTGGGATCCTACAGACACTAAATACTTGTAGAACTCCAAGCTATTTTGCCTGTGTGGGAATTCATGACCCTTGGCTAAAGGCCAACACACTTACTGACAGCAGTTACTGGACAGTCAGGGTCAAGAGAATCAACATTACCCTCATAAAGAAAAAGCACAGATCCAATATTAAATTTTCCTCAGTGTTTCTGGAGTTTGGCATTTGACATGTCTGGCTTCTACAAAACTTCACCATATCCAAGGTAATTTGTCCAATGCAAAATAAAAAAACTAAATAAACTGTCAGTAACTTCGTTGCAGAAAAGGAAATCTTTAAGAAAACATAATGTACCTATACAATCTCATTAGAGATGTCAATGTTTTCTTTGTTGAGATGTTTTTCCAAATACCATGTTTGCTTTTAAGATTTTGTTCTTTTGCTTTCTTGTTCAACTGGACTGAGCAAAACATATTCCCAGAAAGTCAGCGCTGCTGACTCCTGCTAGATTTACACAGAAACATTATGTGTCCATAAAGCCCCAAAGTTGCTTTCTTCTGCTGGATAGAAAGAATTAGCACATCGTTTACCATTTTTTCCCAAGATAAGCAATACACAAGAATCCCAAAGTGTAATTTAAGTATACACAATCACAAACTAATTTTCATGTCTTCACATCACTTAACTGTATATTACATTAACTGCTGATATTATTTTAATGTTCATCAATGCCTTTATCTTCTACCAGCGAAAATGACAACCATCCTTCACAGTGACAATGAGGAAAAATTGTCACTCCAAAGCACAGGTTTTCTTTTCAAACTAAGCCTTTGATATCTTCTACGCTTATTATCGTCAATATGCCACTGCTTCAAATATGCTGCTTCTTTAACAAAGTTTCTGTTTTCTTGAGTAATTCGAAGACTTCTCTACACAGGTCAGTGGGACAAGTTTTTAAACTCAGATAGAGTGGTAACAACACCACTTTGTGCATAAATTATCCTTACAAAGAAGCAAATGCAGTACAAAATCAGACAATAAGCCTGAAGGAATGGCATAGTTTAACATAACAGCCCACTCAAAGCAATTTTGTAAACATATTGCCTTAAAAAAAAGACAGTAAACATAAGGAAAAATTGCAAGGATAAGAAACCTCATAAACTTTTGAGTTTCTGAGGTTTTAAGAGAGTTCCATTACTTTGTTAGGGCTTCTGCACTTCTACCCAGCTGTAACTAAAAAGAAGTACATACAATCTTGATTGCCAATTAAAAATTTGAAGCAGGGCAAATAAAAGAACTCTGCACTACAAAACTAAGTTTTTTAAATGAGTTATGGGCAAAAGTCATTTAGTTTGATGGATACTCTGAAAAATGAGTATAGCTAAAATAGATTTAATAAGAAATCTAGATTAATGTGTTTAATAGAAATGCTTTTAAAAATTAAAACCGTAGCAAAATGTTAATGGGTATACGGTAGTGGCACTCACAGTAGTAAAACTTGCGGGGAAAAAACCTGACAGGCGTATGAAAAGCAGACTGAGCTACTAGCCCACAATTTAATGAAATAACAATAAAGTTGGGAGCTGAACTCCAGACCTCTAACATGTGAAAGTCCACACAAGGTCCATAAAACCCTTACCACAACTTAAGCCCAACAACAGTTGTCTTTATCAGCTTCATTTCTATTTTTTATCAGTAAAATCAGTCACCTAAAAATTTGTCACACCTGCATTTCTGCCAGAAGCTCTCACAAGCCATAGGAGCAAATAATCATGTTATCTTTTTTGTCTGAGGCCCATGGCTCCTAGATAAGCTGAGAAAACTAAAGCAACGATGTCCATCAACGTGTACAAAATGACTACAAGACAACAGCAGTACCTGGTCATAAAAGCACTTCCCAATGATAAGAAAGGCATGAAGAGGTCTGGAGTTTTGCTCTCCCCTGTGAGCCTACCTCTATGAAGAATTAAGAGGGATAGGAAATTCTTCCCACAGCCTTACTCTACATAGACAAAAAAAGAAACAAAAGGGAGGAATATATTGTACCTCATCAGGACATGAGAGTCTAGAATGCCTTCTTCCCCAGAGGGATTGTAGAAGGAGCTGCTGTGGGATGTGTTAGAAAAGCATGAAATGGCTGTATCCAAAGGGATGGCGTAACCAACGGAAGATTCTGAAAAGGAGGTGACTGAAATCCTACCTTGCTTCAGCATTCCCCTATACTAGCTACTATGTATCTCATCCTCTGATGCAAAAAGTACCCCACAAGCTGATTACGGTATTCAGAGGTCTAATTTAATCATGTGTCCTTTCACAGGATCCTGAAGGCACTCAGAAACATTAAGTACTGCAAATTACCAGCCACATTTGTCTCCACTTGACTGGTTTAAAGCTGTAAGGCCCACAACCAGTAGCTAGGTTAAGCTTTAACAAGAGGCTTCCAATTTATAAATAAACTGATTTCATTAGCATTCAACGCTTGTGTGCTTATTCAGGCTTGTAGGTATATTCTCACTGCATTATTAGACAGAGTAAGCAGAACTGGAACTTCTACTGATAACTTGCAAGCAGCTGACTTGCTCAAGCTTAAAACACCTCTTAATTGAAACTACAGATTTTTGTAGGTAAAAAGGAATAGGTTAAGAGCAACATTAACATTGTACTTGAAGCTAATGATGCCACAAGGAAAACTCTCTGCATCCATTTTATAAACAGGAAAAAAATCCTTCCCTCCCCAGTATAGCTAATGCAGAAATAAAAGTACTAAATAGTACAATACATTCATACAGCATTGCCTCAAATAACTGGCAAGTGACTGCAAACATTCTCACTGAGGCTTCTGAACTCACCTGTGTGAAAGTACAAGCAGAGTTCATTGTGTCTAAACAGCAACTGGGAAAGAATCCTAGAACTGCGAGTAAAGTTGCACGTGTGTGCCAGTGTGTGTCTGCACACATGCACATTTATTTACATAAATATTTATCCATCCTTCAGGAGTTACCTCTTTGCTATTGTCCACATTGCGGCTACACAGGATCCCAGCCTCTGCCCTGCCTCTCCAAACTCAGTTGCCCCAACATTACAGCAGCTGCCAACAAGGGAAAGCTGTTTAAAACGTGAAATAAGGATATGCCTGAGACTCTTGAAAAAAAAAGTAATATAATACAAGATTATACCCAAAAGGAAGTCAATATGTTGGAGAACACAAGAACAGAGATAGTCAAACCTGGATATCCATATTAATTCTAGCTTTCTCACAAACAAATTGACCAGTGATCTAAAACTGGTAATGAATTTTAAACACCTTTTTAAAGCACCCACAGGATTAAAAAGAATGTTGTATTTCAAAAATTACTTTTTGTTGTTGCTTGTTGGTAGTGGTGATTTTGTGAATAAAGATCTGAAGAGCTCAATGTGACAATGATTAGAAGTAAGACCTAAAGAAAAAATATTACTTGAATTAAAAAAGAAAAGAAAGGAGTTTTCTTTACTCTGCCAAAACTAACGTAAATCAACACAGCTTTGAAATTTGACAGGTACATGCACTCACACTGCATAAGACCCATTTTTAATGTAGTTGCCACAGAAATGCGGTTCTGCTACAGATCATTACTGCACACCTCCGGAGCCTAATTCACTAACCCGGTCAGATGCAATTATGAGAAAGCCATTTGAATGCAAAATGCCTCTTTAAGAAGGTTGTCATGTACAGTTTCTCTGCAATGAAAGAGAATTCAAATACTGATATATGGCATCTGGACAATCTCATTTCTCAGTTATGATATTTCTTTTTATTTTTCTTTTTAAAGCACTGTTCATCTGCATGAAGCACACAATAGTAATCAAAAAATAATATCCAGTTGAAGAATAGAATGTGAACCTCAGAAAAAGTTCAAACACAAAAGAAATAAAACTTCCCCTGATAAGACTGCCCCACAGAAACGTCATGTGGCTTCCTTCCTCTGCCTTCTAGTTCCAAGTTCCAAACAAGGTTCCAACTCCCTTTTCCTCTAGAAGTCCTGTCAAACTTCTTCTGAACTCTAACAGCCCTTCCTGAAACCCTTAATTTTTTTGTTTCATATTTATGTTGTGGAACAGTCGTAATACTGCAATTTTTCTTTATTATTCTTGAGCCCAATGCCATAAGAGCCTTCTAATACAGACTTAGGATTTCCCACTAACAGAGCAGTGCCACCAGAAGGTGGTGAGGCAGTTAAATTATACTAACATATTGCAGTCCACAATTCCACATTATACCTTTCATGTACAAATTCAAATCTTGTTTTCACTGTGGATTATACTTACAGAAATTTTGTTATATGTGCTGAACTTCAGATAAACTGTTGGATAGATGTGGAGTGGGGAAAACAGATGACAAAAGCTTAGATTATGGATTATTCTCAAAGCAGCTGTAAAGTCTCTTCAAAGTGCATCCTGCCGAATTACTGAGTATCAGAAGCTTCACTTACATGTATCTTCTCCATTAATGCAATATCTAAATAGTTCTGAATCAGCTGAGTTGTGCTCAAATTCACAATTTGAGAAGCATAGGAAAAATACCCTAGCAGAAGTGAAAGACGGGCAGTGCAAAAAGTAACAAACTCTTCTCTGTTACTCGCCATCCCTTCTCAGTATGGGTCAGTGCAACTATATACAATGAAATCCACACTACCATGTAACAAGCTACATTCATCACTGATACAAGTCTGTGTAAGCATACAACAACTGATGTAGCAAAAAAAAAAAGCAATGACTGTGGTGAAAAATGAGCAGTGTATACAAGATTGGTTATAAAATTTATGAAGTTCCCTGAAGAGTTTGCAAAGGATAGAATAGCTTGGGATCCCTACACTTCTTTCTAGTAGGGTGATCAGATCTTTGAAAGGTAGATTGGAACTCTTAATGTTTACATTACTATGGGTCAAACTGCAACATTGCATGAAAAAAATATTATGTTAACAGAATTGGTAAGAAATACAAATTATTACGGTTAAATCTGAACAAAATTTGAGATAATTTTTGTCAGTATAATCTTCCTTAATATACTTCAATAGATTTCAACCAGTATTGGTTCTAGTTTCTTTCTTCAATACATTGATTCTTAAATAATACTTTTTTCTCTCATCTAAATGACAGGAGGGACTCTGTTAATAAGATGTTCTTCATTTATGCATTTTCTATTGCTTAGAAATTCATTCCTGCTTTTCAGTAGCAGAACAACAATATTGTAAATTACAATAATCTTTAGTAAAGACTAAAGACATATGGTAGTACACAAATCTTTCCAACCTACTTACAGTACTTGAGCAACTAGCTTTGTATGCTTCTCCAGCTTTGCTAACAGTTTGTCAACATTCTTGTAATTGCTACTACTATTGGTTTCTTACATAGATATTAGTTGTTTTATGATCCAAGATTTATTTTTCTTCCTCTGTCTTTTGCAGTATAATAAATATAAACTGTGTTATACAGCAGATACTGAATACATTCACGGTCTGTTCAGGATTCACAAGTAGGCATCCTTGTGACAAGATGAGAGGTCCATTTGACAGTTGAGCTTGCAACATGCACAAGACCAGCACAACAGCAGCAACTCACACTCAAAAATGCTGGTACGGTTCTGGTGACCACCTTTTATATTCCACAATCCAAGTCTGAAGACTCTGCCAGGCAATGGAAAACCAAAACTGTCTTTCCTGTTGGAGAATGTCCTGCTTATCAGGCAGAACATGATGAACTGGGGGAATTCTGCAGCCTGAATCTCTGCAAATGCACATGGAGTGCTATGGGATGCAACCAGCAGTGGCCAACAGCGGAAGGCAAAGGCAGTCCGAAGAGAGTCATAAGGTTCTGTTCTCATCTAAGTGAGCACCCCTATATTTTTCATTACAGAATCAGTGAATAAAATATATAACTGTATTAAAAAAGCATGGGGAGCAAGGAGTAGATATGAGACCTAATCTGTTTGCCAGATGAGTTGCCTTACCACTAGACAACTTAGTCCAGTTTTCCCCAAAACACTTGTATTCTTCAACCGACAGGTGATCCGGCTTTAACAGGAGAGGCATAACTTAATCCCCACTAGCTTTGTCTGTACACTGATGCATAGGACATCCTCTTTGGAGACAAGACTGAAATATCTCAGACTGAAAAGCTAGAAGCTCAGTCCTCACATCAGAAGTGAGTAAAAACAGATGCTGTCAGATACCTCCCGTAACACTTGCAGTTTGGAAGAAAAGGCTGCAGTTACAATTGCATCCAGAAGAACAATACAGACACACAAACAGAGCAGTAGGCCAGGAATTTTGATGCCACATAGACCTGGACTGCAAGTCAGCATCTACTTGTGAAAAAGATAACTGAGTTTCAGCATTGGGCAGCACTGTACCTTTCATATTAGTTCAGAACTCTGCCTTCCACCTTCACATTTTTCCCCTGTATCCTTTCCTGTACTGCAAAGAAGTCAACCTCCATGTTATTGGTGGGAAAGATTATTTGGATTGTAGTAGAGCATGGAGAACAATTACTCTCCTTTATCCGCCTTTAAGGGAAGTCACTAACAGCCATTATGTTTTAACCTAATTTAAACCTAAACCAGTCTTATTCTTGATAGTATTAAAATGCTTAAGGTATTTGGTGTATACTTAGCACAAGGTTATTCTAGTTACCTAAAGTGCTTTTTTTAAAGATACTGAGCACAGTGTGGTAGTTTCAATAAACTACAAAGATTAAAATTATGCTTGCCAGCCAGCTTGCACAAAGATGCAATATATGCAGCACTTCATTATAAAAAATAAGAATTATTTTGTTTTCTGCTCTTTTGTAATGTCCCATCTCTTCCCTCAAATCTTTCATCACCAATATAACAATGATTTTCTCTACGTAACATTTCTAAACACCATCAGATCACTCAGTAACTGCATAAAGCAATACAATTAACATTTCAAGACACTTAAAACTGAAGACTTTTTCACAGCAAGGCCTCTCACTATGATATGCAAATGCCATGCACAAATCGTTTGAAATGCCTCCCAACAGTAAATGAAATGTTTTAGGTGGCATTTGATTGAGAAGATATGCACTTACACAGATATTACAACATGATGTGTTGCCTTCAGTGCTCCATTTGTGCCTTTAAGCTACACTGGATAAGCAGAACCACAGGTCATAGTATCTTATCTACTCAACTACGGCACAATCTTATACATCTATTCCATAATGCACAGCAGCTTCTATGGGGTTGTTGAACACAGAAAGAACAATGGGACTTAAAATGAATAATACGTCGGTCCTCTAGCATACGTATGGTAGCAATGTTTGGAGTCAAGGTGAAGTCAGGTGGGGAGGAAAGCGAAGTACAGAGATTAGGTCCTTGAGTAAAACATTTGGCTTGTTTGGTCCAAAGTTTCAGTCCTTCCACTTGCACATTTAAGCGTGTTACCTAACCTATGAGATGTGTGACAAATTCTGCAATTGCAGTAACAGAAGGACATCTGTCCAACCTACCTTGTGTAAGACTGCAGAGCTGTTAGAAACCTTTTCCAACAGCAAATACACTACTGTATTTAAAAATTCATCAAAAAGTGACACCGTGAAATTATTGTAGAAATATATGGAAAATTTATATTGTTCGTAACAGTTGAAATTAAGAAACTACACAGATCATATTTTAATATAAAGGGCATGAAATTATAGATCAGATGGTAGATAGATGGTAATATGGACTACTGGCCCTGATAAATTGACCAGGACCTCAAAATATGCATATACTTCTTCAATGGAATTGTTTTTCAGAGTAACTGTACTTCCTGATTATAACCCGTACTCCAAAGGCACAATGTAGCACTGAACAATGCAGCTTCAAGAATTTCAGTAATAGTGGACTCCACATATAAAAATTAAGTAAAATACATCACAGCAAAGTGATAACATTAGAAAAGAACAATATTGTTCCCAAGTGTGGAGCATGTACTGCAGTGCAATAGGATTTTCAGAAAAAAATGAGCTCAAGTCACAAATCTCAAAATTATAACCCTTTTGGTTCAAAATAAAGACTAAAATATATACATATTTCAAAAACTGAGCAGAAAGGCTAAGGACAGTTCTACCTGTGAAAACTGCATGCCGTTCAAAATATCTTGAAATCAAATTGTAATTACCTTCTGCACTTACAGAACATTGTAGACTGGCAGAAAGAGAATGTGTATGTTTGTGAACCAGGCCATGTAAAGGTTGCTTGAGTCCTTCCATTTGTGCTGTCTCTGCTTCTCAAAAGAGAACAACTGCTTTTCAGCTCTGTCTGTGTCTATCATCATCTTCTGCCTCAGGCACTAAAATAAATCCAAGTCCCTCTTCTCCAGGAGTTCACAAAGTTTTAAATACAATTGTTCCTACTTGCTCATTTATTCAGTAAAGGGCTAAAAGTGAGACGAGAAACATAGCATTTGTGTTTCTGTTTCTCTCATGACTGAATGGTAGGCTCCGCCTGCTGACTCCATTTTCTTTCCAACAAGCACACAATATTTTGCAGGTTAGATACAATTTTTTTGCCTAGATAAAAATGTTCTAGCATACTAAGGAAGACCCATATGCTGATACAAAAGCTCCTTCAACTTAATTTTACTAAATGATTGTATGATGCTTAAATGGGATTTAGGTAGTCAAAGAATTACTGGTTTGATACTTCAAACAGTAGCTGATCAAAATAATTAGCATTCCAAACTGCACCGTAAATAGAGCTGAAAAAAGTATGATATTTTAAGCATACCTACTTCGGGCTAGTTACCCAGGTGCTAGGTATTGATTCAGTAACATAGCCTCAATGCACTTCATAACAAGACAAGAACAAAGGTCTTGGATTTCAGCCTTTTAACTGCTAGTGCTAGTGCTTTTTGTCTATATAATACTGGCAAGCAATTGTCAGTCTTTAGAATATTCTAACATCACTATTACACAATATATACTACCAGTAACTGTCTGAGTAATTGATACTAACAAGAATAGCTCAAGAAATAGATTAAGCTTCAACTAATACATTTTCTATTTTAATTTAGTTTGTTTAATAAATAAAACATCCCCACTATTCCTTGAATACAGTGATTAATAGACATACTTCGGTAGTATAGACTATATATAACACTAGATAATTGTATAAAAATATATTTATGTGTATAGACACATTTAGGTAAAAATGATGTGTTTGCATAAAACATCACAACTTTTAACACAATGTACTGCACAATGAATCCACTGCCAGGAAGACTCTTTGTGTATGCATCATGTTACAAATGAACATGCCTAGTTTAAGCCAGAGCTGCCATATATCAGAACTACAGCCTTGGTATCTTTCATATGGGAGTACCACTGAGTTTACCTGCAGAGAAACATACTTTGTCTGCACTTTCAAATATAGGAGGGAAAGAAAGAGTTATCTATACTCTATCGACTTGTTGACTTTGTCAAATCCAGCTTAACTTCCATGTAGTTTAGCTATAATGTTCAATACATTATTGACTGTAATTGCACTCATTCCATGCTCCTAAAAAGGCAGTTAATGTAACATCACAGGTAGTAGAACATTCTCCCTGACAAAGCCTAGCCATTTTAACCTATATTACTATGTGAGTTTTAAAGCCTGAATATTTTTTTCCTTTATGAATATATATGTCTTTGCAGAGGCCACAGAAAAACAGTTATCTTGCTTTTTTAATCCCACTAGGAATATGGAGTTGAGTGTCTTAATATTTAAAAAAGACCTTCTGAGAGTACCTTACACAGACAAAATGTATGGGACATCCTGGGTAACTCGTATAGCAATGGCACCCAGAGGGAAAATAATTACACATACTCACTACTTAAATGCCTCAACAGATCTACAGCATGCACTAAAGGTAACTTCTGACCACAATAGACCTGTGTCATTATTCACAACGTTTTAAGAAGATTTCTAAGTTCATATTCCTAAAATTTTTATTTCTCCCCCAAACAGTACCCATTCATCTCTTTAAAGAACTTGTCACCCCTATAAGCCTCCCCAACCTGCAAGTAGTTTCTCATGTTTTCCTGAATAGAGTTCTGTATCAAGGGAAGGTGGCTATTTGCAGATCACAAATGTCACTTCATAAGTATTTACTGAAGTTTCAAACAATTTCTACCATTATAAGATGCAGAAACTTAAAACTTTCTTCCTGCATCTTTCAGTAAGATTCAGGTATTAGTAAGATACCTTTTTTAGTATCTGAAGGAAGACTTTTGCACCCAAAAAACTCATTTTTTTCCCTAAGTAAACTAGTTGGTATAATAAATTATCTCATCCCTGCCTATATGCCTCATATTTCTCATCCTTAAGTATGAGACTGATGTAATACAATATCAAAGACTAACTTAGACCTAACTGTTTTGGCTTTGGATATGGGGAGCTTCCAGACTACGAAGGACATTCAATTACATGGATATGGAATAATTAACTGAATCATAATTCAAGTTTCCAAAAGTTCCAAGGTTTGTAATATAGACCTGTCAAACTTCTAAATTTCTTCTAAGACCGAAAGCTGGAGACTCTGGGACGATACCTTAAAGCAAGATCTCTGTCTGATCTGCACAGGACCAATTATAGATTAAGAATCTGAGGTGTTAGAGTAGATCAAATATTTCTGTTTCCTGTATTTGTTTAGGCTGTATTTTCACTTAAGATTGAGCAGTCAAATTTTATAGTTGTATTAAACACTGACCAATCACTACTTCATTTGGACTGTTATACGGCAAAGGATCTACCCTTGGCTGGGAAGCTTCAATGCAAGATACAAGAAAGAGAAGAAAGAGAAAGAGAAAGAGAAAGAGAAAGAGAAAGAGAAAGAGAAAGAGAAAAGAGAAAGAGAAAGAGAAAGAGAAAGAGAAAGAGAAAGAGAAAGAGAAAGAGAAAGAGAAAGAGAAAGAGAAAGAGAAAGAGAAAGAGAAAGAGAAAGAGAAAGAGAAAGAGGAAAGGAAAGGAAAGGAAAGAAAAAAGAGGAAACAGGAAGAGAAAAACACAGAGAGTAAAAGAAAGGACGAGAGAGAAGAGGGAGGGGAAAGAAAAAGTGAGACTGAGAGAAAGACAAAGAGAAGGCAAGAGAAAGCAAGAGAAGGGAGCTTTGTCCTTGTAAACAGGAGTAGGAATGATCCTGATCTTGGGGAAGGAGATCTCCAAGTACATGGTTAATTTTTACCTTCAAGGGTCTTGGTAACACTGGTGACCAAAACAGTCTCAGTCAAGAGACCAAAAGATGTTCAGAAGTAGAAACTTCATGAAAGAATTATTCAGAGCTACACAACTTGCTTTCTCCTCCTCATTCCTTGTTGATACCACCATTCAAAGAACCTCTTAAACTTGCAAGACAGTATCTTGACAAAACACTGTGGCCTATATCTGACAGAGTTCAGCAGAATAGAAAGCTTTAAATCAGGCCCATAGTTACAGGGATTTGCCTTATAGCGTCATGTAGACAAGTCTTACCTAATTCATTACCTAATCTGCTGGGAAGTCAGTGTAACATCCTAGTTCACTCTACTGTCTCCTTGTTTCACACTCTCTGGTTTTCAAGGAATGAAGTACATAGCCCAGTGAATATTCTGGGCTTAAAGTAAGATTTCAGGTCTCCCATACCTCATCCTTGAATATATAATATAGGATTTATATATCACATAATTTTCAAGTGAATTTCAGACAGTAGAAGAGGGAAGAGAACCATGGAAAAAAAAAGAGACCTAAGATTACAGCAATTTAAAGATATGCAAGCCACATTTGCTTTTCATGTTTTAGTATAAGAAAATAAGCTGCAAGGCCAACATCTACATAGATTTTTACAAATTAAAACACAAATCAAGGGATTAAGGATAAAATCCTCTTGAGTTTTTTACTTCCAACGCGAACACAACACACAGACACACAGTCTTCACCTGTTTATTTCCTCTATGCCAAACACCAACACAGCATTAGTGGAGCGGTGCTTGGAGGACTCTGAGACCATTACTGTTGCATGTAAGCCTGAATCTTTCTTCTCTGCAAAAGAAAACCATACCTGCTTCAAAACTCTGAGCCTACTCTGATGGTGTAACAACAAGAGTGGACAAGGGAAAACCTATGGACGTCATCTATCTGGATTTTTGTAAAGCCTTTGACACAGTCCCCCACAACATCCCTCTCTCCAAATTGGAGAGCCATGGATTTGATGGGTGGACCGTTCGGTGGATAAGGTATTGGTTGGATGGTCGCAGCCGAAGGGTAGTGGTCAACGGCTCAATGTCCGGATGGAGACCAGTGACGAGTGGAGTCCCTCAGGGGTCCATACTGGGACCGGTGCTGTTCAATATATTTATCAATGACATGGACAGCGACATTGAGTGTACCCTCAGCAAGTTTGCAGATGACACCAAGCTGAGTGGTACGGTCGAGACACCAGAAGGACGGGATGCCATCCAGAGGGACCTGGACAAGCTGGAGAGGTGGGCCTGTGTGAACCTCATGAGGTTCAACAAGGCAAGTCCAAGGTCCTACACCTGGGTCGGGGTAATCCCCGGTATCAATACAGGCTGGGGGATGAAAGGATCGAGAGCAGCTCTGCTGAGAGGGACTTGGGGGTACCGATAGACGAAAGGCTTGACATGAGCCACCAATGTGTGCTGGCAGCCGAGAGGGCCAACCGTGTCCTGGGCTGCATCAAGAGAAGCGTGGCCAGCAGGTCGAGAGAGGTGATTCTGTCCCTCTACTCTGCTCTGGTGAGACCTCACCTGGAGTACTGCGTTCAGCTCTGGAGCCCTTAGCACAAGAAAGACATGGACCTGATGGAGCGGGTATAAAGGAGGGCTACAAAAATGATCCGAGGGCTGGAGCACCTCTGCTATGAGGACAGGCTGAGAGAGTTGGGCTTGTTCAGCCTGGAGAAGAGAAGGCTGCGGGGAGACCTGATTGCAGCCTTTCAGTACTTAAAGGGAGCCTACAGGAACGATGGGGACAATCTTTTTAGTAGAGACAGCAGTGACAGGACGAGGGGTAATGGTTTTAAACTAAAACAGGGTAGGTTTAGGTTGGATATAAGGAAGAAATTCTTTACAATGAGGGTGGTGAAACACTGGAACGGGTTGCCCAGAGAGGTAGTGGAGGCCCCATCCCTGGAAACATTCAAGACCAGGTTGGACGGGGCTCTGAGCAACCTGATCTAGTTAGCGGTGTCCCTGCTCGCTGCAGGGAGGTTGGACTAGATGACCTCTAGGGAGTCCCTTCTGACCCAAAACTTTCTGTGATTCTATGATTCTGATTCTATGATTCTAACTAAATTTATACATAAGCTAAGGCTTCCGTAATTTAAGAAAAGAGACCACACCAGAAGGTCAGATCCAGAAACTCAGTACGTCTCCAATATCTTAAAACAGCATCTGAACCCTTTGGAGTGCAAACAGTAAATCAAGTATCCACAACTGCTCATTACACCCACTAGAACCTAGATTTTTTTTAAAAAACAGAATATTTACTGTGGCTCTTTCACCTTATTAAAAAGGATTAAATTCTAATGAAAGGCTTTAAAAAAACAAGTATTTGGAGTTCATCTGACATTAATGACATTACTTAGCAATGTTCATAGAATCTTCAGCTTGTAAGGTAACTGTATGTATGTTCCACATGCTGCAGAGAGTTTAAGGGAAGTCTCCACAAACCCTGCTCCTCCCAGTTCTCAAGCCCTTTCTCAAATCTCTACATGCCAAAAATTTAAGCATGTTGAAAAGACATTAAATTGTGCTAGCCCACAGCCACATGTACTGAAAGAACCCTCCACAGTGGTCATGATCTCAGCAATGACCTCCAGGTCATGCATAATTGCATGGCTGGTCTAGTAATAATACAGAAAATCTCAGTGAATTCTAAGACATCATTGTTTGGCATTAGGTACTATCTTTACCTTATAAATACATATAAATAGCCAAATTCCAGATATGATTCTGTTTTCTTTGGCTAATTTATTTTTTCAGAAAGATAGAAATTCAAGTAGTTGGGAAAAAATTAATCAATAAACTTCCCATGCAACGTTTGAAAGTCTTCTCCTTCTGCCATCCTGAGTTCCTAGGCATGTGGTTCTCACTATATAAAAGCTGCCATGTTCTCATCCTCTGTTCCCTGACACTGTAACCCTATAGCATATGAAATATTTTACAGACCTCTGTTTCTTTATGTGCACGCAGAATTGTCTGCATTATCTAGATCAGGTGAAATTAAAGTATTACAGGATGAAAACTATCATGTTTACACTGTTCCACTATGAGAAGAATGAGGGCCTCCTGCCCTTACCTCCCCTTTGGTTTACAAAAGTCATAATCATACTCTTTTCCTGAATTCATCCTACGTGCATTTCAAAATGAGAGCTAGAAATATACTTCCCCCTCCTTTTGTAATCGCAGTTTTTAACTAATATCACTGAATCTTAACTACAGCTGCAAGTAGTATTTTACTGACACAATTTCTTTACAGAAAAGCTGAGCTGTAAAGCAAATTAAAACCATGTCTCTCACTTTCAGTGAATATAGCTGTGTAATAAAGTGGCTACAGAAGACATTGGTAGTTGGTTTGTATTACCAGTTTTACCACTGAAAACTTCAGTTGTGTCACTTTGTATGCCATATGAACTTTTCTTTGCCTGCAGCAGTTGTAGCAAGTTATAGACAAAATATGGCCATCCTGTAGTACTCAAAAATGGCACTGCTAAAGAAAAAAAGCAAGATTTGAGTTTAAAAAGTAGATCTCAGCTTCTGGCTTATTTCAATTCTGATTATTTCAACTTCATTCTTATCAATACTAGAATTATTGCTCACTTTCTAAGGCTTCAGTTACTGTCATCTCCACCTAGTAGTACTCCACCAAGAAGTACATGATTCGTGAATATCATCACTCTTCCACATCTAAGAGGTACATTGCTGAAACAAACTGAATAGCTTCAGTACAGACAATGTATCCATATTTGCCCAGAAGGATTTAAATCCATGTTTTCTTTCTCCTAGGACACTGGCCCAAATTGCAAACTAGTGGAGAAGGAGAGGGAGGGAATTGGTATTTTTACTTTGCTTACTCAACCTGTCCTCTTGTGAATTCTTGAATATTAATTTGGTCCAGAGAACAAAAGGAAACGTGATTTTTCAGCCATGGAGACTAGCCTAGTCTAGTCTCTCAACATGAGGGTATATTGTAACTTCATCAATGTTTTTCTCATTGCTATTCTTTGTCCTTCTATCTATACAGTATTGGTTTCAATTACTAATTATATAATCCATTATTCACTTATATTAGTTCTTTCCTCGTCACCTGCCCTTTTTTCTGAGAGTATCAGGGTATCAGACAAGAAAGTAAAGCGCCTAAATTTGGGGCAGTTAATCTCCCTCTTTCGATAACAGCAAGTCTCCTTCAGAAGACAAACCAGAGCACCTCAGACTTGCACCCTGAAGTGCTGTATGAAACCAAATAACTGTATCAGTGACTGACAGAAAGAATATCTCCCTAATCAAGTTACCTGCCAAATGTTAACTGGTATAGATACCTCCCCCAGCACTTTATGTCTCAGTGGCTTGGGTTTCTGTGGTAGCTTTCTTTTTTTTGGTTATGCTTCTGAAATGCCATATTGAGTTGTTATAGAAATATAATGTTAAGACACTTCTAGCATAAGAGAGCAGCATTCCCCTAAAAACAATCTCGGTTCTTTAAAAATATGAAAACCCTTAAGTGAGATGAGGGGCTATTGTGTAATTACATATTTTAGAGCAGAAAGACACCAAAGCGTTCTCAATGTAGTAATAAAATGTTAATTTTGAAATTCACATCTAAACTTCTGATGGAAGTCTGCCCAGGCAGGAGAAAAGGCAGGGAAGGGAAGAGACCAGATCTTGGTATTTTTATTCACAAATTCTATTCAGTACTCAGAGACAGCAAAATAAATAATTTTATTTGTTCATACCAAATTGTGCCATTAGTGTTAATTCTACAGACAATGTAATCCATTGTACATAATTTCAGCTAAATGAAAAAAAAATGCTTACTTTGAGGAAGCCAAATCACAATAATTTCATCATCATGGTGAAAAGTTTTACTGCCATTGAAGAAACACGAAAGCAGTTAGTTACTCTGATGCTGCTGCTTTGAATAGAAGTATTTCTACACTTAAACGTAGCATGAAATAATACTTAACTGCACCTGAACTAAACAGTCATGTAAACTGCAATTGGTTATTATTTGGAAGCGCGTCTACACACAAAACTGAATCCATTAATGTTTTTCCCTTTGTGATAGGGAACAGCTAATCACAGATTACAGGGCAAATAGGGATAATAGAGAACATCCATTTATAACAGAGGTTGATTTTGGATCCAAACTTGTTTTATCTGGCATATCAGCAATAGTACAGGAAACCACGCTCAGATTAGAATGCATAAGGTTGAAAGATTCACAACATTATCAGATTTCCCATGCTGCGTGCTGTTGTTCTGGGTAGCATCTTAAGACTGGTAACAAAATCCAGATGCAAATCTAGGCCATTATTTTTTAACCTTTATTTAAAATTATAACTTCCTGTTTATGTTGTTCAAATACCAAGTTTGCAAGAGTTTATTAGCAAAGACAAAAAAAAATCTACTGTGACCTGAATTACACGGCCTCTAAACTTCTACATCCTTCATGCATTACTTGTCCTTCTAGGGCCTGACTCTGCAAACACAAACTAATTCGCTAATAACTGGATGTTTTTCAAAAATCGCATAATAAGCATGTAAGCATTTGTAGAATAAGAACATTGAAAGTGTAGCAGTCTTAAGTAAAGGACAGTATCTCTAACTACTTACACAGCACTTTCTATGGCCAGCTTTATCATCTTCTCCACACTACCGAGGATTGCCTTCTTAATACAAATATCACATTTTAAAAACAAATACTTGCCATGTTGCTGTTTTTCTAGTCAACTGATACATGTGGGGAGCTAATAATCCATATTCACAAAGACTGCAATAACAGGATATATTTGATATACACATATCTGTACATGATAGCATACACTGCTTAAAAAGCATCAGCCAGGAAAATTTCCTGGAATATTGTGCTGGAATACTCATATCTGGGAAGGAAACCAGACTCTCTCTGTTTGGGTCAGTATGATTCAAGCAGATCAATTACAGATTTTAAAGAAAACAAATAATCCCACATCACACATTTCAAATAACTGAATGCAACAATAGACCATCCAGTACCAAAAAGCACCTGTCTTTAAAAATATTATTGTTTTTCAAAAGTACGTTCTGGACAAGAGTGCCTCTTCCTTTGCAAAAAACCACAAAACCTGACACTTTTTCTGAGGAAGACAGAGGTTGGCGCACAAACGGATGTTCTTCTCAGACAACAGCATATTTCCAAGAGAAACACTACTGTCTCTGGGCCTACTGTAATAAATCCCCTTGAGCCTTTTTTATCAGGCTGAAGACTGAATCATGAACAAACCATTTAAGGTGTGTACACCTTGTCTTTTCCTTTCAGGTCTTGTACCAAGTAAACTGTCAGATCCAAGGACAAGTTCTGTGGGCAGAAGTCATGAACCTACTAGATTTAATAATGTTAATAGAGTAATAAAATTAATTCAGTTTTCCATTATACATTCACTATATGAAAAGCACAATGCACTTCTCTAAGCAGCAGTGCTCACCTTCCAAGCACACATCTATTCTAGATATATACAGGTAATTTCCTTTTAATGGAAGTTATGCAGAGACTTTCCACAGAGAAAGGGGATGCAATAATAATATTAGAACACAAAAGGCTTCTTACAGGTATGACCTGTCTCTAGTCTAGAATGTTAAAAATACTATTTAAAAAAGCAAACCACATCAGAATAACTACAATCTGTTTATTTGTTTCTCCTCAGAGTAGATCAGTCTATATTGCCACAGCTAGGCCATGTCTAGCAACCAATTTGTCTGCTTTAAACTGCATGGTCTGCATCTCAGACCTATATCCATAGCCTAATATTAACCATGCAGATTCACTCAAAACTGTTCCGAAAATCTGAAAGTCCTAGATAATTAATTCACCTGGAATTTTAATGCAGCTTAGTAGTATGCAGTAATTCTAAGCATTATATAGATTGCATCTTAGGTAAAACGACATAAATTGTGATGAAGTCAAAGTCCTCCATTATATAGTACAGCACACTGGGGACAAAAATTGAGTTAAGAATATGGAAGAAGATTGTAGTAGGATATAATATCCACTAACAATAACCAGAGTTAAAATAGATTAAATTTTCAGGGTTTCTTTTAGAACAAAGCTGCAAAGGTACTCAGGAAGAAAATAGTAAATTATTTAAAACAAATACACTCATTTTCTTTCATGCTAATTATATTTCCTAGTGGAAACTAAGGCTGAGAAGCATCATATCTTAAAATCTCTGTAGCTCCAATATGCCCAAACACACTCTTTCACATTAAATGCACCTTAAAATTTAAAGTAAGATGCCAGATACAATAAGCTTCGCTAATAAAAATGAATCTAAATTCTTTTAGAATAAGCCTCTAAAACCTTGAGCTTTCCTCTTTAATACACTTTATCCAATAAAGGCTGAATCTCTTGCTGAAGTTTCTTTGAAATGGTAAAAATTACAAGAATTATTTGTACATAATCAACAACGTGCGCTCGCAGCCCACAAGGCCTACCATATCCTGGGCTGCATCAACAGAAGAGTGGCCAGCAGGTCAAGGGAGGTTATTCGGCCCCTCTTCTCCGCTCTGGTGAGATCTCACCTGGAGTCCTGCATCCAGCTCTGGAGCCCTAAGCACAGGACAGACATGGACCTGTTGGAGCGGGTCCAGAGGAGGGCCACGAAGATGATCAGAGGGCTGGAACACCTCTCCTGTGAGGAAAGGCTGAGAGAGTTGGGGCTGTTCAGCCTGGAGAAGAGAAGGCTCCAGGGAGACCTTGTAGCAGGCTTTCAGTCCTGAAGGGGGGCCTACAAGAAAGCTGGAGAGAGGCTTCTTAGCAGGGCATGTAATGATAGGACAAGGGGTAATTATTTTAAACTTAAAGAGGGCAAATTTAGACTAGAAGTGAGAAAGAAATTTTTTAACAATGAGGGTCATGAAACACCGGACCAGGTTACCCAGAGAGGTGGGAGATGCCCCATCCCTGGGCACATTCAAGGTCAGGTTGGACCAGCATCCCAGCTGAAGATGGCCCTGCTCATTGCAGAGGGGTTAGACTAGATGATCTTTAAAGGTCCCTTCCAACCCAAACTATTCTATGATTGTATGATTAAGTATTATACACCTATTTGAAACTACCACTGGTCAAGTTTTTCATAAAACATGCACATACTCATAAGTGCGCAAGAAAGAGTGATTAATGTTCATGAAATCGAAAGTGGGATTCTAGCAGTACCATCTGATGACATGCCAGTCAATATTTTTATTCTCACAAATTCAGAACAGCTGTTTCTTCAGCCCAGCTGACACAGTGAAAACTCAGCTTGTACACAGAAAAGTTTAATTCCTAACAGAAGAGATTACTATGGATCTGTATATGTCATTTTAAAGAACTTCCTCTTGCATGCCATTTCCAGAATTAATCTTAAAAGCTAACTGGTTCTGTTCACTGTTTAGCTACTGCTACAAAGTCAAAGGAGCTCATACAAAGATAGAAACAAAGCCTCATTTAACATAGCTCTCTGTAGTGACTTACTCCCTAGTTTTCAACTATGGCTAATACTTCAGTTTAACTATTCATTCTGACAGCTCTGGGACCCTCTGGCTCCTCTTGTTCCTCCACTCACTGTAGAAATAAACTGCTTACACACACATATGCTCAGCAGAACATTAAGACAGAACAAAATGTTATGTGCTGGGTGCTCCCCTTATTATTCTTCACTAGGAATGAAATTCTTGCCATGAGGAAGTCGGTAATAATTTCACTGTAACTTCAAACAAACCCAACTTTCACGCTAAAATGAGTACACGTCACATGATATTAGGTATTTTACTGAGATATTTCAACTAAACAGCCATAAAGGAAAACCAGGTAGTGAATGAGAGAAAATTCTCTCCTTAAAGTCTCTGTGAATTTGCTTTAACAGGGAATAACTGAGTTCTGTTTCACTTCTAGAAAATAATTGTATGGGAACTGTCATATTGTAGACAGATGCTATGTGTTTTAACTAATTTGAGAAGTGATTTAAAGGTCTGCTGTGCAGAATATAATGGCTTTTTAACATGAAATTTAATAATTACTCGAGTTTATGAAACAGACTGAGCAGAGTAATTTCATCTCATTCTAGATTGTCTTAACAATGTCAACGCACTTTGAAACTAAATGTTACGTTACAGAGGTACTTAGATCAATTAATGGATTAATTCATCAATGGATTGTCAATTAATTGGAAACATTTATTTTCATACTGTGCAGTCAAAATTCTTTCTAATTCCTAGAAACAACTCTATTCTATGGGACAAGAAGAGTCTAAAACTGTGACCTTCACACACCATGTTCAAAGTCATGCACCTGAGCAGTATAAATGCTCCTCCAGCCACATTCGACCCTGGGGACCTGTCAAGTAATCTTAGGCACACACTACTCAGCCACTCAGCTTCTTTTGCACAAAACTGACAGACCATGCAACAGTTACTGGGAAGAAAACTCTGCTGTCATAACAGCAACATATAAACATAAACAAAGATTGGTAATAACAGAGGAAGAGAGGTAGTAGTTAAAGTCCACATTATGCGTGTTATAGTAGGGGTGGTTTTCACTTTGCAGTTATCAACAAGTAAGGGCAACAACTTACATCAAAACTGTTTAAGCTTTACTTTTCCTAACTTCTTCAAACTGCCTGTGCAATGGAATTATCTGTGCTGTGATACTTGATGTTTCCAGGCATAAGTCTTCCTATGAAAATATTCACAACTAAAATGAAGGAAAAGGGAGACAATAAGAATTTCTTGCATGAGAAATGTGCAACTGGTTTATTTTGCAAATGCACAGAACTGAGGTCGAAAATTAAAAGCAGTATCTACATTCAAGCTACAACAGATTTCACTATTTTTGAAGTAGACTGCCTACAAATTATCCCATCTTCCATACAGATGGAGAGATTCACATGAAAAGTGATGGTGTACAAATGATCATCTGTAAAACTGGAATTCCTGAGGACTCATAGCAGCTTACAGTTACATAAGGCAGAATGCTTGCTACTTACCAGATCTTTAATAACCAAGGCATAAGAAACTGTCTGCACCCTGAATGTTGAACTGAATGTTGCATTTTCTCATGTTAATTGAAGCAAAGAGGCTCTGCAGACTGATACTCGTATTACACAACTTGTAAAGAGCACAGACTACTATCCGCTGTTATTCTTTCATGTAGGCACAAACGACACCCCAAGTCGGAACCTTGGCAGAATTAAGGAAGATTTCAAAGCCCTGGGGGTGAAAGCAAAAAGCACTGGTGCCCAAGTGATCTTTTCCTCCATTTTACCAGTTGGAGGAAGGGGACCATCTAGAAACAGATGCATTATGAGTATCAGCTCCTGGCTTCGTGGCTGGTGCCGCCATGAGGGTTTTAGTTTTTGTGACAATGGGACTTTCTTCAATGATTCTAACCTGTTAGAGAGGGATGGGATCCACCTGTCTAGAAAAGGCAAGGGGATCTCTGGCAATAGGCTAGCCAACCTGGCGTGGAGGGCTTTAAACTGAAGGACTCGGGGGGTAGGGGGCAAAGTCACCATTCTCAAGCCATCCCATCTGGCTGGGGATTAATTGTGGCTAATCAGAGCAGTGACAAATGTTCCTCAGCTGCATCCCAAGCTGAGAAGCAAAAGACCAACAACCTTAAAGTGTGGGCATGGACACGGCAGATCCTTTTGCACCCCTCCAGGGAAACCAGCATGCTTGAGTTCTTCTCGGAAATGACTGGACAGCAATGCACACAGCATGGGCAATAAGCAGGACGGATTGGAGATCTGTGTGCGGTCGCAGGGCCATGATCTCATTGCAATCACAGAGACATGGTGGGACAGCTCACATCACTGGAATGCTGTCATAGATGGCTACATATTCTTTAGGAAAGACAGGACAACAAGGCAAGGTGGTGGAGTTGCTCTGTATGTGAGGGTATCTGCCTGGGGGCAGAGGAAGAACAATTCAAGAGCTTGTGAGTTAGAATTAAGGGACAGACTCATATGGGCAATAATGTTGTGGGTGTGTAGTACAGGCCACCTGACCAGGAGGACGAAGTTGATGAGGCCTTCTACAGACAGCTGAAAGTAGCCTCACAGTCACAGGCCCTGGTTCTCGTGGGGGACTTCAACCACCCTGACATCTGCTAGGAAGACCACACAGCCAGGCACACACAGTCCAGGAGGTTCCTGCAGAACATCAATGATAACTTTCTGATACAAGTGGTGTAGGAGTCAACGCAGAGAGGAGTGCTGCTGGACCTTGTGCGGACAAACAAAGAGGGACTGGTTGATGATGAGAAGGCTGGGGGTAGCTTCGGCTGCAGTGACCATGAAATGGTGGAGTTCAGGTTCCTGCGTGGAGGAATCAGGGCGATAAGCAGGGTCAAAACCTTGGAATTTAGGAGAGCTAACTTTGGCCTCTTCAAGGAAGTACTTGGAGGAATCCTGTGGGTCAGGGCTCTAGAAGGTAGGGGTGTCCAAGAGAGCTGGTTGCTGTTTAAACATCACTTCCTCCACGCTCAGGATCACTGCATCCCCCTGAGCAAGAAATCTAGCAAAGGAGGCAGGAGACCCGCATGGATGAGCAAGGAGCTTCTAGTGGAACTCAGACAGAAGAGAAAGGTCTACAGAATGTGGAAAGAGGGACAGGCCACTTGGGAGGAATACAGGAATGTTGTCAGAGCATGCAGCGATGCAATGAGGAAGGCCAAGGTCCACCTGGAATTAAATCCGGCAAGGGATGTCAAAGACAACAAGAAGGGCTTCTTCAACTACATCAGCAACAAAAGGAAGACTAGGGAAAATGTGGGGCCACTGCTGAATGAGGTAGGTGCCCTGGTGACCGAGGATACAGAGAAGGCAGAGTTACTGAATGCCTGCTTTGCTTCAGTCTTCACTGCTAAGGCTGGCCCTCAGGAATCCCAGCCCTTGGAGGTAAGAGAGAAAGCCTGCAGAAAGGATGACCTTCCCTTGATCGAGGAGGATTGTGTGAGAGATCACTTAAGCAATCTGGAAGCCCACAAATCCATGGGCCCCAATGGAATGCATCCATGAATGCTGAGGAGTTGACAGATGTCATTTGCTGAGCCACTCTCCATCATGTCTGAAAGGTCCTGGTGAACAGGAGATGTGCCCAAGGACGGGAGAAAAGCCAGCGTCACTTCAGTCTTCAAAAAGGGCAAGAAGGAGGACCCAGGGAACTACAGGCCAGTCAGCCTCACCTCCATCCCTGGCATGGTGATGGAAAAGCTCATTCTGGAGGTCATCATCAAGCAAGTGGATGAAAAGAAGGTTATCAGGAGTAGTCAGCATGGATTCACCAAGGGGAATTCATGCCTGACCAATCGGATAGCTTTCTACAATGGCATGATTGGCTGGGTAGATGAGGGGAGAGCAGTGGATGTTGTCTACCTTGACTTCAGCAAGGCTTTCAAACACTGTCTCCCATAACATCCTCCTAGGGAAACTCAGAAAGTGTTGGCTGGATGAGTGGTCAGTGAGGTGGATTGAGAACTGGCTGAACTCGGAGGGTTGTCATCAGTGGCGCTGAGTCTTGTTGGAGGCTGGTAACTAGTGGTGTCCCCCAGGGGTCAGTACTGGGCCCAGTCTTGTTCAACTTCTTCATCAATGACCTGGATGAAGAGTTAGAGTGTACTCTCAGCAAGTTTGCTGATGACACAAAACTGGGAGGAGTGGTGGATACACCAGCAGGCTGTGCTGCCATTCAGCGAGACCTGGACAGGCTGGAAAGTTGGGCAGAGAGGAACCTGATGAGGTTCAACAAGGGCAAGTGCAGGGTCCTGCACCTGGGGAGGAACAATCCCATGCACCAGTATAGGCTCCGGGCGGACCTGCTGGAGAGCAGCCCTGCGGAGAGGGACCTGGGTGTCCTGGTGGACGACAGGTTAACCATGAGCCAGCAGTGTGCCCTGGTTGCCAAGAAGGTCAATGGCATCCTGGGATGCATTAGGAGGAGTGTGGCCAGTAGGTCGAGGGAGGTTCTCCTTCCCCTCTACTCTGCCCTAGTGAGGCCCCATCTGGAGTACTGTGTCCAGTTCTGGGCTCCCCACTTCAAGAAAGATGAGGAGCTACTGGAGAGAGTCCAGTGGAGGGCTATGAAGATGATGAGTGGACCGAAGCATCTGTCCTATGAGGAAAGGCTGAGGGAGCTGGGTTTTTTCAGCCTGAAGAAGGCTGCCAGGGGACCTTATAAATGCTTATAAATATCTGAAGGGTGGGTGTCAGGAGGATGGGGCCAGACTCTTTTCAGTGGTGCCCAGTGACAGGACAAGGGGCAATGGGCACAAATTGAAGCATAGGAAGTTCCAGCTGAACATGAGGTCTTCCTCATGTTTACTCTTGTTTACTCTGAGGGTGACAGAGCACTGGAACAGGTTGCCCAGGGGGGCTGTGGAGTGTCCTTCTCCGGAGATATTCAAGACCCGCCCGGACAAGGTCCTGTACAACCTGCTCTAGGTGACCCTGCTTTGGCTGGGGGGTTGGACTAGATGATTCACAGAAGTCCCTTCCAACCCCTATCATTCTATGATTCTGTGATTACAACCAATTACTGAATTGCTTTCAACATAACTAATGTTCATATCTATCAATTTATTTTAAGACTAATTCCATCCCAGCCAGATATATATCTTGTCAAAACCTTTGTGAATTCTTCCATAAATTGAGTTCTTTCCTTTTTTTCCAAGATACCATAGTTTAAGATAATCAAGCATATTCTCAAATGCTTTTCTGAAAACCCAAGTCTACCATAATAGCCCTTATTAATATGTCTAATACAAATTCTTTGAAGGTTTATCCATATAATATACAAAAGCCACTTTGGCTCTTTCCAGCACAACATTTTTATCCATGTACTTACTAATTCTACTCTCTACCATGTCTATAAATGTATTCAGTTCTAAAACTGTAGTTACAAGATCACCATGTAAGGCCTTTTTTAAATATTTGCATCGTATTTGCCAGCTTACTTTTCCCCTCTAATGAGGCTGTTCATATAACCTATTCAACAATTGGTTATATAATGTCATCACTCTATAAGCACTTTCACACCAAGTTCTTCAAATCCTTCCATAATCTCAAATACCTATTTCCCCTAGAGGTACTGAGCTGATACCACTCATCAGCTTTAACCAATCCATATCTCAGCTGATTTTATAAGCATTTTCATGCCAACCACAAATCCTACACTTAGAGTTGATAACTTAACTAAATCAGCTTTTCTATCCTCCTGTATCTGCTGTTTAGATCAAAACCCTGAGAGCATTAGTTGTCTGCATCCTCCATAATGCTAAACACAATCAGAAATTCTTGTGTATCTTTCATTAGTTTTCTCATGAGCACAATTTTTCTCTTGAATTACTTTATATATGTGATCCAGCACCATATCATCTTGTGTATATATGGCACTTCTACTTTAATCCTAAAGAGTTTGGAATACAAAAAGAAGGCTTAATATCAGCAAATGTTCATTCCTGAAGGAAAAAGCTTGGTTTATTAGCCGTCATCTCAGAGAATATATAACTATTTTTATTTTCATTCTTACAGACTGACATAAATAGCCTTCTCTCCCAAACTTCTCCCCTCAAAAGTGCCTTATGTTCCCCAAGCATTGTTTTTAAGATGCACAGTGTCAAACTGTACATGGATCAGTGAGCCACGTGTTCGAATTGAAAGCCACAGATGACTAAAGTAAAAAACAGATTTTGTGTAGATAATAAAACAAATAGAAACACTGTGCAAAGAACTATATACACAGTTTTACTATCCAAAGTAACATACTAAACCAAGTACTGATCTCTCTCTTACTAGTGGCACACATGTAATTTTACTATTTTGACTTATATTACTGGACTTAAGATGAAAGACAACAGTGAAGGAAAAAAGCAGACTAGCAAAACAAGTAGTTGCATAAGAACCTGTCACCACCTCTGAATCACAGAAGTTTTAAATACATATTTTGGGACAAACAGATACTGTAAGTACAAGTCAAGTACTGTATAAACAGCCACAGATGTATTTGATAGTATCATGAAGAACCAATACATTAGAACACAGCTGCAGCCATTGATCCCTTTAGGTAATATCATCTAAGAAGGACAGACAGAAGAGAAATAATGAGAATAACAATATTGACCAAAGGATAAGCTATATCTTCAATGAATAGACAAATGACTCAGTGTAACAACTTGAGTTCCACTTTATTCTTCTGGGACAGTGTCTAATTTACCAATGAACTGACTCAAGCTCTTGATGATGATGATTATTTATTTTTACTATTGTTTTTCCCATCACTTTTCCATGCCAGGAAAGGTCTTTCACCAATTAAACCATGAGCTTCAAAGTCACTTTAAAATAACTCCTACCAATATGGCAAGTAGGCTCAGTGGATTTTCCCTTCTAGTTAACAAGCTATGAAGTTGATACAAGCATTTAACTATTAGTTTTGCTGGCAAATGACTGCCTTATTCCTGATGTCAAAGCTGCAGCTGGGGGAGGAAACTGCAGCTGTATGCATAATCAATGATTATAGGGTATGCATGTAAAAGCTTCCCAACTACTCTGAATTTAGAAAATATTTGCCGTATTTACTATACAAGCATACCAAAAGCAACT
The DNA here is from genome assembly GCF_030867145.1 of Opisthocomus hoazin. Classification (NCBI taxonomy): domain Eukaryota; kingdom Metazoa; phylum Chordata; class Aves; order Opisthocomiformes; family Opisthocomidae; genus Opisthocomus; species Opisthocomus hoazin. Next base: position 69,747,175 of record NC_134415.1, read on the forward strand.
GGGAGGAAGAAGCACACTTACACAGACTGTAAACCCACAAAACACACAACCTTAATACAATGGAACTAATTTAGAAGGCTGTGCCCAGCTGCAGGAAGACATTGTGCTTAAGAGAAGAATTCAGTGTGCATATTACAAATATATTATTCAATTAAATGTGTGGGGTTTTTTCCCATGGTAAAGAAAACCTTTTTGTGTGAGGGCTCAGTCTTCTTTGAAAATTAATGATTAACAGAAAATATTTTCCAATTATACCAAAATCAAAAGCCAATGAGAAACGTACTCTGTTTTATGCCCTGTACTGTGTATGGGAATTGTTATATTCACAGCTGGGGTTTGTCCACAATTGTCATAAAAGCTGACTAAAAAATAATCCATAGGAATGAAATGGTACCAAGAATTTATTTTTTTAAGGTAATATTCACAAATTCAGTATTGTCAATGATTGCTCAAGGTTAAACACATGAAGTGTACCTTTGATGCTCTGCAATCATCTTCTTGTTGCCACTACAAAAAATGTATGCATAATTCACACAACTAAGTAAGATGTGTAAATGAATCACACTCAAATCACCAGCTCTGGGATTTGCACAAACACACATGCCCTATTCCCACTGGTTTCAAATATTAAATTCAAAAGCCCCGTATGTTTTATCTGTGTTACTTTGCATTCTTTAAAAGGCATAGATTTCTTCTTGTTTCGTAGAGCTCACTGGCTTTCAGAGGAATCTAGACTACTCATATTCCCTACCATTCCAAACAGGTTTAGAAAATGCACAAAATAATTATCAGTGCAACATAATATTTTATCATACCTATTGAGAACCATAGTAATATAACAAATAATGCTATATATTTATTCCTTTTCCCAGCCTAAAAGTTATTCAGCAACAAATATATAGCAGTAGTTCTGTATTCTTAGGGCAGGATACACTTCAGGAAAGTTAATATATGATGCATTTCCCTATAGCAGAGATCATCCAGTTATTTCTGTGGAACAGGATTACAGGCTGTTGAGCAACTAGCATAAACAGAGGAAAACATCGCCATGTTCAGCATCTTCCATTAAAAACTAATGATAGCCTGAGTGAAAGTGGTATCTAAAACTCTCAGGGTTCATCTGAGGATCTGGTGTATATGTAGGAAATCAAATTAAATCCTAAATCAATTCTCAGTCTCAATGAAAGTGTGCAGAAAAACAGTGCTTCTGATTTCTTTTTCTTGCATCTCTAAGTTCCTGATTGCCAATCCCCAGCTTTGCTTCGTTTTCCCAAAGCAGTGGGAAATACACTGTACATTTAGAGCCATTTTGCAAAATTTTCTGATGAAGAATTCTTCTGATTCTTTCTAACTGACCTCAAAGACTGCCCCCACTCATTGGAGTAGGTGAAGAATGACAAGATATAGTCATTTGCCATTAAAAAAGAATTGGTATAGTTATAAAAATACATTTTAGAAACCCTATTGTGATCACTTTGGGGTAATTTTCTTTTCTATTATAACTTAAATGCATGAATTATGACAGTAGTAGATACATATGTCAGTTGGGACAGAACAAGGCGTTGTAATGTTATTTGGATAATCCACTCTGCAGGAATGCTCATTACTCTTCCTGAGGTTTCACAAGAGTTCCCTGGCATAATGCTGCTACAGATGCTTTACAGTCTAACATTATTACAAGGTCTGATTCAAAGACATTGTCTGCTAGAGGAATCTGGCAGGGAGCACAGTCCTAGCAAAATCCTGTTGATGCTAAGGTGTAACTAATGGAGACTGAACTGCTGAAAAAATTGAGGGTGGCAACTGCTATTTGTTTTGAATTTCGCAAGAATTCTGAGAGATCTTTGTTACTTCTCAGAACCAAAAAGACACAGATTCAAGTTACTTTTTCTGGAAATCTTACCAGTTTTGTAATCAAAATAAATCCTAATAAATAAAAATTTAAAAAAAAACGTATAATCTCGAACTTATCCATGGTACAGAAGTGGTCTAAAAATCATTGCAATCTTCTTCAGTACCTCCCTTATCTATATTTTCAGACTGAGGAGAACATCAAAACCACAGAAAAGCAGGCACTAGCAATCAGCTGTCAACTACAGTAGCTGGTACAAAAGAATAACATGTAGTCGTCAGCAAGAGCCAGCTCATGAACTAGCTTTAGTGGCAAACATCGAGGAATTCCCTTTCCTGCTTCAGATACATGGACGGAGTCAATGTAAAGTTTAGCCAACCTAACATTTTTGTCTGCATTTTACAATGGTGAGCAAGATTTGGTCTGTACTATTGTTAGAGTGGCCGCAGTTGTTAGTGTGTGACATACGAGCTCTCAGATATTCTAGACAGAACTCTCATTCAGGAACAAAAATATTCTGTAATTAAGGGATGATTATCTAAGAAAAAATTTGGGAAAGAAAAGAAAATAATTAGGCGTAGACACTGGTTCACCTCTGCGTGTATTTGTGAGCTGTTACCATTCCTGACCTACAAATATAAGGACTCTGGACTTCAGAGGACAAAAAGAAAAGAAAAAAAAAAAAAAAAGCTATCCTGCACCAGGAATTCATGCTGTTTCTTACTCCAAAATACTATAATCTCCAACAACTGTCAGTCCAAGTAGCTGGATAAGAAATTAGAACATGTGTGGGTGGATTCCTTCCTCCAGCCTGAATTAATTAAAAATGATTGTTTGCTGTATTATTTTAAAGCAGATTTTTGGAACAGGTTAAAGAATCACTGTTCTGACTTTAGTATTTAAAGCCTAATAAGACAGACTCCTGTAAAGTAAGAAGAAAAATTAATAATAAGGGTTTTAAACATAAAGTGCATCTTATGTTTTCATTTGTTGCTCAGAGAAATTCACACATTCTTGTACAAGACCTACCTCATTCAGTTTGGCTGTAGTTATTTCGAGTTAAAGCATGTACACAAACAACACGCGCAAATTCATGTCTCCAGTCAGTCTGGGCAATTCTACCTCTTTCTAATACGTTAGGTTGGCCTTTAATTACTATGTTTTCCTTTCTCACATTCTAAACCTGAAATCCATGTTAATGCACTCTGCTTTCACTTTCTCAACCAGTTATTAAACTATAAGAAAACAATATGGACAACAACTTTAAAGTAAAAAGTTATGATCCATCACAACACATTTATGAGAGCCGCATCTCCCAGAATTTTGGGGCTGTTTAATCCCTATTGCTCAGGCAGCACTAAATACTCCAGAGAGTTTCTAGCACTGATCAATATTCATTCTGTATACAAACATGTATAAAAAAATTGAAAAATAAATTTAAATCCTAATTTCCAGATCACTGAAATTTTTCTAAAAAGGAGAAATCATGACTGACCAATCTGATAGCTTTCTACAATGGCATGACTGGCTGGGTAGATGAGGGGAGAGCAGTGGATGTTGTCTACCTAGACTTCAGCAAGGCTTTCAACACTGTCTCCCATAACATCCTCCTAGGGAAACTCAGAAAGTGTGGGTTAGATGAGTGGTCAGTGAGGTGGATTGAGAACTGGCTGAATGGCAGAACTCAGAGGGTTGTCATCAGTGGCGCTGAGTCTAGTTGGAGGCTGGTAACTAGTGGTGTCCCCCAGGGGTCAGTACTGGGCCCAGTCTTGTTCAACTTCTTCATCAATGACCTGGATGAAGAGTAAGAGCATACCCTCAATAAGTTTGCTGATGACACGAAACTGGGAGGAGTGGTGGATACATTGGAAAGCTGTGCTGCCATTCAGCGAGACCTGGACAGGCTGGAAAGTTGGGCAGAGAGGAACCTGATGAGGTTCAACAAGGGCAAGTGCAGGGTCCTGCACCTGGGGAGGAACAATCCCATGCACCAGTACAGGCTTGGGGCAGACCTGCTGGAGAGCAGCCCTGCGGAGAGGGACCTGGGTGTCCTGGTGGATGACAGGTTAACCATGAGCCAGCAGTGTGCCCTGGTTGCCAAGAAGGTCAATGGGATCCTGGGGTGCATTAAGAGGAGTATGGCCAGTAGGTCGAGGGAGGTTCTCCTTCCCCTCTACACTGCCCTGGTGAGGCCTCATCTAGAGTACTGTGTCCAGTTCTGGGCTCCCCACTTCAAGAAAGATGAAGAGCTACTGGAGAGAGTCCAGTGGAGGGCTATGAAGATGATGAGTGGACCGAAGCATCTGTCCTATGAGGAAAGGCTGAGGGAGCTGGGTTTTTTCAGCCTGAAGAAGGCTGCCAGGGGACCTTATAAATGCTTATAAATATCTTAAGAGTGGGTGTCAGGAGGATGGGGCCAGACTCTTTTCAGCAGTGCCCAGTGACAGGATAAGGGGCAATGGGCACAAACTGAAGCACAGGAAGTTCCGTCTGAACATGAGGAAGAACTTCTTCACTCTGAGGGTGACGGAGCACTGGAACAGGCTGCCCAGGGAGGTTGTGGAGTCTCCTTCTCTGGAAATATTCAAGACCTGCCTGGACAAGGTCCTGTGCAGCCTGCTGTAGGTGACCCTGCTTTAGCAGGGAGGTTGGACTAGATGACCCACAGAGGTCCCTTCCAACCCCTAACATTCTATGATTCTGTGATTTAGTAGCATATAGAATGAATGTAAATAGGGTATACATAGAATATAATATACTGCAGCATACCTTCAGTGAACGAGGCTTGTGACCTGTTATAAAATCCTGAAACTGGATTAAAGAACTCCTTTTTTTAAAAAACATACACAACTTTTACACATTCTGAGACCTCCACCCTCCACAATGGACATATTCTCCTTCACATTCTTGAAGCCAGAGCCCCACACATGTTGACTAAGCAGACTGAATGGATTAACTAATGGCTAAATTCTACCTTTCTTCTCACAGAAGAGAAAGTACTTTGGGGCTCTTTCTCCCAAACAGCCACTGATTTTCAATGGTTATCTTAAAGACTTCTACATTGCTTTAAAATTTGGTTGATACTGGACGACATCTTCAAAATTTATTTAGGTGGGAACAGTGATAAACAGAGCAATCACCTAAGCCTTGTTCTCTCAGGAAAGCAGAATGCAAATTTATCAACATTATCTGTTTCAATAACAACTAAATCATTTACAAGCACCACTCTCCAAGTAAAATCAGCAGAATGTTTTGAATAGTCAAATGCCATCAACCATGATTGAAATGCTCTCTATATCAAGATTACAGCTGAAGGGGTGGGGTGGTCGTTTTTGACAACTGACCTTACTCCAAAGACATTCCAATAAAGAAATTGGAGACTTGACTTTCGCTTTTCCAGATTACATTAACAAAGCATTTGTTTTTTCTGTCTCCAGAAACAGAGCATCAAAGTCCACACAACATTCTTCAATATTCTTAATATGTGAAATATTAAAATTATGTCCTATTATCACTCTTGTCTTTTCAGAGTACTATATACAATATGCACACATGTACATATGTGGGAAGGAATGTTGTAACTCCTCATTTCCATGAGGTAACATAGAGAGAACAGTTTTGAACTAAACTCTGCAATCTCATTATAAAAACCTACACCTACAGACAGACTTAAAAATATTGACCAACCTGCCACCATCCATTGACTAACAGACTGGCACCAACCATATTCTGCTAACACTAGGCTGATGTTCACGCCTCATTTCTGTTTCAAGTGAGAAATTTCACTTTGACATTATAAGCATCCTGTATATGTCAGCTCTCGGAGTCAACTTACACTTCCGATTTGTGAGACGCGAAGAAACAGCTATACTGCATGAGTTATCTCTACTGACGTCAGAGGCTGACACCGCAGATCAAGTTACTGTGCAGTGTATGTTCCTTAGCCCTGTCCCTACTACTCAAACCTTTCACAGATGCATAGGTTCAGGTCTTTCTCTTGATAGAACTTAGACCTTCTAATAAATGGATGAATTCTTCAAGATCAAAAGCAAGTTTTTTATTCCTTTCTAAACTACAACTATTCTGTTTCTCTCACATTCCACAGGGAAGAAGATGAACCAAAGTTCAAGATTCAAAAGGAACATTATATAGCACTTCAGTAAGTTTGCCTTAACCACAAGTTATGTATACCTTCAAGAAACACTGTTACACAATGCACATGCCTTTCTGGTTCTGATTCTTCCATTTTATGAGAAATTCTACATGACTACTTAGTGTTCAAACAACAGAACAAACAACATGTGTAGCTAAAAAAACCCTCAAAACTTAAAATTAACTCCAGGTTTCTGACTACAGTAAATCTTCTCACAACTCAAAAAAAAAAAAAAAAAAAACAAAAAACACAAACACAACCATACAAAACAGAATTACAGACTGTTCTCATCTTTGAGGTGCAAAATGTTCTTAACTGTTCTGTTCTAAAAAGCAACATGGGAATTCATTGTGATGTCTCAAATACTGTTTTTCAAAGCATTGCAACTTTGTTACATAATTTTCTCCACAGACATCCGACTGGTCCTAACAATTACAGAGCAATACTTAGCATCCAGTGTTATGGTTATTACCAAATAACTATTAAGAGGAATAACAAAAGTTATAAGTCTAAAGGTATAAATCATGGGTGTAGTAACGTTCTTGTACATGTTTAAAATCCCCCAGGACTTCAGTGAAGTCAGACGTTTCAAACTCTCTGCATTAGAGAGTTCGTTACCTCTTTGCCTGGGCAACACAGTGTTATCTACACAGTGCTAGCACCTCCTAGCAGTTGTAACAGACTTTAGAAAGAAATTTAAAAGACAGTAAATGGCTCAAAAATTTGGCAGGCCAGCACTTTAACTCAACTGTGAGGTTTAGACAGTCCCATCATCACATTATTAACATTTAATTAAAAGTCCTGGTGCTCCTCATGGAATTACCAGAGCTCATTTATAACATAATTCCAACGATGCTGCTGATGAACACCCAAGACACCGGTTTCTCATTTAAAAGGAAAATAATGATTAGATCCCTTCACTGCAGAGGTTAAAAAACACAAGCTACTGCATAAAGCAAAGGACATTCTCCAAAAACATCTCTGTGTGTGCATGTGAGTGAAAGAGGGAAAATATTAAAAGAAATGCCAAATAGATATTTTTCTGTCTGAAAAGTTTGCTGGCACGACGAAAAAAGAAAAAGAAAAAAAGCAAGAGGAAAACGCATGATGTACCGTATCTTAAATGCTCTCCTTCTAAAATCCCAGTCTTCGATGTTTACCAATAAGCCATCATCTAAACACAATCTAATTCTGGATGAGGTTTTATCTACACAGATACTGGATCAACTGTCGTTTATCCTCACACAGTAAAATTAGTATTAAGGAGTCAGCTGCTTGAGACACTGTTTTCATGAAATGACAGTGCCTCATGTTTTCCCAAGTAAACCCTAAACCCTAAGCATTCGTTATCCAAAGTGTTTAGCCTATAGCGTGGCATCAAGGTCAAACAGAAGCTAGCTGTTATCCCAGCGGCTTTAATTAGTTTTATTTTAACACACCCAAGGTATCTCCTTACTGAATTCTTTTTAGCAAGGCTAAAAATGTAAAGAGCAGCAAATGCAGGCACCAGAAGGAATACTCTGAGCTGAAGAACGGTTTTAAGGATTTGCTACGAGAGGAAGTTTATTTCTCCCCTATCAGTACATTGCTCTTTCCAAGTAATGCTAACTGAAAAAGAAAACAAACAAAACAACCCTTGGTGTCAACACACCTAAACACTGTGTAAGGGAAGATGGTTGTGTTCGTAAGACATTGACGCCGTGCAGGATACAACTGATTCTGTTCCCAACCCAGCCGTGGTTGGCTTTTAACACCGAGAAAAGCTCTGCTCCTGCATCAGCGCATCACATCGTCACCTGAACTAACGGCAGCCCGAGCAGCCCCCAGGTGTTTCAGCCTCCCCTCACCACAGAGGTACCAACGGACAGGCCCAACGCGGGCAGAGGGCTGACGGCGGGCTAGCCTGCCAAGCCTGCGGGACGCTGCGGGCACCCGGGACACGTCGCCCCTAACCCGCAACACCCCGAGCCGTGACCTCCCGCTCCGCGCTCACCCACCGCGCAGCTCATCCGCCACGCTCCGAGCCGCGGCTTTGCCCTCTCATCGCAGCGCCTGTGCGTGAGGGTCAGCGGGGCGAGGGCGAGCGGCAGGCAGCGCCCCGCCGGCAGCCCCCGCGCCCGCGGAGCCGGGCGGCCCTGCCCCGGGGCGGGGCGGCGGCACTGGGCCCTTTGCGCGGGACCCCGCCGCGGGCTGTGCTCCCGGCGCCGCGGAAGCGCTCCTCGGCCCGGCCCGGGGGTCAGCGGCCCTGGCCCGGCAGCGCTGCCCCGCCGAGTCCCCTCTGCAGGCCGGGCGTTACTTGTCACGCTCGGTGCCTGTGTCCCCCCCCGACCCTCCCGTCGCGGCAAGGGCTCCCGAGCCGGTGGCGAGGTCGTCTCCCCCTCTGCGTCCTCCGCGGCCCCGGCCAGGGCGAGGCACGGGCTCCCCGCTCCCCCGTACCTCTCTGCGGCGGCGGCGGCGGCTGGCCCCGGCTGCCGAGCGCCGCCAGGAGCAGGAGGAGCGGCAAACTTTCCCGCGCCATGGCTCCCGGGCAGCCGAGCTGCTGCCTCGTCCCGCCGCGGGCCGGCCAGGCGAGTGAGCCGCCGCCGTCCGGGAGAGGAGAGGAGACCCGGTGGCCCGGGCAGGGAGCAGGACACACCCCTGCCACACACACGCACACCCCCCGCCCCGCCGCTCTCCGCCCCGCCGGGCCGCGTCTCCCGGGGCAGGCGAGGCGCGACAGCGAGAGGGGCCGGTGGGCGCCCCGGGCGGAGCGAGGCCGGGATCTGCGGCCGACGGAGGGGGCAGCGGCCGCCGCGGGCTCCCCGCGCCCGACCCGCCGCGGCCCGCGCGCCGGGAGCGGCCAGGTGGCGCCGGGAGGGCGAACGCCCGCCTCGCGCGGCGCCTCGCGCCACCGGCACGTGCCCTCCCGGCGGCGGCGGCGCCCGCCGTAACGGGCGCTCGCGCTGAGGCCGGGTGCCGCCCGCGCCCGCGGCTGCCTGGGGAGCGGAGAACAGCCCGGAGCCTCCCTGGAAACCGCCTGGCGGTTTGAAAACGCAACGTTTACCGAGTTACCGGAGAGACGGATAAATACCTGTAGCGGGGGAAAAACAAAAATGTTTCTGGGCAGGCGTTCGGAAAACTGGAATTGCAAATAAGTCAAATACATTTTTCCTGTCAGCGCTAGCCACAACTGACAGGAGAAAATCCGTATTACAGCATAAAGGAAAAATTAATGTCGTGTTAAAATAAAATGCTGATTAAAATATGTTGCATGGTTTTCCCGAAGAATAAAAAAATACATTTAAAAAGTCAACAAAAACTGATTTTGGTAATGGAAGGAAGCGAACAGCAAGGCTTCCGACCTGCGTGTAAGCTGGCCGAGCAAGTACGCAGTAGACTGTTGGAAAGACTGTTGGTGGCTGGACTCCGTGATCCGATGGCTGGACTCGAAGATCTCAGAGGTCTTCTCCGACCGACGATTATGTGATTCTGGGAAAGGGAGCTGGGCTGAACTTGAAGTGTATCCGCAGAGAGGCACAGAAACAAGCTTGCGCTGGCAGCCCCCGATTCTGACCCGCGTGGTCGCCCCTGCGTCCTCACAGATCTCGTAACGGCGCTTTGGACTGAATGCTCTTTGTGTTTCACATAGGGCTTAAGCAATTGTGGGCATTTCCCGACATAAGTACTGCAGTATGTGCGTGCACAAACGCGTCTTTACTCGCTGAAGTCAACACCGAGCAAGTCTCGGGGTAAGTATGTTCAAGCCTGGGTTTGGTACGTTGCCTGTTCTAGCACTCAAACCACAGCCTTTTGTGCCGGTAAGTTTGTCTGTTACTCCAACCCCAAATTCAGGGAACGTGGCGTTTTGCATACAATGGGCTGCTACGCCCAGCAACACAGCCTGCTTGTTCCCCTCGCTGCCGGCCCGCCCTGAGCAGGCGCGTTCTTTCTCTTCGCGGCGACCGCTCGCTTCTGAGGTTTCACCCTGAATGGCCTGGACTCTGCTGTTGGGATTCCTGTCACCGGGCACCCATAGCTTCCGTGGCCTGCTGGAAACTGCTCCCCCGCTGCAGGGTGGTAACAATAATGCTCTTATACGGCTCGGCCATTTGTCACTCGGAGGTCAATGGAAAATACTGCAGTCCTCTTGCCAAGAGATGACGTAGCGGCCTTCTGCACTTCTTACTGGGAAGCCCAAGTTCAAGGTTCATCTTGGTGGTTTTCATCTTGTCAACTATTTGCTTTGCTGTGGAAGTGCACATAGTCAAGTTAGCTGTGACGGACAGAGAGGGAGACGGTGCTCATGACACAATCCACAGCTTTCTCACTGTCACTATCTAGTCCATAAAGTGTTTCCATACAAGCAGTACTGTCACTAATTTCTTCCAGATGCTTCTCTTTCTGCAATTCCCTTCATGCAGAAATTTTGAATGCAAGGTATTGTGCATATACAAAGGAGGAATAAGCTACTGAATTGTTCAGTGCAACAAATAAAGTAAAACCTCTTGACCCCAAATATACGCCTGTAACTTGGAGAATTCAGTTTTCTAGGTAGGGATTTGGCCACATCTACAATAGTTTGATTCTAAAAACACATTTATTGGTTCAGTTAGACCACGCATCGTGACAGATGCTGTGTAAAAGCCAAACTAGTGTGAGTTGCATACTCCCTCAGCTGGAGAAATTCCTCCCAGAGCTCCGAGAGCTGCAAGAACTACAGATGGGTTTGAGGTAAGAGTCCAGAAGCAGAATATAGAAACTGCAAGTTAGACGTAAAGGTGGGATACTCTGTTGCTTTATCTAAAGAAGGTCTCGTCAGATCTTGGGTAGTAGCCTCAGATATGCATTCATCATTTACCGGGGCTGAAATCGGTTATAGCTTTGACTTTACGTGCAAAAATATCTTAACAGCCTTTCTACTAGTATCCAAAGATGAGTCAAATTCACTCTTGAATCGCTTTTGCCAGTGCTGTTTTTTAATATGTACCAGCCTTTCTTGCCTTTGCAGCTTCTCAGGTTGCTGTTAGGCTGGACAACAAAAGCTAGTATTTTTTCAGGGCCTGTCCTGGTATGTTTTCCTCTTTCTAGGTATCTGCAAAATACCTCCATGACTCATGAATTACGAAGATCAACAGCAGATTGGTTGTAGGGGTCACTACTTCCCCAAATATCAATATTACACCAATATTAAACCCAACATATGTTATTTACCTGACCTTTTCTTCGAATTGGCTTTTCCTGCTGTTGACCCTGCATGGTCTTTAATGTGAGATGGTGTTGTAAGAACTCAGCCCACTTTCAGTTCAGCCGCACTGTTGTCATACCCAGGTGGTACCTAGAGCCAACACTGACATCTCTGTAACTGTACACCAGAACTGTAAACTTTAATAGTTTGGGGACACAGAGAGGCAAGATATGCCAGGGTAAAGCACTGACTTTGTAAATCTACAACATTTTTCACATCTGAACCACAGGAAATAATTTCGTACTAGAAAATGCCAAGCTGCGTCAAGGAGCAGCAGGAGGGGCTGCTCCGAAAGGGGAGGCAAGTTGGAAGATGAAGAAAACACTAAGGTAGGCAGAGCAGTGACCTCACCAACAAGGCTTGATCCCAGCGTACCTGAATGCAGGAAGAGCAGACCAGGATCAGCCAGGAGTCCAGCTCTCCAGACAGGTTCATAGCGAGGAGACAGATCAGAGGTCAAGCCAGGAAGTCAAGTCTGCAAATCAGGGTCAGGATCAGTGATGTGCGGAGTAAGGCATGGGCGTAGCTACAACATAGCACAGGCAGAGACTAAGGGCAAGGGCCTGAGCTCAAATGCAGCACCCACTCCTTAAATGCTGGGAGGCATCAACAAGGTTTCTCCAGGCTCTTCCTCATGCATCAAATGTGTCACCACTGCCTGACACAAGGTTACATGGTTGTACCACGTCAGAGGTGGCCTTGAGCACAGGCACCCAAACCCATAGGAGTGGGGAGAAGAGGCTGCAGAGCCTGTGTGTGCACTCAGGGCCATGACGAGCTGGACAGAACGGAGATAGGTCATGAAGCTTTTTAGCTATAGCACTGGCTGAAGAGGCAATAATGATAGTGTGTACTGAGGTGAGAACTGCTGGGCTGAAAGAAGGATGTGCTAAGGACTCACCTGGGAACCAATATCACTTAATATTTTCATGACCTTTGCATAAAAATCAGAGGGATTTTTAGCGACTTTTGCTGATAAAATAAGATTGAGGAAGGTTAACGCATACGTTATAAATTTATACATTTATGTATACCGACATAGATCGTGAATTTATACAATTTTTGTTCTCGATGACTGAAGTATAGAAAATCAGAAGATACTACATACTACAAGATCCAGGGTGATGCACGTAAGGACTAACAGTTTCTCATGAGAATTAACAATAGGGAATATAACCCAAAACTCCTGTGTGGAAGTCAAAGAATCACAAGGCATTTTTGAGTCACCAGAATGATGCAGCTATGAAATAAGTAAGTAGTGCCTAGGATACGTAAGGCCTAGGATCAGACAAAATATTTCCAGTGAAGATATGAAAATTAATACTGTTGTATGGTTGCATCCCACCTAGGATATCATAGGCAATTGTGATCACCCAGGTTCAAGAAGAATTATTTTTGACTTAAACAGAGCAGAGGCCTCTGGGGAATGGAGAGCTTATCTGAGATGCATAGATTAGAAGGGTTTGATTTGTTTAACTTAGGAAAGTAAGATGTGAGACAGTTCTAAACATACCAGGGATGTTAATGGATGGAATTGTCACAAAAGGAAACGAGCATAAGGAAGATACAAATCAGTATAGGCTGGAAAACTAGAAGATAGTTTCTAATCATTAGGTACGGAAACAGCCTTCTGTTAGGAGAGCTGAGGGAGAAAATTTAATTGGTTTAAAAGTAGAGCTTGGCAGATTTATGAAAATAGCTCCATGACAAACTTGCCTGCAAAAGGCAGGAGGAATGGATTTGATGAGCTGTGCAACTCTGTCCTGTGTTCTTAAGAGGACTGTAATCAAAGGATAAAGCAAATAAACATGAAAAAGAGGTTTAAAGGACAGAGAGAAGACTCACATACAGCAGTTACGAGGAGTTGAAATTTGTGAATCACAACAATCAAAGAATTAACCCATTTTAGAGGCAAGATTAGACATGGTCTGGGATTTGGACCCAAGTCAGGAGGAACCGGAGATGTCCTCATGCTAGGACTGTGTTCATCCAAAGCAGGTATTAGAGACGGGGCTGGCAAAAGGCCCGATAAAGAAAGACAAGGGATAAAGAAATCAGATATGTGACTAGGAATGAATATTGAAGCAGGGAACAGAATTGAAGAGCAAGGTAGACAAAGGAGATATGAAGAAAAGGAAGAATCTAACACTGGCAGAAAGCCATTTTTGTGAGACCCTCTGTTGCTGGGGTCACTGAGTATTGTCAGTTTAAAGGCTGAGAGGCTAGCAGATGTGGATAACTGCAGGTCAGGAAGCAATCCTGTAAAATTAAAGGGGGAAAGAATGGAAAAATAGTTGAAAGAACGGGGAGAATAGGATAGACTTGGGCCTAGGTAATAAAGAGAGGGTAAATATGATAATATGACAGGAAAGGCTGTGAAGAAAGAGATGACGACAATAGCAGTCACTGCATCCTGAAGAGGACAGGGTCAAAAGCAGAGTTGTTACAGTTTGATGAGCTACAAATGGCATCAGGATGGAGCTCATTTCAGAATGGAGCTCATTTTCTTTCAAACCCTTCATTTTGCTTTTCCCACTACCCCTGTATTTAGTCAGACTATGAATCTCATGCACCCAACCCACCTACTGCCGTCATTTTGTATTAACTCCTACAAAGCTATGTGTTCATCCGTTGATACCTCGCTATTGGTACTTATGCATAAGCAACAGGTAGGAGTCACGGTGTTGCCTGATATTGGATTATGTGTGCCATTTGTAAGCATCACTGGTTTCTTGTCTTGACTTCTAACGACTTCCTTTTAAGTCATTGTCCTTTCTGATTATGCTGCTATTTTAAGTGGCTTTTGTTTAAATTTTGATCCTGTGAGAAAAAAACAATTTGGAGAGCAATGGCAGCGACATTATGTTACCTTATGTTTAGCTAGGAATGTGAAGTAGAAAGCAAATAGAGTTGCCCAGCCCATAATTAATTTTTACAACCAAAGCCTTTATATACTCTCCATAAATAATATACCTGTTGCAAAGCATTTTGTGGCTCTATTTTCTTAGAATTGGATAGCTGCCAAGAAAGACCTACTGATTTTAATAGCTACTCATTACAGAAAAACTAGAACTTACTCTGAAATGACACATAATCCTTTCAGTTTTAGAATGCATTTAAAAATAGTCTCTATCATTCATTTGTTTAGGTCTGTTGCATGTGAAAAACTGCCAAAATTGTTAGAACCGATTAATAAGAAGAGTTAATATCTACTAATTTTGCTCTGAAGTATAACTTTGCCTCTCATGGAACGGAGCTGAGGATTGTTTGGCTGAATCATCAGTGTGGGTTTTATGTTTCCCTGCCAGCCGTTAATGAATTGTAAAAATAAAAATTAAATAATAATAATAAAACAGAAGATTAAACCAATTCTGTAGAATAATATTGACTTGCCTTCCTAAAAATGGATATTACTGCAAAACATGCAGACAGGGAGAGAAACAGATGGACGATATCTGACAAATAAAATTTCCAGATACTGCTCCATCTGTTTCCTTCTACACATTTCAGCTCTAAGCTTTTTAACATTACAGGGTTGCTTAGATGATATTCCTCTTTGCAGTGACGTCACACCCAAAGACTAGCAAAAGCAGGTTGATACAGTAATCTGAGAGGAAGGATCAGTTCACTAGATTATTACCAATTTATATTCTAAAAAATACAGGCATTAAATTTCCCTCTTTTATGACGGAAAGATTTTATCTTCAAGGAAGTTTGATAAACTGTTTGGTTTCCTTTTGAAATTATTCTCCGGAAATAGACCATCAAAATTAGAGAAAAAAATCAAAATGTGCAGAAAACATTGCTTCACAAAGATAGTAGAAGAGATGTGCTGATAAGTACATTGGAGATGTTAGGACATCATTGTCACTTAAGATGTGAGGAGTTACTGATGATGTCTTGTAGATTTGAAGGCCATATTACTCTGTCTGGTAAAATCTAAATTTTTAGTTCCTCTATTTAAGTTTTATTATGCTTTCTTCACTCCCTGATACATTTTTAAACAGCATTGATTTTTCCTCTCTGACACACCTAATGACTTCATTTATGAAATAAAAATGTGTTACAAATATTGCTACATTTTACAAAACCAGAATTCATTAACTGGGAAGTATCATGACCCTAAGGAGGATAATCATGCAGACTATCTAAAAGGCAACACAGTCCAGTCCTGTCCCACTGATTTCAAGGCATCAAAATGACTGTTAGTCTGAGAAAGCATTTAGAGGAATGTCTTTCATCACCTGGATATTCATGGAGACAACTGAAGTGAGTAGGAATTGTTAGAATCAGTGAGGTCAGTTACATGGTTAAAGTTACGCACGTGATTACATCTTACTGAGCTGGCTGTACTGTGGTTTCATGTGCTAAGGAAAAATCTTTGGTGTTTTTCTAGATCAAGGCTTTTAGAACTCTTATGTTATAGTGTAGTTGAAGCTGATGACAATTTTGGCTTGGAACAGAAAAGATTGTAACTAACTAGAAAGCAAATTATCAAAAAAAAAAAGGAAAGAGAGAAAGAAAGGAAGAAAGGAAGTAAGGATGAAAGGAACCAAGGAAGGAAGGAAGGAAGGAAGGAGGAAGAAAAAGAAAGAGAGAAAGAGACAAAGAGAGAAAGAGAGAAAAAAAGAAAAGAAAGAGAGAAAGAAAAGAGAGAAAGTAAAGAAAGAAAAAGAGAGAAAGAAAGAAAGAGAGAAAGAAAGAAAGAAAGAGAGAAAGAAAGAAAGAAAGAAAGAAAGAAAGAAAGAAAGAAAGAAAGAAAGAAAGAAAGAAAGAAAGAAAGAAAGAAAGAAAGAAAGAAAGAAAGAAAGAAAGAAAGAAAGAAAGAAAGAAAGAAAGAAAGAAAGAAAGAAAGAAAGAAGGAAAGAAAGAAAGAAAGAAGGAAAGAGAAAGAAAGAAAGAAAGAAAGAAAGAAAGAAAGAAAGAAAGAAAGAAAGAAAGAAAGAAAGAAAGAAAGAAAGAAAGAAAGAAAGAAAGAAAGAAAGAAAGAAAGAAAGAAAGAAAGAAAGAAAGAAAGAAAGAAAGAAAGAAAGAAAGAAAGAAAGAAAGAAAGAAAGAAAGAAAGAAAGAAAGAAAGAAAGAAAGAAAGAAAGAAAGAAAGAAAGAAAGAAAGAAAGAAAGAAAGAAAGAAAGAAAGAAAGAAAGAAAGAAAGAAAGAAAGAAAGAAAGAAAGAAAGAAAGAAAGAAAGAAAGAAAGAAAGAAAGAAAGAAAGAAAAGAAAGAAAGAAAGAAAGAAAGAAAGAAAGAAAGAAAGAAAGAAAGAAAGAAAGAAAGAAAAGGGAGGGAGGGAACTCTTGAATCCCTTAGACTGCTATTGAGTTTTTCTCAGCTAATTTACTCCCGAACATAAAGGGTGAACCTAGATGTTCTTTAAAGTGTAGTGCAGCTGCACTGCAAAGTGACAGATACTGAGTGTATTCTTACCTATTTTGATGAAAAGTCAATCTATGTACTTTGTTCATTAGGATAACCTGAAGAATATTGTAAAAGAGTAGTGAAGGTCACTTTTTTGTCAAATTACATAGTTATGTACATGGCCATAAGTGAACTGCTTCATTTCATCTGTAGCATATTTTTTTTCCATTTGATAAAGAAGACTCCAGATCTCATCCATAGCCTTAAAACTAGGATTTTAGAAGTAGTTGCACACTAAAAGTTTTTTGACTCACTAGAGTTTTAGTTCCTATTTCTAGAGTAAAATATGTAACATCTAGAAACTGGAAATACACAAAGGGAAGAATTTTGAAAGCCATGCTCTCTTCAAGAGAATAGCATATCATGTACTGTTTAGCAAATGCCGTTGTGTAAGTCTACAAAACCATCTGTCAAAGGGTCAGTTTCTGTACTGACAGAATACTTTCCTTTTAGCAATCTTAAAATGTAAAATTAAGGGGTGTTTCTAATGTATATGTAGATCCTCAAAGAGAAATTACAACTTGGTGCCATCAGTAAATTATTTATTTTACGAGATTATAATCTTTTTAAAATCAAATTTAAAATGGCCAGATTAGACAAGCGTCTTTAATTTAAATAAATATCCAATTACACAATCTTTATTGGTAGGTACACTATATCACTGTTGGCTGGAAGATTATTTTAGTCAAATAAAATTACTCTGTGGCATGAACTCTAAGTGCTTTCATTGTTGGTATACCTGCCGTTCTGTTATCCTGCAGAACTGTGCACGCAGTACAAAAGTATAACCTACCTGTCTAGGCATCCAAAATAATACGAATTCTGCACAGAACCAGTAAAACAGAAGAAGAAACAGGCACATGGAAAATAATTCTGTTGATGAAACAGTTGATCTTGTTCTATCTTTATAGGCAAGAAATGGAACATCTTACAGATCATCTCTCATCAAGCTTTAGCTTGACAGCTTGACTAAAATAAACAAGATACATTCCTAGGTTTGCTTTATATGAGGCTGGTGACTGGATGTTCAGAACAACAGAAGGCTCTTCATTCTGTTTCTCCTCCTCGGTCCAAGGTTGTAGACTTCTAGAACTTGCTTCAAAATCTGTTTCTTCATGAAAGAAATGAGAAAAAAAGACAAGAAATGTGTTTTGAGCTTAGTCTAGACAGTAGAATCCTGTGTATTTTGTATCAGACGTGAGGGGTTTTTGTCTTTTCAGATTATTGTTCTGAAGATGTTGGGTTAGTGCTATTTGATAGCCATGTATAATTGGTTTGTGGAGAGTTCATTTGCTCAATCATTTGTTTAATTTTTAGGCACTATCTTTTTTTGTTTATAAATAGTAAGGAAAGTCCTGACACATATCAGAGCAACAAAATAAAATATGACTATATACACTGGGCAAATGCAGGTACTTTTTACTTCTCTTTGCTTGCATTTGTTAACATTTGTTGGATATAGTATACTTTTCTTTAGTAAGACTTTTGACATCGTCTCCTACACGGTTCTCATTGGAAACCTGAAGATATATGAGCTGGATGAATCGACTGTTAGATGGGCTGAGAAGTGGCTGGACTGCCAGGCTCCAAAGGTCATAATCAATGGTTTGACATCCAAATGGCATCCAGTAGCAAAATAAACAAGGGGTTGTAACTGGGACACATAATGCCTAATTTATTCATCAAAACAGATTTGCAGATGACGCTAGACTACTTGAAGTGTCTGACAAAACAGATGGTAGAGCTCCAGTTCGGAGGAAGTTGGAGAAACTGAAGGACTAACAAAAGCTGGACAGAGCCATGGCTGACCTGATACAACGTTGGCAGAAGGTCTGCATCAGGCAGGAGGCTGGACTAATGGACCTTTGAACATCTCATCCAACCAACATTTCTGGCTGTGATTTCTATGACATTTGTATGGCATACTTGCTGTTGCTCAAAGAATGTGATTCTTTCCTTTATAAATTGTGAGTCAACTTGTAAGAAAATTGGGAAAGCCTCATAAAGAGGTAGAAAAAACACTTTTCCTTGGCAGATTATAGTTAATGTATTGCAAACCATTCCCTTTATAACTAGTTTTCAAAGTTGTATTTTACATCTTCTTATCCAATTACTGCATGTAACAAGAGACTTGTTTTTACAAAAGGATAATGAGGTATTTGACATAAACAGTTTGCTGTGTTTGGAATATTAGACTCAATAAAATCTTAAAATACATATGAAATAAAAATTAAAACCATGCATTATGTTTTAATAACATTAAGTATAACACTAAAATAACAATATTAAATGTGTACATATAAATATGCTTCTAACAGTTGCTATATATGGTTTTAATTTTCTGCTGATATATGTACACCCACTTGCTGTATGTTAAATACTACTTTTTAATGAAAGTCACATCCATAAGTGTATGTAAAGTAACGATTTATATGTCTCATAAACATTATCCATACTATTAAAATTTTCAGTAACACCATTGGTGTAAAGTTTACCTCTGTGGAATCGGAAAAAAATGTAAAGATGTTCGAAAATTACCTGTAATTCCAGACTTTAGGAAGCTGATAGATTAGCAAAGGCAACTGTCTCCTAGCTCCATGTTTTGATTTACTTCTACTATAAATTTATGAAAATCTCACTAGTGACTTGCCAAGATTAATCTATTTTTTACGAAATCACTTAAAGCCTCCCAGTTCAGATTATTAAACATAAATAGATAAATAAAAATTGAATACTTTAAAATACGTTAAATTAAATTCTACCTCAAATGTCCAGAAGGAAATTACTGTTTCCTTACTGAAGTGGTAGAGGGTATTAAAGTAATATCTAGGGTGTCTGATTCTGCAGGATGTACATACATACAGAATGCAGTAACACTGTCAAGTCAGTTCAGCTTCCTAATCTCTCGGTTGACACGAAAAGGATTCACACTCCAAAATGAACTAAATCTGTTAATTACCAGGACAGCTAGGAACTACCAGTGTGCATCCTCCCCCATCCTGTGAATCTGACTACCTGGACTCATGGCCAGCTCTGATGTGGTGAGCACCTTGAGAAGAGCTATGGGAAGCCTCTCTGGGGACCCTTTCCCCCTTTTCTCCTGGGAGCAGCACCTCAGCTCAGGCTGTCGTCCTGGTTCTGTGTCTCAGTCGTACTGCAGGTACAGTTGTACACACCTCCCTGGTTCTGACCCTGACCCGCACACTGGGCTTTCTAGCCTGGTCTTAGACCTGTCACGGCACTACAGACTTGTTTGGCAATCACCGGACTATGTCCAGCTGTAGCCACAGTCACTGGACCTGACCTGTTTTCCTTGTTCAGGTACTTGGCTCTTGCTAGTAAGGCTGCTCCCCCACCTGCCTTGGTGTTGTCCTCAGCTTCAGGTTTGCTTCTTCTTGCGGAGCAACCTCCCTCATGCTGCTCCCCAACACTGATAGGATAGCATGCATAAGGATTCAAACTCTGCGCAGAGCAGGAAAATCACCTGGGTAGGCTCAGCCGGCTATGATTCTGCAAGGACATCCCAGGAAGCCTTGTAATTGCCAAATCAAGGATTAGGGGTAGGGATTAGGAGTAGGTCACAACCTCCTTCCATGGATGGAAGGCCCATATTGTTGAGGTGCAGTGGACTATGAGGCAGTTCTTGAATCACAGTTCTCCCCTGCCATTACGTCCTGCTGGAATTGGATATGGACCCTTGGCCTAAAGGACCTGAATCATAAACAATATAGATACAAACTCACTTACATTACTTGGCATACAGAGTGTTTTTCAGCATGATGACTGAAGGCAATGAAAATATAGCTTTCATGAGAGACAGCCTTTACCTTGTAGACCTTATGAATGAAGAGGGGTAACATAAGCAAGAGGTGGGAAAAAGGAAATAAAAACCTGAATTTTGGCAAAGCAGATTTTTAACAGCTAAGATCTGCAAAGGATTTTGAAGTATACGTATTAACCACCATAGTCATTTGTTGAAGACTATATTGTATGCATTTGCCAAGTACTATCAATAGCCAGTGCTACACTCATCTAGTGCAGTCTGTACTAGCTTTAACCATTAGCAAGAGCTGTTCAGGAAGCCTAAACATTACTGGAAGTCTCAAAATGTGTTTTGCTTTTTTCTTTGAAGGTCCACTTCCAGGAGGTAAGTGATTTCCTGTGAATATCATATATATTTTAAAACAAAATGTTAAACTATAGGAATATTGATTGCAGAGGAAAACTTGATCTAGGTGCTTGAGCCAAAAGAATAAAAAACCACAGTATATAAAATGACACATGCTAAAAAAATATTGGGTTCTTATAAATTTGGAATTGGTTATGAATGCCGGGTGCTTATAATTATCAATACCATGTTTAGCCTTTTTTTCAATCAAAACATATTTGGGTTAGGATTTGGAGACTGGGATTGGATTTGAAGGAGCAAGAAAAAACATCCTTCAACCAGGCAAATGTTCCTGTTGAAAAAGTTTGTGCTTCTCTGTGCTTAAAAAAAACCCCACAAATGAGTAGAATCAGAGATTTACTGAGAAGTCATTCAGCTTTCAAATTCTTTCTCCTTTGTGCAGTAATCAGGAGAGCTTCTCCTAGCTCACACAGCACCATCATCACCATGTGACCCAAGGTTACATGCCTGTATCATGTCACAGCTATCCTCTAGCCTTGAACAAAGGCAGCCTACTGTCTCAGAAGGTGTGTGGCAAGATGCACTCAGAGCCTTGACAAGGAGTGAGAAAAGATATTGCCTGTCTGTATGGCGTAAGTGTAGTCTAACTGTGTGTCATCATAATTAACTTGTTTCAGGGGGTTTTTTAGTGTGGTTTGGCACTGGCATTTTGGGGGGGCTTTGTGTGTGGGGCTGTTACAGTGCTGCATAAAGGCTCTTGATCTGTACTGAAGTGTCATGGCAGAAATCAAAGAGATTTTGCAAAAGATAGCAAAAAAACATTTTTAATTAACTGCCACTCTTACTATCAATAAATAAGAAATTTAAGACAAATATATGCAGTCGTATACTCACAGATATAATGGAATTACAAAATAAGACTGATGCTGGTATGTACGGCAAGCTCACTACCCTGGACTTCAGGAGAACAGACTTTGGCCTCTTCAGGGACCTGCTCGATAGAATACCATGGGATAAAGCCCTGGAGGGAAGAGGGACCCAAGAATCCTGGTTAATATTGAAGAATCACCTCCTCCAAGCTCAGCATTGATGCGTCCTAACAAAGAGGAAGTCAGGCAAAAAGCCAGGCCGATGAACAAGGAGCTCCTGGACAAACTCAAACACAAAAAGGAAGCCTACATAGGGTGGAAGAAAGGACAGGTAGCCTGGGAGGAATACAGAGAATTTGTCCAAGCAGCCAGGGATCACATTAGGATAGCTAAAGCCCTGACGGAATTAAATCTGGCCAGGGACGTCAAGAGCAACAAGAAAAGCATCTGTAGGTAAGTCAGTGATAAAAGGAAGGCTAGGGAAAAAATAGGTCCTCTACAGAAGTGGGAAGAAGAAATGGAAGACCTGATTGCCCGGGATATGGAGAAAGCTGAGATACTCAATGACTTTTGTGCCTCAGTCTTCACCAACAAGTGCTTCAGCCACACTGCCCAAGTCACAGATGGCAAAGGCAAGGACTGGAAGAACAAAGAACTGCCCGCTGTAGGAGAAGGTTCGAGACCATCTAAGGAACCTGAAGGTGCACAAGTCCATGGGACCTGATGAAGTGCATCAGTGGGTCCTGAGGTAACTTGTGAATGAAGTTGCTAAGCTAGTATCCATCATATGAGATAAGTCATAGCAGTCTGGTGAAGATCCCACTGACTGGAAAAGTAGAAAGATAATCCCCATTTTTAAGAAGGGTAAAAAGGAAGACCCGGGGAACTAATGTTTTCACTAATGGCAAACTGTGCCTGACAAATGTGGTGGCCTTCTGCGATGGAGTTACTGCAATGGTGGATAAGGGCAGAGCAAGTGATGTCATCTACCTGGACTTGTGCAAAGCAATTGACGCTGCCCCGCACGACATCCTTGTCTCTATATTGGAGAGACATGGATCTGGTGGATGGACCCCTCAGTGAATAAGAAATTGGCTGGATGGTCACACTCAAAGAGCTGCTGCGGTGAACTGCTCAAAGTCCAAGTGGAGACCAGTGACGAGTGGCATTCCTCAGGGGTCAGTATTGGGACTGGTGCTGTTTAACATCTTTGTGGGTTACTTGGACAGTGCGAGGGAGTGTACTCTCAGCAGCTTTGCTGATGACACCAAGTTGCGTGGTGCGATCGACACTCTGGAGGGCAGGGATGCTATACAGAGGGACCTGGACAGGCTCAAGCACTGTGCCTGTGTGAACATCATGAAGTTCAACACAGTCAAGTGCAAGGTCCTTTTGGGGCAATCCAAAGCACAAATACAGACTGGGCGGAGAATGGATTGAGAGCAGCCCTGAGGAGCAGGACCTGGGGGTGCTGGTTGACGAGAAGATCAACATGAACAGCAATGTGTGCATGCAGCCCAGGCGGCCAATTGTGTCCTGGGTTGCATCAACAGAAGAGTGGCCAGCAGGGTGAGGGAGGTGACTCTGCCCCTCTGCTCCGCTCTGGTGAGACCTCACCTGGAGTCCTGGATCCAACTCTGGAGCCTTCAGCACACGACAGACATGGACCTGTTGAGGTGGGTCCAGAGGAGTGCCAGAAAAATGATCCAAGGGCTGGAACACCTCTCCTGTGAGGAAAGGCTGAGCGAGTTGGGGCTGTTCAGCCTGGAGAAGAGAATGCTTCCGGGACACCTTGGAGCAACCTTCCAGTACATCAAAGAAACCTACAAGAAATCTGGAGAGGGACTTTTTAGCAGGGCATGTAGTGACAGGACAAGGGGTAATGGTTTTAAACTGAAAGAGGGTAGATTTAGATTAGATAGAAGAAAGAAGTTCTTCACTATGAGGGTGGTGAGGCACTGGGGCTGGTTGTCCGGAGAAGCTGTGGCTGCCCCCTCCCTGGAAGTGTTCAAGGCCGGGTTGGATGGGGCTTTGAGTAACCTGGTCTAGTGGAAGGTGTCCCTGTCCGTGGGAGGGGGTTTGGAACTAGGTGATCTTTAAGGTCCCTTCCAACCCAAATCATTCTATGATTTTTTGATTCTAAGATTCTATGTCGCATGAAATCACCAGGCCTTTTTCATTTTGTAATCATGGGATCTAGTAGCCTAAATGATTGATAAAACAGATGAAAGCAAATCAGATTGAAATTTGCACTGTCAAAAATAACGGAAATTTAGCTTTGTTTTATCCCTGTCTTACATGTGAACCTGATTCTGAAATACTAATTCTCTTAGTAGGATCAGTGTGATCAATGCTGAAGGTTAGAATCAGTATGAGTAAAACAATGATTTTTATTTGCTTTACCTCAGCAATGAAAAAGAAAAAATGTGGTTTAGAAAGTACATGTATGGAACTTTAGGCTTCTGAGTAGCAAGAAGGGATTACTTTTTCAAGTTGTGTAGGCATTTATATCTGAAAAGCAAATGGAATTTAATTACTTTGACAAGCCACTGTGGTTTTCAAGATTCATTGCTCATGAAGAAAAATTAATATACTTAGTAAGTGATCATTCATGTTCCAGACTAGTAGTTCCAAATTTTAAGTTCTCTTTTTTTAATTCTAGTTAGCATATTAAGCATGGAATTATATAATTTTCAATATCTCATTTGAGTTATAGTGGTTTATTTAGGAAATGCGTTGCAGTCCTGGTCTGAGCAAAAACTGCATCATCTTCTCTGCTATCAGGTATTAGTCTTCTTTTAGCCTCAGCTGCGTTTTCAAGCAATACAAGTTCCCTCATTTTCTGGATGCATTTCGCCTCAGTTTCTGTCATGGTGAGCTCCTAGCTCACCTTCCATTGTGGCACAGACGACTGTTGGTGCTGCCCGCCAGTTCTTATCAGAAAGTTGGTATATTTTGTAACTAGATCATGGCACTTGAACAAGTGCTACACAGAGATCCACATCTACATTTACAGTGTTCTCCTGGATCTGTTCCAATGGCTGTACTAACAAGAAGATATTCAGGGACTCACAGCTTCATTCATATCCATATTTTAAATTTCTGGGGCATCTCTGAATATCATACCTGACGTGACTTCACAGACCTGGTTGAGAGGAGCTCAAGCGTTAATGTTTACTGATAGTACCATTTCATTTTCCATATTCTGGGGCGATCAACAGTGAGATACTTATTTCGATATACGTAAGTCCCTCTTCCAGGACTTAACACTAGGTCTGGTTATTTCTGGTCCCGCATTTGAAACCTAAGACTACATTATCATGTTCCAATGGGGAAATATGCACAGCTGTTCTCAGATTTAGGCAGACACACATTCCTTCCAACATCTATGGAAAAGAATCTATGACTCGTATAAGTAACTGAAAGAAGAAGCGATAGCTCACTATATTTTAGGGTCTCTCAGTCACATCGCATCAGTGTTAGACACGTCAGCCATGTTTATGATGCCCAAGATTTCTGAAATGCTAAACAGACACTCTGTATTGATATTCATTGCATGACAGTTCTTACCTTCATTGTCAGCATTGATACATATTTCCTATTGCTGAATCTTTGAAGTGTTAAGGTGCACCAGAGCTGCATGTAATATTGATTTGATGACATGTGCCCTCTACAACCAACAGAAAGTAAATGAGGAATCTTTCTCCTTCACATAGTTCCAGTAAGAATGAATATTTCCCAGACCTTTGCCCACCTGATGCGGTATTAATAGCCTTGTGGATCTGGTTCCATGAGGAAAATATTGTCTATAACATCATCTGCACTTACACTGATTCTATTTGCCCAAACTTACTTTTTCCATCTTTTCCACATCCTCCCTCCTATAGTTTATCCCTCGCTCTTCCTGAAGAGACTGGATTTCTTTCTTTCTTCTCCTTGTAGTAGGCAGCAGATTGACTGGGCTGGTTAATGTAGGGAAAGATCACTTGCTGTATCATAAATGATAGGTTTTTGCTTTACTATCACTTGTAAAAAAGTTTCACAGCACCAAGTCCAAAGTCCCCCTTGCATTTATATGTAGCATCCTGCTGTTAGAATCATAGAATCGTAGAAAGTTTTGGGTCGGAAGGGACCCCTAGAGGTCATCTAGTCCAACACTCCCACAGCGAGCAGGGACACTGCTAACTAGATCAGGTTGCTCAGAGCCCTGTCCAACTTGGTTTTGAATGTTTCCAGGGATGGGGCCTCCACTACCTCTCTGGGCAACCCGTTCCAGTGTTTCACCACCCTCATTGTAAAGAATTTCTTCCTTATATCTAGCCTAAACCTACCCTGTTTTAATTTAAAACCATTACCCCTTGTCCTGTTGTGCATGCCCAGTTATTTTAGAGAAGCCCAAGTCCTGTGAGAGTTGAATGAAAAACGTCATTCTATTCAATGCCTAACATAAAGAATAGTGGGTGGCTGCCCACACATGCAGCAAGTGCCAAAATCTGTCTGCAGGATGCTTCCTACACATTTCTCAATCTTCCCTTGCTCTCTTGCTACTGTCCTAAACTAATAGCCTAGAGTCGGGACATATTATCCCACCTATTATTCTTTTATCATTTGAGGTCTCTACTTCTGGGCTAAAAGCTGCTAAAAATTACAGAGGTTTTCATCACTTGGCAGAAAGCCATGGAAGACTTGCCTCCTGTTGCAGGGACTACAAGGAGAAGGGACAGACAGAGAGATGTGCTTTGAGGCATCAGTGCGTGAAGAACAGGCTTATGACCCCTTTCTCTCTCAAAGTATTCTGTTTCAATTTATAGCACCTCTCTACCTAAGCACGGACCAGTTGCTAGTGTTAGAATCCCCTCCTCTACTAAAACTTGTCTTGGAAAACAAGAACAAGTAGTTTTCTGTACCAGTCTAGTCACGCAATTTGGAAGAATGGACAGCAACCCAAGATGCAGTAATGGTGCCTCACTGTCTCTTGGAGGCCCATCGATGGAATAGGAACACTTACCTGCTTGAAAGCCCAGTTTCAGGCTGATGGCATTTGTCCTTAATGGGTATTGGTAGAGCAACAACGCTGGAAAGATTTCTGACTGTCAGATGACAGCCTGGCTTTGGTAGTGAATGACCTCTGGTGACTGAAGGCACAGGAAGGCCTGAGGAACTCAGCTGCTGGCTGCTTTACGTTTTCTTTTGGGTACTTTCTGGGATGGCCTGACACACATACACAGTGTGACAAGAAATAAATTTGTGATGAGTGGAGTGAGGGGAAGGATGATCTCCTCATCTGCTTGACAGAGAAAGCGAAGGGTTGAAGAAATACAGGTTTCCAAGGCAGAAGACAGATCCACTGAGGACTGTGAAAAAAACATCAGAAACATCCCCTGAGTCTAAACAGCGGGTTCATCTTTCTATGCAGGACAATGATAGGTGTCTGCTAGCCCAGACCATGCTAGTAGCCTGGTATTTTAAGCAAGAATCAACAGTGAGGTGTTTCTTCTCTGGGACAGAAAAGTAGCCCTACCTTAGCCTGTGTAGACACAGCTCATACTCATTTCTTCAGGAAAAAGAAAAGCACCTTTTTTATTGAAATATAAAAATTTCAGTGGGTAAAAAATGTACAATAGAAAACCAGTCATATATACGAATATTAATTTGTCACTAACTTCTGTATTGGTTCTATGTGTTGAATGAAATGAATTGTTATAGGAGTTTGTTACCATGATCCAGCACTGCCTTGCTTCAGAAACAGTACCGTAAATGGAGAATATTCAGCATTCCTTTAAAATAAAGCTTTCTAGCCCTTTTGCTTGCAATGACAGAATTTAAAATATGTTTAAGTGCTACTACTGAATCACTAAATTTAAGGAAATGAGCAAATGAACTTTACCTCTGTGTCTAGATGGAATGAATTTTACCTTTGTGTCAAGATGCAATACACAGAACTTTGTGTGAAGTTAGAAATATCTCTAGTCACGTCTTATTTCTAACCCCTAGCTCTCTTCAGAAAAAGACCTTTAGCCAGGTCTGTTCATAATGAGCATTATAGGTGAACAGGACTTGCTGAGAGGTGAATGTGCAGAACACACAGAAATTGTTAGAGAGGGGAAAAATATTTACTTTACATATCCACCTCAGAAGGCCAAATTTGACTCTGGAGCAAACAGGCATTACCTATACCAACAGACCTACACCAACACAACTGTTTTTAGTAAAAATAGATATTTTCCTGGTCTCTCTAGGAGAAGAAAGTTGGGTTATTCACACTGTATTTTCAACATTAAAGACTTACTGCTTTCAATAGCTTATTGTGAAAATATGTGATACAAATAATAGGGATGCTTACACTGTGCTGTGTCTGTATTACCTTAAAAATCAACAGCAATTTACCTTAACAACTTTTCATTATAGATATTCTGCATATGCCACAGTAACCTTCCTTTTATTACAAATTGATAACGAAAATTCTCTTCTTATTAAAAACCTGAGAAATTTAGAATATCTGCCAGACAAAACAGCCATATGTCCTGACCACATCAGCAGGTAATTTTTTCCCATTCCTGTGGTTTACATGAAACATTGTGTGAAGCCAAATAACACTTTTCAACCCTTTTTCCTCTTGGTTGCAGCTAACAATCTCTGCTTGGGAAAAGTGATGATGATAACATTTAAGGGTTTCGTGGCACAACAGATGCTTGTCAATCCTCTCCTCTCTTCTCCTCTCCTCTCCTCTCCTCTCCTCTCCTCTCCTCTCCTCTCCTCTCCTCTCCTCTCCTCTCCTCTCCTCTCCTCTCCTCTCCTCTCCTCTCCTCTCCTCTCCTCTCCTCTCCTCTCCTCTCCTCTCCTCTCCTCTCCTCTCCTCTCCTCTCCTCTCCTCTCCTCTCCTCTCCTCTCCTCTCCTCTCCTCTCCTCTCCTCTCCTCTCCTCTCCTCTCCTCTCCCCTTCCCCTTCCCCTTCCCCTTCCCCTTCCCCTCCCCTCCCCTCCCCTTCCCCTCCCTTCCCTTCCCTTCCCTTCCCTTCCCTTCCCTTCCCTTCCCTTCCCTTCCCTTCCCTTCCCTTCCCTTCCCTTCCCTTCCCTTCCCTTCCCTTCCCTTCCCTTCCCTTCCCTTCCCTTCCCTTCCCTTCCCCTTTTTCTCCTCCCTTCCCTTCTTTTGTAGTATGCAGTGTTCTTGTTGAACTTTGCCGATCTCTATCAGCAATCACTCTGTCTGTGGGAGACATACAACACGTAAATTCAATCCTGCTATAACTGTGGCAATCACAGTTGCAGTTTTTGCTAGAATACATGTTTGAACTTTACATTTTTTTTGTTTCCACACAAAGAAGAAGTTAAAAGTTTCTGGCTGTGATTTGTCACAAAGCCATAAGTTCCTTGCTCTAAAGCAAGTGCTAGTTTAAAAGTAATGAGTGTCTTTAAAAACAAATTAAAAAGGCCTCTTATTATTTTTGTTGAAATACTAATTTTTATATATAAGTATATTACATTGAAGAGTTGTAATCTGGATAATATAAATGAAATATATGTATTGTTGTGTATGTATCATCTATATAGCTACTGAAATGATTTTGGATCTGTAAACCAAGAACACATAGAAAAACTGAAAATTAAAATCATCAAGATTATAAAAATACACTAAGAAAGACTATGTGTATCTTATAGGAAAAAATGCGTGACCTTGAAGACAGGGGCAATAGAAATGGAATGGAACCTGAGGAGCATGAAGTGCAGTGTTATGCATATAGGGCTAACAAATTATATGCAGTGAAAGGGTCAGTTACAGAATACAGCTGAAAAGGTGACGGACTTGTACATGTCAGTCAATCACAAGATGTCTATGATTCACAAATATGATGATATCATGAAAAAGACAAAGACACTCTTCTACATCTCAAACATTTCCCACAAAAGAAGTCAAGATTGACAGCATTGTTCAAGCTTTGAGATCTCATGTGAGGTACTGTGTATAATTCTGGTTATAGGCATTCAAGAAAAATTAATTCGAAATGAAATGAGACAAAATATTATTAGATGATTCTGTGGGGAAAGACTAAGAGACACTGGTTTCTTTCAGAAAAAAAGGTTTAAAAGCTGTATGACTATTATCTAAGAAAACATTTGTGTTAGGGCAAAAGCATACAGCTAATTCATGTCACTACAAATCAATGTAAGTTAACTAAGAATAAATGTGAGATAGAAATAACAATGCAATTTCAGTGCAATACCCATTAAGGACGAGTGCCACCAGTCTAAAACTGGGCTTTCAAGAAGGCAAATATTCTCATTCCATCAGAGGACCTCCAAGAGACAATGAGGCACCACTGCAGCATCTTGACTTCCTGTCCCTTCTTCCAAATTGCATGATTAGAGTGATATGGAAAACAACTTGTTCTTCTCAGGACACAAAAGGAAGACTAGGAAAAATACGGGCCCGTGGCTCAACAAGACAGGGGACGTGGTACTACAGGACATGGAAAAGGCTCAAGTAATGAATGCTGCCTTTGCCTCAGTCTTTGCTAGCAAGCCTTGCTTTCAGGAATCCCAGGTCCCAGAGATGACAGGGAAAGGTTGGAGCAAGAAAGGTCTGTCATTGGTGGAAGAGGATCAGGCCAAGGAATAGTTAAGAAAACTGGACATGCACAGGCTCCCCAGTTCAAGAAAGATGAGAGAGTCCAGCAGAGGGCTATGAAGATGATTAGGGGACTGGGGCATCTCTCCTGTGAGGAAAGGCTGAGGGAACTGGGCTTGTTTACCCTGAAGAAGGTCCTTCTTGTGCTGGGAGGCTCCAGAGCTGGATGCAGACTCCAGGTGGGGTCTCACCAGAGTGGAGTAGTGACAGAATCACCTCTCTCGACCTGCTGGCCATGCTTCTCTTGATGCAGCCCAGGATATGGTTGGCCTTCTGGGCTGTGAGCGCACATTGGTGGCTCATGTCAAGCTTTTCATCCACCAGTATCCCTAAGTCCTGCTTGGCAGGGCTGCTCTCAATCCCTTCATGCCCCAGCCTGTACTGATAGTGAGGGTTGCCCCAACCCAGATGCAGGGCCTTGCACTTGACCTTGTTGAATCTCAAGAGGTTCACACAAGCCCACTTCTCAAGGTTGTCCAGGTCCCTCTGGATGGCATCCCCTTCTTCTGATGTGTCAGCTGCACCACTCAGCTTGGTGTCATCTACAAACTTGCTGAGGACGCACTTCATCTCACTAAGTCATGGGGCCAGATGGGGATGGGGCCAGACTCTTTTCAGTGATACCCAGTGACAGGACAAGGGGCAACGGGCACAAAGTTAACCATAAGAAGTTCCATCTGAACATGAGGAAGAACTTTAATTTCAGGGTGACAGAGCACTGGAACAAGCTTCCCAGAAAGGTTGTGTAGTTTCCTCCTGGAGATATTCAAAACCTGCCTGGACGAAGTCCTGTGCAACCTGCTCTAGGTGACCCTGCTTTGGCAAAGGGGTTGGACCAGATGATCCCCAGAGCTCCCTTCCAACCCCTACCATTCTGTGATTCTTTGATGAGTCCATGGGCCCTGATGGGGTGACCCATGAGTGTGAGGAAGCTGGCTGATGTCACTGCAAAGACGTTTTTAATACTCTTTGATCAATCATGGCAACAGAGAGAAGCACCTGTAGACTGGAGAAAAGCAAATGTCACTCTTATCTTCAAGAAGGGCAAGAAGAAGGACCCAGGGAACTGTAGGCTGGTGAGCTTCACCTCAATCCCTGCAAAGGCGGTGGAGCAGCTAATCCTGGAAACTACTTCCAGGCACACTAAGCACAAGAAAATCATGAGGAGTAGTCAGCATGGTTTCACAAAGTGGAAGTCATGCTTGACCAACTTCATAAATTTCTTCAGTGAAATGACTGGCCTTGTACGTGGGGGGAGAGCAGTGGATACTGTCTACCTGGACTTCAGTAAGGCCTTAGACACTGTCTCCCGTAAGCTCCTCATACATAAGCTGCTGAGGTATAGGCTGGATGAGCAGACAGTGAGGTGGTTCGAAAACCGACTGAATGGCTGGGCCTAGAGGGTGGTGATCACTAGAATGAAGTCTAGTTGATGGCCAGTAACTAATGGTGTACGCCAGGGGTCAACATTGGGTCTAGGCCTTTTTAACGTATTTATTAATGATCCTCATGACAGGACAGAGAGTACCATCAGCAAATTTGCTGATGACAAAAAACTGTGAGGAGTGGCTGATAACATCAGAGGGTCATGCTGCCATCCAGAAGGGACCTCAACAGGCTGGAGAAATGAGATGACAGGAACCTCAGGAAGATCAACAAAAAGAAGTGCAAAGTCCCGCACCTGGGGAGGAACAACCCCAGGCTGGGGGCCACTCATCTGGAAAGCAGCTTGGCAGAAAAGGGCCTGGGGGTCCTGGTGGACACCATGTTGAACATGAGCCAGCAATGTGCTCTTGTGGCAAACAAGGCTCATGGTATCCTGGGCTGCATTAGACAAAGTATTGCCAGCAGGTCAAGGGAGGTGATCCTTCCCCTCTATTCAGCACTGGTGAGGCCAAACCTGGAGAGCTGAGACTGTTTAGCCTAGAGAAGAGAAGACTGAAGGGGGGGATCTTATTAATGTATACAAATACTTAAAAGGAGGGTGCAAAGAGAACGGAGCCAGGCTCTTTTCAGTGGTGCCCAATGACAGGACCAGAGGCAATGGGCACAAACTGAAACACAGGATGTTCCATCTGAACATCAGGAAGCACATTTTTACTGTGAGGGTGACCAAGCATTGGCACAGGTTGTGCAGGGAAGTTGTGGAGTCTCCATCCTTGGAAATATTCAGAGGCCATTTGGACATGGTCCTGGGCAACTGTCTCTAGGTGGCTCTGCTTGAGCTGTGGGATTGGATCAGATGACCTCCAGAAGTCCCTTCCAGCCTCAACCTTTCTGTAATTCTGTGTTTCTTCTCATAGAAATAATTTAGACAAGAAACCTTAGATGTTTAAAATCAAATTTGATCAGTTTAAGAAACATTACATTGTTGATAATAAGACAAGACTAGAACTGATGACGGTGGAAGACTCTCATTCATATGTGTCCTACTTGGAAGTTAACCTAAAAAATTTCTGTAATACCTCTCATTGAAAATACTTACTGATAGAGGTAGAAATGAGATATTGCAAATATTAGGAAATTATTTATGTTGTTTAATCATGCAGTGATATGTGTGCTATGCATAATTTAGGGTGCTTTATTACCTGACAAATAATGAGGCAGGTATTTTATATACATAGCCACAAGAGATCTTACCTGTCATCAAACCACTATGTCAACTTTCCTTACATTTAATGAGCTGGTTCACTCAGAATATACAGCAATATGCTTTTTTATGGATAGGCATATAATATAAAGGATCTTGATAACACAGGAAGAGCTGCAGGAGTTGGCCAAATGTGAGGGACTCACTGTAGGGACACAGTTATTTCCTTTCTCATTTCTAACTTCTACTGTTATCCCCCCTACCCTGCTCAGATTCAGAGATTATTTGGTTCCCTTCTATGAATTCAGGGCCAGCATCTGGATTTTGTACATACCCAACCCCCTCATGAGTCTTAATTATTTTGTCATCTTACGGACTGATCCTAAGAAATGAAAAGCCATGTGCTTGTGACTCAAAGGGAATTGTTCGTGAGGGTCTGCAATTTGGCAAAAAGTGCGCAGTAATTCTGTGTTTAAAATATGAATAACTTCTTTATGAACAATCTTAGACGTAACAATAAGTCTATTGTACTGTTATTACAGTGTGTTGTAACACAGCCTGTGCACCAGCTGTTCTTGTTTACAACATGAGAACACCCTGCATCACAAAGGCTTATGTTTAAACAGAAAACATGTCATAGAGTCTGGTCATGCTAGAAGCATGTAATTCATATTAATAATTGTATAAGCTAACTATACTATTTGATGATCACTTAGATCTAATTATGTTGTGGCTGAATGAACCTTGGTCTTTCATCATATATTCTCCATATAGATCTGTGCGTGGGTGTGTATATACAGATTTAACTTAGAAAGAACACGTTTATTATTATGCTTGCTCTACTAAACAGGTAGTAAGGTGCTAGTATCACTACGTAGAATTGATTGCTTTGGTTTAATTAACCAAGTTAATTTGTATCCTCTTCTGTTTTCTCAAAATCAGCCTATTTTTTAATCTAAAAGACTGTGTCGACATATGCAATATGTAGAGTGCCCTTCTATTTATGTAATGCTGTAATAAGCCACCACACAATTCCTCTTCAGTTCTCAGTAATGAAGTGCTGGCATGTGTCTGATTTTTCTCCACATGGTTTTAACGAAGAGCTTTTCAGTTTTACTAGTACATAATTAGAATATATGCATAAATCCCACTCTATTTTTCCGATGTAATTAAAGATCTTTCTTCAAGAAGAAAATTATAAAGCTTTTCTAAGCAGAGTTGCTGAAACCTGAATTCTTTGACTAAATGCATTTTTATGCATGAATCAATCTTCTGAAATAGTTCTGAAGACAATTAATAATGGTCTGCTTAAGAGAAACCATCGTAGTTGTTTAATGTGGGAGAGGAGTTTCTCAACATTACTTTCTGCACAACTTTTATGAGTGTAAAGAAAAGCAGAATGTTCAGGCATTCTGTTCCTGTAGAAGACGCAAAATCCCTTTGTGATGATTAGCTTAAATAAATCTCTTGACAGTAGTAGAGACTTTACTGGAGTGTATAGTATAAGGCATCCAGATAGGTAAATAACCTATTTATTGTAGGTTATGCATAAAGCAGAAGACTCACTCAAAAAACAGGCATTATAGGGCTACACAAGTAATATATAGGCAATTTATTTGAACTTAAACCTCATTTGCCCAGTGTGCACCAAACAGAGTCAACTAACAGACACAACACTTTGCACAGCAATTTCTGGGTTTTATTGCCTGAGGTGATTGGAGGACTTCCTGGAGTTCGCCTAAGAATTTTGGGGTGCCTACTGCTGCTGGAAAAGCGTAGGTACTACAGGCTTTTACTTCTAGCAAACTCGGTTTGTAAAAAGCTCTGCTAGCCTTTCCTGCTCAAAAGACACTTAGACCTTTTGTCTGCAACTGAATTCTGATTACGGAGTGTCAAACATCCACTGCTAGCATAAGATCTATACAGCTATCTAACCTATAGTGCAGCAAGTAGTAGCTAACAGATGCAGTAGCTCATGCAGAAGAGTAGTCCGTGGAAGAGAGCCGGAACGCTGCGAAAAACAGCATGGGCCTGCTCACTAAACTTGGGCGCGTGCAGTCCCTAGCACCAGCTGGAGTAACGAGTGGTACCGCAGAGGTAGCACTTGACTCAGAGTTCTGGAGGGCAGATGTGGTCATCCAGGTCTGGGGCTGCAGGAAGGGGCTGGTACCTCTCCATGGGCTGGGACAGGAGAAGATGCTGTCCTTGCCTGTAGGGGGTGTGCTCGGGCTGAGGACCTGCACTGCTGACAGGAGAAGGCGAGCAGACTGTGCAGTGTCAGAGAATCTGAAAAAGATTGACGGAATCTTCACAGAGATCCTGCAGAAAAAACGGTTCAAATCATCCAGCTGCACAAGAGAAGAAGCAGCCAGAGACTTGTACTTGTTTAAGCAACAAATGAGACTTCCAAGATTGGGAAGGCTGGGACTGACTGGGGAGCAGCTCTGCAGGGAGATCTTGGAGGTCCTGGTAGGCAGCAAACCAAACATGAGCCAGTGGCTGAGGGAGCAGGATTTGTTCAGTCTGGAAAAGGGAAGGCTCCAGAGGTTCTGGGGAGAGGGGGAAGCAACAGAAGCCTTCCCATGCCTACAGGAAGATTATCAAGAAGATGAAGTCAGGCTCTTCACTGCGGTATGTGGTGGGAAGTCAGGAGACAACAGGCATAAAATGAAACAAGAGAGGTTCAAACCATCTTTAAAAAGAAAGTTTCTTCCCATTAAGACAGTCTAGCAGTGGAGCAGGTTGCCCAGAGAGATTGAGTAGTCTCCGCGTTTGGAGTTTTTTCAGCCTCTACTGGAAAAAGACCTGAGCAACCCTGTCTGGCCTCACAACGGACCTGACTTCGAGCAGGAGTTTGGGCTGGAGACCTCCTGAAGTTGCTTCTGGCCTAAATTATTCTATGATCCTATTATGAATAACATATTTCATTTGTCATGTTCTCTGACCCGTACTCGCACAAAATGTGAAAATATTGTGGTGTGATTTCATGTGGTAACTCTTTAAGAACAGAGACTTGCATGGCCCTGCATTTGGTATTTATATTTAATCAGAAATGCTTCTCAGCATTGGACACTGTCACTTCTCAAAGCAGCAGTGGTTTTAAAAAAACAATCATCAAAATATGAAAAGATGAAATAAAAAGAAATAAATTATGTTGTCTTTTATTGAGTTATTGAAGAAAGATCATTGCTGAAGGGGAAAAACAGAAGATAGAAAACACCTATGAGGCTTGATGTATTTCGAATCTAGAGAGCAGAGCATGGTAATTTTGTACTAAGAAACAACAGAGGTCGATTCAGCTGGTTTTGGCACCTTTTGTTTTCTCTGCTTATTCTGATTTAACCACCTTTAAAATTTTCTGTTACTTTGATTCAACTACTGCATACTGTTTATTCTAATCTGGAGAAATGCTGTTATTTAATCTCTGTTGGAAAATACAACCAAGCTTAACACCTCAAAGCATTTGTTTACCTGTGATAGCAAAGGACAATGATACATTTTGCAGTTCTTTCTTTTTTCATATATACTTACATTGATGGATGTCTGTGTTGTGAGACTGTGATTTCACTATTTATCTACACATATGAATTTTGTATCAAAAAGTTAAATGTAAAAGGTTGTGAGCAAAGTCACAGGACTAGATTAATGTTTCACCTAATCATCCTTCGAAGTCTAAAGTGTATCTCACCAAGAATGAGAGTAAAATATTTTGTTTCCAAATGACGTAAGCATAACAACACTAAGTCATCTTCTCTGTTAACTGCAACTGCTCCTAAAAATAGTAGTTTCCCTGGATTACACTAAATGAAATGCACAGAGATATGACAATAATGCCATACATATAAATTACACCTGAATCTTCCTGTTAGGATTCCTTGAAGAAAATAGCTAAAATGAAGACATATAATAAGTGAAGGAACTCTTCCTCTAAAGAATGAATGCTTGAGTAGAGAGGCTATGGATGAGAACTGAGGGAGCAGAACTTGCTGATGAAGCCATACAGTTGAACCTGTGGGACTACAAATAAACACAGAAAATTGCAGCTCTGATGAAGGTACATTTTCTTTCCTGAAGGCAAAATGAAAAACCTATTATGCTGTGGAACATATCTACAAAATTACCTAGCATGGTTTTCATGTTGTACATCTCAGTTATTTCTAAAGAAGTGGAAATAATAATTTAATGTGGTACCTGAGGAACTGCTTATGCCTGCTGGTCTTCATTATTGTGACAATATTTTTTCTCAACAACTGCCTCAACTTGAACCATAGCCATCAACTTCACCTTTTACCTGTAGATATGCTTTATTGCTTTGCCATCCCTCACCCTAAGTGACAGATTACTTCATCTGGATGTTACATTTCCAGTTAGCAAGCTCTTGATGTTTCCCTCTTCACAGTCCATTTCATAGGGAAGTGGAGGAGGAGATTAGTATCTATCCACTGTCCACTCACCTACATCACTGAATTTTTCGGACACCACAGACTGTTTATTAGTCTTTGTGTGTGCTATTAATATGTGGGTTGCTGGATTAAAGGGCAGTAAGTTGGGTTGATAGTTCTTTTACCATACCATCTAAAATTAGAATATAAATACATTTTTTTTAAACTGACATTTGAATTCAGCAGAACAAGAACAAAACTGAGTTAATGTTTTGTTAATCATTGCAACTAAAGTTTAAGATTAAATTTGTGTTATTTTATCAATTCAGTAAAACTATTATGCCAATGAATCACTGTGTAGGTACAGTTTCTACATGAGCTGTATGACAGACACTTGGCATATTCCCCACAACCTGAGACCCTTTTCTAGTTCTATGAAACGGGTACATCTCTGCAGAATGGTGTATCCCAAGAACTGTTTAAAAAGTAAGTCTGAAAAGCCAGTGCTGAAGAGCTATGGATGCTATTTATGATTTGCTATTGTAATCTTAATTCAGCTCCTTTATGCGCTACTTTGATAGTCATTTATTACATAATCACATATTTTCACCCCCATCTTATCCTGTGCTCAAGGAATGGTTTCCACATAAGAGACAGTCATCCAGAATCTCTTTTTAATCCTCATTCTCACTGTGGAACCTCATACAAAACAGAATGCACAACACCAAAACCACATATGGAACACAGAATCATCAAATTCCTACTATCCTTAAGGTTATAATTTAAGAAATTTAAGCATATAACTTTCTAAATCAATGAGACCAAACTACTTCCAAATAGAATAGGTTTAAAATCTTGGCCTTATTTCTTTAAAAAAAGGAGTGAACCTTTTTCTACTATAACATTTAGCAACAGGGTTAAATATCCTCATTTACATATATTTACATGTCTGAACAAAATACAGACTTTCGGCAAAAAAGCCAAAAAAGTTGATGCATTTGAATGCCAAATGTAACCAGTATCTTGTGAGAGCACTGAGATGGACTAAATTGCAGCAGCAGTTATTTACAAATTGGTACTATGCATTCAGGAAATGCATAGTATGAGATTCACCTCACCTGCCTTCACATGACTGCGGTACAGATAGGTACATAAATCTAAGCTAGTGATCCCAGAGTTCCCTTATGTACAGAGAGGGGGGAAATTGTCAATTTTATGGCTCTGACCTATGTTATCTGACCTACTTCAGGTGCCAGCTCTAGTAGGAGATAAACCACTCTCTAAAAGCACCTATTTTATTCTATCATGTGTATGAAAGGGACCTAAATGGGTAGATCAGAAAATTTCTCTGCTACTCAGAGGACTCCCAGCTACATTAAACCATGTAAAAAACATGGTGCAACTCACCAAGCTGTAACTTCGTGTTGCAGTCAGAAGGAAAACACATTTTTCTATTAGGTATAAGACTACCTTGCCCCTTCCAGAGATCCTCAGTCATCTTAGTTCCATAACACTAATTTATTCCTAGA
Organism: Opisthocomus hoazin; assembly: GCF_030867145.1. Taxonomy (NCBI): domain Eukaryota; kingdom Metazoa; phylum Chordata; class Aves; order Opisthocomiformes; family Opisthocomidae; genus Opisthocomus; species Opisthocomus hoazin. The sequence goes on from NC_134415.1 coordinate 69,785,942, forward strand.
TAATGGTAATTTCTCTTCAGCATACTAGCTGATGGGAAGAAAGAAACATCTACACAGTTAAGGACTATATCATAATGCATGCCTACGAATGTCCTGAATTAAGGTCAATATCCACTTCTGGCATTTGTATCTCTTGTGAGCTTGGTTTGGAGATATATTCCTTGACAGCCATCGCTGGGATGTGTTTCCATAGCCACTCCTGATGAAGTATTTTTCTCTCTTTTACCTTGGCATTCTTTCTGATCCTCATAAATCACATTTCACAAATCACAGCAGAATATACTTCACTGAAAATTGCCAGAAATTATTCTCTTTCCCACTATTGCAAGAAATAGAAATAATCTTAGTGTGTAGCAACTTTGAGAAACTCAGAAAAGGATTCACAATTCTGGTTACAAATGGAGATTTTTATGGCACATCTTGTATTCTATGTAAATAAGTAACAAAGTTCTTAATACTACGACATTCTGCCCTTGAACACTTGATCTTTCCAGTTTCCTTTCTGTCTCTATGCCTGTTCTTATTTTCTCTTACTTACACCATGCAGACCTATGTTTCTTACAGTCCTCTTTCCTACTGTTTTCTTTATCCCTCCACTACTGGCTTAATTCCTTTCATGTCCTTTAAGCACTGAAGATCTCCTTCTTCTTCTCTGGCAAGAACTGTCCTCTACAAATTCTGGCCAACGATCAGGCTTTTTCAAGAAACCTTCCAGTACTGATCTGTTCAGGGTTAACCACTCCATTCTTTTGTTTAAGTTGGTTCCACATTAATTCTTTTCTTTCTGGACTAGGGTTTATCTTCTTAGGGGAGGCACCGTATCTTTCATGCACTTGTAAAGCGCCACACACACATTTACAGTCATATATATATTTGCATATTTGAATATAGTTTTGAATAACTACTTACAGAGTTGTCAGAGTAATATGCATAGAGCAAGCAACAATACAGAAAACCTTACAAAAGCATACAAATAAATGTAAGTGTATGCGAAGAGACCTTTCCACAATCATACAATCAACTACTAATATTGTCTTTCATCAAGTGCTATGCCTTCTCTGTGTCTGCTTTCTAAATTTGTGCAATTGGCCAAAACACCTGGAGAAGATGAATTTTGCTAAGAAACCTGAGCATTCATAAGAAGCATCAGTTACAAGTGTGAAAAAAACCTCTGAAAACATTTGTATTAGGGATACACAGTACCAAAACCAAAATCCTTATTTCACTACAAAAAAATTACTCATCTCAGTCACCGTTAACATACACAAGGCAAAGGGTGGATGAGTAGTGTGTGATATTTTTTTCTGGATATGTCAGTTAAACAGAGTGCTGTTTTGTTTCAGGTATTTTTTCATTTTTCACTGTCATCTCTATTTTAGTTTAAAGTCATTCAGGAAGAACTGAAAGCTAGATTAATATGAAAAAACATCTTCTCTACAAAAAAAGGACCCATTTGATCTCATGCTGAAGAGTGGGACAGCCAGGATGTAGCTAAACTGTGCAACAGTGCAACATGGGCACTTGGCAGTGCACCTGCATCCCTGGTCGCTCTATTATACAGCTTCAGGGTTCTGTGGGAATACACCACAGATCTATCTTTGCCTGACTCTCAAATTTTCATGCTCTTGGGCCGAGGTTTACACATAGGCCTAGTGCATTGATATGGGAAAGACTGAAAAAGCCTTTTAGTTATATATTCCATTATGGGAAGTAATAGCAGTGCATGTCCTCTAAGCAGACATTTCTTCTAGAGAAAGTCTTACATATCTAGAAGTGCTGTATTTGCCCCAGCTAGCCTCATGACTAAGAATGGTGACTCCTTAAGACACCTTTTTTGTGGAGAGAGGTCTTCTCCCTTATGAAAGAGTATGCTAAGCAGCCACAACATGCTACGCCTCAGTACCTGAACCAAACCCATGTTCCACAGCAAAAGTGAGATTATAAGGAAGAGATAGGATTGACTATTACAGAAAAAGATCTGTAAATACACTGTTATGTAAGATAAAAGCTAACGGGGTTGAGAAACTGTTTTGTTGACCTGCTTTTCATTGTTTTTCTGAAACACTGTCCTTGAAGGTTATAACTGAAGGATACGACAGTCAAAATTATTTTGAAGAAAACATGGCCAAAGCAAGTGGCAGCTCTGAAGACTTAATTCCCTCGGGCAGAAAGAGCTGCACTATAAAATCCTACTGACCAAGAAAGATATCTTTTCCAAGCCTAGCCATCCACTCTTCCTGTTCCTGAAATTTAGCCATGTCAAGCTTATGAATCACAGTGACAGTATGCTGCTTTACAAGCAGAAAATTTTAATCTTGATTTAGGTACTGAAATAGAAATAGGTGACTAAGTGATGAGGACAACGATAACCATACTTACGGGCTTACTATAAATCAGGAAGTTTTTCTTAAGTCAAGTTATAAGGTTTAATGAAAGTTGTAATAATGGCTTGTGTGGATAAAGAACATTGGTAGAAAGGAAGTCTAGCAGAAGTAGTGCATGGGAAAAGCGATGAACTGGACTACCCTTTGACTGAGTCCAGTTCTCATTTCTTGCCTTTACTATTTCTGATGGCCTGGAAGTAAGACAATAAATATGAAAACTGCTGCAGTCATCTAGAAAGCAGTTTTTAATGCAATAATAAAACCAGGTTTGGTACATCTTCCTTCATTCATTATTTATATCAGTGAAACAGCCAGTAGATATACAGTGATGTAACTAAGAGCATAATTTTTCCCACTGACTGCAAAAATCAAAGCTGCAGGTAATACAGAGAACGAAAAATCCATGCCCAGTAGACAAAGAAGAAAGACAGACTCCCAATTGCCAAGTCTCTGTCTGTCTTCTCCTGTTAAACCGTAAACCTTTCATAAAGAAGCTGTCTTCTACTATTTGATTTTAAGACACTTAATCCAAAGGTGGCTGCTAGGGTCTCTATGCAGTATTATAAATAAATAATAATAAACATTGTACAATGATAATCTGTCTTGCCCTGTACTATGCTGTATGTCAGAGATTAATAATGATATTTCAGTGAAACAAATAGTCCCAACAGTATACCAAGCTTGGGAGATATAACATAAATATTTTATTAAAATTTGGATATTTCTGGAAACATATAAACCTACTTGCATTTGTATTTGATAGTCAGTAGGGAAGCAGTGAATTTAAACCAACTAAAAGTTATATTTTAAATAGATTTTACATTATTTTTAAGTTCTTTTGGGTAACTGTGAAAGAACATTTTAAACTGTTATTTAATTTTTCTGACTTCCAGATGTATCTGGCAGGTAAGAGATCTGAAAATGGGATTCTTTCCACTGTTGTCAGAGAACCTTGGATAAAACTGGACAATTCTTCTCTAACCACGTATAGGCAAATGAAATAGTTCTATATCCAAAGGTATCTCTCTGTTCCTAAACTTGCTTTCACTTCTCTTGATTAAGATGGCTGCATGAAACCCTGACTAATTTACAAGGAAAACCAAGCAAACTAAAGAAAAACACAACAAAAGAACCATAAAAACACAAAAAAACCCACCAAGCAGCATTGATTGCTGCCTCAATAAATTCTTTTAGACAGAAAAAATCTAGAAACAGCAGATAAACAATGCAATTTCCTATGTAATACATCATTTGTTAATGAACAACAATAAATTTTTCTTTTGATGTAATTCAATTCCTCAGCATGTTAAAATATTTCTTATCTGTATTTAATTAATAAAATATGGCTTTTTAAATGCTAATGGTGTGTCTGGTAAGGTTATACCTTTCGCATGAGAATAACGTCAATGACATCAAAATGTTTCTGTCTGGAAATGTAAACATCTACAGAAGTAATGCTTGAGAATTAACTGAAAATACATTCTAGTTTTTACCTTTTCCCATGGTTCCATTTGTGTATGTCAGACTATTCTGTATATATTAGGAAAACCAACCTTGTAATTTTTATGTTATTATTTTCACTCTATAGATATTGTTACTAGGTTTACTTAACATATGCAGTATATACACCATTCATAGAGCAATTCCCCTCAGAAATATACCTGAAGCTTTCTGTTGGAATGGCTATGATGAGAGGACTAAATTGAGGTCAAAATTTGCTGTAAAATCCATAGCTGTATTTTCAAGCACCTTCCAGGTCACTCCGGGAGATCATATGTTTGTGAGATGGCTAGTGACATTCACTTTGGTCTTCAGAAGTACCAGTAAATGGATATTTTGACAAGCAAGATCCACTTGTTGTTCACCTCAGGTCAACATGAGCAGATTTCACAATGTGTAAAAGAAACACCCTAGTGCATCCAGCCATAAACCCGTGGACATGGCACATATGAGACTTGACAGTGATGAGGCCTGAACAAGGTAGGAACAGGAACAGAACTCTGTCCTGGTAGTATTTCTGAAATATTTCTGTTTTTTAAAAGTGATGGATAAACTGTGGACAGCTTCAGAATATTAGTTCTGTGATGAGAACAAGAGAAACTTCAGTGTCTGATCATAAAATACGTAACAGTGAAGGCTCTCTCTGTGTTTATTTAGTCCTGAGAATATAAGAAAAAAACAGGCAACAAGGCCTGCCTCAAAGGATCTTTCGTTTTGGAAATGGGCAACACCTGAGAGTTACTAGTGAGAGTGCAGTTCACATATATCTGGCAGAAAAGTCATCAGTTCAGAATTCTAGTTCAGGAATATAAGCTTCTGAATATGTTTTGAGAATTCCTGACATTTCAGCTGACAGGAAGGACATGCTGGCGCAAACAAGGACTGTACTTGATCTCACGTGGTCAAATTCAGACCTTTTATAAGCAAATAGGTTTTTCAGCATGATCAGCAGTATTGTACCAGTTATTCAGTTGTTAATGTAGAAATTTAGCTGTTAAAATCCAGCACTCTTAATAAAGAAACAAAGAGGAAAGTGGAATGTAGAGCAAGCATGGCAAACACAAAAGAAAATGGGCATAAATAATCCTATAACTGTGCAATAGAAGTCTCTCTCTTTACCTTTCTTTCACAAATTCCATGGGCCATGCAAGGAAAGAAGAGGATACGTTGGTAAATATTATTTTTAGGATTTTGCAGTGTGAATAATCAGAATGTATCACCATTTACATCCATACAGTAAACATATAATCACAGCTCTGTGTCGTTCCCCTAACTGTCACCAGCAACTGTGAATTAGACATAGCTATGAACAAGCTAGTTTCTTTTTTTCCTTGCAACTTTGAGCTTTTTAAAGAACATTTTTAAAGTTCTACTGACCTCTGTAGACACTAAAATACAGCAGAATATTCCCACATCTGTAAAAGCAAACTTATTTACAAGCATTTACTTAGCAGTCAGTCCATCAACTCTAGTTTTTAATGAAGCATATTTTTGCCTTTTGGCAGAACTCTTTATTTGTATCAGAAACACGCATGATTTCCAGGAAGAGATTCTTGCAGCCACCTGTAGATGCTTCATGAATGACTGATCTAGGTAGATACCATAGGTAAAAGGAAAAAGGATTTGAATTGTAAATTGCAGCTTGCAGACTACTAAATCTTGCTGCAGACTACTCTGGGCAGTATGTTCAAGACCCTGGAGATACGTCTTTAGCTGGTATTTGAAATCAGCACAAATAAATGAACTAAGGACATCAAACTTCATAGCTACAATATCAAGGCTAACCTAACAACAGGATTAACGATGTACAACTGCTGAAAAAAATAAAGACACGCAAGGAAGGATTTTATTTTAATATTCGCTATTCAGGATGGCTCACCTGAAGCAGACTTTTTCATCTCTTTTCAACTGCTTCAGGGAAACACCATCTCTCTTTTTGGGAATGGTGAGATGGGACAGCTGCCTAGACACTGATGAAGAGCATGTGAACTTTGCCAGAAGAGATGAACTGAACAGAGCTCACAGTGAGGATAGGGATGAACCAGATGGACCCCTGAACTTTGAGCTTGATGTTTGCCACCAGGATTCAGAATACAAGTCCCCAGCTCCCCTGCCACGTGCCCAGGTCAAACTGATCACAAGCTGGGAAGCAGGATGGAATGTAACAAATGCCATTCAGGTAACCTTTTACTTCCCCACTCATTACAAACATCATTTGAAAAACCTGATCATTACTTAGCCTGCTTTATTTTACTTAACTGTACCATTATTTTGCAAAATTCTAAAAGGTTTTTATGAATTTATTACTAACTTATTTCAACCTTTCTGCATAAGATTAGCACTCTGAAAAATATAGCTCCAAAGGGAAAAAAAGACATGTTAGGTGAAGTTTGAAAAATATTTAAACCAGGTGAAAATGAAAAGGTGATGATTGCACCTGTTTTGGAAGTGCAGACATTATCTTTAAGAAGTATGTTTTAATTCAGTGACAGAGATGCTTGATAGAAATGTGAGGTAAACACCTAACAAAAAGAAGATATTAAGAGCCAGACTGACGTCAGGCATCAACTTACTGACAAGTGAGTTAGACTAGACATAAATTGGAGCATGAAGCACAAGAAGCATAATAATACTTGTCGATGTTAAAGAAAATAGTCAGGTTGAAAAGACTGAAAGTGTTTGGTCCCAGCATTCTGTGCAGAATTTGAGTATCTTCCTGAATCCTTAAATTTAACATTAAAAGTTTCAGATCCTTTTTCTCACTTTTCAAGATTCATTTCCTTATATAATTCTGTCATTACCACTAACTTTCTGTCTGTCATAGTAAGAAGAAAGCAGTATCCACAGACACATCTAGTCCCAGTAACTGTTCCTTAAACAGGTTTTATGGCACTTTAATTATAGGAGGATAACCCTTCCAGTGTCACACCAGTCTGTGATCACGGCAATGAACATTTGTTTATATATCCGGTTCATCCCTCAGCTCTGCAAAGGAGGAGAAAAGGGACATATTTCTAACCCTGCTGTACTTTCAGACATCAGCACCCCCACGTGAGAGCCAATGCAATCACATCTAGGGCACAGTAGCGTATCAGACTCAGAAAGTGTTCAGCTGTAAATACAAGCATGAAGTCCTAAAATACCCCAACTAATTTCCAGTAACACATTTTATCTTCAGTCTCCCTCAGCAGCACCTAGTCAGGACAGGAGTCTGGGATGAGAGCCCATTGTTTTCTCTGTGAGTTTTGCCTTTGATGTCAACAAAGCCAAGATTACCTTCTGGCAGTCATTTTTGTCAATATTTGTGCATGACCTTTTGTCAAGTCACATTCTCTCTCACCCATTGTTTTCCTTTCTGAAAAACAGAAGTAATGAAGCCCCTGTAAGTACATCAAAGTGCTTAAAAATTCCTGAAAGTCGTTATGTACACAATTGCTATTAATTATTAATACCATAACTTCCCATTAAATAATAGACTGATAACACAGTGTAAAAAACAACTATCAAACCTACAGTTGCCTATTTAAAAACAGGACAAATTTATGCTAAATTATCCAACCACATCAGTAGCTATGGTCTTAGCCAAAACTCTCAGCATGCAGAGTGTTGCATACTGCTGCTGGATCTCACTTGGTCAAATATTTTAGAAATCAGCATAAAAAGAGCAGCTGGCTACAGCGGTATTTAGCTTTCCTCCTAAGGCAGGATGAGGATGGCAAAGATGAGGAGCTGCAGTTTCCTTAATAGTACAACTTAAGCATCCTAATGACACATTGTGAAACTGTGTGCAGATGTGAGCACATATGTGAATCTATGTACACACATGTGTATCTTTCCCAATACCTTGGCATTTGATTCAGGAATAAGAGTAGAGAGCGGAGAAAGGGAAGGGGAAAGGTGGGAGAGGACGAGAGAGGACAGAATATTGAAAGGGCATCTATCAGTAAAAAAATAATGGTTTGAAGAAATTTCTATAGCTTTGAAGAGAAAGTCAGAGTGTGAACAGAATGATTTAAAAAAATCCACACATTCTTGGCTGGTGCAGCCAATCTATGCTAAAATGACAGTTCTTTTTGCCCTACCCAGCAGAAAGGGCAGAAGTGTTTTGCATGGCAATTAGAGGTAAACATTCCAGCAGAATTCCAAAGTGTTCTAAACAGTTATTCTGCTGAATACAGTTAGGCTAAAAGTGAAATTATTTCACAATCCAGATTTATCATAGGAATGATTAATTCTTCGGTCTCTAAAATTGAACACAAGGGTTTTCTTACAGTGTCTTAAATGAAAATATTTTCAAACAAATGTGTAGAGATTTTAAACTTGTTTGTAATTTCAACTGAGAAAATGTGCACTTTTGGTGATGATATTGTACATGTAAATGACTGCTTCAGACATTTAAATGTTCCAGGGAAACACTCTTCTTATTCCAACACTGCACAGGCGAGTGAAAACCTGTGTCCAGTTAATCTAGGTAAGGGCAGAGACCATAAAACTGAGTTAATTCAAAAGGGGAAATGAACAGCACCATCTGGCAGAGTGATGCAAGTTGAATTTCTTTGTATACAGGAGAAAAAGGCAAAAAAATTTTGTACTGACTTGTACAGTAGTGCTGGATAGATAAGCAAAGCAACAGTCACAAGGAAGAAGGTAGTTAAATTCCAATAGTACAGCATTTCACAGCAGAAGCAAAGGACAATGAAGTCTATTTATTTGCCAGCCATGTATAGGAGGATTGTTGCAAACAGTACGGAGAATGTTTGTCCAAGAAAGAGAAAGCCAAAGTTAAGGAAAAAGGCATTCAGTCTATGGTATCATGAAGGGGTAGTATTATGATGCTTGTACAACCTTTAAAATACAGTGTAATATAAGCGCACAATTTTTCCTTGGATGTTTGATAAAACATGACGTATCAAAGCATACTGAATGTGCCATTTGATTCAATGCATCTGACACCTGATGTAGCCATCTTTTGTCTCCTGTCTGTCACAGAGATTAGATTGTACAAAGACTGGAAATACCTATGGCAGAGGAAATTTTCTTGTTCCATGATCAGAATAACTCAATAGAGTGCTGGTCTATTGTGAGTGCTTCTAGGAGTAACGTAATACAATTAGTATTATTAATAATTATTTTTAAATTGTGTCAATAATAAATTAATAATTTTTACAGAAGTGATCATAAATGTGCTTATTATATTTATATTCTGTATATTGTAAATTAGTGTAGAAAAGACTCAACACTCCAATAATCACCGTTTTTAAAAATGAAAGTGTGCATCCATATATCCTTCATGGTGTGCCATTGTAGATACAACTCCATATTGGGTTCCACTTTGGCTTATTCCTATATATGTCACTCTAAAAGATTCAGTTGACAATATCTCATAGTTAATATTTATTTTTCTATGATGTTTCCTCTGAGTTACCTGCCTTCATCTCCCTAATACGGACTGAATCTCAAGAGTGCTTACAGAGTATCGACAACTCCCAAAGACGTAAGTGGAAAACACAGCAATGCTGAGAAACAGAATTAGCAGACATGCCCCTAAAGATATAAAGGCAAACATCTTTTTAAGGTGCCTAACACCCCACCCATTAGGCTTTACTGACACTGTATTTAGGCATTTTCCAAATAGAAGTATGTACAGGCTTTCGTGCTTAGAAAGCTAAATGTTCTCGCCATCAGGTCATTAGCTGTATCACAATACAAATCTTCTCATCTTCAGCCTTAAATAATTTAGTCATATTTAACTAAATAACCACTTAGATCTTAACTGCGGTACTTAATCTCCAGTATTTATTTTCCAGACTTGAGAACAAGGGTCAATCCTTTCTGGTGCCCAGAGCAGTAACTTCCCTAAATTATACATTGAAGCTAAAGTCATACTCTGAACTAGATTATAGATGTCTGAGGGAAACAAACTGCTGCATCTCATATCGAGAGGTGGTGCTAAGAATTAAAAGGAGATGCCAGCTGCTGACATCTAATCTAGGACCAGCAAGTAATTCAAGTTTCATAATGGAACCGGTCAAAAAATGACAGCACAAAGTGAAAATCTGGGACTGCAGGACTATTGTGGTGCACATAAAAAAGCCATTTAATAAGATTTTAGCTGAAATACACCTGCAGTACTGGCCAAATTTATTTTTCATAGATTTGTAACCACAAACCCATATAGCCACAAATGGTGACCCTAAAAAAGCCTAGAGCCTGGTGAGAGCCATCTAAACTTTGATCTGTTTTTCCTCTGACAGAATGTCACCATAATGCAATGTAATTGATAGAAGCTGTATTTTAGGGAAGAAGACTCTGTGACTAATGTTTGTGCTCTGGTTTTCTCCTTGGATTTTCTCTTGAGGGAAATAAAGATTCTGGACGTACGTCACTACTTCATGTAACTTTTTTTTCAGTTCAGACCTGGAGGTAGATTTCTTTAGCTTTGTGCACATATTCATTTAGCACAGCTAGCTACGTACAGGAGATATACTCTCTATTACCAGCCCTACTTTTTATCACAAAAGATTTTTATAAAAATGTGTTATTCTGCAACAATGAAATTATATCTGCTTCACAGAAATCTCTTTATTTGACATGTAAGCACTGTGTAGTGGACTGCTTTTGAGTTAACTAACTGCCATTCCCATAAATTTCATTAGAAAATGCACTGTATCAGCCTACTTTTCCCTTGGTCAGCTGCAAACACTAAAAATTATATCAAACTGGAACTCCTAAACAAAGAGAGGTGGCTCATCAAAAACTGTCCCTTGTTCCAGGAAGGATTTGTATTGTTCTCGTGGGATTTAAGTTGCTGGTTTGTAGGTGTTCCACTTTATATTGTTTGTCACATCATCTGGGCAATGAACAGATGGAGGGAGAGTTGAATGGATTTACCTCAGCATATTCTACTGTAACTATTACGAAAATGTTAGGAGTGGCAAATCAGTTTTCCATAACCCCTGTGTCAGATTTGCCAGGAAGTAGGAGCTGTGATATAACTACTCTACAAATTATTTCCTAGACATACACACAGTCCCCAACATATGGACAATTGGTTCAGAAAGCACCATAGTCGCTCTTGGAGCATCCCAGAAAAAAGTACATGGATTACACAAGTAACAGATTAAAGTACTGCAATTCTTGCAGCCTTCTAGATGTTAAAATGATGTATTAAAATTCTTTAGAAGTTAAAGCAGTCCTTAGATTATGCTTGTCCACACCGTGGGCCCGAAACTGCATTTCCATACAGTCGAGTTGCAGGAAGTGTCTGTCTGCTTCATAAATGACTCTAGTAGCCTCAATAGTTTGGCTGTTACTGATATACAATGGTCTATAATGTATGATGTCAATATGTTCTAAGTTACTTATAAGATAATCATATGAAGTGGGAGACGTTCTAAAGTATAATACTCAACACAAACACGTTATTTAGCAAGTAATCTGAGCCTTAGGTTTGAATATCTGAATTAAACTGGATGTAAGACAGATATATTTTAAAATATTTATTCTTAACCAATACCTTTATTTTGTATCTTTAATTGATTTTTACCTGAGCTTTACTGACATAGCTGTCTAATACTACACCCATTTCGTAACAGTAGCCAGAAGCACTGCTGCGCTTAAAGAAATCTGAATAATTCTGCTCAGAACCTCAAATTATAACCGTACCTTTCAAGAAAGTATTTATTTGACCCTTAATTTTTATCAATGTCCGTTATCTATGATTTCAAACAACTTTAGCTGAAACTCTTCTTGGCTAGTACTTTTGAAATTTGTATATTTTAGCATCTAAATTTCAACAGCACCATATTATCTTGCCAGTTATTCTTAGAAACAGTAGCTAAATTACTGCAACGCATAGTATACTTAGCCTAGGGTTGATGTCCAGTTTGTCACAGTCCAGTCAGGAAAGTCTTGACGAATTTGCAAGTTTCTGTTTCTTGTAAGTGGAGATTTTTTGTTGATTGTTCACTTGTCATAGAAGTTTGAAAATCTTTTCATCTGAAAAATCTACCCCTATTAATCTTTTAGGGCGGTTATTTTACAGGTGTGAGGCTATAGTCCTCCTACATGAAGTAGGTGGTAGTTGAAATTTCATGCATGTAAAAGGACAAAGGAGCAAGCAGGTGAGCATCCAGCGGTGCGCAGGTGAGACTTGGCTGACAGCCACGCTCCCACCCAGCTGCTCGCTCACTCCCACCCACCCAGCTGCTCAGAGGGGGAACAAATGGAGCAGGAGTGAGAGAAGGGCAGGGAGCTCACTTACCAGGTGGAGCTGTGGGCACAACAGACACAACTTGGGGAAAATGAACTTTATTGCTAATTAATATATATATGTTTAATTACTGCATCTGGTATTGGGAAACAAAAAGACAAACATTAAAGTAATACTCTTCCTCCTGCCTTTCCCATGCTCAACTTCACTCCTTCACTCCAGACTCTGCTACGGCCCCCTTCCTCCTCTCTCAGCAGCATTTTCAGCCCTTTCTTTCACAGAGGCTCTCCCCGGGGCGCCGCCATCTTGACTGTGGGGCTGGGCCATTCCCTGCTGTGGGTGTGTTGGAGCCATGCAGAACTGGCTGAGTCCGGCTCGGGGCAGCCCAGGCCGCTTCTCTCAGGGACCACCCGGCAGCCCGCTGCCAGCGCCCGGACATGGACACCCGGTAGAATTAGTAGAGCATGTTGATCTTGTTGGTGCTTATCCTCACTGCTGCATTCCAGTGCAAAATGGCAGCTTTGTCACTGCTCAGTGTGTGTCTGAGGACAGAGGAAAAGTGCACAGACACAGCTGAGTACTTGGACACTGATTTTCAACCACTTTTCTAACTCATTCACCAGTAATGGCTATGAAAAAAGCTTTTGTGGTCCAAGGTAAATCTGGCCTGATGCTGGGGGCCCTTCTACTTGCTTTCTCCTGCCCTTCTCCTCCGGCCGCGCAGCGGGAGGGAGCTCCTTGTAGACCTGACGGAGTCAGAGCGGGGAACCGGCACAGAGATCTGGGCGTGGAGTTCAGTGGGGGAGCTGGGAGAGACCAGCTCAACTCTCCTCCTTACAGTGGTGCTGTGAACCTTTGCATTAATTGGAATTTGTGAGTTGCTTTGGCATGCTGCCAAATTCAGCTTGCCAACGGACACCTTTAGTGGGCACATCAGTATTCCTGCTATTTTATATCTCTGTCAGCTTATGTACAGTTACGTGAATGAAGCGAAAGCACATGTCCACCCAAGAGCTTTAAACCCTGCTGTTCTTCAAAGGCCGACCACTATCAGCAGTGTTGCTAGAGCTTAACAGAAAACCTGCTGAATGACAGAGCTGTGATTTACATGTGAATTTTACATATCTTTGCAAAAGGGGTGTGTCAGTTTGCATTTCTCCCATGACACATATATAATAAATAGCACATGTGAGTAACACTTCAGAAACCTGAACATCGTGCCTCTGCCTCCCAGACCTTTTTCTTTCATTTGATTATTAGGCAACCTTCATGCCACCCAGCAGATGGCCTGTTCTGAGGGTGTTAATGCCTAAAAAAAGCTTCTGCCTTGGTAGGTAGAAAACTACAAACACACACACACTACACCACTCTATTTGTATTTTTCATTGCAAGAATTTTTCATAAGGAAAAGCGTTAAGTGAATTAATACACAGGGTCACGACCAACTTCCTCTGCTCTACACTGCCGTCCATGACCAGGCACACAAGTGCTGGTGATCTCTCCTGAAGGTCTGCCGCCTGCCTTCCTCCCTGAGGTCGTCTCCTGTGGTAGACTCAGGCTCTCAGGGCTGCTGGAGACACTGCTGATAGACACCACATCCTTCACCACCTGTGGGAGTGTGTGACCATGGCAGAGTGTGTTTTCCTGGGCTGGTTTAAGTTCACATCTTGTTTAGATCCCTCTGATGCCCACATGAAATATTTGTCTGTCTGTTCAGCAGTCAGCAGAAGCAGCTAAACAGAGCTCCTTATCTTCCATCCAGAGTCTGTCCACACTAACCTTTCTTCAATACTCATGAATGTCTTTGTTCTTGCTGGTTTATCTTCTGGCACCATCTTTCAGTCAGGTCCTCTTTCTAAATCCTCACACTCCGACTATGTCCAGCTTCTGCTTATTGTTGTTGTAAAATGTCACTAATGTGTAGTCTGATTTACCAATCCACAAAGCTAAAACTTCTCTGAGCACTAATAATTCCCCATTTGGATCACAGTAGCATACTCTTCCCTGACCTTCCCAAGCTTGCCCCATGCACACCCACCTGGAGGGCTGATGCAGTTCCATACCCTGTGTGTCCGCCAGCTCTTGCAAGCACCTCTTCAACCATCAAATCAAACGTAAGCTACCTATGTTTTCTTTAACAATCTACCATTTATCTTTCTGCATCTGTTAACTCTGATCTCTGTTCCTCCAGTTACAATACCGTTGTCAGTTTGTTAAATATTTAAAAAAACATTTCTGTGAAGTTATATGAAAACTTTTATTTGCACTCCTCTGACCGCCTTAGAAATGTCCTTTTGCTGAAAATTTCAGTTACGAGCCACATTGAAATCAGTGTTTTCTCTCTTGACTCGCAGTTCTGTATTGACTCATGGCTTCCTTGATTCCCCTGTCTGCCTGTATCTGCTTCCTGTTATCTTACCCCTGGATTTTAAATTCTTTGGAGAAGAGACCATCTTTTTGTACTTTGTTTGCATGGTGCCCTGCAAAATGGGATTCTGATCAAAGACTTCCAGGTGCTCCAATAATGAAAAAAATTTTGAAAGTAAGTCTCAAAATGTTTTCTATTTCACAAAATCTCTTTACAAAATAATGATTGTTTAAATGTGGCCTGTGATAAATCATCTTGACTTTGATTCTATTTCTGCTCTGTAATTCTAGATAGAATGCCTTCTCCTTGCTATTGAGACCCATTGTAGGGGTGAGCACAAGAGAAATCAGCAGACAAATGTGATAAGAGTACCATTAGAATATTCTGCCATTAAAATGGGCATTCCATCTTAAAAATCCAGGTGGTCAAGAAAGAGAATGACAGAACCATGATATCCAAGATAAATGGATAGCAGCATTACAAAAATTATACCCTTTGAAATAACAAATGTTACCAGACAGGATCAAGTAATTGTCAGTTGCTTGAAAGCAATGATCACTTTATTCCATGGGAGAACCCAATGCACCACGACTTGTTGCAGAACAAGGATCTCTGGCTCCCTCAGGTGAAGGGAATAGATGATGTACTTTCCCGCTACACTAAAATCAAATTAATCTACCATGCTTTTTGGTCTTATCAATGCCTGAGAGTGTTTTTAACAAGCTGAATGAAAACAGATGGTGTAATTTCTCTTTTTTTTTAATTCATGGCAGGTCACATGGTGTTTAAAAACACTATTATTCGGCAACTTTGAATTTCTGTATATATCTTCTTACTTTATTGTCGTGTTATTATGTTTGACAGTTACCTTTCAAAACAAAGCCCAGATTACCTGTTATAATTATTTACTGGCCTTTTGTGCCTGATATCGTTTGTACACTTGTGCCTTTCTATAGCACAGGCCACCACCCAGCTATCACTGATTGAAAATATTCTTCTTAAAAAAGTTCTCTCTATCCCTGTTATTAAACTTAGGAGGTGTGTAACCTCAGCAAATTTGCTTTAATAAACAGTGTTTAGAAGTATAACTCCTCCCAAGATATAATTCCTCCCAAGACAGCAAGAACATAGTGATAGGCAGCAGAAAGTAAAATATTTTTTCAGATAGCATTCCTTTCCTGTTTTTTATAAACTGTCTTCACTTCCATTAGTAAATTTTCAGAAAAGGGATCATTTTTTTATAAAAAGAAAGTGTAAGCCTTAGATTTAACCAGGAAATAAAGGTTGACAAGCTCAACATCTGCAGGTATGTATGAGAATTTAATGTTGAAAGTAAAAGACATCTGAATTATTATAATGTACTGATAGACTCAGAAATAGTAATATTTCTGTATTAGACTTTCCAAATGGTAAAACTTCTACACAATCCATAGATGGCTAATCTACAGTTTATTTGATACGTGTAACTCCTGGCAACAGGAGATTCACTGAAATGGCACAAGCTCTGTCTGAATGCGCAAATGGAGCTATCTGAGAAAATAAAGAGCCCTAAACACTGATTACACGTAGTACTGAACACGATATATTGTAACCTAGTTTTAGCACAACAAGCTGTATAAAACATTTTGCCCCTAAAGCTAAATAAAAGAAAATTACTTCTATTTGCATCTATTCTCCCTCTTCTCCCCACACACACCATGTTTCTTGGAAGGCAATGTTTCTCTGTATTCTTGGCCAGTGGCACTAGTTTTGCCATATGTACAATACTGTATTCACTAAACAGCTAGCAAAAAAAAATCAAATTTAATATTTACTTCTCAAAAATGTAAACATATGAGTCAAAGTGAGGAAACACTCACTTCAACTCATGCACACATACTCTGCTATCCATTTCAATTTCTGAGTCCATTTCTTGAAATGACACAAATAATAGCACCAACAGATTATGTTTTGTATGTCCCTAGAGCAAACATTTTTTGGTTGTTTTATGTTATCAGTAGTGAAGGTAGCTTCAGCTTTTGCCTTTATTGTACACGGGTATTTCTGTTCATGATAGGTTGTTTTTATTGCTCAGTTTTCCCTTCTAGAAACATGTTTGATACAGGCTAGTTACTCCCTGATAAGCAGACAATACTTTTTCAGTTTGAAAGCCCATTTAGTTTGATTATTTCAAACTAAATCTGAGTATTTCAGAAATTATGAATGCTTCTACTGAAGCCCGAAGAAATGTAAATATGGGTATAAGAATTCTATGATGCAAGAGGTATTATTTCTCTTTTATAAAGAAGTTATTTGTATTTATAAGAAGTAATTTTATTTTTTCTTTTATAATGATGGTTAATTCCCTCATTTTACTGTTTGTATCATATTTAGAAGTTGGTGCTGAGGTCTACTCTATCTCACTACATTTTAAAGCAATTCTCTTGTCTCATTGTCTGCATGATTTCTGCAACTCCAAATGACATCTCCCCAGCCACCTTCCCTTAAGGGACTTAAAAATCTTCTTCTAAGCTTTAATTGGGATCTGGAATTTAAAAGTTCTCCACTACTCTTCTTGTTGCTTTTGCTTGCCTGCTGACTTTTTTCACTTCTGCTGGGAAGCCAGCTGCTCTGAGCTCTTCCTTTTGTGCTTTTTATTGTTATCTTCTCAAGTTAAAAATAAAATACCCGCACAAAACTGCAGGCTTCTGTCTGCTGCTTGGATAGAATTTCAGAGACTCTTTGCTATCTCCTAAATTGTGAAGAGCTGCCATTTTACCCCTGAGGCTTCATTTCCTAATCAGAAAGGATAATCAGTTGCATAATTCATACTTTCCCTCTAGCCTTCTACTTATTTCTGTCTTATGCCTATAGTTAGATATTTCTCATATCAGTCATTTTTCTTCACAGCCTTTTGCCCATCATATGCTCCTACCCCATGTTGGTAGCTCATATGACTCACAACCTTATGTTCTAGTGTTCTCCACTTTACCTGATGACACCTTTCCCCCCCTGTCTCTGCCTCCCCTGGTGCAACCAATTTCCCAAGTTATCCAATTTCCTGCTCTTCTTTTGCTCTTCCTGGGCACCTCAGAATCTCACGGCCTGCGCAGAGGAATTAATCTCATTCTATAGATGACATAGAGAGACAGACATCTCTAACAGAGATTTGCAAATCCTAGAATAAGTGCCCTACACTGATAGAATGAACAGTCCTCTGGTGATCCTTATTTCTATCTGTCCTTTCCAGAGCTTGCAGATTAGCTTTACTTATTGCTCTATTTAGATAGGTGAAGTTAGGAATCCCAGTGTGAGTCAAAGCAAGGTAGATTTGTCATGTATGTCCTTTCTGCTACTGTACATTCATTAAATGTCCGTTTTAAATAGAAAAGGTTGGGTGAGATTGATTCAATTCAAAGATCCTAAGAAGTGATCATTTCCTTGGGTACCAAAGAAAGACAAAAGAAGTAGTCATTTTAGTAACTTTAGTAATAGTCACTGAATTTTCATCTAAAATCCATTAATTTCACCTCATGAATAAATTGGGATTTTGCCTAAAAATTTGAATATGAGTAATAAAATTTATTTAGGAGAAAGGAACAGAAACTAAATGCAGTCTTAAAATGAATTTCTCAAATATGAAATTGCTACAGCTCTCAACACTGTAGTATCACCAAAGGGGAGATCCATTAGAGCTGAGTTTTCCCTGCACTATCAGAATGACTCAGGTTAAGAAAAATAAATTAAAGTCTTTTTTTGAATATACAGACTTTGCCAACAACTACTTAACTAACTTTGGTTTAATAATGAAAGAAGTGTTTTTATCTCTGTCCATAAAGACAGTATGTGTATCTAAAAGTTAAGAATAAACCTGAGGTCTTTGTCAAAGGTCAAGAATAATCAAGGTCCCCAGTTTGTTCACCCAGAGATCCTCAGCTGTTGTTTCCAGACAGCATCCTGTCTCCAAGTCTTTCCAGTGCAGCTGCAAACCAAGAAAATAAATTTTTTAAAAAAGAGGAAAATAAAAAGAAAAAAAAGACACAGAAAAAGAATATGAACTACTTTATAACTCCAGCACTTCTATGCATGGGCCAGTAGACGTCAAGAACTACTATCAAAAAGAATGAGAAATATCTCCTCTAGTGGTAATACTTCAAGTATTTTAGATGTAAAGACCTTAAAAAATATCTTCAGCATACATTTTATATGCCATAAGCTTGATTTTTGCAATGCATAACTATATTCAAAATTTATTTTTTTTTTTAAAAGGAAAGCTTAAATAACTCTGCTGTTATGCTGAGTACTCAGGGCATGCCAGAAAACTCAATCACATTTCTTTCCTGAACTTTAGTTTTTCTCTTTACTATTAGTTAGAAGCATTTGGGAATGTTTATCTAATCTACTTGAAATTAGGGGAACCATTCTACTTTGTTGAATTTTAAGAATGGTGTGATCTTTTATGTCATTACAGGAAAGAGACACCTCCATTGTGGGAATTCATTTGTAAACTCAGCTTCATCTATATCTGTGCATGATGAAATACCAGCAGAAAAATCAGTTGCTGCTTCTTTTATCCTGAAGGTAGAAGCCTCTGGGGGTGCCACTGAAGTTTAACTGAGGTTAAGAGAGGAAAAGCAGTAGAGATTTTTTGTCTATGGCCAGCCTGATTGTAAGACAGCATCTTTTCTCATACATTCCAGAAGAGTATACTATGATACTCCGTATCAGTTTACTGATTCCTAGAGACTAAAAATAAGGGTATACCACTGTTTATGTCCTTCATCCAGACTATTAACTGTATTCTCTCCAGGCAGTGCTATAAGACAAATTTCCCCTGTATACACAGAGCTCTGGGAGTCATTATAGCTTGAGTAAGAGTCCACCTAAAATCGGTGGTTGGGTCTGTGCTGAGGAAAGAACGGGATAATATTAGCCAGGGGAAGATTCAGTCGCCTTTTTTTCTGCACGCGGTCATAGAATCATAGAATCATAGAAAGTTTTGGGTTGGAAGGGACCCCTAGAGGTCATCTAGTCCAGCCCCCCCGCAGCAAGCAGGGACACTGCTAACTAGATCAGGTTGCTCAGAGCCCCGTCCAACCTGGTCTTGAATGTTTCCAGGGATGGGGCCTCCACTACCTCTCTGGGCAACCCGTTCCAGAGTTTCACAACCCTCATTGTAAAGAATTTCTTCCTTATACCCAGCCTAAACCTACCCTGTTTTAGTTTAAAACCATTACCCCTTGTCCTGTCACTGTCATGACAAGTCCTATGCCAGCTTTCAGAAAATATAACCCAGCTTCCAGAAGATGTAACCCGGCTTCCTTTCCACCTCTCAGAGGTGTGTAAGGTTTGTTTCAGCACAAAGTTCTTTGCAGTATGGGTTTGGATTTTTCCATTTCCTCTTCAGCCTCACTTGTTAAAAGGAACAAGAGCTGTGGCTTGTCCCATACAGGCAGCATTCGAGAAAAACTCCTAAGAAGTTAAATGCCTTCTCCCGGCCTGAGCTTGAACTTTCTGTGCACTTTAACTCTTCCTTCTGTAGTGTCAGTGCACACTCAAAGTTATTTGGCTCCTCACTGCTTTGCTTTTCTTCTAGACTCCCAAAGTCCCCTCTCTGCCTCCTCTCAAGTTCTTTTCACCATCTTTTCATGGAAACTCACTCACCTATTGCTGTACTGGATGCTTTGAGTACTTTCCTGCCTTCAGGTGAAAACCTGAGAATCCACTATCAGCTATAATATGAGACATAGGTAGGCAGCCAGTGAGTCCCTGTTGCTCGCCACTACTAACTTTCAAAATAATGTTTGTTTTAGTTTTGACTGCCTTATTTTTTTCATCTCTTGTTCCTCTCTGCTACATAACACATAATAAAAGACCTCATTCTTTTACCAAAGCCTACTTTGTCCTTTGGGACCAAGCAAAATAATATATTTTCTTAAAAGGTAATTTACTTGGGAGATTTACTTTGTGTGATTCGGTACATTCTTGTGGACAGCTCTGAATTTATGCAAACTAACATTTTCCATCAAACCATGCAGAAGTAAGCATCAATCATATTATTTCAGTTTTAGAACAAATCTTTAAACCAATAGCAAAACCAATAGGATCAGCTGCCACACTCGATAACGACAATTCCTTTTTTTGTTGAGACATTTTCTTTCCTCTGTTCCCTTTCCTAATCTTTAGAAGATTATTAAGACTAATCTGGCCACTAAAAGGAGAACAAAATCAGTGGCTTCTGTCAGTCAAATGGACATAAAGATTTTCCAGTGCAGACCATGCGACTCCCTTACTTGCTTATCTTATCACAACATCTCCTGAGCAGTCTATCTGCCTTATCATCTGCTTATGGGACCGGAAGAATTGACAGAACAATGCTTTTAAAGTTTCTTTCAGTATATAAGGATTGCAGGCATTAATCACAGAATAAACACCTTAGCCTTTCCTCCCTGCAGCTAAAACAGGCTGGCACTGGGAGAGAGAAAGAATAAGAAAAATCAGGAAAAACAAGATTGCTGGGGTCTAATTCAGCCATCCCTGAAGTTAAAGGATGATTTTTCACTGACATTAAAGGAGATGGATCTGCTGCTAAGGTCATACAGGCCATGGACAATATTTGAAGCTTTCCACAGAACAGTTTGCAGTATTCTTTAATTCAAACTTAGCTTAGCTGTGAACAAACTGTGAAGCGAGCGGGAAAGCAGATTAATTCTTTTCCTGGTGTCTGTAGAGCAGTGCCAGGAGTCTGGGTAGCCAGCCATGGAACGGGAAATTCTTACTGCTGAGAAGAAATAGGGTACAACCTGGATATTGCAAATACATGGTGGGACGATTTATGCGACTGGAATTTAAAAATATTTAGATAAAGCCTGTTGGCAAAAAAAAAAAAAAAGACTAGGTAGAAGAAGTGAGGGTGGCACTCTACATTAGAGAGATGATTATCTCTGTTAGAGTTACTGTCCAGAGAGAAAACATTGTGTTGTTCTTCGTGACTTCAGTTTTAAAGACTTATGCTGGAGGTTGTATGCAATCTGTAGTAAAGCATTATTAAAGTTTCTAAAAATTATAGACTATAATTAGCTAACACAAAAGGTATTGAACCTAGTATAAGGTAATTCTATTTTGAGCCCCGCTACATTGAATAAAGATGAACAGATCAGTGGATCTAATTACATTTATTATGGGAAAACCGAGGACAGTAATATATATGCTTGATACTTCAAAAGGGGGAATTTTATACACACCTGGAAAAAAATACGAGAAACAGTTAAGTAGGAAGAATAAATACAGACAGCAAATGATGAAAGTAACTTGAAAGTTGTTTAACAAGAATTTATGAGATATTCAGAAGCCACATCTCACAATTGAGAAATAGTATGCCGATGTGTTAAAACTCCTCCTACTTCACGTGTGAAGTGAATGTACCAATTAGAATTAAAAAAAAAAAAACAGCAAAAGAGAGAAAGGGAGGGTGAGAGTAATCACTGTAAATTATAAAATATGAAGTGTAGTAAAGAGATATAGGAACCCAAAGACACTAGGAAAAAATGCGTCTCCCAGGGCTTAGGACAGTAAGAAAACTATTTTTAGGAATTTAGAAAAAAAAGGATAGTTTTAGTGTAAAAAATTGAAACAGAAAAACTAAGAGTGGTATAAATTAAGTGTGAATAGAAACGTGTCTCTATATGTGACTGTGTATGTTTGTTTGAAAGCACCAGGAGAAAGAGGAGAACAAATTTAAAATGGAAGGTATGTGTTTGCTACTACAGAGCACCATATATGTGATCTCATTCAAATGGAGAGGCAGAAAAACTGACCTATAGCTAAGTGTTAAAGGAATGAAGTAGAGGACAGTATGAACCATGCAGATAAGGAAAGAAACAATATTGTGAAATTCATTAATTTTGCCTGATATTTATGAGGGATGAGACAAAATAATGAGGCAAAAGATCCAAAACTACATCCACTCCAAAACAGTATAAAAGGTAAATCCAAAATTTGTTTGTCATCACTAGTCAAGATGAACCCCAGGGGCATAGTGAGAACTTGACTGACATCATCCCTTGTCCTCCTTGGTGCATGCAAGTGATCCTGGTGAAGCTACTAGGACACACACCGCAGTGCTGCTGGTTATGTGGATGTGAGGGTGGGTAAAATCAACTTAGAGATTTTCTCCTGTAACATCAACTTCCTCTTCTTTGAGATCTCTCAAAGAATTTTGCTACACTGATTTCCTACATTAGCAGTAGAGAGAGGTTCTAAAATTGTTCTTTGCTCTGAAAAAAGATGCAACTGTTCATAAGTAGTGTCTGTAGAGAATCAGGAGGATGTGCTCATGGTACAGGAGACCAGTGGGCCATTTCGTAATTTTTCAGAATGGGCATTATGCTATTCTGCATAAGACATTCAAAAGTTAACTTTCAGAGTTTCTGAGCTGTGTGTCTACACTCCACTGTGTACATATTCTCTTGGCCAGCAGGAGAAACAGGCATCTCTGGTAGGAAATTCATCTCAGTTCTGCTAATGACCTATCTTAATACAGGTCTGAATTATAAACTGAGGTGCCTATTATTTCCAAGCTTAGGCTCGGATAATTAACTATTAGATAACTACAGTTACTATCTAAAATGGATGTTAAAATGTATCTCATTATATTTTGAATGCAGCATGCCCAGCAAGTTTGCGCTTGGGAGACATAACAAAACATACATCTGACCTGATAATATCCTTATTCGATCGCTATTACATGTGGAATTTTTAGAAGTCTGTGGATATCATTCCAATATTTAAAAAGTCAGTTAAATTCCGACTAGCAAAACCTGGCAACAATCTGAGAAAAAGAATGTAATTGTTAATGCAGGTTTTAATTGATACAGAATAAAAAGCTAGGAATATAATTAGTGTCAGTCATTATAGTTTTGGAGAAAGAGTTCTTACAGTCCTTATTAAACACAGTTGATATAATACATTGATGAGATTGTAATATAGGCAGTGAAAGATAAATAACATATTTAGACTTCTAAAAGGAATTTTGACACATTAATACACAACATTCTGATATAAAAATTAGTGCAACAGTACAATAGATCCTAAATGGATTAGCAACTGCCTAAGTGACAAATCCCAAAAAAGTATCTGTCAAGGTGGATCTATTGTCAAAGGGATGAGTTTCTGGTAGGGTTAGGAGGTTGTCTAGTAGAATAATTGGCACCTGGTCCAGTGTTATTCAATGTAGTCAACAGTGATCTGGAAGAAGGTACAAAATCAGGAAAAAAGACCATGGAGGTCAACAAGCAAGCACCTCTGTTATCATGGCATGAGAGTAAGAGTTTTGTTATGTTTTTTAATTTAGTGCTAATAAAGTTGTATCATCATATAATAACCACAGCAACACAGGCTTGCATTAGTTCTGGAAAATTATTTATTTTAAATGGCAATAAATGCTAAACAACATAACTAAATATTTTGTGAAAGCAGGGTTCTTGAATTTATCTCCCTACTCTTCTGAGAAGATCCATGAATGAGGCTATCCTGTATAGTTTCTATGCCTAACCCATGTTTGTGCATGGAGTCAAATACATGGTTAGGAAAACAGGCTTAAATGAACTGTTCCAGTGGAGTAGCTACAGATGGTGAGAAAGGCAGTCACAGCTAATTCAGCAGTCTGGCGTATTAACATGTATTCGGCATGTAGGAGAGCCGTACTAATTGAATAATTTTCATTCAAATTCTTAATTTCTTAATGTATTTTTCCATCTGATTAAGTCTTAAGGTGAAGGTTGTTTGTTTTTTTTTTTTTTAGCATTGCTTTTTACTCCATTTTATATCATTGTCTTTTGGCATGTCTCAACTCTGACCACGATTTGATCTTCTTTAATTTTTTATTACTTTTCAATAAGTGCCTGGTTTTTCAAAGGGTTGTATTTCAAGTCAAACCAGCCTATGAAATGATGCATTTTACCTGGGACTAAAAAGTCTTAAAACTGAACATTGAGGAATTTTTGTATTTTCTCAGAGTGCTTGACTGTGCTCATTTACAATTTTTTTCTAAATACATTTTATTCCTTGGGGAAGTGCCTGTCCTGAGGTTAAGTGATCTCAAACAATAGGATGATAGCAGAAGGCCCACTTTTTTCATTCTATACTTATCCAGATATCTAGTATTTTTAAACAAGCAGCCAGCCTTGCTGTTGTGGGAAACGCTCCCGTGTAGTTCAAATATCGTAGTCAAACCATTGAGAAATGCAAATATTTTTTAATGTGCAGATATAATTTGGAAATCCTGATCTGCTTGTTGTATATTGCAGGCCATTCCTTCAAAAGCCGCTCACCAGCTCAGTCCTCTGCCCTTTCCTCTTTCTAGGCCCAGCAGCCTACAGCTAAGTGTACTCTGGGTGTTTGACAAGGACCTCAATCCAGGCACATGTATTCGCTCATTGACAACAAACAATCCACTTCCATCCTCAGTTTAGGGTGAAAATACGCAAGCCTTGCAAACAGCTTGGGAGACAAGAGAAGATGCAGCCCACTGGGCAAGCTTGGGGTCCCTCACTGTACAGGGTGGGTGAAACAACAGCAAATAACACAACCACTCAATCTGAGCCGTGATAGAGGACTGTTCCAAGAACTCCATCTGCCCTGTACCCAACTGCTTGAGAGCTTTTTCTCTGTGCTATGCTATTTTGTAAACAGACCACCTTAAAACAGCATATTTAGAGCTAATGTATTCTACTTTACGCTGGAACAGTTAGAAATACAACCACTCAGACAGGAACACTTCCCAGACAGAACGCTAAAACTAAGAGCTAGGAGGCAACTTAAGACATGATTCCTTTTGCCGTTCATTTTTAATTGATGCCTCACAGCGAAGGCTGTCTGTGCTGCAATTTGGACATGAGAGCACAGGATCAGAAGGCTCAATAAGAGCAAGTGCCAGGGCCAGGCTGAACTGAACATGTGTTGACAAATGGCATAGGAATTACCCGTGTCCCTATTCCACTAGCTAAGAATCAGTGAAATGTTGACACACCTTGTGTACATTCGCTGTACACTCACACCTCACGAGAGGGGCATAAAAGCCACCTTCAGCAACATCCATGAGATAATTTCCTTATGGAGGAGGAATTTTCCACAGAGAAGTCACTTTAAGCAATGCTCTAAGGTAGCTGAGCAGCTTTCAGCTGAAGAACACAGCTCGATGCCTGTACTGTTATATTACATTGACAGCAAAATAAGTGCTTATTAAAAATATCTTTTTCTTTGAAACCAAACTATTTAAACTTGATGACATTCAGGAAACGGCCCTAACAGAAAGTATTGCTGTTGGAAAGGTAAGAACAGAAGATCAAATCCAAAATGAGTTTTGGACTCTGTCAAAGGGTCTTTTGTTCTTCGAGCTCTCATGGCCATAACTAAAATTTGTGGAAATTTTGTAGAAATTTGACAACATGCTGATACATGAACCTTTTTTTTTTTTTTTAAATGGAAATACCTTTTCTGTCAAGGCAGGAAAAGCACTGTTATTTCACCACATACATACTTATTGCATTGGCATGTTCAGAGTTCTCCCATTTCTCTCTGCTAACCATGATCTTTATCCAAAAAGTGGCAAAACCAGTTATGTCCACAATGTTTGCTTTCTACTAATAACTGAAAGCTGAAGGACACAGAAACAGTAAGTCCCTTACACAAATCTCATCAGCTATTTTTTACAAACTCTGGGAAAAAGATGTCAAAGACATCAGCTTAAAGGAAAATTTACAGTTTCTGCAGAAAATATGAATTTAGAAATTCTAAACTCACTGTACCTGATTTGAAACTAGCAATCACTGATACATAATTTTAAGAAGTAATGTACAGAGTGCAAAAGAAGGTTTGTTTAATAAGGTCTGAATTCAGAAGATGAAAAAAAAACCCCACCTCTATCATCCTGTCATCTGTGTTAGGTACCAAATAAAATTATTTGATATAAACAAGAGCAAGGAGATGTTAGAGGTTAGAATTAGGTTACGCTTTGATTAAACTAATAATTAAGCATGGAAAAACAGACACGTATGGGATGGACTGTAAATGGCTGTCTAATGTGATAATGTCTCTGAAAGACTTATGCTTTGGTTTAGGTTGAGACTGGTTGTATAAAAGTTAATAGACTAAATTCAGCGGGGGAGAAGCCGTTGTGTGGGTAAGGCCTGTGCTGACACTTACCTGTGGTTTTATTATACAGTGACCCTTTGGGTAGCAGATACTGTCTGAACACCCAAATGCAGGTTAAGGGGCAAAATAATAATGCTGTGGGCATGGAACAACTGAGATAAGCTTGCTACAAACTGCAAGGAACTGAGAAAATATCATTGTTCTTACGTTAATATGGAAGATGACCCTCTGGCTTTTCTCTTCCTGATTTTTCATAGACTTGGTTTATTTGTAACGCTTTTAAACTAAATCTGTTATGTAAATGTTCTCCGAGGACTGTTTTCGTAGGAAAGAAAACACATTTTGTTCCTTAGGCAACTGCCTAACTTACCAGTCATCACATCCATGATGAAAAGATGGCATGATACCAAAAGCTGCCGTTACACAGGTGCTACCTGCAGTCTGGATACAGCCAGCTATCTACTCTTTTTAAGAAAGTAGACAGCTAGATGGCAGGAGTGGTAGAATTTTGAACACTTCTGTGAAGTTCACGTACAAAAGAAATGCTAATTATACTGCAAGCCAATTGGGTCGTGAGATGTATATTAGAAGGGAGATAAGCCATTGGAGTGGGGAGATTTGGGTGACTGAAGTATCACAAGTTATGTAGTCGAATGTCGCAGCCCCTAAATGAAATTGCACCTGTGACTTATACGAAACCGTTGCTGTAAATGAAGTCACTGAAAACAACAAAAAAGGTATCTAGTCAATAACTTTATTATTGTATTAGTAATAATAACCGAGGTACTTCTGTTTCAGTACATAAAGTCATAGATCTTTTTACTTGAAATGTACTAGGGCTTGTATTTAATATGATTCTTCCAGCTCTAATTCAGGTGAAAGCTGAAGATATCTGCATCTAGAGTGAAGCCTGGTGAAACAGGCAATGCTGCTCATTCACATGATGGCCACTCCATTTTTCTCACTGAATTAGCAAAAAAATACTGCTCTAATTTAAGAACTTCTGATTTTCCTTCTCTGATTGAAGCTCATCCCACAATTTGACCAAAAAGGATTGCCATTTTGTGGCTGGAATATAAGGAGAGTACTTTTTATACATTGATGATTATTTAGTGTTTGAAAAATTGCCTCTTCAGAGCCCACCTTATGGATCAGGCCTGGAAGTACTTGTATCACTTAGAAGTGGGGTGCTAGGTGTAAACCCTACAAAGCTGACAGGCACCCACCTTCTGGATGGGCTCCAGCAGAGCTGGGCTCCTAGACTGCCCTCACAGAAACTGTCTGCTGGGTATAAAACCTCAGGGACCTGCCAGAAAATGCCGAAGACAGAAGCATGACTGAAACACTTGTCTCCTGTATGGCCTCATGTCCACGCTTGTGGATGGAAAAATCTGAAATTGAGATTTAGACCGTTAAACTCACCTCTTCTGCTTTGGCTCCTGAAGGCAGACAGCAGCGCTACCCACTCAGGAAGCAAGAGAAGAGTGGGTCGGTCCTTCTGCGGGGAGGCCTGTGTCTGTCAGGGATTCACGGGTTTTGCAGAGCAGACAGAGTTGCTCAGGTTTGGTCAGAAACAGAGTTTAGATGGGTTTGATCCAAATCCAGTCCTTCTGTCAGGCCAGAATAACAAACATGAGCACAAATGCTCGTATTTCATCATGTCATCAGTGCTGTAAGAAATGTTGAAGTAAAAATTTCTGTAGAACTAGCTAACTGCATTTTGTTTCCTCTCTACTTTTTTTCAGACATCAAGAACAAAAACACCTGACCAGTCTGACTAATGTGCATTGCTTAATTTCAGCTTTGTAGCGGAAAAAGAGAAATGTCACAGAGGCGTCTGTCCTAAATTGGATCTTTTTATGAATAACTGTTGTTCAAGGGATTTGTTGGCTTTGGGCTGATAGAAATTAAACCACATAAAAGTGTTGTTTGTCCTTAAATGTAGAGAATAAAGAAGGAAAAAGACAAAGAAATACACACCGTGTTCCGTGAAACTAAAATGCCACAGGCTTTTTTACTGGATGAACCAAGTACAATTCTGTTCCTTTCAGAAACTGTTTAGAGAAAGGTATGTCTATATGTTTTACATTTATTTTTAAACACCAAAACAAGTTTGCATAGTCTAGAATCTCAGCTGTGAGAAGAATCACTTTAGCAGTAGTCTTCACAAGCACAACGGCTGCATGAAGCATACAGAAGACGCAGAGGAAATACAAGTAAAGTCTGATGTCACTCTAATGCATTTTCTTTCCAGAGGCCTGTTAACAATTTTTAGACTGAAGAGAATTGTCGTTACTGTATTTATCTACAGTGCTATTTTTAATTTGAATGAAACTTGTACAGATGAAATTACGGTTGCTTAATTTTACTGGTATTGAACCTGTTTCATTAATATGCATGTTGACTGAATAACTGCCTATGAACCTTCTAAAATGTGCTTCTAATTACACCAGCGTTACGTATTAACTAGGAACCTGACCCTATCATTCAGTCACATTCTTTTTTTCCTAGCTTATCATTATATGTGTGTTGATAGGAGCAGTTATTTTTGCTGATAATTTAATTTATCATAAATAAACACATTTCTCATGATAGTTACTTATTTCACTGAATGTAGCAGTACTTCTGCCATGCAGCTAGGTGAAAGCAATGTTCAATGGAGAGCAGGTTTGGCAGTGTGGCTTCTAGTAAACATTTCACCTCAGGGATTTTGTGCTATCTTTTCTTTCTCTTTTTCCTTTTCAGGGAATATTTGTCCTAGGATTGCCGTACGCTCTTCTCCACAGTGGATACAGTGGCCTGTTTCTTATTATCTTGGCTGCAGCATTATGCTGTTACACAGGCCAAATTCTAATCGCTTGCCTGTATGAAGAAAATGAAGAAGGGCAGCTCGTAAGAGTGAGAGACACGTATGAAGATATTGCAAATGCCTGCTGCAAAAAGCTATCACCCAACCTAGGTGGTATAGTTGTCAATGTGACCCAACTGATGGAACTGAGCATGACATGTATTTTGTATCTGATTGTTAGTGGGAATTTGCTGTCACATAGTTTTCCATATGTACCCGTGACTGAGAAAACTTGGTCTATGATTGCATTTGTTACACTGCTGCCCTGTGTGTTTATCAAGACTCTCAAAATTGTTTCCAAACTCAGCCAGCTTTGCTCCTTGGTCCATTTCATTATCATCCTTGTAGTGATGGCTTACTGTCTCACACAAATACATCAGTGGTTGTGGGCAAAATTCAGACTCTCCATTGAGTTTGAGGACTTCTTGGTCTCTGTAGGGGTGATCATTTTCAGTTACACATCACAAATATTTCTTCCCACACTGGAAGGTAACATGAAAAACCCAGAGGAGTTTAGATGTATGCTGAATTGGACTCACTTTTTTGCTTGTGTCTTGAAAACCACCTTTGCGCTGACTGCCTTCTTGACCTGGGGTGAAGAGACAAAGGAAGTTATTACTGACAACCTGCCATCATTTCTTCAAACCCTAGTGAATTTGTGTCTCTTCACCAAGGCTCTTCTTTCTTACCCTTTGCCCTTCTTTGCAGCCACAGAAATTGTGTATGCTTGTATTTCTAGAGGCAAGCATTGCAATTACAGATCTCCATTATTTTCTCTGGGTGTAAGAGGCTCATTTCTCCTGTTAACTTTGCTGATGGCCATCTTCATACCACATTTTGCCCATTTGATGGGTTTAACAGGCAGTGTAACAGGTGCTGCTATGACTTTTATTCTTCCTTCTCTCTTCCATTTAAAACTTCAATGGAAAAAA
The DNA here is from genome assembly GCF_030867145.1 of Opisthocomus hoazin. Classification (NCBI taxonomy): domain Eukaryota; kingdom Metazoa; phylum Chordata; class Aves; order Opisthocomiformes; family Opisthocomidae; genus Opisthocomus; species Opisthocomus hoazin. Next base: position 69,816,318 of record NC_134415.1, read on the forward strand.
CTGTCCTTCTTAGAGAAATGTGCAGATATCTCTGTTTTTATTTTGGGTTTCCTCTGTAGCCTTGCAGGCATAGTTTGCTCAGTAAAGGGGCTGCTTGAAGTATTTGGAGGTGTGTAAAAAGTTTTCCTGAAAGCCAAATAAGGCCCAAATCTTATAAATTATTTTACCCTGTTAGTCAGTTTATAAGAGATTTTGTCACTAGGTAAAATTAAGCATGTGCTCAAATGTTTGCAGAATCGGGGCTTTAACTGTAAAAGTATGTGACTCTAGGAAAATTAGAAAACAACCTTTATAGCGAAAAAGTACAAAATTACCCCTATTTAAAATGTTGAGAGGAAAGCAGGTGTAGGGATGGTTTAGCATTAAAATAATTTTAAACTAATCCTATATGGTTTTGTTTGTACACGACATGCACATCCTGAAATGATTACTGCAAGTGATTCCACTAATTTAACCAGAATTTCTCACAGGTTAGACACTGTTCAGTCTCAAAGCTATAAAAACTAGCTTCCAGGACATGATAGATTTTGATAGCTATCATTGCAAATGGATTAAATACAATTTCATGTTGGCAGAATCTAATTCAACATGTGAACCGAACAAATCAGTGAATTTAATCTTTGATGTAAGACAAGTTCTACTACTTGTTTTTTAAATGAGTAGGCAAAAAGAGAACTCAGTTTACAACAGCTTTGAAAGGCTGCTTTTATCATGAGTTCAAATGGGAATTCAGTCAGAGTAAAATGGGTATTCTAACAGCTCAAAGTCATGGAAAAGGGAATTTGTTCTGAAAGAAGTTATAGTCAATGACTGCAGCTTTTCTGCAAGTCTAATTCCTAAGATTCATGCCTCTGCAATGCAGTTATTCTATTGGTCAGGCTGCGAGAAGTCTCACTGGTAGCATGAAAACGTTAATATGCAGTTCACTTTCCTTCTTAGGTTGGAAATTTCTTTGATCTTTGTATTTTATTTGATGATATTAAAAGCTCAAAGAAGTAAATCAAGTTCAATTAACAGACACACAGTTAACTTCCTGTATGACTTGCTACATCTTTAGTTTTAAAAGATATTGTCTTATAAAAAGATCAAGATTGCAATGTGTTTTACATTAGTGATAAAACATGACAAGATGCAATCTAATCAGTGTACTACAATAAATACGTATCATCTTATTGTACTAACTCTATGTTATATTAGGTAATTAAAGTGACAATTTGGAAGAAGAAAGTTTACATTTTCATTATCAACGATTTCACACAACCTTCTGCTGCGTCATATGAAAAAGTCTTTGCATGTTAACGTAAGACTGGATTATAGAGTAAAAAGCCTAGCAGTAACTGCTTCACTAAACTGTGTTTCTATGTAGTATCGTAGCATCAATGCTTCTGTCCTTCGTGAGCAACAGTGACCTCTCAAGGCTAATTTGCTGAATGATAAATAACATGCAATTAAACTTGAGAGGGGTTCTGATAAGCCTTGTATGTCACCCCGTCCCTTTCTTTGTCTCCCAATGTACACTTGTTATGTGCAGAATAGTGATGAAAAGATTATTAAAACAAATTAATTGCATAATTGCAAAATTATTAAAAAACCTGAGGAAATAACTAGTCTCGCAGAACTTGTATTACTTCTTTGGTACAATGGGTCAAATTCTACACTCAAATCCAAAACAGTTTAATTTATTGATATTGAGATTAGTGCTGGAACAAATAGGAGGTATGTACTTATAAGGAGTCTTCTTATTTGTGCGCAGAATGTAAAAAATACATTACTCATCGAAGTACTTGAAAGCTTGTTATTACTCCTCTGACACAGTCAGAAGGATATTATTACTTGGATGATGTCAATGAAAGGGTATCATTACTTTTTGTGTGGAGAAGTTTCACAGATAAACAAACATGCAGTAACAGTATTTGTTCTATTTATCCTATATAAATCTCTGAGGACAGAGGCAAGTTGTTTGAAGAGTTTTGTAGAAATTCTTTCAGCTACTATACTTAAAAATTCTCCACAAATAATTCACCATTTTTTTCCCATCTCCTACTTTTATTTACTGTGTTTTGTCTCTAACTCTTCAGAAATTCTTGGAATTGCCTCAGTGCATTTGCTGTTGAGGAAAGCTTAGAAATGGCATAAGCAGTGTATTTGTATGGCAGTTTTAGGAATTCCCTGCCATATCAGTGTGATTCAAAACTGGCTTTTGTTGGACTTTCTTCTCTCAGCCTTTTCAAGAAACCAGTGCCTATTCCTTTCAAGCCAAAGATGATCATTCCCTCACCCCCTCTCCCCCAGTCATTCTCACTTGCTTATGCAAGCTCTTTCCTACAAGGGAAGATCTGTAAAACATGTCCTATTATTGTCCTTATTTTATCAGTTACATAATCTCAGTTAACATCACGGAACAGCAAGGGCTGTGATTAACAAGTAAATACAACTACAAACGCACAAAAGTGGGAGGAAAGTCATCCAAGTGCAAGGTCTCCTTCGAGAAGTCACTTAGCAGAGGCCACTAGAATAAGAAAGAAAGCATAGTTCAAGATTCCCTTTTTGTGACTAGCACTCAGCAATTTTGAAGTGTGCCATTGTAGAGGGGCACAAAAGCTGTATGAGCTTCCCTTTAAAGCCATGGCCAGATATCTTCAAGAAATACTATCTTCTGGGGTCAAGATTAAATGGGCCTTCCAACTCAGAAAGGCAGAGATACACCTATCCACCCTACAGCCTGAACATGGTGCTCAACACACATGATAAAGACAAAAATAAATATTCGTTATATAAGGCTGATTCACTGTATTTCATTTCCTAAAACACACAATTGTAAATTTTTAGATAGACACTTATTTCTGAATACTTTCCAATGGCAAAATTTTAATAATAATGTACATACAGTATTTGCAACTGTCTATATGAGATGTTAAAATACCATCTATAGAATATGTTCAGAAAATCTAGAAAGGTGGTCTTAATTACATACTAGGAGGCACTGTATTTATCTCTATAATGACTATCGGGAATTTTTGTCACTAAATTTATACTACCAATCATTAGAATCACTGAAACTAGAAAAGTAAAAGACTGACTATATATTAATCTATTATTTTGGCCACTCCTGGGTTATTCATTGCAATATGATGGTACTTTCTGAAAATGAAGTCTGAAAGCAAACAACCAACAGTAGTGAACATAAGGAAAACACTAAGGAACAAATTATGCACCGAAATGAAACATTTTCAAACAATATTGCTTCATTTACTTTGCCAGCAAAAGTACGAGTAAAGAAACATATTTCATTTCAGCAAGAATATCACAGGCATTACCCAAAATGCTTCTCCTATTTTCTAGGTATTGCAGGGTCAACAACAAACCCTGAATTCCTAGTTCTGACAGTAGTTATGCAGATTTAAGTCACTCAGATTACGCTAAAATTAAAATACAGGCTCAACTAAAGTATCTCTTGCAGGTAGACTGAGGAACTTCAAGTGTTTATTTGTGAAGGCTTTGAAAAGCTTGAATCTGCAGTTAGGGTAAAAACTGACTCAGTGAAAGCATAAGCATTGACTTCAGTGGACCAGGGCTCTAATGTCTGTAGTCCATTAACAATACTTAATTTATTTTTACACCAAAGCTTGGTCATCACTTCACTTCATAACTGGAGGTTCTTTTCCATGTTATCACATCTTTTCTCTTTTTCCAGCAGCGAGATAAATGTTTTCATTGTTGATGCTACTGAAATGTGAGAGAGATGTCAGAAGAGCTATTGAAAGGAGTTCTTGAGGCTAACACCACTTCATTAACTCTTCGTCCTTGATTATTCACTGCGTTTCTATTTTGTGAAGTGAATTCTGAACGACATGTACATTGGCTTTGCCTTAACTCTGAAAATGTGTTTGTACAAAAATGGAACAAATAGCATGTCCTGCGAATGCTTCATTAAATCAAGTTTCAATTTTCAGTATTTCTTTTCAGAACTACAACATTCTAAAAACTGATAGCCAATTTCTAGAAATCATTTATCCAGTTCTTCTGCATTGTTATTAATTATCTGGATGATATATTAATCGTAGAAAATATTTATCTTCCAAAATTGAGTAGAAAAGGAAATGTATCTCAAAAAAATGTTTTAATAGTATGCTGAGATTTAGTTGTCCCAAGAGCTCACATGGGAAATAAAATATTGGAAAATTTATTGTGTTCTGTAGTAGCTGGCAATGAATCTGAAAATACACAGTTTGAAAATCACTGAAGTATTTTTGTCCACTGCTTAAGTATTTGTCAAGCTGTTGCCACTTCGAGGTTAACTGTTTTTCATTCTTCCGTGGTGTCATTGCTTTTTTTATGTGGCTAACCCTCAAACTTCTAATTTATTTGTCTTCACACTGCCTCTTTGAGGGAGGGAAATTTGAAAAAACTTCATTTTACAGTTGCAAAGCCAATACTCTGGTCAGAGATTAACCCAAAAGGGAATCCCAAGGAAAGTCTAGGTTAATACTCTTCACTATACCTTGCCTTCATGGTGATCCTGACTGTCAACACTTCTGGTTTTATTTCTTTCATCCTTCATTTTATCGTCTCTGCTAGTTTGTGCCAGGATAACTTGAAGGTGTGTAACACAGAAGCAGCCCATTATGCAGCATAAATATTTAACTGAGAGCTGCCTTTCCCATTTAACTTGTTTGTCTTTTAAGACAGAAATATATTGAGATTCAGGGAAATGAAGTAGCTTAATAATTATATATAGAGGGAAGCAGCAAGTGATACGAAAAACATAGCACGTGGGAGAGAAATTAAAGGTAGAGCAAATACAACAAAAAAAGAAAAAGAGAAGGAGAAAAAGTGTGATGAGGGATTGGAAGAGGAAAACTAGGACGTAGCAAAAAGTGAGAACCTGAGAGCAAGTAAAAAAAGAAAGATCAGAGAAAGAAAAAAGCCCGTAAGGAGAGCAGGGCAAGGCAAAGCAGGAGAAATCATCTGATGTAAGAATAACATTGCCTGTAAATATTTTCTACAGTTTTGCACAAGCAGGAAGTCAAGCTTCTCTGGTTGATGCAAGTCGATATATTCTGTGTGTGAACAAATTTTATTTCTTTCACTTCCCTGAACCTCTAAAAAATTCCTCATCTAAAATAAAAACTTTCTCATTTCCCTGGAATTATATCTATGTTTAATGTTTTCAGTTTCCTAAAGGAATTCAAAAAAATGTTAATAAATAATAAGCAAATTCTATTTATCTGTGCATCTTTATCTACTCCTCTTCCTGACCTCTCCTACAGCATCAATTCAGAGATATGCGCTGCTCCTAGGCAGTTACTGCCTTGCAGCCCCAAAGCCAGTGCAAAAAGATCTTAAAATGGGAAAAATCCTCTTACGATGACCACTATGGAGGGTCTTTTGCACCTTGGGCTAGAATCAAAGCTAATATCCTTGCAGAACTCCCAGACTGGAAATGGTTTAGATCCACTTAAGTGCCTGCTAGCAAACTCCCATCAGGCAGGCGCTGGGAGAATATAACACCAAAATGGCACTGTACTGTACCTCTCTTGCTCCTCAGGTACACAACATGTGAAATGGCGATTCCTACCAGGATATAAATTTAAGTATCTCTGTTAGATCCTTCAATGGTAATAGGGACCTAGTTAGCCTGTCAGTTCACCCCAAATCAGAAACGTGAGGGGGCAAGATCAAGTTCCCTCCAGAGAACATGTAACACACCAGCAGGAGATGAGGCTGGCTTTGGATGTAACATGAGTACTAATCCAAATTCTACGTGGATGCTTCAGAGAAAAAAAGATTTGCTCCAACATCAAGAGAAGTTTTACAGTACACTTTCTGCACTAATGCTAAAGCACTAATGATAACACAGAGAATGATATAAGGGATTTATTAATCGTTAATCAAATAAATAAATGCAGTGGGAAAGAAGATGGGATAAGGATCTTGAAAGTGACTGAAGACACAAAGCACAGGAAGAAAATAGAAACATTAAGAGTGCAGTGGAAAACAAATTTAAAGGTATGAGGTTAATCTTCATTTCACTCTGCACAGAGTTGAACATAATTTAAATAACGGCTGAAATTTAAGTATTCCATCAAGGTTATCTTTTACCCTTGTCTTCTGGAATCAGCGATAGATTCAAAAGGGAAAGAGTTCAATAATGAAGCCTTGTATCATGTTCTCCTGTCATAGGCTACCATTAAAAATTCTACTTACCCTTCCTACGCAAAGCTGTTGACACCCATAAAATTGTTCCTACTCAAAGTGGAAAGCAAAACAAAAACAAATAAAAAAGATAAGAAAGGTTAAAATTAGCAATTAATGCAGAGTTTAGTCTACCTTAGGTCAGGAACCCAGAAGAACAGAGGATGTAGAGACTAAGTCAACAGGTTTCCATACTCTTAGTGCTTTAACAATGATCATAATTTGTAATAATAATGTAATGAGCAGAGATAAGGTGAAGGCAGAAGGATTAAAGGAGAGCACTCAGCACATATAAGCCATGCTACGTCTACCAAATTCCCAGGGCAGCTGCTTCAGGGACACTAAGCCTCTTGCAGACAGCTGCATCCCCTTGTTGCCATCTGTGGCTTGCGTCTCTGGTGCTACCACTCACAACAATCTGCACAGTTGCAAAGGCATAACCCTCCATCAGCAGAAAAAATCTGCTCCCACACCTGCTTGCAGGGAGCATGGCTAGCACCCAATCCATAGGATACAAGGCCTTTCCTGAGATTTAATCAGCTGGTAACTAATCCTAGGAGTGATGGCTACAGAGAGGAATGTCTTGCCAGCTGAGGCATCAGATGGGAGAACAGAGCAGGCATTAAGTTATCAGTTTTATTAGACAACACTAATCTCATTTGTACAGACTTGCTAATTACACTTCAGGAGAAAGTTTTATTAAGAACGGTGTGATGGGAATCTGAACTAGGTCAGATTTTAAAGGTGGGTCAACCTAAATCAAGCCAAATCAAGGGTGGGACAATCTTTTTATGCATGTTGCTAGAACTCCTGGAGAGCCAATTTCCAAAAGTTGTCTTATTGGAGCACAGGAACTTGAACGAACATAGTGAAGTACATCAGAAACAGAAGATTTATAAACAAATTTCTGCTCTGCCTCAGATGTCATTATTGGGCAGACCCCTTCCTTCAGTCACAGCCTCCATCCTGCAAATCAGAGACTTACTGGACCACAAGAAATCCAGCCAAAATGCTACTATCTCCCCTTGCTCCTTTCCATCACGATTAAGGCCCCGTGAGCTGTCTATTCTTCTTGGATATCCCCTCATTCTCACCTTGTACTGTTGAGTCCCTGCCTCTCTCACTTGCACACCACAAGCAACTCACCTCTGTGTGTTTTCAGCAGCTTTCAGGAAAGAAACAACTTCCGCAAACCTCCACAGACTGTTCTTGATCTGGTGCAGCAGCCAAAGCAAAGGAAACGTAAGTGGGCAGTCTTCTCTCCTAGTTCCATGGTGCTGGTTCAGTGTGCTGTTTTTACATGATAATCTGCAAAGCGGAAACTAAACTCATAGGCTGGTTACCACAGGTGATCATTTGAACTAAAAAATAGAAGTGAATGCTCCCATAATTTTTCAAATGGTATCAGTCACACACCTGGCTATTTTGGGCCCAACCATCATCCTTCAGGAATAGAAGTCATGCAAAACAAGACAAGTTACTACCAAATAAAATACATTTTCTTCAGTTATTGCAGGTGAATCCAACCTGAGCTTGACAGTTTACATTTCACAGTGTCTGTGTGCATGAAACTTGTGAGAAGATCAGAGCCTAAAATAACCAAGTCAAATCAGTTAAGCGTAATGCCTTTTTATGCTCTCAAATTCTGTTAGCCACCCAAATAGAAAAACAAATCAGTATCTTGGTAGTCTTATTATCAACTTTGTCGCAACACGGCCATACAGATCGTTCCATGCCAGTGTCTAATGCGTCAAATGAGTCAGCAGTACTGCACAGCTGTTTTCAGAGCCCTGGAGCAACACCAAGCAGGACAAAAGGAGACAAATTGCAGGATTTTTGACAGCAGTTAAGGCCACAGATCTCAGAGAGGGAAGGACTGGATCAGAAGTGCTGAAGAAGTCCTATACTCCTAGGATAGACAAGATAAGCAGCTCTGAGGGACGCTTCTTAAATAAATGTCTAATGCAAAGCATCGTCCCTAAATGTTGTCCATCCAGGCTCATCTTGCAGATCCAAACCCTTTAATACACGTCAAAGCTACAACTTAAGACTTACTTGCAGGCCTAACTTGTTTGTCTACCTGGGAACAAAAGACTGACCTCGATTTTCAATGACACTTCATCTATTTTAACTCCAGAAGTTGGAAATCTGGTTATTTGACAAGGCTATCAGTTGAAGCAAATGCAGCATCTTTACTTACTGTCAAGGTTTTCTGTCAATGCAGCATTTTAGCCTAAGGCCTGATTAGGATTCTTTCAGGGTGATTGGACATGATAAGCTTCTGGAATAGCACTAAGCCAGTGCAATTGGAAGAGGCTCTTAGAGGAGATCTAGCCTCTTAATGACATATGGTCGAAAGGTTACTTTGAAAACCAAGAAGTCTTTCTGCCTTCGTTTTTCAGATCTGCAGATTTCTTCTTGGTTAAACCTGGGGAAGTGGCTCTGACACTTTCTTCTTAAGACAGAATAAGGGAAACAAAGCCTTTGAATACAGATTTTGTATGGTAGAAATGGTGTATTGGAGCAATGAACACAGCATTTTAGTGCCTGGGACTACTGTATTTTACTGCTTAATACTCTTAAAACTACAGAAAAAAGATTGCTTGATCCCAATGGTTAATTTCTAATACATAATATATTACAGAAAAGAATCATCATTTCATTCACCATTGAACTGAAACAATCTTAGAACATATAAGGTAAAGCACAAAATGGCATTGGATAAGACAGGATAGGTAAGAAAAAATAGTTTCGTATCTTCCTGAAAATAGACACCACTGAAATTTGGGGGGGGGTGGAATTTTGAGACAATGAGTATGATGAATGTTGGTCACATTAAAAAGTATGATTGAATCACAATATGATCAGAATCTTGCTTTAATGCAAGAATGGCTTTGTAAAGTATCATCTGGTTAGAAATTATAGACCTAAGTCATGTTTGTTTCACTGAAGATTTCCACCCTAAATTCAATAGCAGAAGCAGGGAGCTCTGGAGGGAGAAAGGTACAACAAATCCATAAACCAAGGCAGAGGTCTTGGAGGGAATATGGAATTTCCCTGCCTACAGTGAAATCATAATCTTTTAAAACCTTTGCTTTATGGAAAAACACTATTTCATTTCATATAAGAAGCCTATAATATATTCTACTTTGAAGCTTTTGACAAAAACAGGTGGCATAATCATCCAGAGATGTTTTACGATACAGCCTACTGTATGAAAGGCAAAACAGAGCACAATCTGCTGTTTTAATTACATGCTCGGAGCAAATGCAATATCTGCAGCTTTAATAAACATTGACCCTTTAACTGAATGTGCCCTACAAACATATTAATGCCCATCTGGGAAATAATCCAATGAAATAATCCAATCATACCAGCGGGGAAGGACTGTTAGATTGGCAAGTGAGGGCTCGTATACTTTGGGTTGTAGTAGGCTGTTCCCTAGTATCTTGTTGCCAGAGTTCTGCACCTTTCATAGAATTTTTCAGCTTTTAAAAGCAACTTGAAAAACGAGTTGTCATGAAATGAGTCAAACTAACATCCCTGTGAAATTAAGTCCTCTTGGGTTACACAGACATTAGTTGGCATAAGAAAATGTAACCTGAATTTCTCCTTGCTAGCTTCACACTTTACTTCATTGAGTTTCTTTTTTGACAGCAAAAGGGAACTGATGCTGTTGTCTGCCTTCTCTTTAGTAAGTCTGCTGAATGGGGGCTGTGGTTAGAGCAAAAAAACATATTTAGTTGAGGAGACTCTTCAGAAAATTGATTGAATCCAGAAAATCTCTCAACCACCTGGAAGGACCTAGCCCAGTCCCAGAAGCAAAGGCTACCTGCTTATCACCTTTGAGACTCAGAAAACATGCAGTCCACCAAACAAATGAAAATTTTCTCCCCATTACCACACTGATCAGTATTGCCACTAATTGTGCCCAAACCACAATGACAGATTCAAAACTTTCAAATTTTGATGTTACAATGGGCTACAAAGTAATAACTGGTTAGTGTCTCATGGCTAGGTAAAATCTCTCTGAATCATAGAGGTCCAGCCAAACTGATATTGATTATCGTATTGATTTAGAGCCAATGCATCCTGATAGTTATGAGGAATTTTGGAAATGCAGAGAAGGAGCTACACTGCTGGCAATATGCTTCTGCTGGCATAAATATAAAGCCAGCAAAAAAAGTAAGAGAAAATGAGAGGAACAGCTAAGTAAGTGACTTGCCCAAGGTTGGAGAAATTCTATTTCCTGCCCAAATATTCTATTAATGCTTCCTATAATGGGATATTTTTAAATTGCATGTTTAGGTCCCTACCTACCGGTCCATGGAACGTGTTTTTTTATATAGGGATTGTCTCCAAGGAGAAAAAGCGAGATCAGACTCCAGTCGTTTGAGTCACAGCAACTGGGGGCTGCTAGTGAAGCTGCCAGTCATGCTAGGTTTTTTGTTTGTTTGTTTGAATGTTCATTGTAAAAACCAAAAAGCGTGCAATTAACTCCTGTAAGGTCTCAAACAACAAGCAGAGGGTAATAGTGTGCATTCGTATCTACCCTTCAAAAGCAAGGATTGTCATGAAAGTCAAACACTCTTCAGCAAAGTGCAAACTGTGAAAGAGCATTATATTCCTACCACCTTCATTGACAGGCTGAGAGAGTTGGGCTTGTTCAGCCTGGAGAAGAGAAGGCTGCGGGGAGACCTGATTGCAGCCTTTCAGTACTTAAAGGGAGCCTATAGGAAAGATGGGGACAATCTGTTTAGTAGAGACAACAGTGACAGGACAAGGGGTAATGGTTTTAAAATAAAACAGGGTAGGTTTAGGCTAGATATAAGGAAGAAATTCTTTACAACGAGGGTGGTGAAACACAGGAACGGGTTGCCCAGAGAGGTAGTGGAGGTCCCATCCCTGGAAACATTCAAGACCAGGTTGGACAGGGCTCTGAGCAACCTGATCTAGTTAGGGGTGTCCCTGCTCACTGCAGGGAGGTTGGACTAGATGACCTCTAGGGGTCCCTTCTGACCCAAAACTTTCTATGATTCTATGATTCTATGATTCATCAGAAACTCTGTGCGGAAAATGGCCACACTTAAAACACATGAGGATCTCTTTCTAATTTAAAATTTCAGCTCTAATTTGGCAACAGAGTTGCACTGATAAATCCCTTTTCTGATGGAATTCATAGCTGTGTAAGGTCTACAGATACAAAGCCTTAAAGAGATCTAATTTTATTGTATGCTGAAAAAAAATCCAACTACAGGAAAGATTTAAAATTTTTTACTTCTTTTTGTTTTTCGTCCTCACTCAAATGATTCCTGAGCATAGATATTATAGACATTTTGGAATATATTATTTTTGCTTTATCTTCTCTTGAAGAGGATTACACAGAATTTCACACAATTCCTCAGAGGCACGATGTTGCGTGAAATTAATACAAAACAATAGTTTATTATTTCAGACCGACACTTTTTCTTTAATTACTCAAGATCTGACGAAGCAGTTTGCATTCTTGAGAGGCCAAATATTAGTAGAAGCCATGCCATTCCCTTCATACCTAAAATCTAGCCACATTTATGCCTAAGAGGAACAGAATATAGATTCTGACTGAGACTTTGCCCACACACCAGGGCATAAGGGACTTCAGAAATTAACTTTTATGTCCCTTATAACATTGTATGGGGTATCCCTATATGCTAATGAGGGACTATAAGCATATCTTACTATATAAGAGCAAAAGGCCAACCAGAAGTGTAACACATCCTTGATGCTGGCAAATAACAGATATCTGGGTAACTGTGTAAAAACCAAGACAGAACACGCCAATACTTCCCCTAAATATTTTTTCCGTCTCCAACAATTAGTGGTTCAGCAAATTCCTGAATGAGAGGTACCATCTTTATGCTTGTAGTATCTGGTGGATTTTTCCTCCATTAATCAACTTTCTGAAGATCTGTACTTGTTTAATATCAAAATATCCTGTGGGAAAGAGTTCCACAGTATATGATTTTGTTCATTTTCAACATACCCCTCGAAAATATCGTTTGAGCTCTCACTTGCTTTTGTAGGAAAAAAAGCCATTGGCTGTTCACCTTCTCCAGGCCATGATATCTGCACAAAATTAAGTTGTCTCTCCCTGGCTGAACAGTCCCAAGCAGTTTACTTGTTCCTCTTATGGAAGCTGTTTCACCTCTTTGATCACTGTTATTGTCCTCCCTAGAACCTTTTCTGGTTCTGCCATGTCCTTTCTGGAGATGAGCGATAGGATGGAAGACCAGAAACGTAACATAGTATTTAAAAGTGGACATGGCTTGACATCCTATTTTGTTCTCTATTTCTGCAGTAATAATTTCCTGCTTTTCTAATGGTAGCATTGTTCTTGCTGTGGTGGCCCAAGGACATATCAAAGCAAGCGGCTTGGAAATAGAGGTAATATGTTTATCAGCACAAATTAAAAAAAAAATACTACTTTGGGCATGCCTTTTGCAAACGACCTTATATGGTGAAGAAAAGTCTAATATCTAAAAATTCTGTCTTATTTTGTAGTTGCTTCTTTGTCTTTTACTGAACACAGAACTTACTTTCCCACAGAATTCTCTGTTACATTTCCAAGACCTTTGTTTTCAGAGTGGTAGCAGCTAGTACAGAGTTTATCATCCTGTATGTAAGTAAGGATTATTTTTTCCACATTGTGTGTTACTCCCCAGAAATCAAAATTACTGGTCTGTAATCCCGGAATCCCTAACTGAGATACCTGTAAGAAGTTAGTGTCATAGTCGTCACCTTCCATGTCTTCGATATAGAGGCATTTTTCAGGAAGATAGTAGTTCAGCTATTTCATCTTCAATTTCCTTTGGATCTCCTGGGTAAATACCATATGGTCCTGGCAGTTTGCTACTGTTCATTTGGTAAATTTGTTCTATAACCTCCTCCACAGACATTTCAGTTTAAAACAGATCTTCTGATAGGTCCTTGTAAAGACGGCTTCTGGAGTGTGAATCTGTAAGATCTTCCAGGAGGAGGAAACATGCAAGAATCCCTTTGTTTTTCCTGTTGTAACTCACCCCTCATTGATATGGCAATTGGTCTGAATGACTCCAAGGGAGGCTCCCCCCTCTCAATGGCTTTGAGGAAGAGTTTGCTGTCAGTTATTATGTGTTTAGCAAATAGCCCCTAAAACATTTATTGTTGGCCTGTGCTTTGTGTCATTATGCTTAATTTGCCACTTTTCACATTCTCGTCTCTTTTGCTTACTTGGACATGGCTTCAGTTTTTTGAAAGATACTTTCTTACCTTTTTCAGCATTTTTTAAAATCACTGTCTGTCCTAATCAAATTCGTAAAACTACATATTTAGGGGGAAAACCGGACAAAACTCTTGTGAATCATTGTTAAGAAAATATTTCTTTATTTAAATATTTCTTTTACTGTCTTTCTTTCCTTCACTGTTTCTTAAAGACTAATTTATTAATTGCTTTACTTTTTGCCATGTCATATACTCACAGCTCATTTATTGTTTTGTTCATGCTTTCCAGCCTTCAGAATTCTGCCTGGTTATAATTTGATATAAATTGCTGCATTTCTTTACTCTCTGACTTCTTTTTTTCTGTTGACTGGAATCCATGGGGCCCATTTTTAGGTTCACCTATGTCACATGCTGACTGCAAATGCTAGAAGTCAGATAATTGTGATTAACATGCAAACTTTAATGCATCAGAAGAAGAATGCATCAGATAAGAAAAGATTTTTCTGAGCTGATCTACAGAGTTAACACGTATGCTGTGATCTACACACTGAAATGAAAATCAATAGATAGCAATGAAAAGAAAAAACCTCAGGGAGATTCAGGTTCTACTGAGAGCGTTCTCGGGGGAACGCAAACTTTTCAGACACGAACAAAAGCCATTGATTGCGAGCTGAAGAGGAACAGAAGTACCCAAAGTTCTTTATAGGAAGCTTATTCTGTCCTGTATCCTGAGCACCCTACAGATAAGCATCAGGTAAGTTTAATGTTTTTCTGCAATTGGCTTAGCCACAGAGAAGAATTGCTGCCCTAAGAAAACACGTGTGAAATGTCCAGCCTAAGATGACTCACCTACTTAGAAGACCTATAGATCTTGCCTTTATCAGAGCCACAGAAAACAAATTTTCAAAGGATGGAGTGTCTTTGATGACTGATGTAATGAATTACCTAATCAATTTTCTGCTGAAGGACAAGGCAATTTCCTGTCTAGACTGTACTGTAGAAGTGCTTGATACTAATTTTCAGCAAGCAAAAGAATAGCTGTCTGTGACTATTTTCTGTTCACACAAAGCCTGCAGAAGACTCTGCAAGTTTTTAAATATAATACTGAGAAAGCTGAAAAACAGGATACAGAATAAAACTCAACATCCTGCTCTCCTCGGTGTTTCTGCTGAGAGCAGACAGTGTTTATTTCTGACTTATCAATTGAAAAAATTGTGATACCAAAGCTAACCTTGCCTCGGGTCTTCACTTACAACCCTGAGGATGTATGACTTAATTGTGGTACTCTCCTATCTGTTATACCAAATTAATAGAACTGTTTGTGGAATAAAATGCTTTTTGAAAGTAAAGATATCACAGTTTGACTGATTGGTTGATTTCTCTGCTCAGATATTTTTGTCTCTGTTATTAAACTACAATTGAAAAACTGAGACAATTCCTTTTGTTTCTGGACTTGATTTGGCTCTTTAGACATACTATTACTTTGCAAATGATTTAATTTCTTTAATTATTTGTCATACAGTTGTTATCTTTATATATTTGTTGTCAGGTACTTGCTATAGGGGAATCACCTCTTTAATGTTAGTCTTAGTAGTTACTTGGAACAATTAATTCATGAATTGCAGCACTTCCATATATCTTTATTGGTCCCATATATTCAGCTAATGGCATAACAGAAGATATGACTCTAAAATTACACAGGTGACTCAAGAGCACTGTGGTCTTGACTAAGGACAGGCCTACTCCATTTTATTCAGCCATCAGGAGCTGATTTCCATGTATCAATACAATAAGAGGATTTTCAGAGGCAAAGCCAAAAGACAAATATTTGCCATTAATCCGAGGCTGAATAATCGAGTGGTAGAAACACTCTGAAATTTCTTTTAAATGTTGAGAATATGCAATAACTATAAATAGATGCTACATGAAAAATTGCTCATGCTTTTCAAATGAATCACACTCCAAAGAAGGTTTTCTCATAAAAACACAGTCATAAACAACCTAGGATGGCAGGGGCCTGTGGAGGTCATCTTGTCCAATCTCCCGCTCAAAGCAGGCCCAACTCAGAAGTCAGGTCCAAAGGGGATCTACTTCTGTCTTTTCTGCACCCTGAGACTGGGGTACTCCGCTCCTCAGTGTCTCTGACCTTCTGGCCTCCCAGCTCTGTTCCCTGAAAGGCAGAGCTCAGGGGAGTGAAGTGCTGAGATAGGGATCGTGAACGGGAAGGGGACAGCGACCAGACAGGATGGCAGATCCTATCATCCTCTGCGGTAGTGGGGACTACAACTTTTGTTGCAGGAGCCAAGGAAACCTGCACCTTAGAGCCATGCTGGAGAACCTACCCACTATCTAAAATGGTAAGGAGGTTGCTTTCTTCTTCACTGCTTCAGAGGTCTTTTTTTCTAGCATACAACTTTATTCAAATCCTCAGTAACATGGTGATAGATATTCTTCCATAATTTAAAGTCGTATGAGATGAATCAATAGGTTTAGAATTGAAGTTCTGAGCTCCATTTCCATAGGAAGATTTTTGCTATTTAGTAGGTCCTGAATTTCAGCTTGTATTTCTTTGCCTTTGCAATAATTTAATTTCACAATTAGAAAAAGGAAATCCCACACAGGGTTTCACTGTAGGACCTGGAAAAAAAAAAAAAAGGAAAAAAAAATCACTTGTTCACAAAGATTTTGAAATTCCATCCTGAAATTATGGTTATTGCTATGGGCCTACAGAAAATATGATAGTCTTTCGTCAAAAAATGTGGAGTTATTAGAGTTAGTCTGAAGACACTAGAGTATATAAAGCATTTTAAATGCCTGAGATAGAAACAATTACATACCTGACAGTTCTGAACACACAGTTGGCACTAAACAAATACAGAGCTAATTCCTGACATGTATAATCAGCCCTATTCTGAAAAAATCTTTTGACTTTAGGGAGACCCGTGCTGGAATAAAAAGCGTGTATGGACTTCAGGGCCTAATCCTATATTAACGAACAGGTAAAATGACCACCATTCAGCCATTGGTACACTAAGACAGCTGGAAGGCCAGTAGCTCTCTACTATCTCAGAACAAGCAAAGCAGGTGGATTTCTGTCTGTAGAAGTATTTACAGCAGCCCTAAAGATCAAGTTAAAAGAGTATTTGAGGTTTTCCAAACTTAATTACTTTGTTTTATTATGACAGGAGTAACATCAGCTGTCAGTGTACATCTGATAGCTTTCTACAATGACATGACTGGCTGGGTAGACGAAGGGAGAGCCGTGGATGTTGTCTACGTTGACTTCAGCAAGGCTTTCGACACAGTCTCCCATGATATCCTCCTAGGGAAGCTGAGGAAGTGTGGGCTGGATGAGTAGTCGGTGAAGTGGATAGAGAACTGGCTGAATGGCAGAACTCAGAGGGTTGTCATCAGTGGCGCTGAGTCTAGTTGGAGGCTGGTAACTAGTGTTGTCACCCAGGGGTCAGTACTGGGCCCAGCCTTGTTTAACTTCTTCATCAACGACCTGGATGAACATTTAGAATGTACCCTCAGCAAGTTTGCTGATGACACCAAACTGGGAGGTGTGGTAGATACACCAGAAGGCTGTGCTGCCATTCAGCGTGACCTGGATAGGCTGGAAAGCTGGGCAGAGAGGAACCTGATGAGGTTCAACAAAGCCAAATGCAGGGTCCTGCACCTGGGGAGGAACAACCTCATGCACCAGTACAGGCTTGGGGTGGACCTGCTGGAGAGCAGCTCTGCGGAGAGGGACCTGGGTGTCCTGGTGGATGACAGGTTAACCATGAGCCAGCAGCGTGCCCTGGCTGCCAAGAAAGCCAATGGGATCCTGGGGTGCATCAAGAAGAGTGTGGCCAGCAGGACGAGGGAGGTTCTCCTTCCCCTCTACACTGCCCTGGTGAGGCCTCATCTAGAGTACTGTGTCCAGTTCTGGGCTCCCCAGTTCAAGAAAGATGAAGAGCTACTGGAGAGAGTCCAGCGGAGGGCTACAAGGATGGTGAGGGGACTGGAACATCTGCCCTACGAGGAGAGGTTGAGGGAACTGGGCTTGTTCAGCCTGAAGAAGAGAAGGCTGAGAGGAGACCTAATAAATGCTTATAAATATCTGAAGGGTGGGTGTCAGGAGGATGGGGCCAAGCTCTTTTCAGTGGTGCCCAGTGACAGGACAAGGGGCAATGGGCACAAACTGAGGCACAGGAAGTTCCGTCTGAACATGAGGAAGAACTTCTTCCCTCTGAGGGTGACGGAGCACTGGAACAGGCTGCCCAGGGAGGTTGTGGAGTCTCCTTCTCTGGAGATATTCAAGACCTGCCTGGACAAGGTCCTGTGCAGCTTGCTGTAGGTGACCCTGCTTCTGCAGGAGGGTTGGACTAGATGACCCACAGAGGTCCCTTCCAACCCCTACTATTCTGTGATTCTGTGATTCTGTGATCTCGAAATTAAATCTGCATGCTATGTAAAATAATATGCTCCAGCTTCCATGGCACTCCTGTGGTCTTCCTGAAATAAGATATGACAGGAATAGCACAGTTAATCATATTCTGATATCAGAATATTTCAGAAGAGGAGGTGATTTTAAGAATCAAATTTTCAACACCATGTACCTAGTGAAAACCCTTTCCGAGTTATAACCTTCCTTTTAAAAAGAGTCAGATCACACTAAAGAACTACCCATTCGCATCTCGCCCTGGTGTCACAGGTGCAGGAAGGGTGGTTGCCTCATGCCAGAATGAGCGTGACTGCAAGCACCGGTGGAGCTAAAGCCTTGGAACGGTTGGCTGGTACAGCTCTGATATCTGCCCATCTTCAGGCCAAATCTATTCGAGGCAAATTAATTTCAAATTTTAGAGTCTGTCTGCTGAGAGGTCTTCAAATATTATTTCAAATGGCCTGCTTGCTAACGCAGCAGGATGCAGCAGTTTTAAACCGCGTGCCAGAACAGGCTCCATATCCCGAATGGTGGCAGAGGTGTCAAAAATGGGGCGCTGTGTATGCAGGAGGCAAATCGACCGGTAAGTCAGTACCAGTGACAAGCCTTTACCTTGGCATTTAGCACATCAAGATCTCGCCTGGGCTTGGAGGCAGAGCGACGGCAGCTCCAGCATTCCAGCGGCAATGGTATACTCCACAGCTTATGATCACAAGCGAAGGTTCAACTGTGTTTTGTCCTGTGCCTCACGCAGTCATTCAAATCTGCTCGATTTAAACCAGGGCAGCTCCCCGCACGGTTCCCACGCAGGGGTGTGCAGGCTCCTGCGTTAGCACAAAAGCAGAGGCCGCAGCAGCACTGCCACAGACCATCAGGTCGCAGCCGGAGGGGCAGCATCCTGTTCCAGCAGAAGGTGCGTCCGATAGCCAAATACCAACTGCAGAAAAACCTGTCCAAACTGGAGTTGCATACGCACTTCCCATAACAGCAGGGAAAATTACTGGAATCTCTCACCTCAGGCGGTAGTGGTGCGGCTGGTTCCATGGCACTCCACATCTCCAGACCTGCCTTCCTGCAAGCTGGCATCATCGAGCTTACATCCATGAGTAGAAGTCTTGTAAAACTCCCTGAGGGGAACAGGCTTGCATGCACACGCCTGTGCGCGCACACACACACACACACACACACTCGTGCGCACGCCCCACAGGAGGAAGACACCGTACAAAACCTCTCTGAGAGCTGTGAGGCTCTGTGAGACTGCTGACAAAATGCTGCAGAACAATCCTTGGTCGCTTGTGCACATTGGCCTTTGCATTCTAACTGACTGGTTGCAAATTTTTTTATTTCTAAAGGAGAAAAAGCATAGGATTTTTTGTTGCCAAAAAACAGGGCAATGATCACACTTAACTGCCATTTCCCTGAGTGCATCCTGTGTTTTATTCCCTCTGCCTGAAACAGTAGCAGTACATTAGATATGTTACTACAACATCTGCCTTCAGTAGGAGGGAATACGCTCTTGTATTGCACTGGAAAAAGTCTATAAATGAAGCTAATATAACAATCAGACTGCTTGAAGAAAAGCACCTCTTAAATACAGAAACTAAAGAATAACCAGCGTGTTATCATGTATACAGAATTTTTCAGCCATCAGTATTCATTTTATTCTGTATTAGTTATTTTCCTCACATATGTTAGCACAGTTCTATGCCTTTTTCAGACACAAATCTGTATGCAGACATGTAGATTCTGTCCTGATGCCAGTATAGATGATACCAGATCATACTAGTATAGATAGCAGTGGATATCTCTGGGCCACGTCAGAAGCTGGAGGAAATTGGCTTCAATGTATCCCTGACGGTTTGTATGAGCTGAGAATCAAGATTGCTATCACTATGTGAAATGGAGTTTCAAACAGACATCAGAACACTTTTACAAAATGGTTTCAGTTCCTTCAGCAGAGAATTATGTTTATACTCCCCAGCTCTCCAATAGGTGGTTTCCTACTTTTTCTTCCACTTATTCTAACAATTAGTCTAGTTGATCTATTTTGCTTAAATATTTGTGATACAAAGTTGAATTTGACTTGCCCTGTTAAGAAGGTTACTTCAGGCACTTAGAGATAGATCCAGAAAATGATCTAGGCATCTGCAAGTAACACACATGTACCCAGAACTGCACTCCCTATAGCCTACACAGGATCATTATACACCACAAATGGTTATCAAAAAATGTCATACACTGGACATGGAATTGCCTCTACACCGGGAACCACTGAGTGCTAAGGAGTGTCCCAAATACTCATCTCTCTAATGTTCAGGATCTAACCAGGACTCAGTCTCAAAACGTCCACAAGAAGAAGCCCTTATCTGTAGGTATTTAAACAACTCATTCCCTCAGGAAAAGGACATATTGGGCTCAACACCTCCTCAGTCAGAGGTTCCAGACCTACCTCTCTCTCTGCTGCCAGTGGGAGCAGGCCACTGTGCCAAGGGGCACTGGGCGCTGTGGGGCTGGGGGCACGCCGCTCTGCCATCGCGATGTGAGGCACGCAACTGCAGGAGAGGGGCTGGGGAGCTTTCCTCCTTGCTGAATCCAGGGACTCTGCGTTTTGTGGGGGACTCCAAGCCTGTCGGGGCATACCTACACAACAGGGTACCTCAAGGCAGCCTCTGCCCTGGAGCCCACCTCACTCCGCGTGCCGCAGAGCATGGATGCTCCGGAGCAGGAGTGCAGGACTGCACGCTATTTCTAGGTCTGACAGAAAGACAGGAAGGCCCGCTGTGTTGGGTACATGGGGTACCTTCAGGACTAGGAAGCAGTCCACACAGGAATTTTTCTGAAACAAGACTTTCAACTCGAGCTTTCGCATTTGAGTCTTACTCACTTTCCATAGGCATCTTCATTCCTTATCCAGATATCTCTGTGTAACAGGAGACTGAAAGGCTTGTTTTGTGTTCAAGTTTAAAGATTATTCTTTGTCCGTCACACATAATTTTGCTACCCTTGGTACCACATCTCTAAAAAATATTCAAGATTTTATTTTTTCTTGACCTGTACTTGTTACATGAGAGACCCATTTCTCAAATGCACTTGTTACTTGCCTGAATCCTTCCAATTTCTGGATTCCTGTCAAAATATTTTAAATTCTTCAAAGCACTAAAGTTCACCAAAGTGCTTGAGCGCATATTGAACCTTAAGCGAGCTCTCAAGGCAATCTCTTTTCAGAGGTGCTCTTAAGCAACGCGGTTTAAGTATATGTTAACAACTGGTTTGCTGAAAAGAGGATATACCGCATCAGATCCCACCCTGATCTGGTTGAAGCCGGTATAAAAGGATATAATCAAAAGCAGTGACTATTGGATTAGGCTGTTAACCTCACTGCTTTGAGACTAATCTGGGAAAACGTCTGATGTACTTAATTCTACAGTAACTCTTTAGAAACTCATAGAACTTCTTCCTTCTATGTTAAAATACAAGGCATCTTATATTACAAAAAAAAAATTGCATCCTTATTTTCTTTGGTGCAATTTCATCATTTAAAAAATAAAAGAAACAACAATCTACAAGGCAGTTTCTTGAACTTGCAATGTCTAAAGGCGCTTAAAATAATGAATAATATTAATTTATGTCATCTTTGTCAAACACATCTATTAGCACAAATTATGTGCCGTGGCCTGTTTGGAACAGAGTGATTAATCCCAGGTGCACTAGCTGAGATCACCACACAAGCTGCACTGACAGTACCATTTATGCACCAGCACCATTTATGACTTGAGAACATTTAAAGGCTTCTGGTAAATAAATGGGTGTTAGATTAATTAATATCAGTGAAGTGCTCTGACTTCCTAAGACGGAATGTGTCAAAAGTGCACATGCTTATTTCTTATTATTTTGCACTAATGAAAAGCAAAGAAATTTACAGAATTGCAAACAAGTGCTCGTTAAGCAAGAGTTTTAATTAATGCAAAATAATGGGAATTTTCTACACTATGCCTGGAAATACTTGCACACACAACAAACATTTGGAGTTTTATATGCAGCTGTAGATCTCTGACTGGTACTTCACAAGCACAGGGCTGGAAGGCAAGGTCAGAGGGGAGAGAGCCTCGTGAGGAGGCTGCTGCCCTGGTGCGCGATGCTGAACGTGGATCCTGCGCCATGGACTCTGCTGCTACCAGAGCTGTCATGGGCTTCTTAGCTCCACTCTCACTTCTCCCCAGCTACAGCCCAGTTTTCAGAGGAGATGTAAGAGATTCCAAGTCTGGTCTATTAGAATTAAAGAATTCATATTTGAATGTGCAGTTTTCACCACTGGGTATCTGTATTTAATTGATAGAATAAATATATTAAAAACATAGATCAATATATTAAAAAAAATAAATTACATTTAAATTTTGTCTATGGCCAGGTCCAAAGAACTGGTTTTGTCAGTCTGCTCAATACATTCAGCATTTCTGTTCACAATTCACTGGAAAGACAAGGGACTGTCCCATCATATTGTGTATTTTTGCCATCATTCTTTGAACTTTTGAGGACAAAGGTGCAGACAGCTATAAAGCAGGCTGCCTGCGAACCTGCAGTCCATCTCGGAATGGCTAGTCTGTGCACCTGGATTCTGAGACAAAAGCTTTTTTTTTCTTTTTGTAAGTTCTTCTAGACTATACCAGAGCTCTAGCACTCGAGCTTCAGCACTAGCTCTCTCTGAGCAACACCACAAGTGCTGTGGCAGCCTCTCCCTGACACCACATACCACTCATGCGGTCTCTGTTTCATTACCGTGATGCGTATGAGATACAATAGAGATTGTAACTACTGAAAGAAAGCAGACCTTGCTTTTGTCCACCGCTATTATGCTTGGCCTGGCAACAATGGTCCAGATTATTATGCTGGGTTTAAACTCTAAGAGATATTTTTTTCTAGAGTTTAGGAAGGTAACAGCTGGCCATTGCAGTCTACTAGATGATACCGTTTTCTTGCTCTGGACACAACCCATCTCCTAACTTCAGCAGTCTGGGGAAGATCAAAATAAAGGTAAAAACTTCCTAACATTTTGCTGTAGAGGGAGAAAAAGGGCTACAAATACTTTTCTCAAAATACCACAGGTACCTGTTTATCACTGTTAGTTAGGAAGATGGAAGAACTTGGCAAGCTAGTGTACAATGGCCCGCAAAGTATTTACTGCCTGCACAAAAATTTCCCACAGGGAAGGTTCAGGCTTTCAGGAAGAAATCCTGCAGGAAATAGCTCCTTATCCAGCCACAAGCACCATTCAAAAAGCGAAGCTCTGTTGCCAAAGGGATCGGACAGTAGAGAGAAATTTCACTTCTATAGAGATCTCTTACCTTTTCCCGTTCTCTGCAGACCTGTGCAAGTTTTATTGTATCTGTGAGTTAAAGGAATGTTGGCACTTGCTGTATCAACAACCCAACTTTGAAGATTCAGCTAAAGCCATTTTCCAACTGTAACCTAGCTATTTTTATATATATTGATTCTATATGGGAAGAAAAATGGCCAGTGTAGTTTCAAATGGTGCAAGTGCTCCTTCCTTTGATAGATTAGTCGACAGAAAAATAGATTGTGGTGTAGGATTTTTTTTTTTTCTCTATGGGTTAATTTTGCTCTGCTTTGTTCAGTATTATTAGAATTGTTACCACTGCATCTGATGTATGGTTTGTGATATCTCGCTAAGAGAGTGCCTACCACATGTGTATGTGTGGATGAAGATTGGCTATTTTATCTACTGTTGCAAAGAATATTGAAAAATAAGCATGGAGCATTGCTTTTCTTGCAGCTGCATGGACCACAGACTCTTATTTAGTCCTGAAATGTTTGGAAAGGTGAAATCAACAGCAGGTTTAACCTTCTGAAGTTAGGAATCTTGATTTCACAGGCTCATTGCTTATAAACTTTGCTTGAAACAGGATTGAACTCTGAACCAGACTATGATCCTACTGCTGAGATTACATGAGGTGAGCACAAGATTCGGCCCAAAACTCCCAAAAGCTTTAGCAGCCTCTAGCTCTAGTAAGACACAGTAAGCTGGTCAGTGATTTTTCTACCATTATATTGGAAGCATCCTGTGTGCCTTCTTAAAATAATTCACAGCCAGAAATAGCCTCACTTGCAGAACTTCACTGCCACTTTGTTCATGCCTTCCCTTGTCACTCCTTGGTTTTCCTCACACCACTGTAACTCACTGCTTATATTTTTTCAACAATTTGAGTGTTTACGAGGTGAGATATGCTCCAGATTTTGAGTGGGAAATTAATTAATTAGGGATATTTTGCTTTTGAAAAAAACATTGCTTTTTAAATCTGTTTTCATGTGCACATTTTAGACCTTCATCTCTCTTGTCATCTAATGGTTAAAACCCAGGGTGCCACCTTAGTTCAGCTAAGGATGCCACACCATGCTGCTTGGTTCAACTTTTAAGCATTAAGATTGCTAACACTCTCTTACACTATCTGCTTAAAGTTTTTGGCAAAACTTTTTGTTTTCCACAAAACTCTGTAGAATTTGAAAGTTACATGTTCCCTGCCCCTAATTATGGTTTTTACAAAGCCTGATCCTGTTGGCTTTCTGGAATTGTGTCTAACGGAAGCAAAAGCAAAGAAGTGACAGGAGCGATCCCTCTCACTACACCATTAGCGCCGTTAGAGCATTTACCTGGAAGGTTGGCACAGGCCTGGGTACAATATTGCTCTGCACGGGGAACTGGCAGCTATGACTGCTCTTGGCAACACTAGAATAGATACCACACCCCTGGCAGTAACAGGAGAAGCTGTTTCCCCCTACTAACTCCCTCCTTTACGCCCAGTAAGTCAACTTACGGACAGAAAACTTCCGTTCTTGCTTGACTGTTCATGTCTTAAATTGTCACTAACCATATTTTTCACTAGGCTATAGTGGTTTTTAAAATCAGTCTCTCCTGCTTTCTGCTTTGAAGCCTTTCTCTTGTGCACAGATGTGGAAATGTGTTGGGTCAGAGAGCATGAATGGTGTCCTGCCCGGTGGAGGGTCCGAGTGGTAGACCTCCTAGTCTGGGAGTCTTCCAGAAGCTGCTTGGATTGCCTGTGGTTTACACATTTGCCTGAGAAATTGAAATGACCTTCACATTCCTGCTTCAGCTCAGGCAAAGGGCTGACTTGTACCCTGCATGCTACCCTGGTGATTACTTTAATCGCTGTACCATTGGCTGTCAGAAATAGTGAAGAGGGAAATGGCACTTCTCTGCTTTCTCTGACTTGGAAAGGGAAGGGCTTGGTTCTTAGGTCCCTACCACCGAGAAAAATTTGCAGCTGGGAAAAATGCTCATCTCTGTGAATGGAGAAAAGAATAAACCCTGCTTGTTTCTTTGAGGTTTCCTCTCAGTTATGTTTTGTGACTGCACAGAGAGCCCAGGTATCTTACAGTAGCTGCTTTCCCTGGGTTACAGGCACGTAACCTTTACTGCAGGCAGCCCCCAAGCACTGCTCAACGCTGCACTCCCGAGCCCCTCTGTGAGCAGGGCTCTCAGCCTGATCAATCCTCTGCTGTGTTAGAAATCACAGAAAATTACGGACTTAAAATTTCTTCAGGAAGTTATGAAATGTTTTGGATGTCATGTTGCTCATCATAAAGCAACACCTTTGGGACCCAAAACAGAGTAGCAATAAAAAAGATGGTTTATGTTCCATGTTCTCTAATAAAAAAGAGTAATATCTGCATTGGAAGGAAGGATTCAGAGGAGTAACCTGAGACTCTTCAGGGAAGGAGTACAGATAGAGATGTGCTGCTCTTTGGTAAGATCCAGTTTGAGCCTCAAGAGCAGTCTCGCCACTGCAACAGTTCCCAACATGAAGAAGTTTCCTGACAGAAGGTGAGTGAGACCATAAGAATAACCATTTGCCGTCTTTCCATAAGCCAGTTTGCAAAACCTGTTGGGAGACGTGGAGCCCTTGAAGGCACACTGCACTCCTCCTGACCTGGGAGGAACATACTCGAGTCAGGACTGGCCTAAATTTCTCTTTGATGCTTTCACTGTATGATTTTGTCTCAAATATAATTAATGGGAAAATGACCTGTACTCCTTCTCCCTTCTGTCTATCTGCGATAGTATCCAGGCCTATTTCCTTTAGCAAATAACTTTACAGAAGGAGATCAACTTCCTTGTTTTCCAGATTAACTCAGGTTAATTAATAACAAATTCTTCGTCATTAAACTAAGGACAATTCCTTAAGGAAAAATCCCCTTTTGTTTCATCTCATTCCTTAATCATTGGCCAAAGAGAATTTTCGTTTCATAAAGACAAACCCCAAATAATTCTCTTTTGACAAAAGAAAAAAAAACTTACCATACTTATTCTTGTACTTTTACCATTCCTGCAAAACTCTGCAGGTATCAAAAAAATACCCCCAAAACAGCCCAAGCCCAACAAACAGAAAGTGAAATTTTCCCCCTTTTACGCTCCTTTCTCTCTTTCCACTGACTGAGGACTACTTGTACCCGACATGTCACCACAGCCCGTGAGTCAGGCGTTCAGAGATCTGAATCTAGATGTTGTATTCAGATGCAACCAGTTAGGGGAACCAGGATGTTCCGTTTCAAAATATACATTTTCCTGTACAGTACTTTTGGAGGATCACAATCAGTGAGTACTTGCAGAGTACTTCAAGTGAGTAGAAGTGTCCCAGGTTGCTTGTGTGATTCCAGTTCAACACATTTAGTGACATTCTGGCAGCGACTGACCATCTAGGTATTTAACCTGTCTAGGTATAACACAGACAAGGCCA
This sequence comes from Opisthocomus hoazin, assembly GCF_030867145.1. Lineage (NCBI taxonomy): Eukaryota > Metazoa > Chordata > Aves > Opisthocomiformes > Opisthocomidae > Opisthocomus > Opisthocomus hoazin. Next base: position 69,842,952 of record NC_134415.1, read on the forward strand.
TATTAATCAACAATGTAAACAGTGAATTAGATGTACTACAGGGGCTGCAAAGATGTTGTTGACTAAAAGATGCCAGTCTTCATTTATTTCAAGTTACCCAGTTCCAGGAATCTCCAGTGACAGGGATAGGACTGTACAAGTGACGGGTATAGCTGTGTTTGTGGAGGAGGACCAGAAAAGTTACGTTAAGGCAGTCTGTTTTCTACCGCTGTGTACTTTAATGCTCAGGAGCGTATGAAACAGAGCCCTGTTCCTAATGGCTCTATCCACAAAAATTCAATTGCTTTGTGTTGATTGCTTGCTCCGGACACCAAAACTCCCTCTAAACAGAGGCAATTAAAGCTTTCGATTTTTGTGTTTCCTGTCAAGGCTCTGAGGGAGGAGGTGAGTGAGGTTTGGGACTGCAAATACTTTTAGCTGTCTCAAAGCTTGTTACCTAGGAAGTGAGGCAATTCACGGGGCAGAATACTCGGTACCTCCTGGCAGCTGTATCTTTCCTTGTTTAAAAGTGCTTTGTTTGCACAAGGGCTACGCATGGGTGTACATGAAAGCAACTAAAGCTGTTGTTTGCAAAGTTCCCTATATACATTAACCTTGTCTTGGAATGGGGCAGGGATTTAGTTTAATGGTTACAGCACGGGCAATGACATTCTTGAATTGAACTCTAGCTCACATCAATATTTAACTTTGAGGAAGGCTAGAATTCAGAGAGCTATTGCTTTTTCCCCCTTGTTTTAATTGGTATCATTCTCCTCTCCCAAGATATTTGAAGGTTGTAATGAGAAATATTTAGATCCCTCTTTCCATATTCATTGAATATACTGATATTATATTTTATTAAAGAGTCTCCAATAGCTTACATCCCACTCTTAATAACCCTATGCATTACGAGCTTCTGTTTCCTCAAGCTACAGACAAATCCTATTACAGGGAGTAGATTAAACTGGGCCTTGACAGATCTTTGCAATTCACTGACAAAAAAGGACAAGTTGCCTTACTAATAAGACATCATGATCGCACTAATATGCATCTCGCTGCTCTCGGATGCAAAAACTTTTATGCACACCCCCTCCAGCAGGCACATTACCCAAATAAAACCCAAGCAATTTTCTTTAAACAATAAGCTAAACTATCTCGGAGAAGGAATTACTTCAGATGCACATTGAGCGAACGAGCCATCAGTCAACAACTGCATGCTTGATCATGCCCTCTGGCTCCACATCCGCAAGGGACCCGGCTCGTCCAGATTTGCTTCTGCCACTATGAATGATGTGTGTGCTGCTGTGTACAAACACGAGCCTGGAACAGAGGGCAGAGCCAGGGTTGAAGGGAGAGAGCACAAAGTAGCATTTTGTTTGAGTTTCTCTTAGGCTCCACAGTGTAGCAGCGGGTGGACCTCAGGTTATGAATGCAGGGGAAAAGGATCACAGTGCATAGAAAAACAGTTGTATCCCCTTCAAATGCTCTGAGCTCCCGAACAATCCCCAACATACAGACTTGTTTTTTAATCAACAGAAACTAGCCTGAATGGTCAGGTGCTTCTAATCAGATTTTAAAAGGGGCCATGTGATTTCTTCATATTATTTTGATGTGTGTAAGGGTAAAGGAAACTGGTGTCACCACCAATAGAGTAGCAGACCAGCATTCAGGGCAGCAGCCTGAGAAGAACCTGCCCTCTAGCAGCAGTCCTGTTATCCAGGATTTCCCAATCCTGGAGAACACCCATGATGATTATTAATCCTCGATTCCTTGGATATTGCTGCAGTAAAGTTAATAAAACCACAAACAGTGTATACTGAACCAGGAGACTGGAATATTTACCATTTTCCCAAAGGTAAGTTTATCAACAGAGTTACTAAAAAGTACCTGCAAATGATTCTTGCTCTGTTTCTCGATAAAGGTAGCTTACAACAAAACCTGAAATGTTCTGCTGTCCAAGAGAAAGGCAACAGTAACAGAACAGATCAATCACAAGTGGTTGCTTGGAAGAAGGAATTTAAAATCTTGCCCAGACTTGTTTAAGTACAGTCTTAAGATGGATGTTCTTCAGAGAGAAACAACGTGACCACATGGCTAGCCATGGTTAGACGCTGCTGCACAGCCTTCATGGGGAAGAAAGGGTCTTACACAGCAAACATGGTCATGGTTCATGGGTGTCTTGAACGATTACAGCAGACTACTTCAGCATTATACCAGATAAAACTGGAACTGTCTTACTCGTTCAGAGAAAACATGTGAACAGATAAGCAAAGTTCTGGATATTATTTGTGTCATGTTTATGTACTCAGCCTACAATATACTTGCCAAAATAGATCTATGATGCCACTAAAGAAGCTCAGGCCCCAGTAGGTGTTGCAAGTGGCCTAAACACTTCAGAGGAGTGTCTGGTACAGACATGCAATGTCTGCATATTCTCCCAGATACTATTTTGATACTAATAAACTGCTATCCAGAAAGATCTTATAATGCATCTCTGAGCTTTGTAAACAGAACCTGCATATCTGCCAGTAGCTTTTATGCATATCCAGCTTTTTGAATCCTTTTACATTTAAGTTTCTGCTTATTTCCACCTGGGTTGTTCTTTGATGACAGCGCCATCCAATAAAGCACAGAAGTAATAAAGCACTAATTTTCTGTGACTTGTCAGTTACCCCCATGCTCTATAAAGGGATCAACCAGAATGCTTCTACTAGTTTGTAAAATAGTTTATTCACTATAAAAGGTTATTCACCATGACTCCAAAATTTAGAAACCAGCCAAAGCATTATAGGCACAGCAAGGCCACTGCATGTTTGTCCACTGTTTGTAAATGACATCTTCTGAGATACCGCGACAGACTTTCTTCACACTGCTGTTAACTGTACAAGGCATAAAATTCGCACCGATGGAGTTGTGTCAGGCAGGGAGTATGGCTGGATGGAAACCAGAGGCACAGCAATGAACCTTCTCCATCAGTATCAGCCCCTTCCTTTGGAAGAGACCAGGCACAAGTTACAGGTTTCAGGTGCTTTTTCCCCAGAGCCCACCGGATAGTGATGAAATCTTCATTTTCCAGGCAGTCTGAATATGCAGCTGAAAGAACAATCTCCTCCTTAACGAGCAATAGTAAGTTTAAAAGTGTCCATTAACGTATCTACTGCTGTGTCTTTATCTTTCTAGAGTTAGAAAATGGTACAGTGGTCACAACACTTTCTTTACAGGCTACAGCGTAGACTGTGCAATAAAGACAGATGGAATAGAACTGCCTCAGGGTAAATAAGTTTTGAGAGATAAAAAAGGAATTCTAAAAAACCCCAACATATGCAAAAAAATTAACCTTTTACCATGTTCAGCAGCTAGGGCTGAATCGCCACGCAGGAGTATAGATCTTTTTTTTCTGTTCCTTTTGATAGCTATTTGTTTTTTTCATTGCAACAGACTGGCAGAAAAATGATTGTGCTCGGGTGCTAGTTCATTAAATTTGGGGCAGATATATAAAATCTGAGACTTATACATGCAGCAGTATGGGATCTTGTTGCCAGATTCATTTAATTGTATTCAAACTCATCACATTTTGCCAATTGTAATTTTGTTTACTATTTCAGACTGACTTTATTTCAGGTTTGTTATCCTGCCCCTGATGTTAATCATACCGGTGTACCACTGACTGGAGTTCTGTCAAATATTTTTTGTCCTTGATCTTTCTGTACACTTTTTTTAAATAAAACATAGTTGGAAAAAAAAATGAATGCATAAAAAGTCAGGAATTCAAAGTTATGGTTCCCATGGCAACATGAAGTCCCTCATGTTGCATTGTACATGCACTAAAAATAAACATGCAATGAAGTACCATATTTTGTATGTCAAGGGGAGCAAGCAACTGCAACTTTAATTTTACTTGCCTGAGTTTTATAGATTTAAGTTCTCAGACCCAATATTGCAGGAATGTGGTTTTACTCTGACACAGATATATATAGCGCACAGCGTCTATTTACAGCAAGTACATACAGTCTGCCGGATGGGCAGCTCTGATTTACACCAGCAGAGCTCGGGGCCATCTGCGCGTATACATTTGGGGGTGCACTGAGTCTGCAGAGGGGTGGGGACAGCACGTTCCTGTGCAGCACACAGACATTCTGGGGGGTTCCCTTATAGCTTCAGCAGTGCCAGAAAGGGGGGGCAGGAGCACCACAGACCTTACCCAGCCTGTCATTGGCATCTCGTCACAAATACCAGCAGGAACAGCAATAAACCGATATGCCATCCTGCTTTTCTCTACAATTTGCATCCCCTTGGCAGTCTGAAGGTATTTCTCTATGGAAAAATAATAATTAAAAAAATATTAGAAGGTCCATGCAAACAGAGAGCTAAAGCGTCTGGGAGTGAAAAATAAGGAACAGCAGCATAAGCAAAGAGCTCCCTTTCACATTAGGAAAGGAAGAAGTATTCTGGTCTTCAAAGGAATTTAAACACAATGAAGAATTTGTAGGTGTAGATAAATCAGCTTTCAAGATATTTTTCCTCCCCAGAGAATGTGAAAAGCAGGGCTCAAAGTACATAAGCAGTTCCAGCATCTCTTTTATATGAAGGTGTGCTCAAAACCAGCTGGGCAACTGGTGTTCAGCCACTGAGACATTATTGCCTTTTATTTCCAGACCTGTTTGCATGTGTTTGGTGTCCTTTGTCCAAGACTACCTCTCCTTTGGAGAAGGGGCTCTTTTTCTGCATTGAGGATGTAGCATGAAACACCACATGGCTCTAACTCACGACAAGGCTCGGAGATGCTATAATACTGCTAATGCATTCCATAAGCCACACTAATACGGTTTTGTTCGACCTGCAGTTGCTAAATAAATAATATCCCTTGCATAGCTCCACTTAAAATGAATGGATATCTGAAGGGTAACTGTGGCATGAGGTGAATTTAGCTTAAAAACAAATAACTCTTTGTGTTTGAGGTTGGGTTTTTGTGTTTGCTTGTTTTATTTTGAATGAGTCTAAAACCCAGCCTGTGATGAAAAACACGGCAACATGCATGGTGTAAATTCTCACAGTAAGGATCACAGGCACGAGAATCACAGAATCACAGAATCACAGAATCACAGAATCACAGAATAGTAGGGGTTGGAAGGGACCTCTGTGGGTCATCTAGTCCAACCCTCCTGCCGAAGCAGGGTCACCTACAGCAGGCTGCACAGGACCTTGTCCAGGCGGGTCTTGAATATCTCCAGAGAAGGAAACTCCACAACTTCCCTGGGCAGCCTGTTCCAGTGCTCCGTCACCCTCAGAGGGAAGAAGTTCTTCCTCATGTTCAGACGGAACTTCCTGTGCCTCAGTTTGTGCCCATTGCCCCTTGTCCTGTCACTGGGCACCACTGAAAAGAGCTTGGCCCCATCCTCCTGACACCAACTGGATATGTTTGTTTCTGGAAGAGGACGAAGATGCAATAGCTCTACTACTGCACCTTTTCCTGTGTTTTGGAAAGAGGAAATCCAGATGTAACTCTGACCTCCCTAGTACTTCTAGTTTATGAAATTAGTTTAATGTAATGACTGTGTCTTAAAAATATAATTCCAGTCCTACAGGGCAAAACCACTTTCTGAACATGTTCGTGTGAATAGTGAGATGTTTGGACTTACTAAGTACATTTTGACTCAGAAAGCAGGTACGAGTCCATTTGCTATAACACTAACATGACAAAAGGCACACTTCTCCTACAAGTTTAATGTACAGATTATTCATAAATCTCTGAATTTCTGAATGTGTGAAATTCAGATGTGTGAAATCCTTTGCTCTGAGTCATCAGAAAAGAGAACTGACCTTAGAGCTTCTCCATGACGGGTGCTTGTGCTAATGAAATAAATGTGTTGAAATGGCCCATTTGTGGAACCACACATTTCAACAGGAAAAAATATATTGAAATGCTGTGACCAGCTCAACTGCAGAACTGTGACACCCATGGCAATTCTAAAACTACTCCCTATAGTACAGTATTCTCAGCATAAAAACCTTGGTTCTGGAAAGTTCATGATGTTTCACAATGTTTGTCTGTTCATTTACTTACTTATTTTCTCCCTTCTATGAAACCGCAGAATTCACTGATCAGCTTTATGTGACAGTAAATATTCAGTGAGGACAGCAATGTCGGGGCATATGTCTACTGTGTCTAAACCTAGGGGGTCAAAAATTAGGTTTGTTTCACAGCAAACACACACCAAATATTTAGTAGAGTGACATTCTATATAAGAAGCTTTACTGGTACATCTGAAGTCTTACTGACAATTGGCATAAGTTTTCAGAAAACATAATGCTAGAACCGGCCCCTCTGGAGCGTGTACCTCAAATGAACTCAGATGTAGAAACATATTTTCCTTTTTCCAAAGAGAAAACTGTGATGGCAGCTGGATAGCAGAGTTGTTTCACACAGATGTTATTGAAGGCAGGGTTTGCATCCTAGCTGCAAATCAACATATGGTATACTAACTACAATTTTATTTTTTTATCTTTTCTGCCACTGACTGAAGTTATTTATTACTGGCTATCACAAGACTGAAAGAGGAACAAACCAGAAACTATTCCACCACCGCAACTACCGCGTAAGATGCAGACATACCCTCACTTTCAAATGGATGAAGTATTTCAAGACACCTCCTGGCACTCTGCTGAGCTGGTAGCGTGGATCAAGCGGACATGCCTTACCTGCTTCCCTGCAAACCCCATCTGCTTCAGGTGACTATCAGCAAAGACCTACCTGAATGACTTGGTACCACAGTGAAGTAGAGAATGTGCAGTTATCTTCTGTTAGCATTCGGCAGCAGGTAGTGAGAAGTGGTGGTATCTTTCTGCTCCAGCTAGCTATGTCCTGACAGAGGTCCATGCAAGCAGCCACTTAAGGGGAATAAAACCGAAAAAAACATTTTCTGTTTATCTGTTGGATTTTTTTTAACTGTCTGACGTCTATCAAGCTAACTGCAGGTGTAAATGCAGCATAATTAGATGTATTTTAACACTTCTCACCTAATACTTTTATCTCCTCTAGACCATGGTTATCACCAGTCTGAGGGAAAACAAACACAAAAGCCAATGCAGTCAGGACGTTTCTGTCAGTCAAACATTTGACACACTAGGATAGGTTTCTAACACAACTAATCAGTCAGAACTTGGCTTGCAATTCCCTTGATTAACCATAAACAAACTATCAGCATAGCAAATCCTTTGCCTAGTGCTTTAGAAGGGCAGTTCTCCGCCCAGTGCTCCCCCACCACTACAGGGTACACTGCAGTTACAGGGCATCTGCGCTGGTCCCATGTCCTGTTCTACTCTTACAGCACTCTGTCATAACAGGTCTTTTCAATCTTTCGCCTTCCTGTTTATCCCAGATGAAATTCTCCAGACCTCTCCCCTTGGCAGTTATATCATTCTTCTCTTCTTTTCTCCCAGGCCCTCAGTCCTTACAGGATGTCCAGCTCCACAGCAGAAAAAAGCCAAAAGCCCGTCACTCAGGCTGTTGCTCTGTCCTCATCTTCCTGGAGCCTTCCCAACTTCTGCTGTTCACTGCTGTTTCATATTCTTCCAACCCTCTGGAAAACCTGGTAAGCTTTTTTCCTTTTCTTCCAGCTGTCAGTTTTTTATGGTGTCCTCCTGTCTATTTACATCCTTCAGAAGACTCTTGCAAACATCTCAGTCTCTCATTCCCAAGTTCCTTCCAATTCCTAGTAAGAAATTTTGTCTATGAGAGCATATACTTGTTAATTCACTGATGCTTGTGCACTTATAATTCTTCTGTATGTTTAGTTATTTCTTTCTGTATATGTAACTCTCTCTTTTCTCTGTAGTTCTTGAGGAATATCTCATTTTTTGAGATCCATACCAAGAACTACTTATTCTAGTTCAGATCAGCTGATTCTTACTAATTACTTAAGGGTAAATAATCATGTAAGAAACAATTGGAAAGAAGCACAGATGAACTACTGGATCCCAAATGACTATTTCAGGATATCATAACTGAGCAATGTACATTTATGATGTATTGTCCTGGGTTCAGCTGGGATAGGGTTAATTTTCACCAGAAGCCAGGAGGGGACACAGCCTGGCCGGCTGACCCATACTGGCCAAATAAATAGGGTGTCTGATACCTTGTGCTGTCATTTGATACCTTGTGTCGTCATGCTCAGTTCGGGTCGGGGAGATGGGCAGGGGGAGGTGAGTCGCGGCTCGGGAGCATGCGGGGCATCAGGCAGTGAGAGAGTTGCTCTGTGTCTTCCCTTGTTTGTATTGGTGGTGGTGTTGTTACTGTTCGTTTCCCTTGCTATTATGTTAAGCTGTCCTTACTCCGACCCACGAGTTTTGCCTTTTTCACCCAGTTCTCCTCCCCACCCCAGCGGGGGGAGGGCAACAGAGCAACCACGTGGTTCTTTGTTGTCGGCCAGGGTCAAACCATGACACATATCAATCCTAGTATCTATGCAAGTGCCAAAGTTAGATCCTTTTACATAAAAGGGGCTAGTACAAATGTTATACATTTTCATTTAAAAATAGTTGAGGAAATACATGTTCTATGGACCACATACAAAGAATGAGAAACCTGTAAGGAAGAGGTCAATTGCAGAAACAAAGTTCCTGTACTGAGAGTTTGTTGCTGTTACAGAGATTCAAACTGGAGTAATAAGGGCATTAAGTCTGTTTTTCTTTAGTTTCTATGCTTTGTGGGTTTGTGTTTTTATACATATTTGCACAGCACCTAACTGTAAGTGGGTGCTTCTATAAACAGTTTATTATTAATAATGGATATCTGAGGTAGGCTGACTTAGAGAGAAGAAATTATAAACAAATCATGCAGCTAATATGTTGACTATTAATTAACATGAGTGATTCATTCAGTGCTATATCCAGACATAAAACCAGACTGAAAGATGAAAGGGCAATTTCGAAAAAGACTATAACTTGCATAGTTATCGGCTGCAGTATCTGAGACCTCAAATAATGGCCTAATTACAGCTCATCTGAAAGGTATCAGGGCCTTATCCTCTACAGGAAGTATTAATGGAAAATCACTTGCTTTTCAAAGCCAATAAGCCCATCTGCAGGTTCCATATCAGCTCCCACCAGACATATATCTTTTTACACATGGGTGGTCTGTCACATGATGATTGACTCAATCTTGACAAGAAAAGGGATAGAAAAATTATCACTTCGTGCAGATATGACCACTTCTGACTTTGGCAGGTGAGGCAGTCTGGATTGCCCAACACCGACCTACTTGCAAAAGATAATATTTTCTTCAATTCTTCCATTTTCATAAGCATCAGCCAACACATCTGTCCTTTCTGTGTTAACTCCCAGATTATGACTTCTGCCTTACTTCATCCCTCTGGAACAGCCATATAGGTAACACTTCTATTCAGTGGTACTGAATGCTACTGAGTATTCCTTCGTGTAGCAAAGCAGTGCTAAGTAGCACTTCGCGACACAAATGCGGCTGTTTGTGGCTAAGGTACTTCTCATTGTAAGCAAGTACACTACATTTCTGCCCTTTTACTAAGGTGATACTTATGACCAAAGACAAATGAAAGTGTTCTGCCAGGATACTGGCACCCTGGATTATAAGCAGAAATAGTGACGTGCTGGTGGTTTCAATACCAAGACCTGAACAAGCTTCAAAAAAATGTTTTTTTTTGCCCAGGATTAGGATGTTGACGAAGTTACCTAGGATGGTGGTTCCTGGGACCATGGGATCCAAGCCAGTTCTGAAGTGAGTCACTAGGATTTTCAAATGTCCTCAAACAATAAGTTTGATGGCATTCTTCCTCCCCCCCCCCCCGAAGGCTGGCCATTGCCCATTTGCTTGAGGTGTTCGATACAGTGGTGTAGCTACTCACATGAATTCTTTCTAAACTTGCTCAGTCTTGATTCTCTTGCAATGGAAGCAATCTTTATTCTTGCCTTATGAACACAGAATTCACCTGAAACCAAAAGCACAAGGCACTGCTACACCAAATGGGGCCAATGCTTACTCACATTTATTTATTTACAAAACAGATGCTTTCCAAAAATAAGGTACAAGAAGGAATACAAACAATTAGTTACCAGATCAGTCTCTAGGCTATGTTTTAAAATACCTTTCTGTGCACCTGAATGTCACTGAAGCTGGAAAAACATAATAAATCAACCACTACAACCTCACTTGAATAGTAAAGGACCGGCAGATGTGGAATCTGAATATTCAGTAACTACTAAGCAGAAAGAGTAAGTCTCTCAGTGTGGGACGTTTTTTTGTTTGTGTTAATTATACTAATTAGAATTAGAACTTCCACCACTCCAATTTCCTGCAGCTGTGTGGTGCTAGCTTCTATTGTTAGCACTCAGGGAAAATACTCCAACAGAGGGCACCAAGAAAATTACTTACAATCTGAACACCCACACAATCCTGTCAGATTGGAAAGACTGCAGACAGCATAACTAATAAAGTTATTGTGCTATTTTGAAAGAATAATAGCATGTTTGAAGAGACCATATTAACCCTGTTGTAAAGTATTGATTGCACTCTGTAGTAAAGGAAATGAAACAACAAAGACATAGTGTTTTAATTCTTCTCCTGTTTGCTCTCGCTAGTTTTACTCTGTTTCAATTTACACCTATATTTGAGAACACAGAAAATGTATCACCTATGGTTCACAAAGACAGTTTTATTTTCGTAGACACTCTTTCAGCAACTTGATGCTTTTAAGACTGTTCTTCAATTCAAGCAAACAGTTGTGAATATGAAAGAAATCCCAATCTAAAACTGCTTGAATCCTGTTAGTCATGTTTAACTTCTGGGGGGGGGGGGGGGGAAAGTCAATAAAAGTGTCAAAAGATGTCAGCTGATTGGCTCTGGATATCTCAGTTTAGATGTGTTACCAAAAAAAAGATATAATTATCATTTCAGTCTCTAAGGGAATGCTTTCTTTCCATACCAGTGCATTACGAGCAAGCAAAACAAGCAGTGTGTCTTTTGTAACAATTTGCTGTTGTTTTGAAAGCACATCTGCGTGCATACATCTAACAATACAATGCCACTGTGTAAAGCTGTTCTAGATGCGGCTGAGGGAAATATTTGACTTGAAGAATTAATATTTTCACTGAATTTAAAGCATCAGTCCTCTTATCAAAATAATCAGATTCAGTCAGATCTGCTAGATTTGTTTACACTTGCTAAGAGCTGTTTTCGTATTCTGTGCTAAACTGTAAGTTTAAAGGCAAGTGTCTGAATTAGCAGAGAATGATGGACTTTTCAAGCATCATCTTTTATATACATCAATACATAAAAATCAGTTAGCATTCTTTTCTATTGTAAATGAACATCATTTGTAATCATTCTCTGAGGTGATCTAGTATGTATAAAATCACTTCACCTTTTTTTTTTCCCCTCAAATGGTGCTTTTAAGAGCATGATTCCTGTAACTGCATTTCCTTCCCTTTCTATGAGAGTATCTGTAAAGACATTTGGCATCTCATCAGCAAAAACAGCAGATGGAGAAGGGCCTTCCTACGTGCTCTGTCAAGGGAATTGCAACTTTAGGTGGGTTTTTAATAGACATCAAGGATTTAGTGACGTGCCAAAGATTGCATGCCTTCACTGTACCTATTATTTGTGCCTTTCTCTTTTAATAGAAATGAAAACAATTACTGTGCAGAAAAGATTTAGCTTCTCTTTGAGAGTATCATACCATATGGTATGGGGGATGTATAGCTGACAAAACGAATGTAAAAATGAAGTACATACACTTCAGATGATGCTAGTTGAACTAAATTTATGTTTCAAATTTTAAATGAACTGATAGAAAAGTTTACAAATAGCAAAAAACTTCATATGCTAATAGCAATTCAAATAAGACATAAAAATACTTGTTACCGAGTTTGGCTTTGTATAAAAATGGCCTTGGGGACCAAAGAACATTTCAACAGACAACTAAGTAAGCACTGTAATTATAAGAATGAAAATCAACAGAGTTTTTCCAAATAACAGTCTTGTTATCACATGATAGCACATGAAACTGCAAACAGACCAAATACTTTTCTCGGTTACTGAGAAAAGAGATTTTCCTGATAGGACATGATGTTCATAGATGAGGCATGAAGACATTTATACTGGCTATTCAAGGAGAAAAAAAAATCCCTTTTGGTAGGAAAGCAAACTCACAGCCTTTATCTTGCATATCTCTCAGCCATTAAAATATGCTGTATCCGATGAGTTAAACCCTCAGCAAACTTAGCAAAAAACCCCAACTCCCCTGAATTTGCACTTTTCATGAGTAATTAAATGTGCTCTCAGAAACCTTCTTAATGTTCTCAAAATCCTACAGCACATGAAAGCAGTGTCAAAATTCTCCATTAGGCATAGAAGTGAAATGTTTGGGCTTGTGCAGATTCTAGAGCTGGATGGAAGGATTTTGTAAAGGACCTTCAATGGCCCAAAGTCTTTCATGTTGCGAGTTTCCTCCTTGTCTCAGAGGACAGAATCGCTGTTATGCTCTAGAATTCAGTGTGGAAATACAGAAGTAACAGAGCTCAATGTCAGGTAGACCTTCATTGACATAGAGAGAATATTCACATCCTTGCAGCAAATGTTATTTGTAGAAAATGGGAAAAAAAGAAAAAAAAAAAGATGAAATAAGGTTTGGGGACTTTGGGACTAGATTAGCACTGAAATATTAGTTACAGTGTTATAAAAGCACAGGGGAGTTGTACCAAGAACACTGCAGCTGCAGCAAGATCTCTTGAATCAGGTTTCAGACAGCTCAGTATCTGCGTGCGCAGAGGAGAAACATGAGCTATTAATTGCAATATTAATCATATACTGCCACTGTAGTAGTGCAAGGTAGCACTTCACCGCATGTTCACAAAGACCAAATGGCCCCTCAGTAATTTCTGCAACTGCTGAATTCCTTGCACCAGGACTCCACGGAACCTTATTTTGAGGGGCGGAAAAGAAGTGTTTTTCTCTTGGACTGCCTGAGCAGATCCCTGACCAACATTCACCACAGTCACATAATCGTAAACTCGCTTTTTGAGGACTGCAGTGTGACTAAACACCAGGCACAGGACATGAAGAAGGATCACAAAGAGCTGCTCTGGCCACCTTTCCTCTGCATTTTTTTCCTCCTTCTGTTTCTCACTGACCACAAGAGTATTCCTGCCTTGATGTCATCCTCTCCCTCACCAAAGCCTGCTGTCCCCAGACAGCCGTATGTCCAGCCAACGCATTCCTTTTCCTACCCCCACCGCAGAATGCCTGTTTAATTTTGGCTTCCTTGAAACAGGAATGTGCTAAGAAACTGATCATTAGCAATATCTCTAAAATGGTACTAAAGCATTTTATGGTCTATAATCCTCCTAATCCACATCTACAAAAATCTCTTGCAATAATCAGTGTGCAAATAACCACTCATTCACTGTTATTCACTGTCACATGCTCAGGCTGCTCCCCCAGCTATTCCCTCTGAACTCACTGAATTTTATGGCCGTGCAAGAGAGTCACAAAAAGCTCACAGCATATCCCCATCAGTTTCAGAGAGGCACCAAGCACTGAAATGAATGCAGTCAGCCCCATGTATCACCAGCTAAGATCCCTTTCCCCAGTCCAACAAATGCAAAATACAACCTCTCTTTCTTTTCCTTTCGAGGAAGGGAGACTCAGCATAGCTGGAAGGCTCAGGTGATTGGAAACAAGACATTAAGGCATTTATCTATGAAACACAGTTCAAATTCAGACCAGATCAGTCTTAAATGAAAGTCACTACCATGTGATGACCGCTCAGTGAAAGCTGACGTTCTCAGACACCCAGATCACAGCAACTGCTGTCACAGCGGCGGGTAGCTTCGGCAACGACAAAGGATCACGTAACCTGGATAACTAAAATAACCTCTAGCATCTTGAATGTTTCCCTGGCCATGTAGATCGGGGCTGAAATAAAGTGGCGGGGTAGCTGATGGAAAGTTGCATTTTTACTAGTTGTGTTGTATCTGTACTGGGGATAAACAGAGAGGGCTTTCAGTCTCCCAGGGCTGTCAATCTGTCATCTTCCACACACACAGAGAACAGGTTTTGCCTTTTAAAAGAAAGAACACTGTGAACAGAAACTCATCATTAATCAAGGCTTATTTCTCCATGTGAAAAAAAAAAAAAAAGCAAAGTCAAGTCACAATCTCCACATTTGGAACTCTATTCCACTTCACAAGCTGTGGCTAAAGAATATAAAGTAGAATCAGAAATCTGTCCTTTGAGAAAGGAAAAAGAAACACTTAGGTCTCTGTGTGGGATATGCTGGTCTGTGGAAGTTGAATAAACTGGTACAATACACAACGCTATGACTCACAGTGCTGGATGGAAGAGCACTGTATGCCATCCATCAAACATTCGCTTCAAGACAATCCTTAAAACTTTGAACACAGCAGGATGAGAAGATCACAAACCTCTCTGGAATCCATGCGTGCTGCTAGGCACTCTACCTGCCTTATAGCAACCGTGGTTATAAAAACCCCTTCATGTGCTAACCTGAAATAAATTAATGAGACTGCTTATAATTTATGACTGGATAGGTAGGTTTCCACTTTGTGATCTCAAAGACTTGTTGGAGTACTCTTTGTTAGCATAAGCCAATAGAACGAGCTACCTTCTCCAGACGTTAGAAATGCAGATTTCATTGTAAATCAGACATGACTCAACTCCCTGACAGTTGCTGATTAAAAAATTACAGTAAAAATAATTTGAACTTAAGTGCTTGCTAACAACATATTTTTAAGCATTTTATTACTGACAACCCCCTCTGACATCTATAGTATATAGATAAAACAATAATTAGTGTAGGCAAAAGCAAGGACTAATTTAGAGAGATATTTTCAAGAACAATTTTTGGAACTCAAAGCTTTACAGATTTTCAAAATTAGGTTGATTAGTCAATGAAATCCATTATGAGGCAAAGTGTTGGTTAAAGACTCATACTCTGCAAAAATAAAGACTGAATGCCTTTTCAGTGCTTTAGCTGAGCACAAGTGTGGTCACTTAACAGAGGGTATTGTTGGATGACACTATTACTGACCATATTACGCAGAAAGCTGATAAATGATTCCTTCTAGAGGCCTTAAAAGCTAAATCTTGAAATCTCATCAATTTTTATGGGTGCTTTGTATTTTTACCATTTTGAGTGTTTTAATATGCATTTTTCTCTTCAAAATGGTTTGAAAACACTGTTAGAAGTGTGGGGGGGGGGAAGTTAGGAGATCCAGCCCAGTCTAGCAAGCCATTATTATCAGGTATGAGGCATGAGGCCCTGACTTCAGTGGGACTATTCACAGTACCATGTGGAGAGACAGTGCTGCTGGACAGGGCTCTCATTGATTATATAAAGAAAACAACAAAATAACTAGACCTGAAGTGTTATAAAATGCATCATGTGAGCACGTTGAAAAGTAGGGGGAACAAATACCCTCTAATCTCTCTGGTACAACAATTTGTAGTTGTTACTTGTAACCTCAAATGTAAAAATGTAGGCAGAAGTGAGATTTTAAGCAGACTATACTCCTTATTAAATGAAATATTTAGCAATTTAGAATTAACAATTCTAATCATAAATACCAGGCAACCACTTTTGAACTGCTACCACAGCTAATTACTCCAGTGGGAAAGGAAACAGGAGAAAGGTCATTTCAGCTGTGCAAGGACAGGTTCTCTCTGAATCTATATTTTGCCCAAATAAAACCTGTGGTTAGACAGCGTTTGCGGGAATGTTAACCCTTCGTCTGTAGGAACCGCAGTGTTTCTTGTAATAGTTGTCTTTTCTTCCTGCTGCATAAACTAGTGATTTTCTCTAAGACTAATGGCATTTATATTTATAGTTTTCTCCTTCCACTACATCATTGCCTATAATCTCCTCTGGGAAAACGATTTAATTACGTTGTTGTTTTAGTGATACTGTTTCTAGTGCTATCATTGCAGTGGTTACACGTAGTCAGCAGTCACTAAGTGCTGGCACTCTGGTGGGCACTGTAGGAGGAGTAAACAACTAGCCACTGCCTCTTCTTGTGACACCAAAAATTAGACAAATGTGCCAAATTATTGTGAATAGGACCTAAAAAGTATTTTGGAATTTCCTGGAGACCAGAATCTTGCTGACTCACAAAGCCTCCAGACCAGATCCACCAGAAATTACGATGATATGGTTTTGTATATCAGATTCGTTCTCAAACACCTCAATGAGCTGTCTGAGCCTCAGGGCTGCTCTTCTTCTCTGGAGGGTGAGCAGCCAAGAGGAGAGAGGAATAGTCTGGAATGTGGAGAAAAATGGGCTCAGATCCTACAGATTGCCTCAGGTGTCCTGGGTCAGTCTTGACTTAGGAACTTAATAAGCTACCCAGACCCAAGCTTGAGGTGAAAAATCCTTTAGATAGGAGCTCCACTTTGCAAATTGTATCAACGTTACTACTCCTTTCAGTACTATAAGGATGTAGGATTCCTGTTTGTATCCGAAATGCCCCTACCCAGAAGAGCTGGCAGTTCAAGAACAGTATGGGATAGTGCAGAGTGCCACAAGAAGACGTACTGATCCAGTCATTGAACATGGAGAAACTACCTTCATGTAAGCTGAAGGAAGATCCATAAATACGTTTCAGTCTGCAGGCAAATATTGCTGAGAACCTGAGGACCGTGATTGTTTTGAGAGAAGTGTATCTGGAAGGAGTTAAGCAAAACAAAGGATATGTGAAGGGCTTATTTAGAGCACATAAAAGGATGGTAACGTAGTACAATTCACAGTACATTTTCCCAGCTGATGAAGGTTGGCATTGCATTTGCCATAAGTGTTCTTGAACTGTTCTTCTGTCCCCTAGTCTGTCATCGTCGAGATAAAATGGACAGCAATATGGATTGGCTGAGTAAATGATAGCCATGATAATAAAGAATCACCCCTGTACAGACAGGGAAAAAAGCAGACAAGTTCATTATAAAAGCTGCAGATTATTCTACATAAAATATAAAGACGTTTTGCTTGGACGTACATTGAAGTGAAAAGAATTTCAGAATCCAGTGGAGATATATTTTTAAAACTAAAATGAACATTTGGGCCAGGTAAAATATTTTTCTCACATAAATGGCTGTGTGAACCTTCTTTTCAGAAGACAAATTCTATAAAAAGTTTCCAGGTAAACCCCACTAATTCTGCAAAGTCTAAGTCTACAAAGTCTTTGCTCTGCAACTCTCTCCAGACCCTAATAAAATTGTTATTGAATGTATTTGAGTATGCTGTCTCAGATCGCTTTGTCTTTCCTGGGGCTTTTTACTCCAACATTTCTGATTTATTCCTATAAACTTCTAGAGAAAGAAGAAATATTCCAGGTATTACACAACTTAAACTGGATATAAGAAATGCAAGCTTTAAATAAAGAACTAAAAAAAAAAAAAGGGAAAAAAAAGAAAAATAGAATAACTTTACACACGGCTCCAACATCCTGACATACAGGAACTCAGAGTGAGTCACTTGCCATCCAGCAAAGACAAAGTACAGTAATTCAACTGCTGATAAACTCTTCAGGCAGAAGTTAACCTACTTTGGATAAGATATACACACATCTATTCTTGAAGTAGGTAGCCTTTTCCATTTTAGTAGCTTATTTTAAAAACTGGAAATTGAAGAGAACACTTCAGCTCTGAAATGAAGGAACATAAAAGTGGAGACTTCAGGCTTTATGGTAGATATCTGAAAGTCACACTGAAATCTTGGAGTTAAAGTACACGGAACTGAGGCAGTAATATTCTAAGAGCAACTAGAAAATAGCTGTTGGACCCCAGAGATAAAGTCTTTATGAGTTTATAAGATTTATCTGGCGAGACTTCCCACTTTGGAAGAGAAGTTTAGTAGTGGCTTATGAAAGACTGTTCTAATAGAGAAAGCTTTTGTGGAATGACATGAACAATCACTATATCAGACGTCAGTTATGACTTGTGAGTCTGCTGAGTATGTATTAATGTGGCTTGATTAATTTCCCTCGGGGATGAAATCTGCCTAAAACTATAGACAAGATGGCACCCATGAATTTTTAGCAATTGTTTCTGCAAAAGCATCTTCAGAACATTAGCACTTCCTCGATTTTATGTGAGATGAAGAAATAATTCAGTATCTATTCCTTCATTCTTTGAGAGGTCATATATCCCTATCCCAGGCAACAAACTTACGTGGTAGGCTGAAGCACAGAGGGCGATATTTTGGTTAGCAATTTCCCTGCCCTGTTGCAGGTAATGCCGGAAAACCTCTGCCAGACGTGACCTTTCCTTTCCAGGCAGGCTGTCACTGATGAGCTGCGTAGCCACGGCTATAAAGTGCATATACCTGGGCCCCAGTTTTGCCTTCAGTTGGTAGCCAGTGAGATTGCAAAAATGAGTATAGTGCTGGACTTCAAACATCTTTAATCATATTCTTGTTCCCTTGAGTACAGACTGATTGATTGCAGATTCCAATTTTCGTTCCTGGCTATCATTAAAAATTTGTGAAGGTAAGGTTGAATCATATACTGGGCTTCTTGAGCCTCTTTCTTATTCAAATCATAGCCATCTCTTGGTTAACTGCAAGAACCTGAATACATTCCTTTTTAATGGATAAATGTGCTGGAGGAATGGGTAATATTTTTTATATTGTCACTTACTTGTGCTTGTTTATGCTCAGGGTTGTTTTCTTTAAATCATTTTATATTCAGGCAGACTCCTCAGCTACCTTCATATGTATCAATTTCCAATTAAGAAGAAGAGGTGGAAACACATATGAATTTGGGTCTCATAAAAGTTTTGAATACACCGCTGTAACACCAACGACTATTACAAGGAGAGTAATTGCTCTCCTCCAAGCCAAGCCTAGCCTCTTTTAGTTTCAGTAACAGGTTTTTCAGTAATCTGTATTGGACATTTATGGCCGGATAAGCCAAATACAGTCACTACCAATCCCAGCAGACCTGCTAAACACTACAGAGCCCTGTGTTACTTAAAAGCAATTTTTGATTTATAAGCTTTATTTATTTCACTAGAGGGTTTTCTCAAATAGGTCTTCTTTCAGATAAGAGTTCAGCAACGTCTGGTATTGAGGATCTAATGGTAATCTCAGTAATGCTACTTCCATTAAGGGAGGGAAGACTGAATTCTGAATTTATTGTACTTCTAAATAATTAATTTGCCTCCAAGGCCCCTTAATAAACTGATCACTGGATGTAGCACAACTGGACGTAACAGCACTGTGAAAGGTCTTGAGGCTATGGACAACTTGCATGTCATTACTCTCCCTAGATGAATCACACCATTCAAATGAAGTTGTTGAATTTTTTGTCAGTAATGGGGCCAGGGTTTGACATTTACAAATGCATTTCTGATGTCTGTTTTGTATGAGATGTCTCCTCTGCGACCTCAGAATCACTTAAACCTTGTGAAAAAAAAAGCCCAGGAAAGAGATACTTAAGTGTTTCCAGGCCTATCACTTGACAATGTTCACAAACTGCGTGCTCTTTAAAGGTTCTCGAGAGAAATTTACTCAGCACTGCATTTCTTTTTATGTGCAAAATATTGCCATGTTGCTTGTGCCAATCACAACATGCTAAGACTGGGTAAAAGCTGGATGAAACGTGCAATGTGATTTTGGATCACGTTTATTTCACTTTCAGTTTGTTTCTTTCATCCATTAACATTTTACAAACATTCTACTCACTGAATTTTAAATGTGCATGTTTTCTCAATTAAGCCACAAATATGTGCAGGTTTACATAATCAGGGAACAGAAGCAATGTGTGATTTATCCTACTGATCCCAGCCAACTATTTAGCCCAAAAAGCCACTGCTAAAATGTCTCTCTTGATGGCCCATCTATATCGTGTCCTTTTACATTCATTTTTCTATCAGCTTCCATTTTCAGTGCATCAGATTAACACCCGCAAGACCTCATCCAACTCAATCATTCTCTGCTGTTGGATCTCTTTGTCTGCTGTACTTCAGCGGCAACACATGCCCTAAGGCCATCTGTCCATTTTTCTCCCAATTTTTTATGAATCTTTGATGGGCACACTGAGTGCCCTTTCGGAGCCGTTCCAAAACCTGAACGAACAGCTTCCACTGAGTTCAATCCCAGCTTTAGTGTTGTGGACTTTAAAGCTCTACATACTTTCAAGCCATTGCAAGCAGCAGGTACAGGTACAATAATCTAAAAAGAACCGGCTAATCTGTACAGAAATGCAATGTACCTCTGCAAGTCCCCAGAAACTTCTTAAGTCTTGTTGGTATATTCCCCAGTGGCACAAAATGATGTTTCCTCCTATGTTTCTAATGAGGAATATGAGCGCAAATCTGTGACGCATGGAATGGGGGTGGAAGATGACTAGTGAAAGACTTCTAGATAATGTGGAAATATGTATTTGCTTAAACTCATGTATACAGAAAATGTGTTGCAAGAACTTGTTTAAAACTAGACCATTCCGAGGAGTTTAATGCATTCATGATCACTGACAGACAATACACTGTCCTTCACCTACCAGCTGCCTTCCAGAGACCAGCTCTCAAAGTCCCTTGCTTTAGTCAAATAGCGTCTTACAGAACAAGACTCTGTCAAAACAGGGACTCTTACAGAACAGCTTCTATGATGTTTAGACAAACTCTGAGACCAGTTTCTTTTTGGGCTGGACCCTGGCATAAGGAATGCACAGTACAATGTAATTCTGAAGGGATGGAATTCAGTAAAACCATTTATTTCAGAACAAGGCCATGCCTCATTCCTTCTTGAAGGCTATTCCCATGCTATATTTCAGTTGTCGACTATTTTGTCTGCTCAAAGAAAAAATATGACAGGATTTGGTCAATAATAGGGAATGTGCTCTTTTTAAAAATCATAGGCTATTTTATCAAAACTGTGGAAATGACAAACAGACCAAAGTAATATCCCATCTCTGGGTAAAGAATGGAAAGTTCTAGCCTGAAAGGTGGACATTGCTGAGAGTGGAGGCCAAGTGAGAACAGGAGGCTCAGGATGGGAAATGCCACACAGCTCTCCCTAATCGCACAAACCTGTCACTAGCTCTGATGATTGGGGGGGGGGGGGGGGCTGAAAAATGTGAGCGTGGGTTGATGTGGGGTGCTCCTCTTTGGAAGCTGTTATCCTAGTCCACCTGTGCACACATGAGATGCAGCAGTGAATCCCCACACTCCACCTGCCCCACATCTGCATCTGAAAAGCAGCTGTATGAGGGGAGACTGTTCAAAGGCCTGAGTAAGGCTCTCAGCATTGTCCCCTTCTCTCCAGCCCACGTGTCCGTGGTTTGTTACAAGAGCATGGGCTGCTGGTTTTCTGCGGAATTACTATGCTCTAAAAAAGCTTCTGTGAGCACTTGGCAGTAAAATAATACATTTAATTGAAATTTGCAGTATGTTTTACTGAGATTTTTTTGTCAGAAGTCAAAATACAATGAAGACCCTGCTGTGGGCATTATTGGATATCACTAAGAAAGCCTGCATCAATACCATTCTCAATTATCTCTAGGATGTCCAACCTTGAAGAGCCAGATCTTCAAGGCCTTGGATCTTGCCAAGGCTCATAAAATAAGCGAGCAGATTTTCACAAAGGAAGCAAAAGAGCAGAGGGGTGGAAAGTTGGCTAGGAGCAGCAGGATAATGAGAATCCTTGACTATCTCATCTTTTGGATAGAAAAATTTCATTTAAATCTCTCGAAATCCCCTCACACTCTAGGAGAATGGTTAAAAGTTCCTGGGGAAAAAAAAAAAAAAAAAGGAAGATGGAAATATTTTTGCTGGTTAGGAATACGTATTTTACTATAATGTATTTTACATACTACTCAAATACCACGGGAAAATACCATGGTAGATATGAATTCTATCATATAGCATTGGAATATTACTAATTTAAGGTATTTCACTGTGAGATGATATATTTTGCTAGACATCTGCCAGTCATTATGAACAGAACTAAATTACAGCCTGTGTTAAAAAATATGTTATGATGGGCTTAGCAACACCCAAAAAGTATAATGGGAAAGTTTTAACAGGGAATGCAAAGAGGGTAGAGGCATCTAGTAGAGTTTCAGAACCAAACTTTCTTGAATTTTACAGAGATTTACTTGACACTTTATTTAGAGGTTGTAATTATCGGGATAAAGACTGTCCCTTCCTTCAGTTCCCTATACCTCTCGGGCTGGAGGGCAAGACGTGAATGTGGGGTCTCTCCATCTTTTTGCTGTTATATTTGGCTTACATTCAGCATAGAAGTTGTGACCTCAGACAGTTTTTAAAAGATGTGCAAGAGGCAATATAAATATGCTTTGCTCTTAATTCAAAATGCAAAAGACTGTAAAACATTTAGAGCTCTCAAAATGTAAAAGCTGGAACACAAATAAATCTGTTCATGTCATAGAACATAAAAATTATCTCAAAGCTGATGTGTAAGTTCAAGTATTTGTCAGCACGCCAAGTTCCAGTAGAAGGACACAGAGAGAGAACCACACGTAACAGTTCGACAGATACATACCTGACAGAAAAGTGGGGTCACGTGTGCATCTTGCCCATACCTCTCAAGCTCGTCCTCTCCACTTGAGGAAAGAATGCAATAAAAATCTCTTTGTTGCTTTTTAATAGGAATGTGAGTAATGGGAAAGGATGAAATCCCAGGAGACTCCCATTGGAGGATGTGGAAACTATCTGGATAAAGCCCAGGTGGCTGTACATCGGCGGGACTTCACAGCAGCGAAACGGAGCAGCGACCTGGTGCTGCACATGCACCACCGCCTAACAACCTCTCCCGGAGCGCGGACGCGGTGGACACCCGCGAGACTGCCACGGTGGTTAAGGCATTAGCCCTCCTCTCCCAAACTATCCGCCAGTTACCTGGCCTGAAGTTGTTTTTACACCTTCGGCTCTATAGCTCCCAGCGTACAGGGTGGCATCAGATACTCCCCCACCCCTATACCAAGATGAACTGGTACATCTTTTTCAGTAAAAAATTCCACATGACAACACGAATTGAGACGTAGCCTAATGCATCAGAAGCTGGGCTGGTGCACTGCTTTCCTACACCTTGCTCAGAAGAATTTCCCCTGTCTGCTCGGCCCCGGCACGCGGCCCATCCTTCCTGAAACACCGGGTGTTGTGAAAGCCACCTCACCCGGCCCCCGGCCTTCTCCAAGTTCAAACAAAGAGCCAGTGTTCCCCGAAGCACATCCCTTCATAGTTCACGGTAAGCACGCAAGCTGGTTTTCAGCCACTCCACCCAAACGAGGTACAGGGGGTTCCACGCGAAGGGTTTTTTACTGTTAGGGTTTTGGTTTTTTTTGCGGGGGGGGGGTGTGTGTGAAGCACATGTTGGTTTGTATAACAAGGCGAACTGTTGTGTTTCACTTTTATTTTTGCCGTGAAAACGTGAGGGTTTGCTTAGAGGTGAACCTATCAACTGCCACACACTGTCTGGGAAGGATTTCGAATCACAGCAAACCTTTGATGAACCTGGATCGCATTTCGAGTTTGCAGCAAAACCGGTGAGCTTCCAGCGGCTTCGGGTTCTGTTGCAAACACCCCACGACAGCTCTAATCACCAGCCGCCAAGCGAAAAAGAAAAAAGACAATTTAAGAGTAGGCTAAAAAAACGTGCAGGGAATTCGCGGAGACAGAAACCCAGGCGCTGGCGCCTTTATCCCTTCTTCCGAACGCTTTTTAGGGTCCCCGGCTCTGGAAGCGCCCGGAGCTCCGGTGCGGCCGGAGAGAGAGAGCGAGCGAGGCCTTTGCCACCCGGCATGCCCGGGGTCCGGGCGCCGGGGCCGCGCAGCCGTCCGCAGACCCCTCCGAGCGGCCGGTGATTTATTACGGGCGGGAACGACAGCGTTAATGACAACACCGTTCGTGGCGGTTTCAGTTCCGAGCAACGAGACTCCGCCGGCACTGCGAGCCAGGCAAGCGCGGCCCCAGAGAGGGGAGCAAAGGAAAAAAACAAAAAAACAACCCCGCAAACCCCGGCTCGACGATCCTGCCGGGCAGCTCGATGCGCGGCGATAACGCGGCGGTCCCCGCCCGATCCGTAACGCTCTTCCAACAGCGGGAGCAGCCGGCGAACCGCGCCCGGGGCGGCGGGGCTCCTGCCCGGCACACGGCGCCCGCCGCCCTCTCCGCCCCGCCGGCTCAGCCGGAGCCTTCTCCCCTTCGCCCCTCGCCCTTCCGCAGGCGGCAGGTTCCTTCCCCCTCCGCGCCGAGCCGCGCCGCGTCGCGCCGGGCTGTGCCGAGCCGGAGGCAGCGGAGCAGCCGCGCCGCGCCGCGCCGGTGCTCGCCCCCGCGCCTGCAGCAGGAGGCGCTGCCGGGCGCCGCTCCGCCCGCGCGGGCTGCGGGCCGGAGTCCGCGTTCCCCCTCCGCCACGCGCCGGGGCGCGGGGGCTGGGCGCGCGCTCGGCTCCTCCCCTCCCTCCCTCCCTCCCTCCCCGCTCGCCCGGCGGCAAAGTAACTCCGGAGTACGAGGGGAGCCGGTGCCGCCGCGCTCGCCGCGCCGCAGACGGCTGCCCCAGCCAGCGGGCGGCCCCGGGGCCAGCGGGCGCCCCTCGGCGCTGGGGGCGGGGGTTCTCCCGGCGGGACGGGCGGGCGAGGCGAGCTCCGCCCGCCGCCGCGGGCCGGGGCTGCCCCGGCCTCTTTGGGAAACTTCTCCGCAAGTCGGCATGGGCAGGGGGGCCGGCGCCGCCGCCTCGCTGCCGCCGCTGCTGGCGGCGCTGGCCCTGCTGGCCGGCGGCTCGCCCGCCCTGCTCGGGACGGCCCGGGCCCAGCTCTCCGCAGGTGAGTTGTCGCTCGGCGCCCAGGTGAGAGGGCGGAAGGCGCGGCGGGGTCGGGCCGCGCCGCGCCCGGGGTGCCCTCGGGGGAAGGGGTCGCGGGTGGCACCGCGCCAGGACCCGGCTCCCGCCCCCGGGGAGCGGCGGTGGAGCTGCGGAGCGGCTGCCTCCCTCTACCCCCCGCGTCCCGGTGCCGCTCCGTGGGGCGCGGTGCGAACCCCGCGTCTCTGCAGGGTGCCGGCGCGGGGCTCGCAGGGGCGGGCAGGGCGCGGGCTTCGGGCGTCTCACAAACTCCCCTTCCTCCTCCTCCTGCCCCCGGCCGAGCCTCCCAGGTGCCGTCGGTGCCGCCGTCGCCCCTTCCCCCGCTCAAACTTTTCCCGGTGCAGCCCCCGGGGCGCCCCGGCCGCTTCCCCGCCCGAGCGGGGCGCAGCGCCCGGCTCCCCGCGGCGTGGGGCGGGGAGGCGCGGCCCGGGCTGCCGCCGGCTACCGGCGTCCCCCCACCCTCCCTAAAAAAAAACGTGGGGGGAAAAAAGCCCGAGGGCGGTGGACGAGCAAGGGGAGGGAAAGCAGCGTGTGGAGCCGGCGTCTGTTCTGTGTGAAAGCCGAGAATTTTTCCCCCCCACCTTCCTGCCCCGCGGGGTTTTGCGGAATAAAAGCCCGCGGGGCCGGGCGGTGAGCGGCGGGGCAGGGCCCGCGGCCGGGCTGGGGCGGTCTCTCGGGGGGGGGGGGGGGTGGCGTGGGGGTCCAGCACCTCCCGTGGCGCGGCGGGGCGGTGCGAGGCGCAGCGCGGGGTGGGGGCCCGGGTGCGGGATCCTGACACCCCCCGTCCCCCCGTTGCAGTTTGTGTG
Organism: Opisthocomus hoazin; assembly: GCF_030867145.1. Classification (NCBI taxonomy): domain Eukaryota; kingdom Metazoa; phylum Chordata; class Aves; order Opisthocomiformes; family Opisthocomidae; genus Opisthocomus; species Opisthocomus hoazin. The sequence continues at coordinate 69,868,591 of NC_134415.1, forward strand.
GCGTCCCGCGTGTGCTGCGGGCGAAGCTGTAGTGCGAACGTGTTCTCACTGTTGGCGGTGCTGGGCGAAGGACCAGCTGAAGTAGACTTCAGCCCCCCCCCCCCTTTTTTTTTTTTAAAAAAAAATAAATATTATGCACAATTACACCAGGACAGGCGTCTGAAGCCTCTGTCACAGGGTGCTGGGTTGAAAACTGCCATTGGTAGAAAGTGTCCGCACTCGTGAGACTTGGCAGCGTGGTTTTCATAAGGACTGGTGCGTAGTTAGGGGGTGCTTTTCTTCTGTCTGTCGTCTCCCCCCTCCCCCCCCCCCGGTCCTCCTGTTAATTAATTTTTAATTTAGGCATTTGAGAGGTGTCATCGGTTAAGAAATGTGCTGAAGCAGTAAGAGAAATTATGCTGGCCCCTCCAATGTGCCTGGCTTTGGTGTATGTAATTTAACGTCTGTGTATCAGAATTACAAGATTATGTAAGCACCTACAAGCCTTCTACCAGGGGAAGGGTAGTGTACCATACATTCACCTGGTATGTTGTAGGAATAGCTAAAATAAAATATGCCCAGGCGTAACATCTTTTCATTCAAAACTGCTGAAATCGGACCAGTGATTTTTGCCTTCCTGTAACTTGTCAGGCTAATGTTAACACCAAAGGTAACTCTTACGTAAATATTTTTTTATGAGCTTGTTCAGTGGCGTAAGAAGAGTAGGAAGTTCTGATAACTTCTACGGTCTGCGGTGTTTTGTGCTGAAAATGTGGCATGCAGCCACAATTCCAATTTTGGAATTGCAAGTACGGGAAGCCAGGTTGGTGCTGTGGGGTATGTGTTAGGTAAGTGGAGAAGAGTGTTCAATATCCTTGTGACCAGAGTAGGTGAATCTTGTCAAGGCATTGAACAATTGTATCTAGGAAACATGGGATTTTTTTTTTTTTCATAGCGTGTCAGCAGCTAGAGACTTCGGTTTCTATTGCCAAGCATCAAAAATACTAATGTGTTGCACCAGTCAGAGGTTTATTAATTGGAGACTTGCTCAGACTGCCTTGAAGCTTGGGAGAAGTAAGATTTGTTAGTAGCTGGTGCTTTCAGTGTATTTGGTTTAAGGTCTGGTGCTCGGACTCTTATGAAATACATTCAGTATCTGCATGTAGAGCCGTGCCCTAAGGAACGCTTACCTATGGTTAATCTTGGTTTGAAGGCTCTGAATTTGATAACTACCACAAACTTTGTTTTTGTTCCGTATTCTGAACCAGTCCCTGAAGTGTGTGTTTTTTCGTGTGTCTGTTGATGAGACATCTTTATCCTGGTGTTAACGGATGAAGGACACAAAGACTGGGGTTCATATTCCTGCTCCAGTGAGGGCCTCTCTAGCCTACAATGAGATGTTGCTGTGTGTGGTACACACAGGAGCATCTGTTTGGTAGTCATCTCCTCTGTTTAACAGGAGTACGGTTTTTTTCAAGCATCTTCCTTTGACTGCCTTCCTCCCCTCTTCACCTTAATAGAACTGCCTGTACTTTTCCATATTAAAATGAATCTAACTAATTTTCAGCGTACTTCGTGTTGGTATTCTTATTGTCTGAACTGTAAGAATTTAAAATTGTTAATTTTCCTTTGCCTTTAATGAAGCTATTAATTCAGTCTGGACCTTTCACAAATCTCTCTCATTGCAATTTATTTTTTATTTCCTTTTTATAATGCTTTGTACTACTCCTAAGTGTGAACGTTGGCCAGATCCAGAATTCTTCATAAAAATTTTGTTACGTTTACCACGTCTAATCAAATTACAGGGTATGCATTTCTCGAAAGTTGGCCTTCTTCGGGAGTGTGTGCGTGTGTGATGGTTGTTGCCTGTTCTTCCTCGTAACATATTCCGTGAAAGCAAATGAGAAGGCAAGAGGAGGAGCAGCAGCAGCAAGTTAGGCGAAGGAACAAGATGCATCTTGTAATTTGTTGCTGTCTGAAAAATTGTGCTTGTGTATCATCTCCACCCCCTTTGCACACAGCTGAAGCACTGTACATTTTGTCTTTTCCCACAGATCTCAAAAGAAAAAAGACAAAACCCCTAGCAGCTTCTCTCTGCCCCCCCAACCCAGCCATAATCCGCAGTGTAATGTTTTCTGGTCTCTGTAGATTGTTTCTTTACACCGCTGCTTTCCATGACCCTTCAACTTGGGTGCGTGCCTGTCAGAATCTAGGCCAAAATGTTTTGGCAGCGCATTCTCTGTTGAAGTCTAGCTGTTCCTTATATAGCACCTCCTTTCATCTGCAACTCCTACAGTTTGATAAAGAGCAAGTTCAGCTTGTTTTCACAACTCGATCGCTTGAAACTTATATTTTTTAATATTATTTTTAGCAAGTTGCATATTTTCAAATTTTGAAAAAAAAATATTCAAAATTTCTTTAGAAAAATGCTGCCGGCTTGTCAGCTAGCTAATGGAAACATGCGTTGCCCTGCCTCCGATGCTGGCTGTGCAAGTGTGTGTGTTTTTTGTAATACTAAATGAAAGATACGAAGATAAAAATTCCAGAAATGCATCAGTTTTTACCTGAAGTTATTTAAGTGTGGTATTTCAGACTGTAGGGATAGTTAAGCATAAAAAGGAGGACTGTATGTTTTACAGGTTCAAGTCCTTCATTAGGGTAATTACTCCTCAGACTTTCTCATCCAAAGTAGTTATGGTGTCACAAATGAACAAGCGAGAGTAAATATTTCTGGATTAATCCCCCCCCCCCCCGATAGTTATAGTCTGTCTTTGGGAGAGAATCTCAGAAATTTGATATTATAAAGTAGAAGATATTATTTGTTTTATAAGGATTTTGCAATGAAATATGCTTACAGAGAAAGATATGAAAATCATAGTAAGCATCTAAATTTTTTAAATCTGTAAGCATGTAGTAGAAGAAATTAAGGGCTTTTTGAAAGTGTTTTAAAATACTTTTAAGTAATTAAGCACAAATTAGCCCTTTGCTGTTAGAACAGCAAAAGTTGCTTCAGTCATATTTTATGCTTGAATGTGCTACAATTTGCATGTGATGTACAAGAGACACTTGTGCAGGTAGGCGTGTATGTATAAGAGACTTCTCAGAAGCTTTTTTTCCCCCACCAAGCTGTTAAAATGTATTGACAAATTATATGAAAGATGAGTGGAATTAAAAGTGAAGATATTTTCTCGCTTTCACCCCCTCCTTACCAAATGTTTTACTTTCCTTTATACATTTGGCTCCTTCCATGGCACTGTTGGTTCACAGATCACTTGTCTACCTATGTTTTCAGATGCAATATTAGAATTATAAAATGCATATGAATTTTCAAAGTGGAACCTAACTGGTTCAAATGAGACTGAAAGCACCTGGAACACAGGACCCCAGAAGTCTTGTTTAGTCCCCTTTGTCTGAGAGATCACAGTACTGCTTGATCTGTTTGCTAGCCACGTAAACAGTGCATCTTAAACCAGGTAGATGTCTTGCCCTTAGTTAAGATCTACTTAAAACTGTTAAAAATAAACATAAGTTAAAAAAAAGTGGGAGGGTGGGTTAGAAAATCTGCACAGGACCAGGGCAGAGGTCCGCCTAGCCCTGTATCCAGTCTCTGACGGAGGGCGCTCAGAGGTGAGGGGTTTTTGGCAAGGTGAGTGACTTCCTCGGAGTGCTGTCTATCCACAGAGACAGTGTGTAGGTGTTTAATGTCCCAAGTGGATTCTTGTAACCATGATGGTGCCTAAAAACATCTTCAGACTGTATTGCTTTTAGTGTTCGCCCTGCTTTGTGGCAAAGAATCTATATGTTGTGTGGAAAAAGCTATGGTCCTTTGTTTTTTGAAATTGCTCATTGTATTTAGTATCTCCTAGCTCTTGCATTAGAGATGGTTAATAACTGCTCTCAATTTACCTTCTTCATGCCACACAGGATTTTTCCACCCCCTCTCAACTATTCCTTTTGTAGTCAGAAAAGTCTGGTTGTAGCCAGTCCAGGTGTAGCTGCTTGCTATGGAGGTACCATTCCATATCTTTTCTCATCCTTTTTCTTCTCTTTCTTTCCCCGTTCTACTACATTGCTCAAAGTATTCAAGTGACAGCTACCTGTTGGATTTATATAGTGTTTAACAATGATTTCTGTTCCCTATCCGTAGTGTGATAATTCTTGGCATTTGCTTTGCATTTCTGACCATCTGACCCCTTGTTGCGAGGTGACACTGTTACAGAGCTATCTTTTTCATTACTGAAGAGCTGAGATCTTACAGTTAAATGGCGGTCTGTGGGGTGGGTGTGTCAGTGGGCAGCAGGTCCCTTGGCAAGGGGAGGGTCTTTAACCAGCCCCTTTTGCAAGGGCGGGGGGAAGCTTCTAAGAAAGGCTCTTGAAGGACCTCTGACTTCATGTTGGATTTCTGGGAGAGTTAACCTGTTTAATGTTTGCCACTGCGGTTTCTCTCCTCTTTCTGCAATGCTGTTGACACAAGTGAGTTAAAAAGAGTTTATTCTCTTACATGTAAAGCTTGGCAGTCTCTGGGTTGGTATGCAGAGGTCTGCAGTGCTGCTGTGTAGTTGCTTCTTGCTCTGGAATCTATGGTGTCTTTGTATGACCTCTTTAGCTGGAAGACCTGTAGGTCATCTTACTTACCTCTCAGGAGTTGGATAAGTCATTAAGTGTCAACTTTGCTTTACAGTAGCATCTCTTTTGGTGAAATCCCTACTCTAGCTTTTGCAACACAGATTCTGTTGAATGTGTAATAGGAAGCTTCCAAAACAATTACTTTGGTCCTGATAACTGAGTCAGTCAGGACACACCTCATGTTTTCATGTGCTGATGGGATCCCAGCTGTCGTAGTTTATTATTGACATGGAAAGATCCCTTTGTGGTGCTGCTTCCAGAAGTGTGCACTCAGGTTTGGAGCTTCAGTTACAATCTGCCAGTGTTGTTAAGCCGATTGAAGTTGCTGCTGCACAGGTGCCCACTTCCATCACTTGAATGGCGCTCAGGTGTTTGCCTGTGATAGATCTGGCCACCATGTGGCCTGTGGGTGAGTTGGTTTACCTTCAGGTGAATCTTCTTGGAGGAAAGATGGGGCTTGGGATTAGTTTCCTTTTGATCAGTGAGTTTAGCTGACTTGCAGATGTGTAGCCTCATAAACTTGGTGTATGGGAGGATGAGGTCTGATGGTGGGATAGTTTGGTTTGACAACAAGCTGTAATCACAGCACAGCTCGTGTAAGGTGAACCTGCGCTGTTCTGAGTCACGTTGGCTTGCTGTGCAGCGCTTCATTCACCCGAGGAATTGCAGAGAAGGCAGGAGGGCACGGAGAGGGGTGGGAAGAGAGACCCGGCGCTCCCTTGGAAGCTGAGGGGGTTGGGCTGGGTGAAGGTGGTTGAGGCTGTGTTCTGGCTGACTGCACACAAAGCGATGACACAGTGCTAGTGACTTTTTCCCTGACAGGCACCTTTGAGTAAACTGGCCTTAAATATGCTCTCTCATTATAATGGTTAGCTAAGGCATTTATTATATAAATGTATGAGCCAGAAGTGGCCTGTTAATGGCACTTAGTAGAGAGCAGGTGTGACAGCAAGCAGCAGAGGGCTCGGATGAGGTGACACCTAGATACCAGGCTAGAATTAGAGGATGTTGTGACACCCGGTTTTGGGGCGCAGCAGGAACCGGTTTAAAGCCAGGTTCTGCAGTTTCACCTTTTTCCCCGTGTGATCTGCCCTTCCCCATCCCATGGCATGTTTGAATAAGATTGCCCATGAGATGTGGATGTGGGTAGAAGAGGAAGAATGGTGGTTTCTAAAGGCCGGGGTGAGCCAGTTAAGGAGTGGTAAATGGCATTGATGAGAATTTTGTAGCATCTGGCTAAGCCTAAGGTCCTGCTGCACCTAATTTTGTAGGTCAGAAAGGCCATTACTTCATGCTGCTCCATGGTAAGCCTTGTCTACAGGTGACTTTAAGCTATGTTTACACAGTTTAAAACTATGCAAACTACCCAGTCTGAAGTCACCTGTAGTGCATGCTCACCCTGTAGTTTAAAGTCACTTACAGTCTGCTCTTACCAGGAAGCTGTATAGTTAAGTCATGTTTGCATTTTCTCGAAGTTTTATAAATATTAGAAGCTAACAGAAACCTACTGAAATATTTTCCTGAACCAGAAGTTATTAGTATTTGTGTCAACTCAATGCTGTGTTTAAACAAAGAAACAAACAGGAAAAAAGCCTCATGCTGCCCCAGCCCCCAAAACACTGAATATGACAAAGGAATATCTCTTTGTTGTAGGGTTTTTTGTAAATACATGCACACCTACCCTCAGACCTGAAAAGTTGATGCTGGTGGCATTTGAAACTATTTTAATTTATTTTTCGCTACTGAATGTTGAGCTGCTCAGTAACCATTAGAATTGTGGAAGTAAGCTTAAAATTATCCATTATAAAGAATATTTACACATTTAAGGAGCTCTTTTTAGTTGACTTAATATCTGGTACATTTCTCTAAATAAGCTGCATTTGTCCCTTGAAAGGTAAGAGCTAAGTATTGATCTGTGAATTTGAAACAACGGAAGTTTTTAGGTTTGCTTTTTGTTACTGAAATTGAATTTCCATAAAAGTTGGAGTTTTTATTAACAAATCTCTACATGTATTTCAGTTGGAAAACGTTTATTTATTGATCTAAACAAATCTATTTTGTGATTTCTGTCATGGCTGGATCTTTGCCTTGACAGCCTTTGCACTGTTTTATTTTAAACAGTCTAAAAAGATTCAACAGGATCTAATATATTACCTAGTATGAAAACAATGAACTAACGGCACAGTGCTGTGATGTGTTTTATTTGAAGAACTGCAGATGAAAACTTATGTGAAGTTGTTAATCAAGATAGTTTCTGCTGTTGATAGATAAAGTGGTTGTAGAATCGAGGCTGCTGAATTGAGCCTTAACAGGGGCAATGTGTCCTTAAAGCACTGGGTGGACGGTCAGGAATTTGAGGCAATGTATTTGTTGAATCATCTGTAGTATGTAACTGTATTCTGGGGTAAGAACATAGCATAAGCATATAGCAGCAAGACCCGCTACAGAGTAATAACATGACATATAAATGATACACTAGTCTTTAGTTAAAAACATCTGAGTATCCTTATAGAGGAGTGAGAAGTGCTGGCCACTGCTGAAAGGAAGAGAAAATCGCAGCGAGCATTACAGCAAAGGGGCAACCTTGTACTGATAACTTTGAATTGCTTTCTCAAGCAGAATCAGCCATAATTGTCAACTTATTTTCCTGTAGGTTTAAAACTTGGAACTGCATTAGGATTTTTTGCTGGCACAGTTGTATTTGCTAATAGGTTTGTGTGTTGGGTCCCCATCCCTGTCCCCCCTGGTTAGTCAGTGGTAGGCATGCAAACAAACAAAATAACTTTGAGTGTGAATGAGGTCTGAAAGAGATTCTCTGATCTAATAGTCCAGAGAAAAAAAAAAAAAATCAGCATCTTCTATAAGCATGAATTAACTTTAACATGTAAAAACTTGTTTTAAGCTAGAAGGTTCTGTGCATGGGCTTGTCAGGCATTTGTTCTTTTTAAGAAGATTGTATGTGTATGGAATTGGATGGTATTTACAGTAATTCACCAAGTATATGCTTTGGTAAGACATTTGAGACTTAATTTCTTGAGGACTGGTGCTGTGAAAAGATTAAATTATTTGGTCAGTACTACGGGTAATATGAGGTTATTTTTTTT